>NC_132936.1:63842500-64492500 GCF_034638445.1 Ciconia boyciana
TGCTGCTGCTCAATGGGGTTTTGAGCTTAATATTAACAAAAAATGTATCTCAGACAACCAGACCATTATAAAAGTCTTGAAGCTCATTAGGGCACAGACATATTAGATTGTGCAGGGAATATCTCCAGCTGCTTTATTTTAATTTTTTTTTTTTCCTAGCCTTCCTTGTAGTTTATAAGAGTCTTCTCTCTCAGGGGACTGTAAATAGTTTCCCTTGAAATTTGGGTTTGGAAAATGGTCTTTAGCAGATGCCACAGTACAAAGCAGGCAGCACAGGTTTGTGTGTAAATCTATCCGTAAGAATAAGATTTCTGTGATGGTGATGAAGATCTATGGAGGAATCTTGTCTCTGTTATGACTACTGCTACAGAGGTGAGACCTTTGCATTGGGCTACATAAGGAAGTTACTGTTATGTGAAGACCAAAAATGTGTTTCTGCCATTGTCTTCCATTTCTTGGTCTACAGTAAGCTCAGTCCAGCTGGGGGAAGAGACTAAGCTGTCTTCTTATCGATAAATGTTAGTAATGTCACCTGGTAAGTTTGCATGTGTGACTTTTCTGCTTTCCCTGAAGAAAGTGCCTCCAAATTAGAGAAATCCAATGAGTGAATTACCCAAGGCCAAACTCAGCTATGCTTGTGAGTGTGACATCCATAAGCTCCACTGGAACTTGGCCTCATTCCCAGGGCTTCCCGTTTGACATCATATCGTACATACTGTGAGGTTATAATGCCCTGTAAGTCGTAAACTTCATGATGTCAGATTAAAAGGGGGAAATGGAGAAAAGATTCATCTTAGAAATAAAGAGAAAGTGTATCTGCCTTCCAAATGGAAAGAAAATGATGGAATAAATCATTCCCTCATTTCTGGAGCTGACAAGACTCTTCTGCATTAATAAAGAGGTAATACTAAAAGTGTAATAAAGTGTAATAAAGGTATTGCACAGTGTGTAGTATTTGGCACTGTCTTCCACTGAAAGGATACGTAACTGGGTAGATGCCATGTGGGCTTGCAACCATCCTTCAGCTTTTTTGTGCTTGTTGTACTTCTCTTAGTTGCTTGAAGGAAGCTATTAATTACACATTATCTTAATGGCAGAATGTACTAGAACATAGGCGATAACTGTTGTGCTTGCTCTACCCAGTACTCGCACAAGTGACATGTAACAAAGGAGACATGGCTTTTGGGTGCAGAGAAATGTAAATCACCATGGCATAACTAGCATTAAAGGGTTCTGTTTGGGCCCCTCACTACAAGAAAGACATTGAGGTGCTGGACGCGTCCAAAGAAGAGCAACGAAGCTGGTGAAGGGTCCAGAGAACAAGTCCTATGAGGAGCAGCTGAGGGAACTGGGGTTCTTTACTCTGGAGAAAAGGAGGCTGAGGGGAGACCTTATCACTGTCTACAACTACCTGAAAGGAGGTTGTAGTGAAGTGGGTGTCAGCCTCTTCTCCCAAGTAACAAGCGATAGGACAAGAGGAAATGTGCCAGGGGAGGTTTAGATTGGATATTAGGAAAAATTTCTTCACTGAAAGGGTTGTCAAGCATTGGAACAGGCTGCCCAGGGAAGTGGTTGAGTCACCATCCCTGGAGGTGTTTAAAAGATGTGTAGATGTGGTGCTTAGGGACGTGGTTTAGTGGTGGAGTTGTCAGTGTTAGGTTTACGGTTAGACTCGATGATCTTAAGGGTCTTTTCTAACCTAAATGATTCTACTCTACTCTATTCTATTCTATTCTATTCTATTCTATTCTAAAGCTGTTGTAGGTGATATAATAAGAAAGCATGGGAAATACTGCATCTACTCCAGCCAACCATCTTTCTATCCCCATCTACCTTAAGAGAATAGAATGAAGTCATCTACGTAGAAGAAAAAATTTAATTTCTTTAGCAATGCATTTAGGCTAGTGGGGGTGTTGTGTTTAAATGGTCTTTTTTTTTTTTTCTTTCAGTACAAGCTCACTTTGCTTGAAATATATTTGAGTAACTCTTTTGGGAGAAGGCAAAAATTTTTCCAGAATCTAGTTTATGATGAATAGCAGTCTAAGGTTCATTAGTAGTCTCATTGTACGCCTGCATATGCTGAATCCTGTCTCCAGTCGGTACATTTTGAAAAACATCCAACATCTGTCTTACTACCAAGAGATTTATAGTATAATTCCAGTAGATCATAACATCTATTTTCTGCCCTCATAAAGAATCAAATCCTTGAATTTTGCCAAATTTAGATACTCTAAAGACTTACATTTTATTCAAATGTACAGTCCCCTCTTTTTATAATTGTGGATAAATGACTAAATCTTTACATGTATTGACTATGAGCAAAACAAACATTTACAGTTAGCAGAAAATGTGTATTAAGTGGGAAGCATAACTGTTATTATGCCAGCAGAAGTCTTCTAGTTGTGACAACAGTCACTGCCGTTACGTATATAATTGTGAACTATTTTACACTGCCTAATATGGTATTGTACATTTTAAATCATTAAACTTCTATAATTTAAAACTATCCTACTTATTATGCAATGTATAAAATTTGAAATGATTGTGTGGTTTTAGAAAGAAACATTATATACAATTTTCTACCATCAGTTAAAGACCTTCCCCATTCATATGACACTAGACTCTTGAATAGTTGTAGTCATCTTTATTAAAACATTATTACTGTATATATTGAATAGCAGACTAAGTGCTTAAGACCAGTATTACTTTTTGGCTTAAGAGTTATTGCTTCCCTGGGACTTTAGTAATTTGCAAACTCTCTTTAAAGGAAAGAAATCATAGATTAAAATTAGGGCCACCACATTTTACAGCAGATGCTGCCCTTTCTTGGAGTGGTCTGCTCCATTTGCATGTAACTTAACATTCTTTTCTTGTATGCAAGGGAAGAGCTGGATTGAAGATTAAAAACTCATATGAAGAAATACACTTTTCACGCTTGCTGTCAGTGTAAAGATTTTAATGTATAAAATTTAGTGGAAATGGTTTGAAGATTTTTTTCTTTTTATGAATCAGTTTAAACACCTGTTACAGCTCCAGCAAAAAAGTCACTGTTTAAATACTGAAATATGTTAATATTTTAAATCCTGAATTTTGATAAGCCGGTAAACATCTGCTAATTCAGCCGAAAATTCTTGGCTCCCAAACCAGCAGTAAACAAAGAAACAAAATACATGGTAAACCAAACAAACCCTACAGACCCCCCACTGTATTATGCAGTGGGATTAACAGGTGTGTGCACCTTCTGTGCCAGTGTTTTGTAGTTCATACTGGAAATGTTTGTCACTTGAGCAAATTCAGTCTAAGGACGAGAGAGAATCTGGCAAATTTTTGGAGATTTGATCACACTTGTTTGAGTTGTAATGGGGGGTGTGTGTGTGCCCAGCACATATCTGTAAATTCCTGCTAGGTATGTATATCGGCTATTAAGAGAAACTGATACAAAGAATGAATTACAGAGAATCATGAAGAAAAAATAAAATCCAACCCAGCTAATTCTGTAGAGTGTTTGTAATTAGTATGGCTATAGGAGGTGATGGGTTTTGAGGGCTGTGGAAAGAAACAGCCCATGACAGAGTATTTTGTCTTCATACTCAAAGAAGGGGAACTCCAGCATCCTTATCTGACATACTAAAAGCACCCAGTAAAGAAACCGCTGCGTGATTGCATGGTTTTGTGATTTGATATGCGATGCCTTAGAGATCCTTCAATGATTGTTGCATGATGAAAAGTAAAGCCTTCGGAAACTGTAAGTCAGTCTACGGTAGCAATGCATTAATTGGTATACAGAATTTGCAGCCCTCTGCTGTTTCTGTCCTACTTACTTGTCATGTTGCTGCGATGTGAACATTGCTTTCCTCCTTGAAACACCTCTGCAGCCCTGTATGTATGCTGTATGTATGCTCAGGTTATATACACCTTTCCATTACGTAGGGTTGGGCTGACCAGCAGATTCTCGGTTTATGAATGCTGCCTATTCGAAAACTATTCCTTTGGTTTAATGGCATGAGGCTATGTTTTAGTAAGTGTAAGTAGAAAGTAATATCTCATTAGCCTGGCTATTTTAGCTTTCAAGATTATTTAACAGAACTATGTTTAATGACTCTATAATTGAATTATACAAAAACCTCTGCATTTTGACAGATTAGCTGATTGCAAAACATGTTAGCAATGCTGTGAGAGTTTGGGTAGCTTCTGGTTTGTTAAATCCAAAGTCTAGAGTGGTCAGTAGTTACTAAAGTTTCTGCTGATTTCCAGTGTTAATAAAAATTGCCAGGGAATGAAACTGCAGCTTTTTATTTCATTTTCCTGTATTAAAATTATAGTTACCATGCAGCAAGCGAGATTCCAAATCTAGCCTTTATGTCTTTGATCAAAGCCCTTATGGGCAGCAGAGTATTTTTAAACTTTGTGGTTCTCAGTGTAATGTTCTGAATGGTTCTGCTATTATATACTTTTCATCAGCTTAGTATTATTTTTAAGTGATAGAAAATCAACGTGAACTAGGTGAAAAAAGTAACCTTTTTTAGCCAAACAGTTACTTGAAAGTAACTGGTATTCCAGGGGTCTGGTATTCCCATACATAAGCATAATTACCATTCTTAGACTTGGTTTTCTCCAGTGCAGACCGCAGGGTTTTCCTGCTGGCTGATAATCACGTGCAGATATGACAGCACATCAAAACACAGCATTTTTCAGACCCTGCCAGTGGCTTTTAATCCATCTGGCCCACGTGTGCCCTCAGTCAGCTTCCTGCTTTGCTCAAAGCAGCCGCTGGGCAACCTTGCTTGCTGGTGGCCACCTTCTTTCTCAGCTTCGGATTTCTCACAGAGAGCACTATTGAATAGAAGGGAAAATACAAAATTTTTGCTCTGCAGTGCTGCTAGTGAAAAAGAAGGAATGACCTTCTTGCAGTCATCTTTCCTGTGCATGATTAACATGTACAGAGTTCTTTCCTTCCCTGCTCCCTGTTTTTGCTAACTCTAAGCAGGTATGTATCAGTAGCTCCAAACCACCATGATTAACACTCTTTGGCCACCTGCTATTTACCTCCATTATATCAATACACCGAAGCCGCCCATCTGCTGGAAAACAACATACCGCAAAAAAAGGTACTCTGCACCTTTTGCAGCACTTTTTGCAGTGGCCTAGGCATGTAAGATACTGAATGGGTCCTGGGATATGGTTATACTCAGGTCTCCTTTCGGCCACACTGCCTTTTACAGTGGAGTATGCTTAGCTG
Source organism: Ciconia boyciana (assembly GCF_034638445.1). NCBI lineage: Eukaryota > Metazoa > Chordata > Aves > Ciconiiformes > Ciconiidae > Ciconia > Ciconia boyciana. The sequence goes on from NC_132936.1 coordinate 63,847,740, forward strand.
TGCTATGTTTTCAGCAGTGCATCATATCTTAAAAATACAAAAGTACATAAATGAAAGCTTATGTTATGGAGCTAAGTTCTCAGTTACTTTTACTTATACATTTTATGTCTGTTATACCTATTTCCTATGGTACCATGGACCTGATTCAGAAAAGCATATAAGCATGTGCTTAATTAAGTGCTTTCCTGAATAGGTATGCTTTTCTGAATTGGGGCCCATAAGAGTAACTGGCATGTGGGCTGTAATCTCCCACCTGGGACATTCTGGGGGTGGATATTAGAGGACAAACTAGTTTTTTTCTGCTATTCCTGCTTTCTGGAAGTCTCCTATTGCTCTAGATGATTTCCGTTTTTGATAAGGTGCATTCATCTGTGAGCTGATTCAGGCTTTGTATTTATGGTATTCATCACTTAAATCCCTTTGTTTTGAATAAATACAGGTTGTAATTGATAGAAAGTGTATTTGCATTTCATGTTAGAAAGCTAGATGCCATGGCAGGTGTTAAAGAAATTAAAGAAAGCCTTCTTCTCAATCTGGAAATCACCTTTGTACCCTTTGGTTTTGATATTCAGTAGGGTTTAGATTTTATTTTTACAACAGAATTAATTTAGTTATTTCAAAGATCATGTGATTGACTGCCCAAAGTGTGTTCTTTGGCACAGACCCAGATTCCTGTTCTCTTTTGGAAGTGTTACAGCTGCAATAAATTTGATTTCACCCTTGATAATTTCTATAATGTGTAGTAATAATGTATTGCTGATTTAGTGTTGTTGCCTCTCTACTAAGGAAAAAAAAGTCACAAATCACAAAATCACAAATTTTATTATATTTACCACACCTAAGTAGTTGTGTGTACCTAAAATTCAAATACGTTTCAAGATTTGTTTGGTGTCTAGTTTTGGGAGGTTATTCAAATAACATAAACTCTGCAGTTTGCATGTTATTTGTCACTTCTGAGAATTCTGGTAGGCTCCAGTGTTTCCTTTGAGGTCTCTGTTGAGTATTTAATAGAAAAAACGCACAGGAATCAAGAAGCTTTGTCTCTATATCCATGAAGCACAAAATATTCTTTATACTTGGCAATGTAATAAAATATTACAAAACACATATATCAAAAAGGATCTTTGGATGAGTGGAAAAAAGTTGGCTTTTTATTTTGCTAAAGTTATTTAACTTTTTTTTTTTTTTTTAAAGCTGTTCTGTGGTCTTCTGTGGTTATGCTTGTTTCACAGTTGTAACATTTCTTCCAAACTGTCTTTCTGTTGCGTAGTTAATAGCCTTTTTAACTATTGCATTGCTCGGACAGATATCTTAACATTGTAGGCTTGTTTTTTCTTTTTTCTTGAAGAATGCTTAATACTTCTGTCCTGGTTTCAGCTGGAATAGAGTTCAGTTTCTTCCTAGTAGCTGATATAGTGCTGTGTTTTGGATTTAGCATGAGAATAATGTGGTAACACACTGATGTTTTAGTTGTTGCTAAGCAGTGCTTATACTAAGTCAAGGACTTTTCAGCTTCCCATGCTCTGCCGGGCGCACAAGAAGCTGGGAGGGGGCACAGCCAGGACAGCTGACCCACACTGGCCAAAGGGCTATTCTGTACCATAGGGCGTCATGCTCAGTATAGAAACTGGGGGGAGTTGGCCGGGAACAACGATCGCTGCTCGGGGATGGGCTGGGCATTGGTCAATGGGTGGTGAGCAATTACATTGTGCATCACTTGTTTTGTACATTCTTTTATTATTATTATTATTATTATTATTATTATTATTATTATTATTATCATTTTCCCTTCCTCTGCTGTCCTATTAAGCTGTCTTTATCTCAACCCACGGGTTTTACTTTTTTTTTCCCCCCAATTCTCTCCCCGATCCCACCAGGGCGGGGCGGGGAGGGTGAGTGAGCGGCTGTGTGGTGCTTACCTGCTGACTGGTTTTAAACCACGACAACTTCATAAACCTTGCTGAAGCAATTCTCTTAGGAGAGAAACTTAGCGTGGGAGCAGAAAGGCAGAATATAACAAAGAGAGTGACCAAAAACCCACCCCCAGATCCTTGTGTTCTGTGTGATAACATGGGACATTCTCTGTGAAGGCTGATAATACTTGCTGGTTGAACATTACCATCTCTGTGCTTAGTCTTGTTAAAGAACTTTTTTGGCAGATAAGATGGTTAGCAGCTGTTAATGTATAGGTTCGGACACTGCTTTCCAGCCCTGTGGAAAACAGGTTGTTCAAAGGGTTGACACAATCACCGGTCCGCCTGCTGTGCCCATATACCACCCCTATGTGGTCATTGACCTTTTCTTCTCATAGTGACGTTTATCCCTTGCTAGACACCACCACTTGTAGCTCATGAACCTGATACCAAAGAAAGGGCTTTGGTTTTCTCCCTTTTCATGATATTTCCACCTGCTGCCTGTTTTGCAGCTTCTCACGAGGAGGTAACTGTAGGGAAGATGCAGATGCCCTGTACAACCTTTAGGGAATGTGATGCTGTGATGCTTTTGTAACCTACATCTTGAGGTGCAAGAAGTACTGAATATGAAGATGATCATGAGACATCATGAATGAACAGAACCAGTAAAAATAATGATTTTCTCTTGGAAGAAATCTATAATGAGATAGCAACTCTGCTGCTACTATTTCACCCATTTTTTATTTCCCTCTTCTGTAAGTAGAAAAATAAGGCAAAAGGCATAAACCGAAACTTTCAAGGGCATCTTTCCTCAGCTGCCCATTCAACCCTTCAGGTTCTGCGAAACTAGAACTTTCCTTTGCTTCATTAGCTGCAAAGGAAGATCCTTCTTTCCTTTGTTGTTCAGAGCACATTTTAAATAATTTAATAAGCACAAGTGATTAAGGCATTAAGAATTAAAGTAGCTTTAGAGTCAGACTGTGGTAATGGAGAAGCCTATGTTCCCAGCTGAGCAAAAAATGGGAAAAGCCTTACCTATTCACCTAACTCCTGTAAAACTGGCAAGGGTTTGTTGGAAAGAACCTGACTGAAAATGACATTTTTAGGAAAAAAACTTCCCAAAGAACTGTAGTGGTTCTTGAATTAAATTTTCAGGCTTACTGTTCTGTAAGTTCATCCTTTCAAAGTGGCATATATTTTTGGCAGCACATATTTTAGTAAAAGATTCTGAAGTAAAATATTTGTCCTTATTTTTTAAGTCTTTGGTTTCTCAGTGTCACCCTAACATACTTCCAACTCTTCATTAATAATTAAGTTTTTAGATCCTTCGTAGAACATTGCTGAATAAGTAACAGAAAGACTGTTGATGAAAATGCTGGTTTTATTATTCAATGGATGCAAGAAAAAGTGTATTTTGCGGGGAAAATATTTACAACAAAATGTAAATGTATTATTGTTTCACTCTGTATCCAATAGATGCTGGGCTATGTTCTGCCTGTGAGATGAAACACCAAAACTAGTAAATATCTATTAACTTCTTGGCCTGCTAATGAATTGTGGTAGTTTGTACAATTCTATGAGGTTTTAATTTGTGCTAAGAGAATTTCATTTATGTGCTGAATTGATAAACTTCAGGAAAGTCATTCAAAGTTAGATTGGTAAGAAGCCAGTCTATTTTTCAGTGGTGTTCCCATAACTATATATAGTATAAAAGAAAATTAGTTCCAGGAAGCCAATCAAAAGCAATTGTAATCAATGTCCTTAGTAGATGGAAAGCTCCTAACACAGGAGAAATAAGCTATTCTTTTTTACATAGACAGAGGTTTGAGAGCCCAGGGTAAAATTACAGGAGCAAGTGCTTCCCCTTCCTGCTCCAGTCTTTTTGCTCTTCCCCTTCCCCCTCTGTCCTTTCAAGTTCATGGGTCTGGCAGTAAACTGGTGGAAAACAGTTGTATATCTCATTTCTGTAAGAGCATTGTTTGATGTCACTGGTGAGCATTGCTCTCTTGCCTCAAAGGGGATAAGGGCAGGGGATGAGTAACAAAGCAAAGTTATTCAGGTAAAGCAACCTGAATACTACATCAGCAATTTTTGTCCTCTTCTGACTGGTCCAAGAAACCACTCAGGTGTGGCATCTAAGGTGTGGCATCTGACCACTAAGATGTGGCATCTCTCTTCCTTTGGATTTTTCTATTATTAGTATAAAATGGTTTCTGTGCAAGAGACAGCAGTAATTGCATTTATCTATTTGAAGGCAGGGTGGCTGTGGGCTCTCTAGATCTTCTCCCTGTGTCTCTGCATACTTTCTGCATATGTTCAGTTGCACTCGTGTCTTGGAGGACAAAATGCTTTTCCATCAGAAAAACACAAGTATAGATGGAATCAAGAGTGAAGGAGGTATGTGTGGGAGGAAGCAAATTCAACCCTCCTCCACCTTAGTTTAGTGACCAGAGCATAATTTCTGATACACAGTTACACTAATGGTGTACATCCATTTTGATCCAGAATAGTAGTAGAATTGACTGAATTAGTAATTGCTGCTCTTTTAAACCACCAGTACACAGTTCTGGAGATGGTAGGCAAAATCCACCATTGATATATGCAGGCTCAGATCAATGGGATTAATGCATTTTCCCCTACCTGTATGGCAGTTAAGTTGGAGTGTAAGCATCTTGTGTTTAAAACTCCTTGATAATGCCTCAAAATGTCTTCTCAGCTTAGTGTAAGGTGATGGTGTTAAATCACCAGAGGAAACACTCGGGAATTCTTAAAAAAATAGGAAGACATAGCACTGAGCACCCAACTGTACACCACATTTTAATTTCCTTTTCCTGCTGTTCTTGAGGATAAGGCAGAGGGTGTGTAGTCTGGCGAGTACAAAAGAACTTTGCTAAAGGCTTCTTTAAGAAAGAGAAGAAAGAATAGCATTTAATCTGCTCACTAGTATATTATGTTAAAGGCAACAATAAGATGTAGAAAATGACTTATCTCTGTGTTATATATATATACACCTTTACTTTCAACTTCTCTGTAATAGATGGGTTTTTTTCTGTCTGGGTTTGCTGTCAACCTAGAATGTCAGTTTTGTTTTGCCTTTTTTTTTCCCTCTTGGAATTATATTTTGTCAGGAAAGGTTACCTCGTGGAAGAATGGGCATGCCTGCACTATGCAGTGGTGCAAAGTAGGAGTACACAGTGGTGTCTATGCTAGCTAACAGACTAGAAGCATGATGCTGAGCCCAGCCTGGTAAGATGTGTGCAAAGGTAGATAGACTGGGAAACTGGAGACACTAAGCAGCAGCTTTAACCACCAGGTAAACGGCGGGGGAAATCCCAGAAAATTATATGTTATGTTTTTTCTATAAAACTACTAATAAAATTGTCAATAAAAATATTGAAACCAGAAGAACAGTCAAGAGGGATATTTTTCCCCTCTCATTTTTCAGAGGAAGAGCACCATGGAATTCCAGAAAATAAGAACATACCTGACTTTTTGTCCATTTTTTTGTGGGTAGTTTTTTTCAGCAGAGATATTCTAATTTTGATAAGGAGGTACATATTGTACTGCTCAAAAGGTGATGGGTTACAAAGACCATAGATGTCTTGAGGAAGGATTTTAAGTGGGGAGGCTTGCTTTTTGGAAATTTTCCCTAATAGCATTAAAATAACATGTTACTTTTTAGTATATTATTTGGGGGCTGTAGTTTCCCCAGAAATCACAGATCAAGATAGAAAAGCAATGAAAGACTGTAGCTTCTATATTATATTCAAATCTTTAATTACAGCCTGACATTGTAAATTTTTACCCACAGAGCCCACATCCCTTTTAAAAGGATATAAACCAGTTAGCTCTTTGACTATAATTTTTCAGATAATCCGCACATGTTTGGAAGCAGAGCAAAGCAGCTATTGAAGGATATGGCTATTCCTCTTTCCCTCCTGCCATCTCCCATCTGATGGAGAGGAGGGACCAGAGGCAGGTAAGACATTAGGGAAGGGAGATAAGTTTCTTCCTGTAGATGTGTATAACCAGCACTGCTGCTAAATCACAGTGTTTCGTGATAAACCGTGGCTTATATGCATGGAAATACTGTTGAATCATCCCTTAAAGTGTATATACATACACATACCTAAATTATAGCTGTTCTAAACTCTTTGCAAAATATATTTTTTGATGATGAGCTATTAAATAACTTAAATAATGTAAGTGAAAGCAATGCTTCACGATAATTAAAATGTAGGAGAAGAAGATGTTACAATGTGCAGTGGAACCATGGGACTGACAAGAATAAACAGTGACTTTCTGTCTTTCACACTTCAGGTAGTAGTTTGTTGCTGGAAGCCTAGTCATATGGTGTTGAAGGACTGATGTATTAATTTTGCAGATGGTAAGAGAGGGTTAGAACAGATTTATAGAACAAGGGTGTTTATTTCTGTAGTCTTTAAAGATAAATTATATATGAATGCTTTAAAAATTCATACAGATATGCTATGAATTAGAACATTTTATATCTATATAGGAGCAGTTTCCTAAATTGCACAGCAATGTTGTAATTTACTTTTTTAAAAAAGAAAGAGGAGCAGTTCCATATTTTCTACGGTTTGCATAAGGAACAAAGCAGAATCTGTGATATTTGCAAGAATACCAAAGATGCACCATTCCGAGATGCTCCATGGAGACAAAACGAGATAAGAGTTGTCAGTCTTTCGATATAAGACATTTCTGGCTTTGTGCAAAAGCAGAGATACAACATCAGGAAGAATTACAGCTAATAAGCAGGGGTTTTGAGGAGTGCAATTTCAGATGTTGACATGTCTCACTCTAGTTACCTGTGTCAGTTTTGCATATTGTCCTCAGCACTAAGTTTCTAACAGTAAAGTCTTGTATGACTTAATGGGACATATGGAGTTAAGACATTTGGGGGATATGTCTGTTTGTGTGTCCGTCTGTGGGTTTTTTTGATTCCTCTGGGACATGGGAACTGAGCACCCTTTATGTTAAATTTCTTGCTGCATATCAGACAGATTGCGAACTTAAATATGTATATATCTATTGCAGGCCATCCCTTTACTCTTTTATTGGAGAACACCCTCCCAGTCATAAAAAAACCCGCCGTCTTGCCTAGGCATCTAACTGGGCCACGCAGCTCATAGTTGAGAAGCCAAGCCACAGACTGGTGGATCACCGATCTAACTGGTAAATAGCAGGTTAACAATCAAGCCCATTTCATCTGCTCAGCATTTCCCACCAGGTAGACGGTTACAGCACACTGACTTCTTTGGCACTGCCTTTCTCCCTCCACGTATTGTATGTGGAGCCCAAAAAGTAAATTAGGGCTCAAGATTCTATTTAGTTCTAAATACCTAAATCTGTTCTTCTAGATTTAGCCCGTGGTACCTGGTTGGTTACAGTTTTGGTAATGCTGCTAGCTGTTCCATCAGATTATCTGGTGATCAAAATGGCCACCAGATTTATCACCCGTAAGTGAGCGTTACCTTGCTTGTTACCAAACAGAAACAGGAGCAATGATGTTCCTTCCACTGAGGGCTTTGTTAACAGCAGTCCTGTGGCAGAGTTCGGATGGTTTGAAGGGATCAGGGACACCTGAGGAAGGTGCAGCCTCAACATTCAAAGTATTCTGAGTGCTTTTGTATTATTTTAATCAAAAGCATCAGTACTAAAGCTTTTCCATACTGATGGAGAACTTGCATCTTTATTTGGAGCAATCTCTGGTGTGAACGGAATACTGCTTGAAGTGGGAACTTTGGCTATGCCTTCTCTCTGTCTGGTACATTGAAGACTCATTCGGTGATTGTGAACTTCAACGTATGTGGTGCTTTTCGTACACTAAACTGCATTTTGGGAAAGCAGTAATATGCAGCAGATGGAGAGTGGGCTGCTGGTCATGCCTTAGGCAAATGTAGCTGCCTAAAAATAGCACCATTAGCCCACAAATGCGCATGTTGGCATGGTGCACTCTTAGAATTCAGCTTCATACTTTTTCATTTTTCCTTACGCTGAAGTCTTTTAAAAAGGTCTGTGAGGTTTTGTGGAATGTAACCTGTCACTGTGAGATATGGTACACTGGAGAAATATTAGAGAAAATGCCTTTCCACTATTTTGAACCTTTTTGTCACAGTATTTTATGTCACTACTTGGCTTCCTCTCTGCTCTTTGTTTTGTTTGCTCTACGGCTTATGAAACACCCTCATTAGCTGGCTCTTTCTGGCCTGTTCTGATAGTGCCGATTCACTAGCAGCTGATATTCCACTGTTGTTTTTTTTTAGTTAACTAGCAGGAGAAAACTTGCATAGCATTATGAAAAGGATAGTGGGAAGTATGGTACAGCCAGGTTCATCTTCTCCTGCTACCAAGTGACATTTCTTCTTTTCATTCATCTGTCTCCTTTAGTTCTTTTAAGGCTTGAGACACTGAATTTGGAAATTCACAATAATTTTCTGTAAACCCATCTGAAATAATTTTTTCTGCAGCTGTCTCAGCCACTTTGTGCTACAAGAAAGAAGTTGCTTAAACCGTTGATACGTAGGATCCTCACAAATACTGGTTAGAGTTCTTTTTAACAAATTTGAAGCTGACTTTCTCATTCCTTCTCATGCCATACAGAAACACACATACCTCTGGTTATACTTGGAAGTGCCTGTCTCATCTTATCTGAATTATATTTCAGGTTGTGTGCCTTGCTTGCAAAAATTGCTATAAATCTGTTAAATAATATAGCTTTTCAGGTTAGGGCTAAAACCTCGTAAATCTGTGTCATCATCAGCATCTTTTAAAAGATGGCACAAATGGTGACATCTGGGAGCCAATTCATCATTTAATTAAATTATCCTGTAATGAAATCTGCCTTAATGAGATTAATTTTAATTATTAATCAGGCGCTGACATGGGCACAAGGCACTATAAATAATAAATGGAAGCTGTGTCTGCTCTGTTTCTAAGGATGGACCTACTTTAGAAGAGCAGTGCTGTTCGTGAAGCTGTGTTGGGGTTTTTGTGCTATCACGATCTCTGTTTTGTTGAGTTTGGTTCCCATTTTAAACTTTAAGGCAGAATATTAGTCCTGTTTCTGTTAATGAGTAACTGTTGATGTTTTAATATTTCTTTTGATTCAGTCATTATATAACCAGTCACCTTCATTATTCCAGAAATAAATTCTGGTTTTGTTTTGATCTATAGTAGCTGGTTATGATAAGTGTATTTTAGAGGTAAGTAATGTAGGTGTAATTTATTGAGGCTGTGCCCAAAGTATGCAAGGCTTTGTGCTAATCTGGGCTATCACACCTATGTTTACATGCATACATGCACTCACACTCATGCAGCTTCTCCCATGTTCTGCTGTAATGTCCAGCTTCATGTGGATTACATTAGTGTTTGTATTATGAATGCTGTTTGTAAGGACTTTTGTTGCTTGGCCGTAGCAGAAGTTTATCTGGGAAGCATGGCTGGCGTAGGAGAAATGACCCATATGGGTACCAGCCACAAACGCTCTGTGAGCCTTGTCCTGATTGTCTTACCTGAGGAGTGAACCCTTTTGCCTTTACCTCCATTAACAAGCAGAACACCACTGTGATCTCACTGGCCAAATGCAGACTGGTTCCACAAGGCCGGAGCTGCTCACAGGGTGATTATTTCTTTGGCCTCCTGCCATCTGTATTTGTTTTGAGGGAACTGTCATTTGTTCTAGTTGCAGCATTCCATGAATATTTTGTTTCCCTTCATTGTCTCTTGTTGAAAAATCATTTTACTTCAGAAAGAATAATAAGACCAGAGTTAGAGCAAGAGCTGTTAATGCTGAGGAGTATCAGTAACAACCTGCCACATACGGGAGTTCCTGAATGAATGCAATTTTTGTAGGCTACCATTAGCCTGTTAGCCTGATAGCCATGTTTGGGCCTCATTAGATGAGGGAATAAGTAAGCATGTGAACAGACCCCTCTGTCTAAGTTGAGAGGATTCCTTCTTCTGCAGCCATTGTAGGTTGGACTCAAGGTACTGTTCTTGATGCATTTCCTTCCTGTTTTTTTTACTAAAATCAGAAGATTGAAATTTAATGTATCATAATCTTAACAATTTCTAAGTATATGTGACTATAGCATCTGCTTGGTAAGCATAATTTAAAATGAACTTTTCATTCAGTAAGGATCTTACACCCCCCCCCGATTTCTCTTTTATGCAATGGTAAGCAAGACAGTAAAGGGTTAGCATGCCTCACTGTTGTTTTAGAATTCTCTGAAGGGATGGAGATTTGGCTGATCAGCTCTTCATACATTTCCAAAAGGCATGTAGTAGCATTCTGCATGGAACGCTTTTGAGGACATTCAACAGACTTGGGAGGAGAGGGTAGGTTCTCACATGGATAAAGTTCGAAGATAGGAAACAAGGAAGGGAACAGTCAAAAGGGATTGGATGACATCAAGGAAAAAAAATTACTGTGGATTTTTTTAAAATAACAGTTTAAAAAATTAACATTTAAAGATCCTAGTATTAGCTGATGAAGCCTGCTGCTTAGTGTCCCTCAACTAATGTAGTCCAGCAATTGCTGAAGGGTTGGAGAGTAGTTTGGTAAAGTATCACTATGTGATTTCCCTGTTCTTACACATTTTCAGTATCTGCTGAAGGTTGATATTGGGCTCAATGCATTTTTTTGTTATCTTATATTGAACAGATCTTTTTATGTTCTTAAGCAGACTTGCAAATGGCCAAGCACCCATTTGCTGCAGTATGGTCATAATTAGCTCTAATACCAAAACAAAAGGTGTTGGTGCTTCCCCTTTTGTCTTTCACAGAATTGAATATCCGGATTCCTGCATCAGCATAGTAACTTCTTGCTGCCTGAGGTTTGGTTAGAAAATCAAAATGAATTGTTGACTGTCGAAAAGTTTACGTTAACTTGGATCATGTCTGAGAAGCTCGTCCACTGTAGTGCAATAGCGTGATCTCCCAAGCAGACTCAGGGAGATAACACAATGTAGGAAGGCGGTGTGACCCACTCTGCTAGCACAAGGTGTATGCATTTGGGATCTGTATGTGCCTCCAAACAGAATACCTTGTGCCTTACTAGAGTGGCACATTTCACTTGGTTTTGAGCCACTGAGCTCAGTGCTGTAATCTCTCCGGTGCTGGCCAGTCAACTCTTGTGTCACTGTGTTCTGTTAAAATGCAGGATGTTCCACTGTGTGTTTGCAGCCAGGTTTATTCTTCTGCATTTGGTGGGTTCCTACATACATCTCTGCATTGCAAGCAAACTTCAAGTTGGCTTTGTTCTCCAGGAGCTGATCCAAAGTGCACTGACGCTTCCAAGAAGAGTCTTCCAAGTAACTGCTGTAGGCTTTGGAACAAGTTGTATATTAATAGTGCAGGCTGGAAACATTCAAAGAAGAGTCACTATTTCACACATGCACACACACACACACACACACACTTAGATGTGTTCAAAGGATTTATTATCCAAGGGCTGTGGAGAATATTTTGTTCAACAGCTGCACATAAAAATAATACTCTCCAGTCAGAAAAGAGAAAACTCACTTCTGGCTTGGTGGCCTGGCAGATGTTAGGAAGTCTGTTTTTGAGGGTGGGTGTGCACCCATACCCGGGTATGTATGTGTTTGCAGAGTTGTCTGCTGATCCAATTCAATTCTAGCTTTCAGGGAGAATTATTGCAAGATTTCAGTGATCTGTGGATTTATTTTAAAGGTTTTCGTTTTCTGTCCAGCTTCTCCCAGATGCATTCAATAGATGACAGATTTGAGGGTAATACTGGCTAGTCTTTATGTATTTAACACTCCATCCCATTCTTTCTTCAAGCACATACTGAGATCTGGACAAATGTTTAATATCATTGTTAAGTTGCAAAATTAAACCTTGGCCAGTTGGACATGATCTACTTGGAAGAGCGCAGCTCTGTAGAACATTCTGGTAGTCTTCTTGGGCAGGACAGCCATAATATTGTGCAGTCCACTAATTGCCTTGGCTCAAAGTCAGAACAACCCCCAGGCCATTAACTTAGCCTTTCCTTAACTGCTGAAAAGTGTCTGCTCCCCACAGTTTCTAGGTGGACGTAAGCCCTGTGCATTTGGTCCCCGTATACTTTTTTCCATGTTCCGATGTCCCGGTTGGCTCCCACTGAGTTTAAAATATGCCATTTGAAACCATGTTTTCATTAGGCTTATCACCCTTGCATACTGATCTGATTTTGATCTCATTGGGTCTGTGTCTGTTCCATAATTGGTTTGTCCACATTTCCTAATGTATAAATGGATAAGGAGATTTTAGGTGAGATATCTAACTTGCCAAGAAATTGGAATTTGTAAGTTCAGCCAATCTAGATTTCCACCCACTTTCTGATGTACACATATGAATGTAAATTGGTTTCGGTCACTTTAATTTACATACCAAAGAGCCAAAAGAAGGTGTAAGTTACTATAGGAGTGGATAACTAACTTATTAATGTGTGCCTCTTTTAGTTGCATTACCTGTTTAGCCTCTCTCCTGACTGTTCAGTGTATCAGCAACACCTGTATAAGCTCAAACATATTTAATAATTTGAATTCAGAGATAATACATATAAAGATGTAACCTTTGTGAATGAGTGTGGATATAAATTTGCCTATTTTATGATTCTAGATTCACTCATTTCAGTCTTAAGGCCTGTTCTGCCATCCCAAGAGTCAAGAGACTAAAAATCAAGCTAACAAGGAGAAACGGGCCCTAGACTGTTCAGAGCATTCTGTGTCTGGTCTAGGAGATCTGTGGTAGATCTGCTCTTGACTTCAGCGGTGAAAGATCAGACCTTCAGAATAACAGTCATCTTGCTCTTGTTTAAGATTTCTTAGAATTAATTCAAGTCACTCTACTTCCCAGGGTTGTCTCGTTTAAGTGAAAGTTATTTAAAACACCAATTATAACCATGATTTGAACCACCCATCAGAAAAAAGGTCTTTATCTTGCTTTTTATGAGTATTTTTAAATTATTTTTTCTTTAGAAACCTTGTCATTGACAGTATAACCATGAAATGTAGACTTGTGTTGCATGACACCTGAAAAACAAGCGTTTAGGGAAACAAGTGAGTCTTAAAGTAATTTTATGGGCTTACTCAACTTCTGAATCTCAGTTTATATTTTACTAAAATAAGGATACCACATTTGTTACTTTGTAGAAATCTAAATTTGGATCAACCTGCAGTTTGGATGCAAATCAGAATTCCACCCAAATGCAGAAAAACAACATTTAATATCTTTTATTGAAATAAAACAGCCTTAAATAGTTTGAATACATAACAATTTTTTTTTCATGCAAGTTTAAAGGATTTGTTATACAAGAGAATTATTAATCACAGTTACTAAGTGAACAAGTCATCACACTGGGAGAGATTTTCAAAGCTGCCTGGATACATAAAGGTATTGAAAGGTATACAGAAGGATTTTCAGATGTTACAAATGAAATTAATTGCTGACCTCTGAAAAAATGAGTTTGAATTGAGAATTAGGTTTCTTCTTGCTTAGACACCTTTGAAGTTCTGTGTACCAGAAACCTTCAAAAATTACTTTAACTAGTAAAGCTCAGCTTCTATTGGGTTTTTTGTTATATGGATTGCAAAAAAAGAGAAAATTTCCTGCTTTTGTGTATCTTAATTGAATTCCTTCACATTAGAGGTAGAAAAACTTGATTTTCCTTGATAAGAAAACTGAGACTTAAAGTGTCTAGGAAAACTCATTTTTCAGTTGAAAACAAAATATTTATCTGAAAAACATATAACTGCCAACATTTTATCCGTTATACATTATAAAACAATGACCTATTTTGTATATTACAATTCTGTAGTTTACTTTTTAATCTTGAGTTATATTTATAAGTTTTTCTTCCTATATAGGTCTGAGATTAAAATAGAAGTTCTTGTTATACATTTAATAATGACTCAATAACACTATTTAAAAAAAATCCTATTCACTCAATAATTCTAGAAACTTTTGGTGTTAGTATAGAATGGTATAATTACAAATACCATTTAAAAATGCCTTAAAATTACTTAAGTTTTAAACACACAGTGAATACAAATTATTTAAATAGTAGAAAATGAATATCCTTTAAAATGTGGCTTCTCTGACAGTTTTCCATGTGATGGACACAAGTCTTTTGGAATGTTTTGGTACCTTTAATTATTTGTGCTAGTGTTTCTAGATGCTGTAACAGCACTCTAAAGAAAGTAGCTGTCTCTGTATCAAGACAATCTTGTAGAAAGATAGCCATGTTTACCCTACTTTTGGTTAGTTTGCATGAGTGATATCAGGCCTCCTTTCCTCCTCAGCAGAATTTTCAGTCTTACCCTGGCAGACTTTCAGACCATCTTCTTAAAGTTGGAGGGGCACTGAATCACGTCAATCAGCTCATGAATCAGCTCTTCATAACTTGGTAACTTTCAAACCTTGTGTAACTTAAACATCGAGACAAAATCTGGAAGATGCTTCTGGGTAACAGGTTGTATGTCATAATGATTAGTGAATTTTAATTGTATTCTATCAAAATATTTCATCTTTGTTTTTTTTAGTCACAGTCTTCATTGCCAATTCTTTCATGTGGATGAAATTAATTGTATGTCCTTCTATTTAATCTAATCAATGTAATCAGTGACTACAAAAACTCTGTCTTTGAAACTGAACTTTCAAAAACCTGCATGATTTAGTGCCCAAATTCCTGGGTAAATTCTAAGAATCTTGTAATTTCTATTTTCTGCCTTTTTACTATTATCACAACTCCTGTTTATATTCATTCTCATTTTTAATACCCTTTGAATTGAATTAGCTATCTGAATCTGCTCTCTGACCTTCAGAAAATGGCTTCTGTTTAATTTAATTTTGCAGAACAATTCCTCAGCTGATTTCTCGAACCCTAGAAATCTAAGAATCTGTGTAGTATTTTATCACAAAAATAGAGACATAATGAAAAACTTCATCTTCTGTCTTCGGTTTTAAGGCTCTCTGATTTCATCTTTATCTGTGCTGGTAAGCTAATGAATTTCATGTGATAAAGATTCAGGAAAAGCAAGATACAGACTTTGTTTCATGCAGTAGGAAGCTATATGATCTTTTCACCATACTGTCAAATGGAAGACATTAGTTAATGTTTTCCAAATGCTCAAGGTTAATTGTTCATTCACATGTTCTTCTGAAACAGTGTCAGCTCTTTTTTATATTTGATTTCCTACATTTTGTTGAGATAGTAGCTGTTTCAAGCTACTTGTCCCCCCAGAATTCCTCTTTGAACTGCTTAGTTTATTCTTAAACTTGGTGCACCTCCAGGTCCTATTTCTGTTCCTTTCCCAATAACCAACTCTGAGACAATGTGTCCCTCTGAGCTTGCAAAACTAACCTAGTAATCTGTGGTCGTCACTCCCTTTTTGTCTATATGGTAAATCTTATTATAGAAGTTTAAATATGAAAAAAAGAGAGTTTGCACCACTGCTTCATGCATCTAAATTTACGTAGGTATTTAGTGAACCAAAATTCAGGTTCATCCCACCTAATTGCAACTCCCCATTGAGGAACCCCAGCTAGAAGTCAGCTGGTGAAGAGACGTGGCCTCTGCAACAGCAAATTGTTTTACTGGTCTTGTTTTGCTGGGTCACATCCTGGAAGAGTCTCAGGACTGAACTGCTCTCTGAAGTGGGCTCTTAGTCTTTATTATTAACTGTTGTAAAAGAATGGTGGAGTAGAGTGATATCGTAGTTCGCTAAAACGTCAGTAGACCCATCTGCCCTGCCACCCTCCTTCCCTGATACTGCTTAGATAGGTAGGAGTTTTGGTACTCTCTAGGACAGCATAAATGACCTCACACAAAATCTATGTTGAGGTTACGCAGTGGTCAATTTTGAGTCTATCCCAATCTTTCTCTGCGCCCACAGGAAAGCACAGAGGGAGGGAGGGAAATCCGCGCTCTGTGTTCAGTTCTGTTTGCTCAACCTGCTATGGATTTGGAAAAATTGCAGAATTCAGATATGGGAAATGGAAATTAATGAAGACATTCATAAACCTGACCCTCCTTTATGGACTGTGACAAATATAGTTGACAGATGAGTGCAGTAATGCATGTGCAATAATGACTAGGATAGAGACTGTAAGTCAAGTGCTGCAATTTAGGGAGTATTAAGAGAAATTGAAATATATTTCAAACTAATAAAAGGAATATTTTTCTACCAACACATAATAAAGATTTGGAATTCATTGCCACTAGAGAACACCGAGGCTAAAACCTTAGGTTTTGTATGACTGAAATTATTTCATGAAAAATAAGACCATCCACAAATATTAAGTAGTTTTGCTTTGGTCAGATACAAGTGTGTGTATTTCACACACTAACAAATCCATAGAGTATAGAGGTAAGATTGAACTCCCGGTCCTGGCAGGCTGTTCCATAACTTCGCTGGACAGTGGGGGGACTCTTGCATCTACTTTTCAAACCATCAGCAATGTCCCCTTTCATAAATATGTCATTGGATCCTGTATAACCGAAAGATCTAATCTGGGAATCTAATTCGTAATAGAGACTGAAGGCAGAGATACCATGGTTGATGTCTTCTAAACTGAGCTCTCAGCCAGCTCTGGAGTGCAGCTCTCACTGGGGAAAAAACCCCAAAACTATTCCCTCTTTTACTGCCAGTTGGCCCTGCTCCCCTCTCAAACAGGTGCTCTTGCAAGAGGGACTTCACTTGTGACTCCTTTTCTTTCTGCCTTGCCCTTCTGCATAGGCACAGCCAGGCATTTATTTAGTTTTTTTAAATCCACTTGGGGGGTTGTTTGAAAATTCCTTTTATCCCTCAGTGCTTTTAATACAGCACTCGGGCGCTTGCATAAGGGACAGAAGGCAGAACTGCAGTTGCATATAGTAACAGGGTACGAGTTGGTTGGGCCCTGCCTCTGTCCAGATGTGATTGTTTTAGGGCCAAATCAGCAGAAACCTTGCATACATGGCTTTGCCGCCCAGTAATGCCATGCACTCTGAATATGTGATACAATTTTTCTTGTAGTGAAATAGTTGTGCTTTATTTTAGCTAGATATTTTAGTTACCAACTTGCATATTTCCTCTCTGTGCTGTGCAACTCAAGATATTTAAAATATTCCTTAGTATTTTCTAACATTCCCTTGAACTCTTGCTAAAACTGAAGATATTTATAGTGGATTCAATTTGAATGACTATATGTGTGCTTGAATTATTTAAATCTCTGAAGCAATATTTTCATGCACTATATAATTTTTTTAGTAATATCTTAAGGTGTTTGTAGATCTCTAGAAATATGTGTGAGGAGTAAGTCTCACTTCTAATTGCACATATTACAGTGTGACATCTTTTTTGTTGAAAACAATAAGTATTACAAATCTGGAAAAGAGAAAAGACCTGAAATACCTGGCAGAAACTTTACAACAGGATTTCAATTTAGGTTCCATTCATGTGGTGATTTACACATATGCCTAACTGCACGCTGTGAATAATCTTATTAAAGCCAGTAAAACAATTCACACGTGAAGAAATAAGCACATGCATATGCTTTAATAGGTTATGTTGAATACTCTTACTGGCATAGAAACCAATATTTTGAAAAAAATACCTTGCTTAAATGTGTATCTCCAAAACACTTTCTTGTATTATAAAAATTACCAAAATACAGTTGTGTCTGTCAGAGAAGAAGAAGGTTTATCTGTACTTATTTTGTAGGGCAAATGACCAGAATCACTGCATTACCTTCAAAGCTGAGAAAAAAATCACTGTGGCGTAGTACAAGGAAATAGCATTAATGTTTTTTGTCTCTATTCCAGTAGGGTTTGGTGCTTGATTCCCAGTTCAGACAGAAATTCTGTTCACCTGCAAAAGTTACCAGGTTTTCTTCAAATTCTTTCATTTTGTGTGTATTTTAGTTCATTTCTTTCTCCACAGAAAAAGCATTGAAGCTTCTACATTTTATTCTCAGCCTTGAAAAGGTACTATTTGATGACTGGAAATGATCAAAAGCCCAGTTGGAGAAGCAGAATATGAAGTTCCCTATTTAGGCCATAATGTACATTTTTAGAGGTCTGTTTTAGGAAAATAAATTTACAGGTACACAAGAAAAAACACTCACTGTTGGCTTTTAAAATTATTGCTTTTTTTGTTATCAATTTTGAATCACTGTGTAACTAATGTCTCATGACAGTGACAGAAATCTGATTTTATTAAAGCTTCTAAATCATGTTATGAAATACTATGATTTGGGATATTTTATTCTTCATTTCTATATGCAAATCTAAATAGCATGTAAAAGCAACTTATCTGCATTTCTCTACTTGTGTCCAGAAATAGAGATCACAATTTAAACCAAGTAATTCTTCCAAAAGCTTGTGCTGATGCTGAGAAATTGGTTATAATGATGGAGAATGTTTGCTCTCCAGCACTAGTCACTTGTAAGACGATCCACCTTTGAAGTTGCAGTAAAACCTCTGAAACACTATATTTTTGAGTAGGGTGGTGTTGAAATCTGTATCCTGATCCAAATTTTGCTCTCACTTACAACAGTGCAATCCCGTTGACTGTAGCGGAGTTGCAAGTGTGATGAGAAGAAAACCGGATGCAGTGAATTAAAACTTTATTTATACATAGAAATATGAGGTAAAAAAATACAGCAAGGGCCAAATTTTGCTACTATATCATGGATAATTTTAGATTGACACTGCAGTAAAAGAGAGCATTGTCGTAAGTGGACATTAATACCACTGTATTTCTAATTGTAAATCTGAATGTTTGAAAAATACCGAAGAATTCTCGCATATGAAGCAATGTAGAATTTTAAGGTGTTTTACAAATTTAAAAAGCTTGTAGAGTTTAGTAAGTGATCAGTTTAGTACAATGATGCTTTGGCAAAACTATCTGTGGAAGCCAAAACCTACATTCTGCTCTTGATTATTGTGGTGCATTCCACACAAAATGGATGAACACCTCTAGAGAACAGAATATGACCCTACGTTCTTCTGTGTTGCAGAGGACTAAAAATTTAACTTAGGCTTCAGGATGCAATAGCTTAAAGGAAAGAGTGGATTTAATAAAATCACAAAGAGGGAGGATTGTATTTTAGTTAAGCAGTAAACTGTCACTGGAGGAAATGGAATAAAAGCCTATAGTGTAGCACAGCAGAAAAAGGAGCGAGCTGCTGAAAGCTGGATAATTTGGGGATATAGAGATGTCACTTCCTCCCTTTGCCAGGCTGTGAAATTCTTTGTAATTCCCACTGGTAAAGCTGCCAATACAAACAAAGGAAAAAATGGAAACTTCCATGCAAGTCGTCCTTTGATGAGTAGAAGAACGTATACATTCAAAGGAACTAATTTATCAGCACCGTGTTTGATACGCACTTTTTGTAAGCGATACGGAAAAAGAACAGAGATCTCACCCAAATCAAGAAGGCATATAAGAGATTTAATAATACATTATGTTTCTAAGGAATTATTTTAGCAACAGATGCACGCCTAAAAAACATGCAGTACTAAGTTGGCTAGCAGTTACAGTGTTATCTGTAACTTTGGGGGAAGGTTGGCTAAAATGTGTTCATTTTGGTGTGATACCTGAGGTTTTTTGTTAACTAGGTGTTAGTCTTTTTAGATGAAAAGATTGAAAGATGAATAGTTAGTATGGCTCACCAGTACTTTCAGAGTATGGGTTCTTTATTAACATATCGGTAACTTTAAGCATAAATGTGATTGGACAGAAAAAGCTATAAAAACTTAGTACTAAAAAAGGTAATCTATTAATTTATCTTTTGTCCAAATTTTTAAAGGACGTTTTTTAAGAGTGTCTCATAATTTTCTGAGAATAGCTGTTTCCAGTAAAGACCAAGTTAACTGGCCCAGGTAAGTTAGGTATCTCCCCGAAATGTCCATAACCAGACATGGAGAAGCCCAAGAATTTTCACCGTAATATCCGATGTAACTCAGCTACACCATTAATTTTTACTTAAGGCTCCCTTTCAAGGTTTTTATAAAGTGAAAACCATTCCTGTATAAAGTGGCTGGCTTCCCTAAATTTATGAAAGATTCACTCACAACCAGAGCTTTTAATTTAGTTTTGTTTAAGGGAATTACTGTACAGGCAATTACAAAATTACAGATTTTGTAATTTCTTTTTTCTTTTGTAATTTCTTATTTGTACCAGTTTATTTTTAATGCAAGTATAAAATTTATCCTGTTGCATTGAAAGCTTATATTTAAAAAAAAGGACAATGGAACTTTTCTTACATGCTTACATATCAGTCTTTGTAAGGGAGGTGACCTCAGTTAAACTGCTGGGTTTGTTAATCCCGTAAAGCGATAGCCTAAAAGAGATTATTTGCTAGAAAGGAGTCATATATGGATGATCTTTTTCAGGGTGAGTCAGCCATTCCTTAATTCCCGTGTCTCCCAAGTCAGAACCTAAACACCATCTTTTCCTTCATGCAAAAAGCACTTCCCCTACCACACCAGGCTTTGCTCCAGGCACAAATAAACAGTGTGAGTCCTAGTACTGTGCCCAGAAAGGTCAGGATCTGTTGCTGCTGCTCCCGCTTTTGCCTGCCCCGGCACCAAAGTACCGCCTTGAAGTGGTTTGCATACCACAGCTTAGGAATCCCTGCTTGGGTTGTCTCGGGCCTGATATTGCTCTAGGTTTCTGGTGAGGAGGTCCGTGGTAATTACGGAGGTGCCAGTCAGCTTTCAAAATAAACAGTAAGTTAAAGCAAGGATAGAGCCCTTGTTTTATATGAAAAATCTTTCATGCCATTCCTCAAACCATCATTTCTGAGAACGTACAGTGAAGTAGCCATGTGTGTACTGAGGGAGGGGGGAAGAGGGAGGAGAGCTGGTCCTGTCGAGAAGCAGAACAAAAGCCAAAACAAGTGCTCAGTACAAGCAATGAAGAGTATCATACCCATCTGAAAAAATGAGAGATAAATGAGCAGCATTTTGTTTACTCAGACAGGATGTTACCTAGACTAGGAGGCATGGCTAAGAGCAGTCAGATGCTCAAACGCTCTTACTGAGTGTCTTTGAATGCATCATGGTTAAAATGATTGAAAATGTGGTCTGCTGATCAGAAGTTCAAGTCAAAAGCTCCCAACGGTTCGACCTCTGATTTCCCTGGCAGCTCTCAAGGTCCGTTTCAAAAATTTAAACTCCATCCCAAATTTCACATAACTGTAATTCTCTCCTGTACTTACTTAAATAATTTTTTTATTTGGGTATAAAATAAACCTGGAAGATTACACTAGAGTTGACTCCCTAGAGCCATAAGAAAAACTAGATTTTAAGCTTTTAGTGTTGAGATCATATTTGTGCCCAGCACTGATCACTGACACATTACTCATCTTGACTGGAGCCCTAGAAAATGTGGTAATAAAACCACATAATAATTAGTGGGGGCTTGAATTAATACGTTTATAAATTATTTTTACCTTGAATGCCTTCAAAAGATAAGGTGTTACGTGGCAACTTCCCTTTAGGAGAAATTATATGAAAACTCTTTTCAAGTTTGTACCTTGAACTTGACATGCATTTTGAAAAGTTCAGGGTTTTATTTATTTCTTTGTTTTAAAGCAGAATTAATATCAGAGACACTTAAAGTGGCAGGTGGAAATGAGATGTAAATGAGTACTTTCTGGAAAAAAATTAATTGAAACCAGTGGAAGAAATCAAGATGGAGATGTTGAGGCAGAAAACACTGTGTTGCCAGTTATGACGATTTTATAGTGTTTATGGCATTAATGTTTCACGTTAAAGGCTTAATATTTGAAGTTAAAGGCATGGAGATGTATACTTGCATTTTACAGAGTTACATGTAAGACCGCAGAAATAAATTGGAAAATGCGAGTGCTGAGAAAACATAAGGCAAATTAAGAAGACCTCAAAACTTTTTTTAAAAAGTGATGTTTTAAAGCTCTTTCAGGAATGTGATTTGTAAATATGTACAATTTGTTGCTGTTATTAATTTATGTTTACAATGAAGAATTCTTATTTAAGTTTATAAACTTTTTCCATTATCACTGTTTGAAAACCTGATATACTCAGATGTCTATGTTCTTCTTTGAACTCAGAGTTTAGCTAGCTTCCATCTGTTTTTCAAATTTTTTTTTTTTTGAGATTTAATCAAACAGTTTTTAGGTTTTGGTAGCAGTTTCAATAATGAAAAAAGCGCACGTCCTGAAACCCAGCTGGCATCCGCTGTTTCATTGTTGTTGTTCTCTGTATGCGAGAAGTGGCTCTCTGCGGGGCGGAGGGGAACAAGGAGAGGGAAGGCGATGGGACCGTGATAAAACCGCACTTTGCTCTGAGGAGCTGCACGCTGATGAGTGCCCAGGCAGAACATAACACAGTGTCGGTGCTGGCTGGAGAGTCCAATAAATACACTATCGCCTATCGATAGAAGTATTGTAATAGTAATGATTTTATTTGTCTCGCTCCCTTGATTTTACAGAGAAGCCATGGAGCAGGTAGGAGGCACTCATGAAGTGAAATTCAAAGGATAGTTTGTTTTCCATTAAGGCCTATGGGATTGCCACAGATACAGCTCAGAGAAAACAAGCAAACAAAACAAAAAATACAAGGCAACAAAGCCGTCTTAGAGGGGGTTGTTAATTTAAATTTTCATTTTAAATTTTCATTTTAAATTTTCATTTTAAATTTAAATTTCATTTAAATTTCTTGAAAAAGCACAGCAGTTCGGATCTGGGAATTTATTCTTTCTGACCATTTTGTAACTAAAAAGACTAACTAACAGCACAAGGTAAAAGCAGTTGGGTGAGTTAGGTTTTTGACACAGCTGGGTTGGCTGGAGGCACCATTATGCCATTATCCATTCTGTGGATAAAGGTTGATGCCCCCAGGACCTGCCGTGGCCTGCCACAGCCAGCCAGCCAGCCAGGGAAACGCCGAGAGGCCCAAGGGGAGAGAGTCGGGGGCTGGCGCGGTCCCCTTGATCAAAGCACCTTCAAACCCTCTTTGAATGCAAGATCAGAGTCCGCTAAAATATTTATTTGGCATTGAATTTGATCTCCAGTTATGAAACTCTTGACCAACCCAAAATCTCCCAGGCGGCCCTTTCTCAAAAAGTGTCTCTACTTCTTACACTCCTTTTTGGTTTTTTGAGTTTATCACTGTATTGCTTAAAAAGCCCTATTGACTCAAAATGTGGAGCGGTTGTGGTGGCACTCAGAATGTATTAGACAAGGTTGCTCAACAGCAACAAAATCTGCTGCTACTGTGGTTCTTCCCTCTAACGTACCTTGAGAAGTACTTCATGTCATACCATGAAATCTGAAGGAACAGTAAAAAAATAGCAACTGAAAAAATGCATTCAAGGGAAGCGTATGTTCCCATTAGTATCTTAAAAAGAGATTACCGCTTATATAAATAGCGTGTTTTCCTCCTCTCCGATTTCTCCACCTAGAGGAAAAATAAATAAAAGGTAGAGAAATCTTTCATACCTCCACTACTATTTTTATTAGTCTGCAAAGCTATGGATATAACAGTAACATAGTTTGTTAGTGACAATACTTAAAATGTAAAGGCGTGCTGGTAAGCTTTTCTTTTTGGTTTGATATTCTCTGTATTGCAGGCAAACAGTGAACAACAAAGTATAAAGCAAGCGTAGAATAGGAAAAAATAGTATCTGAAGTAATATTCACTACTGTGGCCCTAAAGCAAACACTTTTGGTCGCAGAACTAATTGAGAAATTCACAATATTTAATATTTCATGCTTTCATATTTTCTCAAATGAGTACATTTTTTATTCACTAATGTCTGCTATTTTCCTTTCTGTCACAGTTGTGGCCTTAGGGCAGTGGTGTAAATAAAGGGCATGAAGAAACTTCTGATTTATGTGTCCACAGAAAATGTCTCCTCCTTGGTAACCTCAGTTTGCAGACAGAGCAGTTCATCAGTTACAGGGATGCTGGGACAGTGGTTTGCCCCATCAGCCTGAGAAAGGAACTCGTGCTGTAGATGTAATAATTTTCTCTGATTATCTCTTGATACTACTGCTGTGTGCACAGAATTATGCCACAGAATTTTTTTTTATCACTGCTATGCGATAAACACCTTTAAAAGTGTAAGGGAGTGTACTTTGCCTCCAGGTTTCTGGGCCTGAGAAACGATAAAACAGTCTTGTTTTACTGGGAAAGGGAGGAAGGCTGATGGTTGTTTCTTTGGTCCTTGCATTCTTGTGAGCAGGGACGTGTTCATCTGTGGCAGAAAACAGGAGGACAGAGGTGAAGTGGTGGCAGGGGATGGCAAATGAGTCTGCTCTGCTTTGGAGCTGCTGAGTGAAGATCTCCTGCCTACGGACGGGTGCAAAGGGAGTGATGGCGTGCTCCTTAACTGCTTGTGGAGTCTAAAACCAGGCTGGTTTTCCTCTGCCTTATGCCTGGCAGAAGAAGAGACAAATTTTGTTCCTCATCTGCTACTGTGAACACTCTCTGCAGCTCGTTGAGCAGCGCCGAAGGATTTGAGCCTTAGAGCTCGCTGTTCACGTATGTCCTGTGGCTTTCGGTCTTCCCTTGGCAGCATTTTCCATGATAGCTTTTTCCTTTGTTTCTCTTTTTTTGGTGGTGAAAAAACCCAATTGCTTGCAAGCAATCTTGCATTAGCAACCTTCCACATCTGACGTATTCGTTGTTTCAGCAGTTAAGAATGAGGTTATGCCCAATGCTAATGTCAAAAACAACATCTGAAAGCTGATTATGCTCTCCCCAGTACTTTATGTATGCTCCAGTGGGTTTTCATTGTCAAAGAGGTGGGCCTTTATTATGCCACATAATGCAGTAAAATGAGGATTACTTGGATTTCAGTGCATGAGATAATAGCAGCTGACAGGCACCTGTTTAAGGAAGTATATTGTATTCCTAAGCACAAGTAGTTTGCAAAAATTAAGTGAGATTTCATACAAAAAAACTTTTGTACTTACACTTCATAAATAGGTTTAAGTACAAAAAAAGGCATCAGGGAATCTTGATGGATGTATTTATTAGCGGCCCTTACAGTCCTGACAGTCCATTCTAATAATAAAGTGTGGGACCTGTCAAATGATGGCACAAATATCCTAATCTGAACTGACATGGCTTTCTAGCCCAGTTCATCAATCATGTTTTATTAGCTTTAACAGAGCCAAGCTGCTATCTGTCATTTCGATGCTGTAGTGGTGACAAAAACTGGTGCCGAAAATGTGCTGCAGGTGTAACTTTCACTCAAAGAGCAATGCTGAGCAGCAGTCAAGTTTGTCTTTGCATGGGGAGAGAGTGCCATCTTCAGTTTCATGTCTCCGCGTGAAACAAGTCTGAACTTTCTAGTGCTGCCCGATGGCGAAGAAGCGAGGAAAAAAGTATCAGTAGGAATTTAGAAACAGTTCTCAACTCTTATTTTTAGGAGACTTTGGAGTTGGGAAGAAAAATGCTAAACACCATGTTCTTGTTCCCATTTTAAGATATAGTTAATTTAGATATGTCTGTTGTGATGAGTACTTTCCAGTAAAGAAAAGTAAGGTTGGGCTTTGTCCTTTCGGTTTGCAACGCTGTATGAAGAAAATAACAATTGCCAGTTGGATCGCGAGCGCCTCGTAACCAGTAGCACATTGTATGCATAAAAAATGAGAGCTAGGAGTCTGTATGCTGCTGCGTATTTACTGCGTTTTGTGAGAGCCATCAATTCCATGTATTCTTTCAGCCCAGAATTGACTTGGTGTTTGCATTGGGGTCCTGGCACTTGACCCTTGTTTGTCTTGGCTCTGTGTCCTTTTGCAGCAGAGCTCGAGGATGTTCCTCATCGATGGTTTCCAGCATGTTAACATATTCAAGTAAATATTATCTGGCACAGGCACACTCATTATCCTTTGGGGGAGTATTTGTAGAAGTTTTAAAGTCCAGATCAAAGAATGGCATCCATCTTCCTTCCTCCTGAATTTCTTTTATTCGCAAGATGAATGTTGCTGGCAAAATTATTTCTTTGATCTTTAAAAAGACTTTATTTTGTCAATATTCACAGACAAGGTTCGCACCCATAAAAGTCCGTATTACTTGCAGAATATATGCCCAGGTACGTCTTTTCTGTATATTTTAACACTTAATAGGACTTTGCACAATAAGGAGCAGATGTCTCATAGCGACAGCAGGCGAGCAGGGACCAGGAAGGTGGTTTCATTAAAAGAGCCTTGGGATAAATGCAGCACATTAGATACCCACTGAAAGACAGGAGCTGTTGATGGGGTGACCTCTGAATGCAAGTCATCTTACTATAAACAGAAGGGTGTGGAAAGCCATTGGACAGAGCCAAGCTTGTTTACTGTCCAGATCTCCTCTTAGTTAACTTAAGTAACCGGACTGTGCTAGGCTCGGTGTGACAGTTCAAGGAAGAACAAAGTGTCTTCAGTATTTCTGAGTTTAAAAAAATCCTAGCTGACTGGTGCAAAAGCTTTTTGGTCCTGAAAATCTGTCTGCACACCTTAGCTGCTGTACAGTGGAAGTTAATTAGTGCTAAACATAACAGATACTCTTTTTTTGGTCCTGGAAACTGACTTTGCACATTTGAGGAATTCATTTCTGTTCTTCAGAGACAACTGAGGTAAGGTTACGATGGATTTTAATTTGCGATACTGATGCAAATGTCATTTAGTGATAAATGGGAAATATAAGTGGGTATTAACTGCACAGTCAGATTCTATTCTGAAAAGGAGATTTTGGTTTCACTTCTGTAGTTGCAGTTTCAAACTTGTTTTCGGAACAACGCACTTGTTCATAGTGGCTCTAGAGTACAGGAGTTCAGGTAGGTCGTAGGAGTGAATCCGTCATGTTCTTTCAGGAGCAGCTTTCTCCTGAGATGGGAGCTTACTTGTTAAGTGCTGTAAGAAATAAAATGTGTCATTCTATAATATGCGGCATTCTATAACATTTTGTCAAATCTGCGAGCAGTTCATTGGTGCGTTATTCAATACATGATTGTAAAAGACACTTAAAGGCCGTATGCCGAGACAGGTGTCTAGACGTAAATTGAGTTCAAATTAATTAGCCCTAAACTACACAAACTGTGGATACAAATAAAGTGAATTTAATTTACTAATACTTCATTTGAGTCCATTTAGTCCATTTCTAAGTTGATTAGACATTAGTTTGGAACAAATAGTGCTAAGTGTAATTACGCTAAAGCATCAGTCCCACCCCCTCAAAGTTCGCTTTAACTTTCTCTGTAACGTTATCTGTCGGTCGGCACTAAGAGTTTGCATTGGAGTCTTACTTCATTGTGAATGTGTTTCAAACTGTCTAATGCATTTTGCAATTGCACAGACCGCTTTTTGAGAATAAATTCTGATTAAAACCTCACTTCTTCAGGGAGTCCATGCGTGCGTGCTGCTGTGGTATGCAGATGCTTTTCTCTACCTCGGGGTCCGTGTAGCAGGCGAGTGCGGCAGTGCCGCTGTCGTGCTGCATTCAGAGGGCCAGGATGGGAGCTGGCATAATGATTACTGCTTCTTAAATGTCTGTTTCATTCAGGGAAACGCGGGAGGGTTTTACTCTGGGAGTGCTGCTTTATTATCCTAGTGCAGCAAGCAAAGTCCCGGGGAAGAAAGAGCAACCCAGCTTGGTCCAGCTGTAAACAGCCATTTACTGCTATAGGGAACTGTAATGTGTAGGGAACCTGTTTGGAGGAAAGGTATGATAAATTATTACAGCCAATAAGTTCTTCGATTTTGTGCCTGGGGTCTGGTGAGCAGCAAGCAGCAGGATCCAGTTACGTGTTTCTTTTCTTGGACTGTTCACTGTTTTCTGAAATGCATTTCAGCTAAACAGCTTTTAACTGTCTCACTACCTTTTGGGCCGTTATAAATTTCTTTGTCTTCTAAAGTAAATCAAATGTAAATTCAAAAAAGGTATATAAAGCAAGTAATCTTTTAAATTCCTGAATTAAAAATATAGTTCTTGCCAAAGCATTTTTCCAATATAATTTTAGATTTATTAAAGTGCTTAGTATCGCTTGTTAAATGGTACAGCAAATCAAGTAGCATCAACCTTGTATGAATGTGGATAATAATCAAGCAGAAGAACTTGAATTTGGCTTTGGGGAAATATCTATGTGTTTGTGTGATCATGCAAGCATGTATACGCATGTTAGTGTGCATACAGGGAAGCTAATTCATCTGTTACAGAAATCGAGGTTATTTTCGAAACTTAAACAGACTGTGGCTTGCTAAAACGTCTGAGTATACTGTAAAATAGAGGAAGCAAGTGAAAAACCACACTGCATACTATCTGTCTCATTCGCATGCTTCCCTATCTTTTTAATCTTTTGTTTTCTGTTGTTTTCTTTGCAAGAAGCTAGATTTGAATTTTATTGAAGTCACATTTACTTTGGGAGAATATAGGAAATAAGTAGCACTTTATTTAGTTCTAAACTTTGAATTGTAAAATTTATTTAGTAAATGTTATTTACAAGGGATTAAAATTTTAACATGGTATATCATTTCAGCATTTTTAAATAAAAGGAGAGCATTTATGTATAAAGGTATGTGAGCAGTTTGTAGAATTTAATGCTCTAAATATGCTACATTTTTACTTTTTATATTTTATTTTATGAACTCTATTTTCAATTACACTGCTGGAAAAAAAATACATTTCTGTAATAGCTTAACAGGAAATATAATATCTATGTGGTTTATTTCTCTACGCTACGCAATATTTAATCATTGCTCTGAATTAATACGTGATTAAACAGTATTCAATGACAAGATCTGAAGAAAATGTGAAGATTCTGTTAAAAGCTAATTTTAAAATTAATCCCATTTTATCCCCAAAAGGATGCAGTTAAAAATATATATTGAAGAACCTGG
The DNA here is from genome assembly GCF_034638445.1 of Ciconia boyciana. Taxonomy (NCBI): domain Eukaryota; kingdom Metazoa; phylum Chordata; class Aves; order Ciconiiformes; family Ciconiidae; genus Ciconia; species Ciconia boyciana. The sequence continues at coordinate 63,876,533 of NC_132936.1, forward strand.
ATTGATTTAAAAAGCATAATTATTTTATTGTCTGTGTTGGATTGAACAGAAAGTGGTAGGCAGTATCCCAGAATAGCAGATTTTATGTATTATTTTAGCTAGAGTTAATTGAAGCTTTGCTTCCTAAATATTGAAGCAAAGTTCTCTGTGTGTTCTGATAGTAAATCTGTAATTGTTCTTCAAAAATCATTTCAGGAGTATTTAAAGGCCATAAACTGAGCTTTACAATTATATAACTGTGGCTGATCGTCTGGTATAACTGATAATAAAACCTTTGGAGGGTAAAATGATCTGAAGTGATTTCGCATAAACAGAGATTCTGTATGTATTATATATATTTATTTGCACACATGCACAAAAACATATCCTTTTGTGTTTGCATGCATGTTTGAACAGTTCTTTTTATCAAGGGTTTTTTTCTGGATAAAATGAATTATCTCATGATTAGATTTTTGCTGTACTTGAAGTATTTGTAGTGCTATTCCAGGTGAGCTCTGCATTCAATTAGAGTCACAGCTAGGAACCAAATGTACATGTTGCTCTGAACGTTCAGAATGTTAGCTCCACTGAAGCACAGTTTAACTTGATTGATACTTGGATTTTAAAGCAAATAAGGACTAATTTTTGCCTGTGGCAAAAAATCTTTGAAGTTTCATGCCTGTGCTGAGGCTGGATTAGTTAAGCGGTAGGACTGCGCCTGGGACTGTGACCCTGTTGTGCTTGGCAGGTTGTGATAAATGGGGGAATCTTTCTTAACCTCATGGCCAAAACATTCCAGGATCAGGTTGGGGAGACAGGAGAGAAGGGAGGGGGGTCGCAAGATGCAGGAGACTTGGCACGTTAAAGCCGGAGACAAAGGACACTTGCTTGTTTGTCTGAAACAGGCAAACACACAGACTCTTGCAGGAGAAAGTACTGCAGATGCGTGGCAATACACTTTATTGTTATTTCTGACCGTTGACCTTGGTAGATGAAATTCATCCTTCACTGTGAAGCTGTCTCTTTTTATTGTTGTTTTGAATGCTTTCAGAGTTTAGAGAATCTTGCTTGTTATATTTTCCTAAACTAGAGAGGTTTTTTATTTAATGCTTGAGATGTGTGTATAAAACCATCCAAAACATATTGGAAGAACTCCTTATTCCAAGTAATTGCCTGTTGGTTAAAGAATTTACTGGAGGACTGCAAATATAAACAAAATGGTATGAATTTGGAAGAAAAAAAACCCCAACCAGTTAATGAATTGCTTCTGGAACGCTAGCTCAACTATTTTGTTTACAGAACATTTTTAAAAGTAAAAAATACTTTTACATATTTTAAAATTATATATTTTAATATAGCAGTATTAATAAAAAATCTGAAAAATTATTTGGGTACGCTAAAGTAGTATACTGGGATAAACCAGTCAAATTTTCCAACCTGAAAAAAGAGGCAAGATTGACTTATATGTGAGCTGAAATATGATCTATCAAGTGGTTCTTTCTTGTGGCATTTTAAGAGCTATACTGCCTCTGATGTTGTCCCCATTGACTAATAATGAAAAATATATTATTAGATGATGGTTTGAGATTTATTTACATACTTTATACTGTAAATGCAGCTATTCTAGCTCGTATTAAGAACTGTAGCATAAAGCAAATTAAAAAAGAATGGTAAATATTTGTAATGTGCTTTCTGATTGTGGCTGTTGTTGTTGCTAGTATACAAGCAAACATATGTTGTATGCCTGTGGGTAGATAAAATTAATCATTTATCCTCTTATGATGAATTACCCTGAATGACATTTTAGCACTATGATATTAATAGGATTTTTAATGAATACTTGTTGTAAATGTTCCTGGAGTTTACCTGTTCATTAATATTTGAATAATTAAATGTAAATCATATATATAGAAAGTAGTCTTGCTAAATAGGATTTTGCTTCTGTGCTGCTTACTAGCATATAGTAACTATGTGTACATTACATATATTATATTTTCCTATGCTTTTATTAGAAGGTATTTTATCTGTGGTTTGCCTCTGATAAATTATTATTCTTTTTTTTCTACCCTTTAAAAAAAGAGATTGATTTCTGAGTAGCATTTTCTTCACTTCTACTGAAGTGTTCTAGAGGCACTGAAAAGTGAACTAACAAGAAATGAACTAAATTTGGTTGCATGACAGTAGAAATGCACGTGTATAGGTCTTTAAATTATATCTACTTGTTTGTGAGATTTTATGCTGCAACATTGCGTGTCATTTTATCTTTCTCTAATAAATTATTTTTTCACGAGTGTAGACAATATATGGGCCATAAAGAACTGATTATTTCATTTTGACCAGCAAGCAGTTTGAGCTACAAAGAATTTTTTGCATCCTTACTCTAATAGAAGTAGGTTGCCAAAGTTTTTGGTTATCTGGTGTAGTTTATTAATGTTACAACAGCTGCTAGAAATTATTGCTACAATGTTAAACAAATTAGCTTCAGTAATGAGGAAGAACAGAAATGTATGAAACTGAAGAAAAAGGACAGCTGTTCATTGTAAATGTACTGGCGATTTACTTGGTAATTTTCAAGGTGGAATGTGATGTGCAATTGCTTATTACCTTCTCCTTCTAATTCCACTTTTTTCCCAGGTTTGAACACACTTTTGTTTTTAATTTGTAACAGTCATTTGTGTGCATTTTCAGTAGGCAGTTTTAATTGGAATAGCCTCAGTGCACTGTACAAAAAATACTAGTGTTGTACAATTAGCTGATTACTTCAGCTTGGGCTATTTTCATAGACCAAATTATTTGTTCATGTTCAGATTCATAGATATTATTTGTTGAAAAGTCAGATATTTATGGCTGAGTATCTTTGATCTACTACCAGGAGAAAAACTACTACGGAATAGCAGAACAGGGGGTTTTGTTGTTGTTTTTTAATTTATTTTTTTTATTTTAATACTGTTTTAACATGGTCTCCATCTAATTCCCCTCTTCCACAATGCCTACAGGACTCTGCCAGCTGATAATGGCTAGGCAGGTGCTGAGCTAAAATCGTGTTCATATTACCTGCTCATATTACCTTGTTCATCCTCCCTACAACCTGTCTTCTTGCTCCATCCACCTGCTGCTTTCTGGCACTAATGGAGCCCCCCATCCTACAAAAGCATACTCACATACTTACCTTCTTTATTCTGAATCATTTCATTGAAGACAATGGGCCTAACCACGATGCTCATGTTTAGACTTAAGCTTAAATCTTTGTAGGCTTGTCCCAAGCTTGATAACTCCGAAGCTCAGGGAATGCCTTCTGCTAAAGGACGGAATACAACATAGCCTCAGTTAGCCGTTGCTGTTACCCTCACTGCTGTTGAAGCGAGGTGAAGGCACCAGTGGAAGCCCGTGCAAGCCTAGGCGGGACTGGCTCATTTTCTGCACTTATTGCAGTTTTAGTCACGAACAGCCTGTTTGCATTCCCAGATCTCAGTACATGTTCTCAACATGGAGGTACTCCTGCCTTTCAGGGTTGTGAAGGAAAGCAGTGAACAACTGCTTATAATCAACAACTGTTGATTATTTTAGGCAGAAAGGGCAAAATTGTCCTGACAACATTTAGAGCAGGAATTTTCCTTTTTTCTGTCAAAAGAAAAAAGGCTGGCATTCAACTGGAGCTGAAGAAGCCAACAGTCTGGAGTGATCCTTGCCTGCAGCTACAGTCAAGCCTCCCCTTTCCTGAGCCCGATCACAGCAGAACTACCCAGTGGCCAGTTGCAAGATCATTTAATTGAAGTTGACATTTTAGAGCATGTACAGTCTGAACGCAGGTCAGGATGTGGAGCTGAGTTGCTTTAATAAAGAAGTCAGATGATCTTTCTTGATCTTGAGTAATGGTCAGTTAAATTTTCCTGTCTTTTTAGTACTATGAGTCACATACGACACTGTCCACTGAATACAGTCATCTCTCCTGAGAGATGAAGGTGGATCCAAACCACAGAAGTGACTTGAGTCCTTCTTAATAGATACATACTAAAAATTGTAATGAAAAGCTGCAGTACAGCACTAGTTTTTCTCCTTCTCTGAAGGACGTCTACAAGGATCAGCATTTCTTCTGATTCTGTATGACATGCATGTGCTGGACTGGTCACACAGCATGGATTGTGCTGTCAGACACTGCAGGTAGTGTGCTGATCTCCAACCATCTGGCTCATATAGCTATAGCTATATATGCTTGGGATAAGACCAATAGTGAGAAAAGTTGACTGAAAGTGTATCTGACCAAGAGTAAAAGTGGTACGAGTGCTACACTTGGAAGAGCTTGTGTCTACCATGTTGTCTTGAATAGTTCAAGTTTCAACCTAGGAACTTTCTTTGGATTGTCGATAAACCAAGTTGTCATGTGGCTGAATCCACATACAGTACTTTCAATGTACCCAAATTATTCCATCCCATTCTGTCAGACCATGATATGAGTCAGGTTCATCATTCATTCATTATTGAATGGGCCGGACTTTTATGAAGACTTCGGTGCTTGAAAATTAATTAGTACAAAGCTCACATTGTCAGGGTATTATGAACACATTAGATTTTTTTTCCCACTAAATGACATTTCCTGAACTTTTTTAATATAGTTGAAAACCACAATCCTTATTTTTAAAGTCCCTTTAACTCTGGGATGAAGAATGCAGCTGATGTGCACATTCCTCCAAGACAGAGAGGATGGTGATGCTGGTGGTGTTGTAGATGTTTCTTCCCAAAGGCTGACCCAGCACCTGGGAGTGAACTCTCAGTGGAGCTAAGAAGCCAGAGATTGTTGACCAAGAGGAAAGCAAGTTTTTGAGGGCTGATCTCCTTTAACCTTAGCACATAGCAATACTTACATCAAAAATATGAAAGACAAAAAAACAGTACAGGGAGAGAAAAAGGACTTCTCTGCTAAAACAGAGTATTTTACGTATATGTGTTTCATCATCTGTGGTGAGGATGAGTATTTGATGGATGTGTGATCATGTTGTTTACTGCACTTGGGTATTGGTATGCTCCCAGGTAGAAGCGAGAATAGTGAAGAGCAGAAAGGAGATGATCAACAAGGCCATTTGTTTAAATTTCCTCTAAGTGAGGGATGGAAAAGCTGTGACAAGCGTTCTTTGATCTTAAGGGGGAAAGACAGATTATTTTCTGGTGAGGCAAAAGACTCAGGAGAGAAGTTGGCCTTTGTTACTGGGGAGGTCAGTATGTAAGCTCTTGGGTGAGCTACGGGAAAGCTAGGTGCCAATGAGGCACCAGCATCTTCAGAACAGAGAGGTGCCTTGTAGCAGAGATACTTGACTTGTGGTAGAGAAATCAGCATTAGCAATAGAAATGCACTGTACTGTTGCTCATACAAGATGGTTTCAACATGAAAAGAAAACAGCATGTTTTATTATGCTTTATGGCACAGTACTATATGCCTTTAACAAAATAGCTTGAAGTATTTGCATGATGTATTTGCAACATGGCCAAGTTAACACAGCCATAGGAACATTAACTTTTGAACTTCCTGACTTGTCATTGCTTTAAATTTCAGCTTCAAAGTTTACTTTTTTTTCTTTGCATTTGTTGGCCCTGGTTAGTTTTGAAAAGCGGGAGGAAAGAAAAAAAGTTCAGGTTTTCTGAGGGGACACTGAATCTTATGCATATAACAGGAGATGACTTGCTATTCCTTTGAATATTAACCTGTAACTCCAAAGCAGTTCTGATACACCTGCTTTGCTTATGATATTTCTGTGGAGCTGGGAAATCACAAGATTAAATCTAGAAAGCATTGCACGGCGTGGCTCTTTCCGGCATCTGAGTATGTTTTTCTCCTGAAAAGAGATCAATGGTATCTGGGAATGCTGAGATTTAAAAAGCAAACGCTTAAAACTAATAAAAATGGTGTAATCGCAACACATCTGGGGGAGATCATGGGACCATAACTGTTTTTAAACAGGAAGCATTTTTCCATGTCTAGATTAAGAACAGTATCTTCTAGCCGATTTCCAGTTTGGAGGTACAGGCCAGGCACCAAGGGTATACTTGCAGATTCAGCTGCAATGACACATAGTGCTGATTTGAAAAGGCAAAAGAAGGGCACAGGTTTGTCTTTAGTGTTTTTTAAAGAGAGAGGGAGTGAAAGAGAGAAAAAGACCGTGTGAGAGAGAAAAAAGAGAACAAGCTATTTCCAGTGCTACTGCTTTAGCATTTCTTCCTGCATGTGACTTGGACAATAAATGAGCTGCGCCCAGCTCCAGACTGGTGGAGCTTCCCTGCCTTTGCAACTGCTGAATGGGGAGCTAGCTCCTTTTCTTTCTCTTTTTCTTTCTGGGAAGGGAGCCAGGCTGATGGCCCATCCTCCCAGCAGGGCAGGGGAAAGCGTTCTGTGAGCTCTGAGCTATTAGGTAACCCAGGCTGAAACAAAAAGTGCTATTGTGGTGTGGCATTTGCCCTGCCTGCCCCACCAGTTAAGGGAGGGCGTATTTCCTTCTCTCATCTAACACAAAAAAAAAGAAAAACAGAATGCCATTTTTTTCCCACACTGCATGTACAAATGCATTTCAAAATGTAGAAGATAGTACTTTACAGGTTGCAGTCGCTTAAATTATGACTTGACCATCATACCGTCTGATATTTTTTAAGTGCACTTGTGCCAAAGGCAATTTAAAATGTGTTTTTAAAATGTTTGCAGGTATAAAAGACTTGAAAGAAGCCTAGAGCTCTGAACTGAGTGAACCCATTAATCAGGTTGCAAAAACAAACACGTAGGAAATGCTTCCACTAGTAAGAAAGTACCAAGGAAGGCAAGTTTTGACCCCAAAGATAGCCTGTGAATGAGAAAATTGAGGAGTTAAGGTTGTCTCAGATTTTATCAATTTATGCTATAAATACACCTTAATGAGACCTCCTTCTGTAAAACTTTTCAATAGAAACACAGTTTCATGTTGGAGAAATCTTTCTGATTTAAGTCGCAGAAAGGCTTGTGTCAATGCTAAGACTGTGCAGTGTTCCTGAAAGAAACAATCATTATGGTCTCCTTGTAAGTATGAAAAAGACATTTACCTGGATTGATTAAATCCCTATTTACTTTACTTTCTATGTTCTGGGCACACCAGCAAGGGCTCTCGTGTGTCGCTGTCATCATCCCAGCCCAGTGAAATAAGATCTAGGGGAAACGCAGTGCCGCTTTCAGCCTCTTGGCCGGTCTGTAGGCTGGTTCCTGTCGAAGTTTCATCCACACTGTTCTCTGCAGAGGTTTATATGGAAAATCTAAACGTTGTGGCAGTGATGAAGAATGTAATCTCAAAAAGTGGAAGCATTTAGTGAATTAGTATATGCTTTGTAAGTGATAGCTCCTTCTTAAAATTATTAGAGTCAATGACTGGTTGAAAGAAGCTGGGGCTCTAAAGCATGAAACGTTAGCAGGAGCCATCTCTGCATTGCTGTAGTCATTGTTGCAAACAAGGACGATTTAATGGAAGATGTAATGAAACACACAAGCTGTGTGGGGACAGTGGGCACTCTCTCACTCTCTGGCAGCACTGTTCCATTTTCTCAATGTTTTCCCCACTACTTATCCTCTTCAGCAGTCAGTGGAGAGTAGCCACCGTTGTTCACAATTTATCTTGGCATAAGTCCTCTCTGTCTGAAATAGATGACTACTCTAGGTCAGGTGAAATACTGTATCTTTCTGTTAGATGTAAAGGAAGTCTGTGGCGACAAGCCTAGATAGGTTTAGATGCCTAAACTGCAGGTATTTGATACTAGGTGTATCCCCCCTGGATTATTTTCATTGCAAGTTAGATGTACACCACATAGTATTGCAGACCAGTTACTACTGTATTAGTCTGGGGAGAGGTGAGGGAGACAGGAGGGTAGCAATGATATATTTCATCATGAACATGTCTATCTTAGGAAAGGTTTGCATGGAAAATAGAAAGAAGTGATGCTGGAACAGCAATGACTCCCCCTGTTCCCATCCCTTCCTCTCAGCCCTGCGCTGTGCTACATGTTTGAAGCTCCCACACAATATCCACAGTGTTCTTATTCTTCCTATCTCTTAAAGACTTGGAAACCTATCTGATGTCTTTAAATATGAGGTCTTTTCTACTGTCCTACATAAAATACGAAGGTCAACTTCAGCAGTCTGCTTCCATACTCAAACCTTTTAAGTAATTTGCACTTCACTTTCATTTTAAATAAAACAAAAAGTTCAGCATATTCAAAACTCAGTCTGTTTTGATTAGAGTTGTCAATCTTACAACATAACAATTTCATTACTGAGAAAATGGAAGACACTATTGAATAGCTAAACCTACTTCAGGAGATGAGCTGAAAACTTGTTTTCACTAAGGACTACCTCATATAGCCTTTAATTAAAAAAAAAATAAATTTAATAGTGAATTAAATTCACTCTACTGAATTCCTGTTGATTTCTCCTTGAAATTAAGTTGATTCCTATAGCACAGTTTTCCTCATTCTTCCATTGCGATTAGAACTACTTTCAGATCTGCTGAGATATGATAAATCTACTTCAGGATGTGATTCAGTTAAAATCCAGCTACATACAGTGCCTGCACTGTGAAAAATCGGGGGGAAAAAAAATTTGTATTGCTTCAAGGTCTTTCACTCAACAGTAGCATCAGTGTTTGGGTTTTTAACTAAATCAGAAACCTACTTAAAACTTGATGGTGAGTAACTATATAGTATTACATTTTTTATATACATTTTCATTTCATTTCATATTACATTTTCATACAAACTGTTTATATATATTTATATTATGTATAATATTATTATTATTATTATTATTATTATTATTATTAGGCTTAAGTTACTGAAACCCTTATGAGACCTATGGAAGTGTAGCATAACAGTGATTTACTATGAAAAATTCAGTTGAGAATTTGTGATTATTCAGAATTATTTTCAGATCTATCTCTAGGTGCCTTCAGCATGTCTGTTTTTGCAGAAGCTTCACTGAGATTTTGTCTTCAGAAGACATATGTAGATATAGTGTTATTTGAATTTAGCCATCAAAAACCTGCTTCATTCTCAATAATATTTGTATGTTTTTTTAAAACCAGTTTGAAAGCATATACATTTTCAGAATAGCTACAATTTGTTACTAAATCCCAGCACTGTATCTTTAAGCTAGCCCCTGCCCTGTTTTTGTAGGTCAAGGTAATGTCATTATTTGTTTTATGGTAGCAATGAAGGGTGTCATGGTAGCAAAATAAATCTTTGTTATGCCTAGGCATTGTACAGACACTCTCTGTGCTAAAGATTTTGTTGTCAAGATGGTTATAAAACTATACGTAAACAGTGTCAAAGTCAGCATCTAAAAAATACTTGAGGGAGAAGCTACTTTTCTTTACTATTCATTCTCATAGTAGTGTCACAGACATCCTGAGCCATATTCTTCTCATGTATTTCCATCGAACTGTTCCCTTGAATGCCCCATCCTCGCCTGGGGCCATTCCACAGACATGGTCCCTTTCCCTGGACAGTGAGTAGAAGCTGGTGAGCTTTCACCAGGGTAATTTGCTGTAGGGAAGCATCCAGGCAGTAGAAGTGCACTTGATCTGCCCACAGTCCAGACCAATCAGAAGAGGCATTACCACAGGCTGAGCAAGCACATACATGTGCTTTGAGATGTCTTTGGGTCTGCAAAGAGTATTTTTCCCTCTTCATTCTTGTCTCCTTGATTGTAGAGCTTCCATAGCTCCACCATGCAGAGCTGCTTCCTCCAGACCCAAGGCATTGCAGGCGCTACTCAGCCCAATTGCACGCCTACCAATTTGGGAGGGATGCTCAAGGCCATATTTGATGCAGTAGATGAGGGAGCTCAGCAGATTCATTGCCAGAATAATTTACTGCTGATGTTGCAAGATTTTTCAGCTGTGCTTATTGTAAGTGTTAGAAGGGATTTCTCACCTGTGTTGCATTATGAGTTTAATACCATGAGCGTGTGTGCGAGAACACCTCATAGAGCAGGACCAGTTCATGGTTTAACATCTAGTGTAATGAGGTCCAATAAAATCATGTTAAAAGGATGTTAATGTTGCAAAGGAAAACATCAGAAGCAAGGAAATGCCAGAATTAATATGGCCTGTGGAAATCCAGTCCTTATGCATTATGGCGCAGCTCTTATTACATGACATACTAGGCTTTCCAGGGGATGTCTCCTTTTTTCAGTGAATGTGTAGTTAGATTTTTCTTTTTATGTTCCTCAGTCTATATTTGTTAAACATGAAGCATCCAAAGTCCATACTCAATATAAAATCATTCATCATGTAAATATTTCTCATACACATTAAATTAAGAATTTTAGTGTTTAATAAATGCATCTCTTTTTCACAGTGCCCTCATACTATCAGACACTTAAAACAGTGTTCATATTTGAAATCTGCTGAACTAGGGCAGAGATGAAGGCAGAAACTGCATAAAATATTGACTTTTTTCCCCAATTTGAGTCAAAGTAGACCTTCGTTTTTCTGGCTAAACATAACATTTGTACACCATCTTGTAAGTTCAAAGTATAGTTTCCCAGCTTGGATCATTAATTAGGTCTGCAGTGCAGCTGGTGTAGCAGAACTGGCCTGTTACTCTGGGCAGACTGGTCACTAAAGACTTTACTAGTGAGTTTCACAGATATTTGATGAATGCTCAAGCTTGTGTTTATGGTGTTAGTCCCAAATCTAATTAGAGGAAAGGAGAGCAAACTGTACTGTGCTGTGCTGTCCCGTCCCAGGCAGCCCCAGTACTCTTCCACTCTCCACACCCCACCCCTACGTCTGCCACATTTTTTTCACCTGGCTTCTGCCCTCCTCTAATTTCCCCCCCTGCAGATCCTGTTCTTCTTTTGTCCCCTGGTTTCCATTCCCTCTCCCTGTTCCTGTTTTTCCTCTGTTCCTCCCTATATATGAGACTACAGGGTTTTTCTGTTTCAGGGTATTGCCTGGGCACCTGCACAGCGGAGTTGGGACTGACAGAGCAAGAGGGACAATTTCGCTAATGTCAGTCCCGTTCCTGATGTCACGGGAGCTCCTGGCACTCAGGAGAAGTAATCCTAGGTCTTACTCAGTGCCAGCATCTTTGAGATGGAGAGCATTCAATGCAGATAGGGTCTTCAAGAATTCAGGAGCCAGACTACAACAGGATTCCACTAACAGTGTGAAAACAGAGCTTTTAGAAGCTTATAAACGGAAACAAATTTGGTCACCATTTCATATAGGTGATGATTCCGTGGTACCGGTACACCCTGGACTCCCCCCACTTCCAGTTTTGCGATTCTGCCTCCAAAGTTGCAGGCACTAAAGCCGCTCAGCAGCACAGGGATGTGACTTTTAAAATATGAACACAACAGCATGTTTTCTCAAAAATTTGGATTTAAGGATTTTTAGCTGAAACATTTCAAACATTTTGTAGTAGGCAGCCAGGGTAGGAGATTTCGGTGCAGCTTGGCAAAATTCAAAAACAACTGAAACTGGTATCTTACCACTCTTGTGAATGATTCTCAACATGCATATAACTAAAATGGTGAGAAAACCTGTGTAAACACAGAGGGAAAAAAAAAGGGAAAACAGAGAAGGAATAAAGAAAAAGGTTCTCTTTATAGCATTAACACATGAGAATGTAAATAAATGTGGTGTTAGTAAAAGTTAATTATTTTGAAAACAGTCAGCAAGGCAGATTAAGAGGAAAAACAGTGCAGCTGAAGACAAAGGAAATTATATTTAGTCTTTGATCAAAAGTTTTCACAGTGATTTTCTGTTCACCTTCAAGGGTGGCATAATTTTATGAATAACAAAATGTGTTTTGCTACTTGAGTAGCCCTGAAGAGAAATGGTGTTCATTCCATATGGCCACTTGAAAGAAAATCACATGCCTGTTCCTCCTTTAAGAAATAACATTTTTATTTATTAAATCTTTTCTCCTAAAGAGGGACCCTAAAGATACACAATGAAGTTTACATTTAGTCTCAGCGGAAAAGACAAGTCTATACCATGTGCTTATGCTGCACATTTCCTCAGAGAATGATCATAGACTAACGGCGTCATCTATATACCAAGCTGAAAACCCAAAATATTCTTATTTTTAAAAATATTTTGCTTTCATTGCAATATTCTTGAATACAAAATACTCACTTCTTTTTTTTCCCAAGTTTGTTCCACCTCACAGGAGGTGACTCTTTTTGATACAATTAGTCTGTGGCTTTTCTGCTACTCCCTTTTAAGTATACCAAAATTTGTCGGGGTTTCTTTTACATTCACCACACAGAGCATAATCTTTCAGTCATTTCAATTACTTGGTAATGTTGGTCAAAGCAAGATATAGTAGTAGTGTGAGCAGGGGTAGGACAACTCATCTGTGAGTACCCAGCTATTGCTTAACTGAGAGAAGAAGCACTTCTCATCCCTCCCAGGAAAACCAGGGCTCTTCATATATTGTGTATGTTAAAAGTGCTCGATAGCGTTAGTGTATGTTTGAATTATCTTTGGGCTTCTGTGGTAATTGCCCACCAAAGGACCTGCCATCACTTTGCAAAATCAGGGTGTTGGGATGTGCTCCAGCAACTGGTTAAAGTCACTGGTTGAACTTTCCTGACCTGAGGAGTGAGATCTGAGCCCCAGTGCAAATGTGACAGACAGTGCTACTGGTGGCAACCACATGAATGGCAAAGGAATTGGAAAGGAATGTATAAATGCCAGTAAATTTAACAGCAAGGAGATAGCAAAAATAGCCTGGAAATGAGTATATGCTAAAGGGACAAAGAAAAAGGAGCTTTACTAGGATTTAAATAAATTAGATGCATTTATATTTTTAATTAATTTTCATTACATTATGTTATTATATTTTATATTTTTTATTTTATAGTTCTAAATACATTATATTTTTCATTATTTTAAATTATATTTTATATGTAAAATAAAAATATTCTTTTTCTGGCCAAGTCCCTCTGTAACTCGGTTGAGACAATCTGCTTCTGAAAGTAGACACTTCCTCTTAATGAAGGGCTGTTTCCATTTCAGTGTCTTTGAATGATTTTGAATATATTTTTTGAACAGTTGCCTGTGATGTTGACACTCAGTACACTAATTTGAATTAATATTTCTCTTGTTTGTATATTAATGCACACTGCAGGCATTTTTCTTGGTACTCGATCATGTGTTTATACCTCAAGTATTTTACTGTATTTCAGATCTAACAGTTCTTTAATAACAATGTAGTGAACATAAAACTACAGCAATGATGTTTGCATCTGAATGTTTATGCGAGAGTGCCTGTGAGTTTTGGGTTTACATGAGCCTTCACTGTCTCTCACGCTGAGGCCCTGCACCATCGCATGTCTCCGTGGTACACTGCGAGTACCAAGTCCATGGAGTAGCACAGTAGGAATAGTGAAGACAATCCAAGAGGAGGAAAATTAGTGGTGATGAAACTGAATACCTGGATAGGTTGACAAAAGTTGTGTAGTAAAAATCAAGCAAAACATAATATTTAGAGGATCCTTTGTGTTTGCTATTTTTTTAGTGTTTCGGATAACACCTGTTACAATAATAAAGACAGTTTTAAGTTATCGTCATGGGGAAATCTTCATTATTGCTACTGAAAACTGATTTCTATGAATAGCCAGGTATGCAACCATATTGTTTTTCCAGTATCTAGAATGCAAATGAAGAATAAAAATGGCCATCTATAGAACCATGCTTGTACTCGGACATCTATGGGTGATGTTCATCCAGAGGGACCTGGACAAGCTGGAGAAGTGGGCCTGTGTGAACCTCATGAGGTTCAACAAGGCCAAGTGCAGGGTCCTGCACCTGGGTCGGGACAATCCGCGGTTCCAATACAGGCTGGGGGATGATGTGATTGAGAGCAGCCCTGCAGAGAAGGACTTGGGGGTACTGGTGGATGAAAAGCTGGACATGAGCAGGCAATGTGCGCTCACAGCCCAGAAAGCCAACTGTATCCTGGGCTGCATCAAAAGAAACGTGGCCAGCAGGTCGAGGGAGGTGATTCTGCCCCTCTACTCCGCTCTGGTGAGACCCCACCTGCAGTACTGTGTCCAGCTCTGGAGCCCTCCGCACAAGAAGGACATGGAGCTGTTGGAGCAGGTCCAGAGGAAGGCCATGAAAATGATCTGAGGGCTGGAGCACCTCTCCTACGAGGACAGGCTGAGAGAGTTGGGGTTGTTCAGCCTGGAGAAGAGAAGGCTGCGGGGAGACCTTATAGCAGCCTTCCAGGACTTAAAGGGGGCCGATAGGAAAGACAGGGACAGACTTTTTAGCAAGGCCTGTTGTGACAGGACAAGGAGTAATGGTTTTAAACTAAGGGAGGGCAGATTTAGGCTGGATTTAAGAAAGAAATTTTTTACAATGAGGGTGGTGAGGCACTGGAACAGGGTGCCCAGAGAGGTGGTAGATGCCCCATCCCTGGAAACATTCAAGGTCAGGTTGGACGGGGCTCTGAGCAACCTGATCTAGCTGAAGATGTCCCTGCTCTTGCAGGGGGGTTGGACTAGATGACTTCTAAAGGTCCCTTCCAATCCAAAGCATTCTATGATTCTGTGTTGCATGGCATTCAGTTGAGGTATTTAGGGAAAATACTTAGCATGAGCCTAATCCTTTTTCTGTTGTAGTTGGTGAGTATTTTGCCAATGACTTCAATAGAAGTGAATCAGTCACATTTTTCTTCTCTGAAATGCCTTTAAAGTAGCAAAAAAGTATAGAAGAATCTTTTGATGCAAGGTATTCCCGAAAACTGTCATGGAACATTTGCTGGTTGTAATGGGAATGTTCTGTGTGTTGTGTCAGTCCCATCAAGTGAGTCTGAGTGACTCTGATGTTTCTAGGTGACTTTAAAAATGGAGTTTTGAAACATCCCACACAGCTCTGGATTCTGCATTAGCACACAAGTGAGCAAAATGTTTTTTTCTTTGCTGGAAGTACAAGAAATTTAGATTACCAGAAGGTACAATTAATTTTTTTGCAGGAAATCCTGAAGATCCCAAGGAGATACCTAGTCTGCAAGAGAACAGTTTTCTATTTTTATTTGAAAGTGATGGATTTTTTCGCCTTTAATTAGCTAACAGCAATGTATTGCAGGGATCAATATGGAAGTTGAAATACCTTTTATGTAGTTATATATTGCAAATATGTGTGGAAATGGTGTATGTGTTCTTTAATACATTAGGAAAATACAGTTAACATACAGTTAGCAGATTCACAAAATGAAAATTAATGTATGAATTATTTAGCTAACACTATGCTTTGCCCCAGAATCTGGTGTTTATTATTGTGAGCTTTAGCAGGAAACAGAAGCAGTATCAATTGGGAAAACATTTCTTTACCGAGCTGAGAACAGTATGGCTTTCTCGTTTCAAAGTGGGGAACCTGGCTCTTTGGTTTCTTTGTTCCTAGTCAGACTACTCCCAAGCTATTTTAGCCGAACATTTTACATACTAATGGAGCCTGGGGAAGTGCAGTTGGCAGCTGTTCATGGGATAATAATGAAACACACTGTTTAGTACTGCATACTGCTGCTGTAAAATGCGGGAAGTATTTTATAGCGATCATGGTGAGCAGAGCTGGATCCACTTTAAGCGCTGTAAGTGCGTGAACCGTGAGCGAGGAAGTTGTGTTTCAAGTGAGAGTAACTGGCACTCGTTTGCTTTTGCAGGTAAAGAAACCGTGTACAGAGTCAGATGGTTCAGAGCCGCAGAATCCCAGGTACGGTACCGGAGGGCAAACGCCGACTGATGGTGGCAGGGCACGAGGCGGAGCTGTGCTGCGGAGACGTAGCATCAGAGCGCAAGAGACCTGTTTTGCAAAGAACGAATGGTTGGATCAGTTTTAATGGTTTTCACTCTGGAAGAGTTTTTTCCCCTTTTCCCGGTTAAAGATGTGGGCTAGCATCTAGGTTGTCAAGTTTAGATGGTGCCATAACGCTGAACTGTCATCCTCAATTTAAAACAAAAATCCTCGTAAATAGCGTAGGGAAATCTGTAAACAAATGTCACTTTCTTTGTTTATCCTTTTTCTGCATACCTATGTCTTGAAGTTTACTGATAATATAGTTTATTTGGGAAAATTCACCTTTACCAAAACGTCTTTGTTTTCACTTATACAAAACATGCCACTGTGTGGCTAAGTTGGGAAGAGGCCATACCTTCTTTATAAAGAAACTTTTCCAAATAGTCTTTGTACATGGAAAAATGGATTTAATTTCCATGTTTTGCACATATATGTACATGTATGTATAATTTTGAGCAGATGAAGTAGTAATTGTTTTAGATGTGCCATCAAGTGTGCATCTTCCTGTTGATTATTAAGCTGTTGAGCAACAGTGGATGTTTTTCGTCAAGTTTTGTGGCTTGAAGTGCTTTTGTCTTTGTCTTGCTTCTGTTTAGAAGACCTACTTCAGTTTCACAAAAACTCAGAAGCTTTAATTGGGAGGGGAGAGCCACAAAACAAACTTGGTGACACACTAATGTCATGATTAATACCAGAAAAGCGAAGCAATTCAAGGCTTGCCCCCGAATCCCATCCTTAACTATGTCTTTGTGCCACTGTGGCAGCAGGATCCTCTGGGGGTCACCTGCAATATCCAAGGCCAGCATAATACCCGTGGCTTGAGCTGTGTTGTGCGCCATCTGAATTTCTTTGCTTAGCTTTTCACGTCAGTTATTAATACACCCTTTCATTTAGTTTGGTAAGGACTGAATGTATGTAAGGGAATACAAAATTCAATGTCCAAATATGCTTCCAGTGAAGTCAGTAGCAGTTTTGCCCTGGACTTCAGTGGAGGCATGTTTTGCCCTTCAGTCCTCGTTTAATAACTTCTAAATGAAAAATGTATCTGCTGTGGTGCTGCTTTGGATTAAATTTTATTATAAAGGTCAAGCTCTTTCCAAGGACTTTGTCGGCATGGAGAATCCCGACTTAGCAAAACACTGGTGCATGTGCATAGTTTTAGGTGTCTTGCTTGTCCAAATGAGACTGTTACATCTCAAGTCTTTACAAATTATGAAGAAGTCCATAATCTGATGTAGTTTCATCAGACTATGGTATTGCAACAAACATGAGGACCTGCAATATGATGTACTGTCGTTACCTCTGCACATCAGGAAATTTCTTATGAGCTGTAGTTAAATTCTTCATACCAAGTCTGAGGAATAGGTTACTTTTTTTCTCCCGAGTGCAAAAGGGAACCCATGTTAGAAATAGTCAGTCTGGAGGCTAAATCTGGTAGTTTCATTTTTTAAGTGCATTTTCAAACAAAAATGCTTTTCATTTCAAACTCCGCGGCCTCAGTTTGAGGGTGTATCAGATACAGTTGGGATTACTGTTCCTGGCCTGAGCGTGTGCAATGCTGTGTCTACAGCCTGAAGCGGGATTTTTTGGTCAGATCTCGATTCGCGATGCGACTTTGGTCTTGCAGGGGAGTCTCTGGAGCAGCACTAGAGGGCACCGCGCGGCACATAAAACTTGAAAGCCTGGAGCAAGGTAATTCTTCTCTAAACAAGGCTTAAGTGAAAACATTGCACATAAAATGAAACATCAGCATAAAAATGAATGCTGGAGACACACAGCCTTACAGAATAGCTCCTGGCTTGGGACCTAAGGCCAATATCATTCATTTATTTAGCTAGCTTTATAGTCTGTTGGTTTTGGATTTGAAACTATTACAATAAATGCAGATGGAAAGTGTTTTTACAGTAGGGAAGTAATTAAATTGGGTGTGGGAACTTTGTCAGGAGAATTCTTGGAGTGACATGTGTGTATCAGCAGATTCTTTGTCTTGCTTGGCCTTGGTTTGTCTTTTAGAAAGAAACATTCAAACTGCAGATGTGACGAGTAAATTTTTTTAAGGGAATTTACTAACCTATGCAGCATATAAAAAAATGCTTTCCAGAAGTATCTGGCTATACATGCAGTAAAAATTGCACATTGCCAGCGTTTATTTATAGAAAATGGTTGTGATCTTGACAGACAGGTAAACTGCACAGATGGAGAGGAAACTGTAGTTAAGAACTGAAGTCGTGGTGGATAAGCGAGTTGTAAACACAAAAGGAAATATGCATGACTCTTCAATATCTGTGTCACAAATTTTGATTCACAAACGACTTTGTCTTACAAATTCTATCAAAGTTTCTTGGGAGTTATTTTGCCAAATCCCTATGAACTGGTTGCGAATACTTTCTTTTATCCTCAAATGTTTAGATATTATACCCAAATGGTGGTATTATACCTAATCATGGTGGTATTGTAGCTGTATCAATATTATGGCATTCTTTCTTCATAATTTTGTAATAAAAATCAAATTTGCCCTGCAAGTCTGGATAGCCATCCAGTCATACAAAATGCTTACAGCTTTCTGCAGCTGCAGGTGTGCAAGACAGAGGCAGTCAATGGTTGGGACTTGCCAACCATCGTACTACAGGTCTGGACGAGACAGGAGTAACACGCATGGGTGACAACTCCAGCACGCTGGCCCTGTATCAAATTCACTAGCGAGTTTAGGAAGAGAAGTTCCTGTTTTCAGAGCCTATAAACATACATTGCTCTTAATTTTCTTATGTGATGGGTATACTTTAAAATGGTACCAATCCTGAGTACGCTGAACAGCTCCTACATTAAATTTAATGTCATACACGAATCGCTGAAGTCTAGTGCAATGCATGAAAGTTAATTTGTTTGCAGTTGTTAACGAGCTCGCTCCCTTTTTACAGATAATCAAATAAGCCATTTTAATTCTAATAAGGGAGCACTTTGTTGCCTTAAAACTTGTAAGCAACACTTACAGCCTCAAACCCCGAGACCTTGCTGCGGAAATGAGTTAAACACTAGAATATGTGTGATTCTGAAGTCTGGTAAAATGATAAATACTGAGTCCCAGACTCCTGCTCACACTCAGCCAGAGCATGTTCCGTTTGGCTGCACATCCCAGGGCAGCATCTTTCTTTGAGACAACAGACTGCTTGAACACATCTCTGCTACCCCCAAATCCTCATTCCTTTCCCACCAGGCCTGCCAGAGATTCCACTGTAAGACCAAAGTCACATCAGGAATTGAGATCTGACAACAAATACTGGGTTTTCTGGGCTATAAAATGAAATAGGGAGGAGAGAAATGAGGGGAAGGAGAGGAAGTCCCTGCAAATGGAAATTTATGCCACTTCCTCAAGGGATCTTCCTCCGGGTCTTCCCGGAGGGAAGGATCTTCCACTTCCTCCGGGATCTTCTGCCACTTCCTCAAGGTCCACTGATTATAGAAAAAAAAAAATCAGGCTTTTTTACTCTCTGGAGAGTATAGGATGCTGCAGAAGAATGAGGGGATTTTTCTGACAGCTGAGACACAGTTTCTTTTTTTCCTGGAAGGGTAAATGAAAATGGCCATATATTTCATATACTTTCCCTCTTTAAACAATGATCTTTATATTGTGAAGATGATAGCTATGGGGAAAAAAGGTTGAGCTTGAAGATTTTAACAAGTAGTTTTGTAACTTTGGGATGAAAGTTAGCGGACAAATTAACTTGTGAAAATACATAGTGGTGTCAAAAAGACATTACTTGTGTATTCACAGAAGGGCAATGGATCTTTGTATTGGTAAGTTAAAGCTAAGCCCTATGGAGTAAGAAGCCCTCCATTCTTGCATAATTTTTACTACAAACCTGTGGATTCAATATCTCAAGCTATATTCACTCTTCCTGACTTGTCTTTTCCTTTATATATTTTTTTATTTCTGAAAGCAGAAGGAAGGGAAAAGAAGCCACTTTAAGCAAATCCTCTCTTTTAAAACTTTATCAGATGCTGTAAGAAGAGTGTAGTCAGGGTCATTATAGCTATTGCATTAGTACCAGCTAGACAAAGTTTGTTTCTATGTGTTACTGAACTACAAATTCACCGATGATGATCACTGGTAAATATTGAATCATATGCACAGACACAGTTGCCAGATAAACAGGCTGTCCAAAAAAGCACAGAGGTATTTTTTTATGTGTTTAAAAAAGGTCTCCAATATTTCAATTTAATACGGGTTTCAGTGAGGCTCTTAGCAGAGATTGCAGCTGTTCATCAGATGATTGCTGTTCTGTTCTTCCACACCCACACTTCTTAAAAGTGCACCACATAGTAAGATTTAAAAGATATGAATTCCTGTTTCTGTTTCTTCATCTTAAAAGTCTCTCTTAAAACTTCTGAATGAGAAATAGGCTTTCACATTTTCTCACTGGTCTCATTTTGATACCTACTCATGGTTTTTCATTGGTCAGGGTATAGAGTGCATATACATGTCCAGAGACAATTACTGTCACTAGTGCATTCGCAAGTAAATAGATGGTATTGAATGCCAGTGAGAGCTACCACAGTTTTCACATGCAGTTCACTGGACCAAGGTTTGTTTCCTCTCCAATTTGGGGGCACTGTTGTGAACACGATGTTCACTATACTTACTGTACCTGAGCTACGCTAATACTGCACGAGTGCATTACTGAATAGGGTTTCCATGGGCATCCGTATATTTAACAAAAATGGAAAGGAAAATAACATGTGTCTTCTGCACCTTATTCTGGACAACCAGATCATCAAAAGTGTTTCGTTCTCAGCAGTTCGGACTGTGTAAAATACATCTGAGATGTCTCTTTCCCTGACTGATTCCCTCAACAAGACCTTCACAGTCTTATCTCAGGATGACGATGATGGTTGATTCTTCCAGTCAGTTCTTGGCTTTATTTTAATACCATGTAATTGTCCATATTTACCTGATCCAGCACTGTAACTCCTCAACCCAAATCCAAGCTTTACAGGCATCTGACAGATTCTGTGATGAAGCTGTCATGCCTTTCCCTTGACTGTTTGAATACAGTTGACCCTCTGCATACCCATTCCTAGGAGAGTGAGACCAGCAGTACCTTCTCATTCATTTGCAGTTCAGGAGATGAACAACAAATGTTTATTGTTACATGGTGAAGAGGAGATTTATGATTGAGCTGCTGAGCAAGAAAAGCCAGCAAGAGCTATGGAAATTGTCGTTAAAGTTTCAGCAATTATAATAGAAAAAATAAGTTTTGGTTGTGCAGTAAAAATAGGCAAGCTCAGACTACCAAGCTTTCATATGTGCTGTTTAGCCATATTATGCTCCCTCATTTTCTTCTCATCCATGTCTTAAAAGTTTTTTTAGAAGGTAAGGGTTTGTTGTCTGTGAACCATATGTAGCTTATCTTGGCTAGAGGGTAATTTAAATGCTTTTCTGAGTCAGGACTAGTGTACCTCCACTGTATCTTGCACTGAATAATCCGTAGATCATAATGACATGATAAATGGGCTTCATTTGAGGAAATGAGATATTGAGAGGACTCTGATTTGGACTGTGAAGGTGAGATTCATCTCACCCTGAAGTAGATGTGTAAGGTAGGCACTTCCCGAGATGCCGTTTATCTGATCATCTTTCTGTTGGCTGTGAAGACACCTCACTGTATCCCTCCTCTCCTGAGCAACCATGCAGACTCCACCAGCATCACCTGTTGCACTGCTGATTTTATTACAAGACAACCAGCTAGATACACAATATGAGCAAAGGCAATGAAAGCATTTATTTTGATTTTACAGATTCTGCTTTTCTGCAAAACTGTTCAGTTCCAGAAGGGAATACATGCAATAAGAAAATTATTCTTTAGCCAGGAAAAAGCACTTTGTGACTAGCTGCTAGTATTTCTTGTGTTTGGGGCAAACTATAAAGAGGAACAGATACAGCAACACAAATTTGCTATGAAAAGACAGGATAAATAAAGTTGAAACTGAAAGATTGCCACAAGTAATTTTGGGAACTGGAAGAAAAAATCCAGTCAACAGGAGGGATAGTGTATGTCTGTCAGTGAGGCCACTATACTTATAAACACTTCACCGAGGAGAAAAGTTTGGCAGGATCAAGCCCAGACTTCTCAGTCAAGACAGTGGCTGGCAAAAAACATATCACAATTTTCCAATTTTAAAGTAACGACATTGTGGAATAAGATTTCTCTTAACTTAAAGGCTACATTCTGGGACACACAGGCTTAGCTTGCAGTCAAGAGAATGTTTTATACAAATCTGTTACTTATTAAAGGTTTGGTGCACTTATTTAGTCTGCATGCCACTTAGGCGGTTTGAGTTAATCAAAATAATATAGTTAGTGAGATGACTATGCAGATACATGTAACTGAATGACATACAGCATCCGCGACAATTGCACGACAGTTGCTACAAGAAGTATGTTGCCTTGCTATGTACGTTGTCTTTTCAGGCGTGTGGTTTTCAGGCAGCGCAAGTCTTTCCTATTTTTAGAGCAGTCTGTGTGGTATCTCTCTGCCTCCTGTACGCTGATGTTCTCATTCGTTAACTTTAGAAATTCAGTCTTCTGATTACCCGAGGCCTATTGAAGCTGGTCACTGTCTGCCCGTTGGTTTTTGTTGGCTCTGGATCAAGCCCCCAAAGAGTTCTAAAAATATATTTGATATGTTTACAGAAATTACAGTAATCTATTTAGAGTGCAAACACATGGTAACTGATGACATCACAGGGAAGTATTTGAATGGTTTATATTAACAGATCCCTGTGGCTTTAACAATAAAATTAATGTATTTTTTATATTTCAGGTCTGTTACAAATTCCTGGTTTTTTGTTAAAATCAGGCATAAAATATTTTCTGTTATGTTAGTAATACTTTCTCTGGGTGATCCCATGCCAGATCATGTCAGTGTTAAGACTTCCATTAAGCTGAATCAACGGTGGGTCAGACTTTGGAATAAACGAAAGCAACAAAAACCAAGAAGTTTTGAACACTTTTTGGAAGTTCGTATCACCTTATTGAAAAAAAAAAAAAAGGATAAATAAGATTTTAACAGAAGTCTTAGTAGAAGTAATTTGGAGATTTTGGAGTTACCCTTAAGTGCAAGTACATAGTCTTTTTGCCTGACGTCACATACTATGAAAGATAAGAGCTTTGTAGTATGGATTTGTGCTACTGGAATGCAAGAACCAACCACCGCTAAGGATTTAAAACCTATTTTAAAAATAGAAAAAATCTAATACATCTGGAAATGAGATAAAGGTCTCTGAGAAAGAGAGAAACATGCTATTCTAACAGGTCTGAGTTTATTGTTAACTGTTGGTAGGAATATGTCCTATTTATGACATAGAGGAGATGATAATACAAAATCCTGTGCAAGTGCATGCAGCAATGTACTGATTTAAATTTAAAGGATTTATTTTATTTGCTGTCCCCTTAGAAATGTGCTGTCATTCCTGTTTGTTTATGTGTATTTTGAAAATGGTTAAAATCCTATTGAATAATGGCTTGAACCACCTACTCTTAAAATATTTCATGACTGCTTATTTTTTCCCAGTTTTCACTCAGCAAATACACAAATATATGCATTAAAAAGTAGTTGGTATTTTATATGTATTTATTCACTGGATATGACCTTATGTCTTACATATCTTAAGTAAATGTCCTAAACATTAGCCTGTTATGAAAGCCATTCCACTTGGTACAAGTATTACATATTTATTGGAGTGGGGATTTGAACCAGAGTATCCTGTAACCAGCACACATAAATCTAGTCCGTTTTGCTATCCCGGACCAATCTGTGAGAAAATTTTCCATCATCTTGAGTAATTCCTAGCTTACACACTGCTGTTATATGAACAATGGTGGTGACTCCCAGGATATTGCTGTGTCCACATCTGTTTTAAACTCTTCTCATTCTTTCTTCCATATGCCCTTCTTCAGAGAAAGGAATTTTTTTATGTGAATGTTTGTGGTTAATTGTGAGAAGGACTGGAACCACCTCATATATTTGTATAATTAATAGTTTTGACATAATTGTGACTTCTGAAGTGCCTTGTGATTTTTGAGCCTGCTCGAGGGCAAGTTATTTAGCAGACCCCAGCCATGAAATCACCCTCACACATGCTGAACTACTGTTACCTGTATTCTGCCATCATAGTCAATGGGATGGTGAGTGCCCTTCAACCTAAATGCATGTTAGTGCTCTTTATAAGGTCTGGGAAAAGCTGGCGAAAATGAAGCTCTGGAGCTTGTCAATAACTAAGTATTAATGGCAGTTAAGAACCAAGAAAACCCCCACCAACTAAAAACAGAAAAGGGACTACTGAAGAACTGAAAAGAAGGCAACAAAAATTTCCAAAATTTCATATAGAAAACCTAAAACCAACTTGCTCATAGTAATAACTTTCAACCAGGAATGGCAACCTATAGACAAAACTATACACAGACAATTTAACATTAATATTATAATCAAAGATTCTTGAAAGCACATTGAAATAATCAATGTAATCCAGTAGTCATCATTTCAGAACAACTTCTTATCAGGACAGGTACAGCAGTGCGCCATGCAGTTCTTCCACGGTATCTCCCATCCCCTTTATCATCCCTTTTATTCGTGGGTGCTGTTGCATAGCATAACTTGGGCAACTACAGCAGCTATTTTTACACCAGGCAGAAATTATTACAATATGTGTTCTACTGCCTTTATTACTGGATGAACAGGTGGCACAATGAAACATACATGCTGATGGCAGCAGTTAAATGCAATTTTGAGTCCATTTGCAAGGCTATTGTCATTCTCCCCCATCCACTTTCTCTAGCTGGAGCTGCAGGTGTATGGAGGGAGCAGGACCGAAGCCATCCCAGGGGCTTAGCGTGCACCTGGTTCTTACTCATCTTTTTTGGACGGATCAGATACCAGCGCAGGTGAGCGGGCCAGTGCCCTCCCCGCTGCCTGCGACACAGCTTGCTTCTGTCACATCGTGGTGTGGGCACTGGTAGCCCAACATACAGCCAGAGCTATAACCAGTTGCACAGATAGGTGGTATTTAAGGTCACTTTCACGTGTCTTCTTCACACTGCATTATAGACCAGCCAGCATTCATTAGCTCGCTGCGAAGTGTCCTTGGCTTGCCAGCAGTTCCAGGATGTCAGTCTGGCAGTCACTGGCCAGGCTGAAATTAATTTCTGTGTAAAGTGAGTATATTGCTGCTCTGCAAAGCGGGTGGGCAAGGTCCAAGTGATTGGCCCTTAAAAGATGAGCATTGACTCTCAGAGCGAGCATTTGTTACCCTTCCCTCTCCTTCTCTGTACCTCCTCCCTACCCACCCCCACATTTTGAATAGTTTATACTGAATGTGTTGATCTGCTAAGTCGTAGTACTTTTTGGTATACCTAGTCTTAGATTTCAGAGAGGGAAAAGGAGTGCATGTATTTCTGTGTTAAATAATGTAGTAATCAGAATTTAACATTTTTGAACCTTCAGGAATGTCTTGGGATAGGGTAAATACTATTTTTGAGTGAAAGAAGATAACCTAAGATTATACCTGCAAGTACTTTTGCTTAATCTAATAGTTTCTTAGAGCCTTATCCTAAAATTGAACTGGATTTTGAGACATAAAATGACAGTGTTGGTTCTTCAAGTGCAGCACATGCAATCACAATGAGAAGGAGCTCTGTTTCTTTCTCCCTCGGTCTATTTTTTGCTCTGTCATATCACATTACAGCAGTACACAGGAGAACTAATTCAGACTCTGTTCCAGCTTCTTTGACCTCTTGGATACTCCAAATATATTTTACCATTGGTGAGTCTGAATAGTAAAAGTATTTGGTTCCACCTACTTTGCACTTCAAATCCAGTTGAATAGAGTCCTAGAAGAATGCAGACATTTAAAAAATTGGCCATTTAGATCCAAATCCCCTATTCTGAGATCGATACAGGTTACTTTTTAAATGAACCACTTTTTTCCTCAAATATTTTTAAGTGTAAGTTCTTGGCTAGATATTTCACAACCTGTTCTGACACATTTTAAATACCATCAGTCTATGTACTCAGTAAGCATTTAACTAACACCATGCAGTTAGTATGCTGTGCTAGTACTTAACATGCCAAAAATCACCTCTTTGCCATCCTACTAATCCTGATCAGTCATTAGAAAAAAAAAATGTAGGAAACAAGAATAGAATGAACAAAAAAAATCCATATAAAAGGAGACCACATGCAAATAAACTAATTGCAAGTTCGCTTTCTGTTGTCTAACATCTGCATCTTCCACACGTTACACACGTGTGTTACAACTGTTTTATTTTTAATATTTCAGACTTGGTGGTCTCCTCGCTTTATGTTAAGGTAGCCTTATCAGAGAGTGATTCTGTGGTTCAGCTCTCTCCACACACAGCTTAGTCTGAGCACCAGTCATGGTTGTCCTCCTCTGGGAACAGAAGTCAGAGGATCCAGATGACAAGTAGGGAAAGAGACTCCTCCATAAGCAGCATCTGGCTCTTTGGCAGATTTGTCAAGCACTTCTGCTAATGGGTTTGGATTTGCCCAGGGGTCTTTTATGTGGTTACATTGCAGATGGTCTGTCTGTTCTATCTTCTCCTTTTGAATGCTTTTATTTAAAGAAAAAAAAGAAGGCAAAAAACTTTCATCTGATCCTCAGAATTTACACACTCCTTTCCAGCTGATAAGGTTCTTTATGGGTCTCATAAGATGCCTGTCCAGGCTCCTTTCTGTTAGAAATCGCAAAGCTTTCCATATATCCAAAAGTGTCTCTTGAGTTTTGTTGGCAATTCTGGACTTAGTTCTCCAGTTTAGCTGCCAAGTGATATAATTTACTGTGATCTGAGTCTGTATTATTGTCAAATTTCTTTGGGAATTACTTTATGTCATTTGTAGAGCAGAGGTAACTTTACCTCCCCTTGAAGCATGAAATATACTTGCCTTCCACTAGCTGTCCACCTCTGAAAACCAAAGTTCAAATCTGGATTTGTTTAAATGTGAAAATGAGTATGATGGTCTCAATCTAATTCATAGGGGATTCTTGTCTGCCATTTAAGAGAGGCCCAGGACTGAAGCAACAAGTCTGTGGAAAGGTATGTTTGGCAGATCTATGGAGAAAGGCATACAGAGTGCCCAAATAAATAAAGCAATTCCACGGATCGACGTTTTAGCAGAATTATTTATTGTGTGGCGCGAGCGCAGAAGAGGGCAGAGAGGGAGAACATCCTGTTTGGTGAATTTCATTTTAGTTCTGTTTCAATTTACAATTGAATCCCTGTCACTTTAATTTTTAAGGGTTTTGGGGATTTTATTTGCTTTTCAGTGTAGAAGTAATTGGCAGGTGACTAGACATAAGATCATGTTTTATTCCTGTGTTATTTCAGGCTTATGTCTTATTTTCCTTCTAATTATGTAGATTAAATTAAACAGAAAAAAACCCCTGTGCTCTCAAAGATGCAGTGCTTTTCGTGGCTTTCTCAAAATAGTACTAGAGAAGGGTATTCATCCCCCTTAGCATTTCATTATTGTACCATGTTTCACAACAGTAATATTTTAAAATATGCTGAGCAACAAAAATAATTGAATGACAAAAAGCAATCTTGTTATTATTAACATCTCCTACCTTAGTGCCCTGTCTCGCAAACCAGGTTCTTAAGCACTGGGGAACCTGTGCTAAATGAAGTAAAGTTACAGTCCTAAGTCTGCAATATAGGTGTGCGTGAACTTAAAACCCAACAACACCTTAGGGTTTGTTTCCTCCTGCCATGCTTTTGCCTCAGGACTTTGACAGAAGTGGATATTTAATGATTTTTAAAGGCTCGGCAGTCTGTCAGAAGTCGTAACGAGGTCAACCTGTTTGGTGTAAGCCGGGCTTTTCGCAGAGGGAGCTGTGAAGGACAGCTTCCACCAGAGAGGCTGGTTTCCAGCACTGCCCTGTGTGTGCAGGGCAGCGAGGGGCTGGAGCCGTGGCTCTGCCCGTGCCCCGCTCCCGGGGCTCTGTCTGGGCAGGCAGGCATCCCCCGCCACGGCTGGGCGGTCGGCGTGCAGGCTGAGCTGGAACTGGAGGTGTTACAGATTTGCAGCTGGTACCTGCCCCTTCTTGTGGCTCAAGGGGATAATTCGGGGGGGATTGTGCCCTAGAGCCCTCAGCGACACATATTTATTGGCTCTTAGAAAAATCACCTACTTCACCCCAAATTAAAAAGGCACATAAAAACTGTGTGCATGCTTTAAGTCTCAAGTTATAAAATGACTTGGGGAAATCAAACAGCGAAGCAAAATGAAATGTAATCATTTGATATCAATTGTAAAGGTCGGCCAGCATGAGTACGTTTATCAGGGCATCATTCTCTCTCTTGCTCAGAATAACAGAAATTGTTTTGAATGTACTTGGTTATTAAAAGTCAGTGCAATAATCTCCCTGTTCTTTCAGGTGTACAGGGAATAAGGTCTCCCGGAGAAAACGAAAAGGGATGTGCCATCCAGGATGGTTATGCCCAGCTACACCTTATTACTTACCAGGAACGATCAGATGCTGAAGCAGTTAAAGCATCAGACAGTCAGAAAGTTGCATATATTTATTTTATATTCTAAACCTAGCTCGTTGTTGTGACTGCGATTAGAGAACAGAAATAATTGCTTTTGACACAAACTGTTTTGGAGCCAAACATAATGTGCTCCACATGAGGTAAACTACAGAATATTTGTCTTGGGAGCCAAGGTAAAGATCAGGTTTAACTTTTAAGGGGAACTTCACTGTTAAAAGCGAGATGCGTTAATGTTTCCCATGTTAAGACTGCTTGCCAATAGCTCTCTGTATTTTATATTTACAAAAAAAAAGCCTAGAGAAGATTCAGAATGTTTGCATTAAAACGTGAAGTTTGAATGGAGCATGAAAACTACAAGTTTTTGGTAACTCCTGTATTCTGCCCAGTCTGTCATCATAACTCATTCTTTCTGGAGATGGATGAAGTTCTTGCAGGCCCCTGTACTGGTGGCTAAAGAAATTACATTGAAATGAGGTATGATCCCTCTAATACAGCACACCTGAAAGAGCTTCTTTTCCCTTGGGCAATCCCTGATGAAGAAGAACCACGTTTCAATAACTAGTTTGAAATTTAACAGACATTTTAATTCAGGGTAAGTCAGACACAACCCACCCTCTGCTCTCTTGTTATGAAAGTGTGAATTCATACTTACATCACACAGTCCAGGCTCCACTGAAGCCAACTGCAAAATTCCCAGCCTTTCATCCTTGATTTCCCAGTTTTCAGTTTGCTTAAATATTGTCTTACATTAATAAAGTTGACATTATTATATTGCAATTAATAATGTTATTACTATATTGCAATTAATAAATGCAGACATGGATCAGGCACCAATATCTGGACCCATGTATCCCAGCTGTCCCATCTCCACTGGTGGTGGTGTTTGTGCGGCAGGTCAAGGGAATGAAGTACGTTCCCCCTTGCTGAAAGTGTACCTCCAGCTACTGCACAGACAAGCCCAGAATGAAGGGTACTTGAGAGGTTCATCAGATCTAAATGGAAGAGCTACCCCATTGCAAAAGCAGGTCTCCAGCACCCTAGGAAAGGGTATGAGGAATTATATCATTTTCTCTCTGAAAAAGGTAGTCGGAAGATAACATAGCGATGAAGTTATCCCTAGAAATTGGTCTTTCTCATGTGTGGGTGAGTACCAGGAATTCGGAGGACCATCCATGCTTTGACGCTTCTTTCTATCTCAGTCTGCCATTAACATGTGGTTTGGAAGACGGCATGTCCTCTTTTTAAAGAGCAAAGGTGCTAGAGCACCCCCATACGCATTGTCCATAGGAAATCAGGGCTTCAAACAGCCCTTTCAAAACTCCTTTCGTCATTCCACTTAAAATCAGACTGTCATGCCATGAGGAGCACAGCCTTGTATTTTCCCCGAGACGTTCGGAAATGCTGTGCGGTAAACAGTGTGGCTTCGAAGGCTATGTGTTACAAAGGACAGATTAGCAACAGGCTAGTAATTGGCAGAGCTGATCATCTCCACGTTCCTCTGTATATATAAGAAATAGTCTTTGTTGCTCAAATTAGACTTAAAAACATGAAAGACTGACTTAGGGAGATTCTCCAGTCACTGGGTTTGTTGCCTGTTCCTTACCTCCAACCAGGTCACCTGTCAGAGATGCAGAAAGGACTCTGAAATTCCCAGCAGATTTTTCAGATGGCACTCTGAACAGTTGTTCTGCAGAAGTTGTGGTGTAGGAGGGAAGGCCACAGGCTTGCTGTTTGTGTTTCAGCCATCTCCACGGAAGTGTTTGTTATTTGTTTATGACACAGCTCATCATGTTGTAAGAACCACATAATCTGCAAGTGCCGATCACATCTGGAAGTGATCAGAAGTGGAAATGGGAGCCGTTGGGTGAGCTGCTCTTTGAAAATGTGGCCCTGTGATCCAAAGACTTGCATTTAGATCTTACGTATCTGTAAACCGGTAGTCTGTATTTCGTGTAAGTTGGATACTTGACAGCTCCCTGTGGAACCGCAGTGTCATTATCACTTTTGATTTATTTAAATGCTCACATAATGACTTCAAAACCTACTTCAGTCACCTTTTTTTTAAGTAGCAGGTTAAACATGAGTTTAACCTCCTGTGTACCTTTACGTATTTTCTGTTCACACCAGGACTAGGAACCGCGTAGTGCAGCCTGCGGGCTGCGTGGCCGAGCGTGTGAAACGTGCCCCTGCCTGAGCCCAAGCTGTGCCGTGGGATCACGGCTGCTCTTGGGGCTGTGCTAGGCATGGGTTTGGTGCGTGCCAGCTGGCACTCAGGCACGCTCTGGTACAGCCCAGGTTCAGGATGGGCCAGCCTCTACGTGGACTAAGAAAATTGAGCTCCTACCATGCTCTCTGCTATTCCATCAGTCACTAGTCCTCACCACTTATTAGTTTAGATGTTCTTTGTTTGGCTCCTGGAGTGGTTTTCTCCAACCAGCTGCCTTTTAATTCGAGAAGACGGGAAATATCTGTTCAGACACCACATTACCTCTTTCCAGATACTTTCTCCAGTGCCTGGAGCATAGACGCTGAGCTAAAATTGTATCACATCAAACCCATGGCTGTCACATTCGGATAGCACAAAGAGATCTCAAAGGCTGGGATCCAGCTGGCCAGAGGTATCACTTTGCGTAGCTTTGGTTTTTCTGTGAGCATCAGTTTATTACATCAGAATATAATAGTTTCCTGTATAAAACCATCATTTGCCTTCGTCAAATCAAACCAATCCCAAACTGCAGGGTGGGGAGGTGGGGAGATGAGGTGGAAGGGGAGCCATACAGAAAAAAAGGCTTCCTGTTATCTACCTTTTCAGTGACAGCCTGCCCGTTTTGCTAGTGTAGACCTGTGTTTTGTAACTGAAGAAATCTCCTGAGCATAGAGAGGGTGAGCTGGAAGTTTATGTTGAGGTAATAATTTAATAAGTTCCCCCCACCCCACCCCTGACTTGTCTTGATTTTTATCTATTCATTTTAATACTTGTTGGCTTTGGACAAATGGACTACACATCCAACAGGAGAATACAGAAATGGTTCCTATAAATTATTCTATGTTTTATCCACAAGTGTGGAAATCCAAATCAATTTTACATTGTCTTTCAATTGTGTCAGGGAAATGACATTCATTCCCAATAAAAGTCAGAAAGCAGTGAGAAAATAACTTAATGTGAATTTGTGGCCAACTGAACTGCACTAGAATAGACAGTTTTCTGTGGTTTTCTGGAAACCACATTAAATGACATTAAACTGAAATAAAATGTCTCAGTCAATCGGAAACGAGGAAAACCGTACAGTTACTGACTTTTAAGCAAATAATAGTTTTCAGCAATTATACAGCACGACAATCCAAGCCTTCTAAATTTATTGCTGTGTTTAGTCATCACCAGAGCAAACCTAACCTTTTCACCTTCATTTTATTCCTCAGGCAGGAAAAGAAAATGTCAGTTTTTCTTTTCCAACAAAAATAAACTTGAATTTGTAAGCAATTATTTTTCACAGTATTTAGTCATACTTTCTCACTAGACCCACAAAGAAGAAAGCCATACATCCCTTTCAGGAAAGCAATATCTGCTTATTACTATAGCAATAGTTGTATGCTAGGTTAACAAAAGCTATGGCCTTTGGTGTTTGCTCATGCGGTGAGAAAAGAGAGAAGCATAGATTTAATGAAGACAAAAAATATCTTGACATCTAGTTGTCAGGAGCACAAAGAATCTCAAGGTGGCACAGGGTCAAAGAGAGAGGGTGACAGCAAAAGTTTAACTGAGGAAGTGGGAAAAGCGGGGCTGGGGAAGAAGCTGAGGTGCTGTTAAAAGAAACATCCTTTTTCTCTAGCTGTGAATGGCAAAAGGAGGCACGCTGCAATGCTGGCCTTTGTCACCGAACCTGCTTGCCCACGTTCTCAGCCAAGCCCTCTGCGCCAAGTGCATCCCGAGCACTGACGCTGGCTGCCTGTCAGACAGCTCCTGTAAAGTAATACTGTCTGCATGAGGGTTTTTTCTCCTGGAATTAGAGCTTGAATAGCCAAGAGAAAGACAATAGGCATGAAAGCAAAACTGAGATACAATCACAACCAGTGCCACTTTATGTCCCAAAGGATCGCCTAAGGAGTCCCGTCCTCTGCAGGATAAGCAGTACTGGTGAGCTCTAAAAAGCTATTAAACAAAAGCGAGCAGTTTTCAGTTTTTCCTCAAATTATTCTTGCTTTGTACTGGAAGGATCCTCTCCACAGTGCAGTTATTGCAATCCCTGGGTAGAGGCTATTTCCCTGTGAGCTTGAACTCATGCACTGGGAAGCTGCATGATGATATTCAGGCTTGTGATTAATCATCCATCTTCATAAGGAGTCTACCGCAGTCCTTGCTGTACAGTTCTACAAAGGTGAACTTCATGATATTGTTACTATTTATCAACTCTGGTATTTATAAACATGGCAGAAATCTCTAATGTTGCAGTTTTTCGTTTCACTAAGGTTTCCTCCCCGTGATACCCTCTATCTGACGTTGGTTGTAGATAGACAGAGCAGAAGTTTTTTTTTTGAATATCAATGTGGCATTAGTTTTGCTTCTTCCTCTTACTTTTTTAATGAAAGTTGACACCCTACTTACAAAACCATGCAAAATAATAGAAATTATGTAGCCAGAATCCACCTTCTCATAAATGGTTGCAAAAAGTTTAGCACTTGTTTTCTAGATGATGGTTAAAAAAAAGGTAATAAAATAAAACTCTGAAGAGCATTTGCTGGTTTTATCCCTATAACATGACATTTTTTACTGCTTCTTAGCACTGTATCAGATCACTTTACAAGTTAAGAAATGAGGCCTCAAGGAGAGCGGAAAGGAGGTCTTGCTAGTGTCCAGCAGTATTATTTGTTTTTAACTCTCTGGCAGGATCCCAGAATTTGCATGATGGAGGGGCATGCTTTTGTGAGATTGTGCCTAGAATAGCAAAAGATTTGCTATTTTGACCATCTATTAAGCTTGAGAAGATACACAGCAGGGGTTGATGAGCCTGGGAAAACAAGAGAGGCAGTCATCTCAATGAAGCAAATTTATCTCATTGGTTTAGCTGTTTCTTCCACCTTTTATAGTGGCAAAAAAATGACAAAGGCTGCCATACACAGCGTAAAAGCACCTGAAAAAGAAAACATTATTAACCTGTATTTTAGGATTAGTGTAATGACTGGAAATGTTACTCATTTGAGGAGTGTTCTTAGGCTGCACGTTGTGTTACACTATTTGTGGAAGTCATTGGTGGAAAGATGTTGGAAAGTTTTTTAATGTGTATTTATACACTTATACACATGCGTGTGTGGCTATTTAGCACCAAAGAATTATTAAAAGTTTGCATGTAGCTGTGGGTTAGTGTACATGTATTTGTATGCGTGTGTGTATTCCCTTGAAACCTGTCCATCATCCACAATCTCTCTCTCTCCACCTTCTTTCTTACTGCCCACTGTGGTCTTTGAGGACTGTTAAAGGGTTGGTGTAACTTCTTTTTAATTGCATTATTTACAGTTTGTGTAGGTGCAAGTAAACATGAAAAATCCCTGGCCTAACTGTGTATGTAACGTATAAAATACAGTTTTCTAAAAAAAAGAAAAAGAAAAAACCTCTATAAATATGGTGTGTCTATTGTTATTGATTGTTTTAAACTTTGTTGCAGATTTTATGTAGATTTTATTGGACTAATGACATTTGTGTATGTGCATCCATTCTAATTTTTTTGTCGGAGTGAAAGGCTTGTATGAGCTAGTTCAGACTGCATACAGAAGAGAGGTGGGTTCAATAGTCATGTCCAGAACATGGCTGAAAGATCTGGCTACAAAAAATTTCTGTGGGAAATGGAAAAAAAACCCACCCCACTTTTCTTCAGAACTGTGTAGTCGCTCAGAGAGCTGAGCTGACAGCAGTAGGAAACAACTTTAGCTGAGTGTGAACAGATCTGTTACCCAACTTTCATATTGCTCTAAAAGTTAATTTGAAATAAAGGGAAATTCCCTGTTTGTTTAATTTCAGAAGCTCCAAGGTAGCTGACATCTTAATTGGACAAGGCTCCAGGTTTCTGTGAGAAAATTTGGGATATGTAAGAACTGGGGTTACAACAAGAGGGATGTAAGAAAAGCAGGGGAAAACTAACCAAAACCACACCCCAGATAATGTGGATTTTTGCCACAGTGAAGTTTAGTAAAGATTCTGCTAAAGAAAATTATGTAGAGAATTTCCTTTTAAAGAATTTTAAAAAGAAAAATCCTTTTAAATACTTGTAAAGAATCTTGTTCTGATTAATTTATAAACTAAATTAAATTACTCAATTGTAAATAGCCTTTAGCTAATCCTTCTTTCAGTTCTCTTTTGTTTGGGATTTGCTGCAAATGCTGCACAGTGAGGAATCAGTATTTGTAAAATGTTCTTTCTAGACTAGGATTTAAAGAATATTTATTCTTCTATAAATCTTCAATGAATGATTTCATATTTTCAAACTTGTTAGTAAAAAAGTTTGAAATAAAGTAAAAGTAGATTATGTAGCAAAAAGTTTACATTTTAAAACATGATCTCTTTAAAGAAGAAAATTATCTGAATATGATCTACTTGTAGAATCCATTAATAATCAATGGAGTTTTGAGTTGTGGAAGGACCCAGCTCTTAGTCCACATTCATAGTAGTTTAATTGGAAATGCAAATAGATAACAGAGTTATAACAACTCAGATTTTCTGGAAATAGATTTTAATTCTGCTGAAGAGAAGCAGCGCACAAATGGATATGTGATCATAATGAGAGAAAAAAAGTACCGGAATTTTAAAAACGCAACCCTAGAAGCAAGGCTTGGACTTTTTACCTTTAAAATAATACAAATGAAAGCTATACAAAAATACAGTGATGCAGTTGTCAAACTGGGCATCCATAATTAGCCATACTTAAACCTTTCTATGCAAGGTTGGGTTATGATGCTGGGCTGTGCGCTCCAGTGGTCTGGGATGCATCACAAGTTCTGTTGGGCTGCCATTGTAAAGACAGGGTGGGGGGGAATTTCTCTCTTTGGATGCTGTTCCATAACCTGTTTCTGAACGTAGGCTGACCTTTGAAAAGATGTCACTCGGAGCCAGGGAACAAAATGTGGAAGGCCCAGGATTCACGCACAGCCATCTTTTTGATACAAACCTGCTTCAATTCGTTGGGGTTGTCCACGTCCAGGTTGGAGTTGAAGCCTATGGGGATCTGGGAGGCTGTTCTGTGCAAATGGGATGTTTTAGAGGCTTTTCCAGTAAGCCTCTAAAACGATCCACTAAGCATGTGCAAATACCAATTTTCAAAGACTTAAAGCGTAGCCAAAGCAGAATAAAAGGCAAATCCATCTTGCCAGTTTTCAGGTTTTTGCTCAGGAGCTTGGAATCACCCTAACGTTCTTCAAACAAACAGTTAAGAGAAAATTAAAACAACTTCTTACCAAGTAATCTGTTTCCTCTCAAAATTTATCATTTGATACAATTTAGCATTTTACTTAATTACTTTGAAAAGTAGTCTGAGACAATGCAAGAGGGGGAAAAGTAAAGCTCAAACAGTTACGTGCCTGGCAGAAAAACAAAAAAATGGAAAATAAAGTTGTACGATGTAGTTTTTTAAGCAGCTTTAACAATAGATTTCATTCTGTCTAAATTGAAACACACTGCATTTACTAGAAAACAGTCTTTAATAAATAACTGCATAAACTTAGAAGTATTAATTGGTCCTTCGGAGATCACTCTTTTTGACTTTTTTTAGTGCAGGAAAACACATACTGAACCTGAACCTGCTTCTGATTAAGTCAGTGAAAGCAGGACTCTGATAAACATTTAGTTTGACAAAATGAATTCAAGATGTTGGAATTATTTCGTCCATTTTTTAAGCATTTTTCCTGAATCCTCCATTCACTGAAACTGTAAGATTCTAGTAGGTCTGTTACATCTTCCTGAGAATTTTTTAGGCTAAAGGTAAACTAAAAGCATCCAGAAAGGTGAACTGAATGACATCTGTTACACAGAAGGTAACGTGCACTTGAATAAATAAATTACATAAGGAGATATTAAAATAATCCCCTTACTTGTTCACACAGGATAGAGCACCCAGGATAAGTATAATGTATACACATGGTTTTGTGAAACTTTTTATTGGTTTGGATATCCTTTTTATCCTTAATAGGCTACCAATAAGTGCAAGATGTCTTTTACTCATGCAGAGAAAATGTCTATTTGTAAACGTACTACTTTTAAAATAGTATTAGTTCATTAACTTGCCATGTCTGTGGCCTGGGATGCCATTTGCTATAGAAAACAAATATAAGGTGAATAAAATACTTTTCTGCACAAAAGGTTTCATACTGGTATGGAAGAAAAACTATTCCTTTTATGAAGTCCGATTGTTTATATTCTTTGCCAAGCAAATGAAAATCAGTGGTCTTGGTTTTCTGATTAAGAAAATCTGATTCATTTGAGTGTGAAAAGTGCTTAAGATGGATACTTCTTAAATAAACTAGCTAGGTAAAGCAATGATTTTGCTTATGAAATATTGCTGAAGCATTTGCCTCTGTGGTGATGATATATGCCTGTCTGAAAAGAAATTATTGTAATTTTCATGCTAAACAAGAAAAAAAGCACGCGTGAACTTTCGAAGCCAGAACTGCCTATTAGGTATCTCTGGGCTGATCATACTGGAACAGGAAATCATGACACTTAAACTGCTAAGTGAACACGTGGAGAGTATTACACTGTATATGCAATGAAACACACATTGTTTATTTTGTGTAGCATTCTCCTGCTCCCTTAAATACATACAAGATGGAAACTCACAGACTTTTTTTAACCTTTAGCTGCTATCCTTGTACAGAAACTACTAAACAAGAACCGACGAACTAGTAAACTACTTGAGTTCATTTTATTTAATCTAACACTGATCACATTTCCAGTAGACAATAAATATAATGCACTGCTGACAGATGTGTAGAAGTGTATATACAATTAGATGAAGAAATCCGGGTCAAGGCAGTTCAAATCTCGGTTTATGCCTTTGCATTTCCTTGAATGTGGCTATAAAATTCTTACCTGCTGATGCATGGCCTCCTGCAATATCAGTTTTCCCCTGCTCATCCAGACCGCTGCTGGGGAGGCTGCCCTGCCGGTGGAGTACTGGTGCATCTCAGGCTTGATTCGAGCATTTACTGGAGTAAATGAGATTCTTTGCGTCATGTGCCTTTGGGTAAGGCCTTGGTGCATTTTCCCAGTTGAGATGTAGTATTTCCTACATTTCCTGGAAGATATTTAAGACAGGAGAGCTCTAAATCTGTGTCTTGGTTTAAATGAATGCAATGAGAGGCAAGCTAAAGCATCCGGGAGATAACGGAATTAGGAGCACAAAATGGGAGACAATTTCATTCGGTGGGGTTTTTTTCTTTTCCTTATCTTGGAGAAAAAAAATAGATTCAGACAGCAGACCCATATTTGATGGAAAGATGGTGGGGTTTTGTTTGGGGTTTTTTTTTCCCCAGAGGAGGATGTGTGGAGCACAGAAGATAGACAATTTCAAAGTGAAACTTGCAATAAACGCTGAAGATGCTGGGTGTTGCCTTAACAATTTGCCACTGCTCTTCCTGCCCAGAATATCAATATACAGGAGTGGTTATTCTTACTGAGCTATCCCAACTGTTCATCTTTTTCCTAGCCATTTCAGTCTTCTACAATGCAATTGGGCTTTTATGCTATGTAAGACAATCTTTCTGTTGGCCTTTGTAGTATACATATGGTAAATGGTTCTCCGGTCACAGACAGGCCGGCAACTTTGCTTATACATAGCAAAAATGCTTCTTTGGGGAAAAAATCTGTGTAATGAATTTGTAAATGAAGCAAGGAAAAGGCGAGCACACACTGCAAATTGGATTGCAATTACCGGTCTGACAAGAAATGCTCCTTGTCTGCTTTGTCTGAGAAAGGCAGATCTGTTGTCACTGAATGAAAGCCATCCACAGTCCCCCAGTATAACTGTGACGCTGAAATCCATTGCGGTCTAAATCCACTTGAAATTTTACAAGTTTCCTAGAAATTACTCCGAAGAAAAAAAAAATCAAGTGAGCTAGTAAGAATATATGCCTTTCTAAGAGTGAAGAATCTTCCAGATGCACGTGAAAGTTCTGTTCGTTCACCCGTATGGTCTATTGCTGTCATTTAGTGTGGATGCAGTGACCGCTGGTGGTTGGAATACAGATAATGGGAGGCAGAAGTTCCTATTCTGACTTTTTGTGTAATGACTGACTTTTCACTTATTTTCTCTGTTTTCTTCTAAGAAATACCTATATATGTGCATTTATCCATTTGTCTCTCCATCTGTCCATCCATATATATGCACTCCCTCATGCACATCTTTTACAAGCTCTTTGAGCAGTTTCATAAGCCTGTGTCATTTACTTCGTAATACCTAAGGAAAAAGTTAAAAATACTGGCCTTGTTGCTGTACACATCAAATTATTAGCTACTTTCTTAGGTTTGGTAAAAAGCAAAGAAGACCTTAAAGGAACCTGTATTGATTTGATAATTTGGCTGCATTACAAACTCTCCATGTAAAAAAAGTTGTTATAGAAAAAGCAGATTATTATAGACAGTATCACAATGCATTTTAATACTGTCACCTTCTTCTTTAATAGGTCTATGGAAATGCAAGATCTAGCCAGTCCTCATAACCTTGTTGGAAGTAGTGATGCGCCGGGTAGTTCCAAACTGGATAAACCTAATCTCAGTAGCACATCAGTTACAACAAATGGAACAGGAGGTAAGTGTAAGACACTGCTGGCACATAGAAAGTTTTGGCTAGTTTTTAGTCATACGCATTTTTTAACATAATTTCAAGGATGAACATAAACCCATTTATAAACCCAGCAAGAATTATGAAAAAATGGCAGTCATACCAGTGTAGATCTACTAATTCCAACAGCACTTTTTTGATTTGCACCAACTGAAGTAAGAGGCAGAATGGTGCAAAGATGAAACAAGGAAAATCTTGGAATGGTTGATTTGAACAAAGTGTTAAAGGTTTGGTTATACCTGTTGGTAACTTGCAATCGATTGCATTTTCTGCGTCATACTTCATTGCTCAGTTATAATTTACTCTTATACCCTGAGCTACACACATTTAGGTTAATTTAAAATCTCTGTCAAAAGAAGTGCATCAAAATTAGGCTTAGGTTATTTTATACATGATGAACATGCTAATTCCATTTCTTGGCAGGTAATGAAAGTTTGTCATAATGAGATTTTTAGATTTTCCTCAGAAGTAACTGGTTATTACTGCTGTATCTATTACTGTAGGGACAGCACTACCATGCAGGTACAACACAGATGTTCCAATGCTTTCAGATAATAGATTCTGCCATGGCTGAATTGGAGCTGTAGGAGGCAGGGTCCCCCATTTTGAGATGGAGTCCTGTTCCCATTAGTGTCCATGAGAGTGACATCATGGCTACGAGTCAAGCTAGAGTTTCAGCCCTCTTTTTTGGAGTTTATATGTTGCTGTCTATTTTAACAGTTGGCACCAAGAAAATTTTTTTAGTTTGTTCTTTCTGGCCACAATGTAAAGCATTTTATTCACTTATCCCTATTTAAAAAAAAAATCTGTCAATGTCAATAAAAAGTGTATGTGCATGTGAGGGTAACAGAGCTCTGCAGAGAAGGGCTCAACTATTAAGGTTCAACCTATTTATATTTTTAAATAGAACCCTTATTCTGGCATAAAGAGAAGGGAAAACTTCAAGCATACCATTAAAGAACACTAATAACTAGATGCCTCTATATTATACTTGCATAAATAAGCCAGTTAAAATAATACTCATAAAAACAATACAGTGCAGTTTAAAGACTTGGCTCAAAGTGCAAAAACACTTACTTGCCTTGAAGATTATTCACGTACTATGAACAGACATTGGGACAATGAACCGTTATACCATTCCTGTTCTCAGGAGACAACATGACTGTGTTAAATACTGCAGACTGGTTGCTGAGTTGCAGTACTCCCTCTTCTGCAACAAGTATGAGAGACCCTGGTACAGTGCATGTGTGTGGTGGTGTGTCTCCGTAACTGCTGTGTAACATCTCTCTTGGTTTGCTCTGTTCTTTTGTTATGCGGTTTGAACATTTTCATGGGGTTTCCCCCCCTCTTTTTCCCCCATCCCTTCTCAGAGGCCTTTCCTACAGCCAGAAAGCTGGTAGGAAGTTGCAATAAATAGTTATCTTCCCATACTTTGAAAGCCATTTGATGAGCAAGGAGAGTTTAACCCCCTTAAAATTAGCTCAACTGTTGACATGCTCTGAGAGACTGGGAGAGCCCCATGGTGATCAACATTGCTGGGAACTGCCAGTAGTCAGCATTGCTGAAAGTCAGACCAATGGATTTTCCACAGAATGCCCATTTGTTTTTCTTTTATTTTTAGGTACAACATTGCATGATTACCTGAGCACAAATCAAGGTTGACATTATTGTTACTACTCCTACTACTACTTTCAGTATTAATTAAAGCTTATGTCTAGTGTGCTACTGCATGTAACTTTCCACATTACAAACATTTGGCCAAATTTTCCAAGCCGTTGTTTTCATTTATGAGTTTCTTCTCATGTATTATTAATTGTTATGAGTTATAATGATAAATAATAATTATATATGTGACTGTTGCAGTACATACGGGATTAATCGTAGGTGTAAACATGCATCACCATGACTCTCTACAAGCCATTACACGGGTGCTTAAGCTGTGCAGGTTTGGACTAAAGAAGAAAGATCTCAAAAAGTTTCCTTTTAAAAAAATCCTCAGAGTTAGCTTGCCATTTGTAAGCAACATATCCAGAGAGAATTTACCCCCAGAAAAGTTCAGACTTGAGCACAAAAGATCGTTTGCACTAGAATACCTGATTCCATGTGAATGCTCCTGCTCAGTTACAAGAACCTAAGTTTAAGGAAAGACTGAGCTAACTTAAGTCTGTCACCTCAGTTAACTGTTCAGCATGTTCAGATAAATGTGGAAGGTAGTAATTTAAGTACTAATTATCAGTAGTGAGGAAATGTACTGTGAAAGTCCTTGCATTACTTGCATTGAATCTGATTTTCCATAGGCAGTAGAACGTTTAGATCTGTGCTTCTAGTTGTGTATATTCCTAGGAAAACCCTTAAGGCTTGCTAAAAGAAAGAGGAAAATCGTTCCTGTGACAAGCTGCGTGGTTTATTGTTTTACATGAGCTTTTAGTCAGACTTGTTTGCTCTAATAGCTATTGCACTTGCTTGTCCTGCTTCATGCGTAGTAGTAGTATCTGTTGCCCTTAAAACTCTGTGTTCATTTTCTCAGGTTCTTTAGGAAAAAAAAGAGGTTGGCAGAGTAGTAGTCACGTTGGTCTGCTAAGTCCTTTCATCAGGTGAAGAACTTACGTTGTAGAAGCTGTTGCCTGTTGGGAGCTGTATTCTGAGTTTGTCTTAGAATAATTAAGTTTGGAAGGGATCCCTGGAGGTCAGCTGGGCCAACCCCTGCTCAGAGCAGGGCCAACTTTGCTGTTAGATCATGTTGCTCAAGGAATCGTCTAGTCGAGTGTTGAATATCTCCAAGGTGGAGGTGCCACAGCCTCTCTGGGCTCCTGTCCCAGGGCCTGACTATTCTCACGGCGAAGAATTTTTCTCTTACATCTAATCGGATTTTTCCCTTGCTGCACCTTGTGTCTGTTGCCTCCTGTCATTTCACAGGGCACCATTAGAGAAGAGTGTACCTTTGTTCTTTGTCATCTTTGCACCTTCCCATTAGATAGCTGCAGGCAGCAATTAGCTCTCCCCTCAGCCTTCTCTTCCTAGGACAGAACAAGCCCAGCTTCTTCTCTCTGTCCTTGTACATGGTATACCTCAGCCCCTGACTATCGTGGTAGCTCTACTCTGCTAGCATGTGCAGTCTTTGGCTGTTAGCAACACTCAAATGTATTTCCAGCTTGAGATTGCTTTTCGTTTTATTTTATGCTTTTATTATTTGATTATTACTCCTTCAATATGTAAAAGAAATTAAAACTAATCCAAACTTTAAAAAATAGAATATTGACTGTATAGTCATTAAAGTATTCATCCAAAATGCTTGTTCAAACTTAGTCTTTGCATTATGTCTAGAGCGGTTGCCATAGTAGTATCAGAACCACACTTTATCTCACATGCGGGAAACATAGGGATGATTCTGTGCTTTTAATTGGTGTCAGCTTTTATTTCGATTTCAGCTTTAAATGTTCCTGGGTTTTTGATCTGATGTTAGAATTTCTTTTTTTTTTTTTTTAGTTAGCTTTGTGCTTTTTCCCCTCTTGGTTTAATGAAATGCAACATAAAGAAAGAAAGGTAATAGTCCAAATGTCTAGCTGTCTAGCTACACTGAGGAAAGACCTTGATGAATTCCTTACTGTGATAAAATCTGAATGTGACAAAGTAGAACTGTTTAAAATCAAGCACATATAAAAATACTTTATATGTGTATTTTTCAACAAAGCACAGTGCCAATATGATGATTTTCCTCAAGTTAAGTACATGAGAGAGTTTCTTTTGTTTTAGATCCTTTTCTGCTTGACAGGGAGAGAAAAAGATGGTGACTATTGGTGCTGATTGAAGTGCACTGCAGCTGGCATTATCCAGAACTAGATACAACTCTAAAGTAAACATTTCAGTTCATTACTGAAGTTTTTGTTAAATAAAACAGTTAGGCACATAACTTTCTGGATGCAATACTGAGCATAGGTTTGTAGCTCAGTATGGGCAATAGTGGAATACCTTCTTGAATAGAAACAGATAACGGTGCTAAAAAGTAGTTTTTTTCATGTAGGTAAATGTCCATACCCTGCAGAGAAGAGAGACATGCATCTTATAAAGTAAAATATGACCAAAGATCTTCAGAGGGGAAAATACAAATCTTTCCATCTTAGTATGATTTTTTCATTCTCCTACTGAAGTACATGCAGACATCTGTATATAGTAATCAGAAAACAAATTAATTTAGTTACTTTTCATGCCTCAGGCAACAATATGTGTTCCACATGACTGAGAGGCCTGAGGTTCAGTGGAGGCAATTGTTTTGTGACAAATGACCCTTAAGCTTTTTCTTGATGTATATTCTATTGAGCTGATGAAAATAAAATCACATCTTTCTCATCTAAATAGAGAAATGGGAATGATTGATTACTCTTATGAATGAATTTGTTCATTTTGTGTAATTTTTGTCACAGCTTTTTTTTTTAAATCAGAAGATAATAGCCTGAAAAATGACAAGGAGTGCACAGCAGCTTGAAAAAATGTGGCTAAAATTCTTCACTGATGATTTCATATTGAATTAATATCCTGCTGCTTGCAGGGAGAATGTATGGGTGTGGCAGTTTTATTAAAGACAAACAATAATGAAAGGAGTCTACATTTAAAAGACACACATTCAAATATTTTTTAATCTCGCACAGTAAATGTAAAGATACAACTGTATAGCTTGTGTAAGAAAGTGCTGCTTGGTTTCCGTAGCACTGGGGCACCGGCGACACGGCAGGGCACTCTCCCTGTCACAGAGACCAATACATCCCGATTTCTCAAATGTTCCCTACTTGACGGGTGTCCCTTTGAATTCAGCATAGGTCACTTGTGCAATTGTAGACATCTGCAGCATCCCATGTGACTTACTGGAGCGAGATCCCTTGAGCGGTGTGACTGGAAGTCGGGTGTGATATCGTAGGAGAGGTGACTCACGCAGGGCCCGTCACAGGCGGCTGTATTGATAGCTGTGCAGTTCCCCGTGAGCTCCTCGTTGTGCTCACAGGCACAGGGAGGAATAGCAGAATGGGTCTATAGGTGGTGTTTTCCCGTGAGAAAACCAAACCCTTTATTTAGCTCATCCACTACCTTTTCATCTACAGACGGTAAGGGGGATGGCGAACTCGAGGGTAGCTCAGGCTGTATTTGGACTGAATCTCCCTCTGGAAGTACTTCTCTTTCTCAACTGGACATGAAGGGAGA
This sequence comes from Ciconia boyciana, assembly GCF_034638445.1. NCBI lineage: Eukaryota > Metazoa > Chordata > Aves > Ciconiiformes > Ciconiidae > Ciconia > Ciconia boyciana. Next base: position 63,920,908 of record NC_132936.1, read on the forward strand.
TTAGTATGCACCTAATTTACATGCTTAAGTTAGGTGACTTGAATCTGAGCCATAGTTTGTAAATACATTGCCAGCTCCGAACACGAAACTGCCCCCCTCCCCTTACTATTGCCAGTGAAGTCAAACGTGGATGCAGTGATGTTGACAGAGGAGAGCTTTGGTCAGCTTAGCTGATGTCCCTCAGAGGTGTCAGGTAACTAGCTGGCAGAAAATGCCTTTGCTTGGCATATGTTAGACCTGCTGGGGGGGTTCTGCCAGCCCGGCTGTCACAGCAAAGGCTTCTCCACAAATCCCAGACTGCGTCCTTGGAATTTCCATACCTGGCGTATGACCACGGCAGTGGCCCATGCAGGTCCTCATTGCCATTTTGCTCTGCGCCCCCAGGCAGCGACCGGTCCTGTGGTATCTATAAGCAAGTTGCTGATAGATGTGTGATAAATGCTCACACAGACCCCTAACTGACCTTCGCAAAGCAATTGTGATAATATTTTGATGGTTCCCACGTTTGCCAGTCAAACATCTAATAAAAGCTGCGGTGCATTCTGTACCACTGTGCCTTAGCACATCAATTAGAAGGGTGGTTCCCAAACTCCATTACGAAAGTCCATGCCAGATGGTCTGTTCAGGTAACATACTAAACTATAAAATCTAGATTGCCTCTGTGGTGCTTTCAGTTATAGCTCGGATGGTAGGAGTGCATCATAATCCGTAAGAAATAATTTGAGTTCAGAGTGGACCCAAATGTTTGGTAACCTCTGAGTTAGAAGCTGATTTGGTGTGGCTGTCATTTGTGTCCTACTCCAGTTCTTTTGCTTTTTGTCTTTTAAATTTCTCTCTTCATTTATGGCAAATTGCTTGTTGGTGACCTAGCTCAAAAAGCCCCCCACAGACTCTGTAAAAGGGGAAGGGGAAAGGCAGAATGCTGGCACTGTGAAAGTAATTTGCTTCTATACGAGCATGAAACCATATTATTATTATTATTGTTTCACCTGTCAGGCAAAACTCTTTGTTATGTGCTACATCCCTTGACAGCTAATGTTTCCTTCCTCTCTGTTACTCTTAGGGAATTGTTAGAATCAATTTGATTTATGTTGAAATCTCCCCAGAAGATATTCCAGTTGCTAAAACCTGTAGATAGACAAATGCACAGATAAAAAGCTATGTAGATGCATGGCCATTCCAGATGGAGCAAGTGCAGAGTGTCTCAATACGGTGGTAGAGGGCAGGTCGAAGCTATTGCACCGCATGCTTGTTCTAGCTGGACTACCGCTGGCGAGGCTGGCGTGAAGACTCCCAGAAGTCAAATCTCATGTCTACTTATTCTTCTATGTAGTGTCTCTTCTTGCAGTCAAAACAGAGCCCATGAACAGCAGTGAAACAACAACAACAACTGGAGATGGATCGCTTGACACTTTTACTGGGTCAGGTAAAGCCATAATAAGATCACGTATTGTTAGATGCACATTAATATAGCATTTAATAACCTTCACTAATGAACATTTCACTGCATGGAAGCAATCTTTAAACAACTACAATAAAGTAACATTTTAATACCAAATAATAATAATAATAATAATAATAATAATAATAATAATAATAATGACAGCATTTTCATTTTTGTAAATGAAAATCTAGAGTTTTCATGAGCTATGATCTTAAGGAAGCTTTAATGATGCCTAAGGCGATTACTGTATGCAAAAATCTTATAGTAATAATGTTATTATTGTACTGTAGATTTTTCTCAGAGTTAGTCTGGTACAATCTTAGGAAGAAAAAAAATGGGTTGTATTTGTAACAGCCATTCTGATTTGTAAAATTTAAAATCTTAAGGGCTATATTTCAGTGCTAATATTTTTATTCCTATCAGCAGTGTGTTAGTTTAAACACTGACCAGATTGCCATAAGCTACTTTCTTTCCATGAAAATAGAGTCTATATTTTACTTTAAATAATCATAAGCTTCAGTTACTTCTTCCTAAAAAATTCAAACAAACAGCAATTTTTAAGTAGATTCCTATAAATTATTAAAAGGTGATGACCTATGGAAATGTACATATAATCTGCCTTCTAATCATTAAGCTGAATCCTGCTGATAATAATATTAACAAGGAGAGGGGGGAGAATAAATTTTGCATCTGAAAATACCACTTCAGTGATGGCCTGACTGAAATGTCACTGAAGCCAGGAATCACCACTCCAGACTGATACTGCTGTTACTTTGGTAGACTTAGGTAGTCAAGCCCTATTTAAAGTATTTTGGAAATCACAATGTTTCTGTGTAATGGAAATATTTTAAAAATTGAGTTTATGTTTCTGGAATTGTTTTTTAGGCATCAGTAAATGCAGATATACTCTGAAGTATTTATAACAAATTCAGTGCCTGAAGAAAAGGTCTTTTGTGAGATGTAAAGCAAGCGTCTACTATTTCTGATTAGAAAAAATGAAAACATTGTCCTCATTATGATTATACTGAAAGGAACCCCATCAACATAAAGTCTTACAAGTTCCATAAAAAAATTAATAGTCTTGGCTAAAAAATAGCGTTTCTTTTTCACTCTGTTGTTACTCTATCCTAAAATTGTATTAGTAATGATTACAGATTATACAATGTCCAACCATCTATATGGCTGTGTCATTGTTGGTGAAATTTTATCAGGTTCTGCCATGTATTTAAGACATCTGAGTTGGATTCCATGTGTAAAACATGGCTAAGACAACATTTTCATGGAGGGGTGCCAAAAATTGCAGCCTCCAGTTCAGGCATAGATAGCTAAGTAACAGCTTGATTTCCCTAGGTGCCACTCACCCGTTAGCTTCCATTGACTTCAAAAGAAGTGTTGAGATCTCTACACTTTGGAGATTTGGAAACAATCGGTGCCTCCAAAAAAAGGCAGGAATTTGACCCTTACACAATAATTTTTGTCTGTTAGCCACCTGCATACTCAAAAGAAATATGAACCTGATTCTCAGTTTAGGCCACAAACTCAAGTATTAAATGAGTATGGTCATTCACAGTGGGAAATCAATAGTCTGCCTGTCTGGGCGATGTGCAGTCTTCATCGCCAGAGCGAGACGCAGAGCTGCCTTGGTAAGGCACTGAGCCTTTCATAAAGAGTAAATCCATTACTTTCACGCTTGCCTTTTACTGGTACTTGCAAATTGGACAATTTGGTTGGCTCAGTTTTGGGGAAGAAGTGCTAAAGAACAATAAAAACTCCCTGAAAAAGTATGTCTCTTTCTTTTTAACCTAACTGGTTATTTGGGAAGTTTAATGGGTTGCCAAAGACAATAAATACTGACTAGTAGAAAGATGTCATTTCAGACAAACCAGCTGCAATTGAAAATAATGCATAACAAAGCCCAACACTGAACAGTTTGTTTTTTTCCTAATAACCAGTGACATACGTGTGTTATTCCCAACTGTGACAAGGTGATAATGCTAGTACTTTCCTGCAGCTTTCAGAGCACCTGTGGGCTCATTTCGTGAGGATGCCTAGGCATATAGGCCACTAGCAGGGATATCACCTACTCTTGTCTTATACAAGCGTAGGTCAGAAGGACTCGAGCATCCTTTGTTGAGTAGGGAAGGATTTAGGTATGTTATTAAGTATTTTATGAAATGAGACATGGTTGAAAAGAGAAATCCTTGTGCTGAGACCCATTTGAGAGTCTGCCATGCAGAAATCCTCTCCTTCAAATATTCTACCCATTAAAATTGATTTCCATGCTCCAAGGGCAATCAAAACCTTGACGTGTCCTGGAGCCGAACAGAAGGCTGAACGAGCCCTGTGGGGTGTAAAGTAGCCAGCTCTGTCCCTACTGACCAGCTGTAACACAGAAAGTGATGGTCAAACAGACTGCGCGAGGTATAGGGCAGGAGAGACAGATTAGGCTTCACAGGTAACTGTGATGAAGCCCGATTTTTGATTGAAAAGTTGAAAACCAAAGCACATAGATCTCTTGAATTTAGAGTGGCGGTTGCCACAGTGGCCTTGCCCAGGCCATTGGGCAAGCTCCTGCTCAGGGCTGCAGCTCACGTGTTGCAGCTCACGCTCAGGGCTCCGGTTCCTCCATCCTGCAGAGCTGCCCCTGGGAGAAACCGTGCCTCTTAGCAAGGTGGAGAGTCACGTTGCGCACCCCTCTTCCTCCTCCTTTTTCTTCAAAGAATGACAGTTGGTAATTAATATCGGTGCACTCAATTTGGAGCTTTCTGGTCCTGCAGCAGACTCCCATTGGGGTGGGTATTCACAGGATGTGGAGAGCTGAACAGCCTTGAACTGAGCATTTTCATACTCTGAATTTGCTGCAGCTGCTGTCCTGTGAGTGCATGCATTCTTGTGTTTATATTGCTTACAATACTGGATTAATTTGAGAACTGTTTATCATTTCAATGGAGCGGCGAGAGAGGCATTTGATGTTCTCATCATCCTTTTTACTTAGTATTTATTACACACAAAAAGGATAGAGAATAAAATTTCTGAAGGCTGTAAAGGCGAAGTTAGGAAGCGCCACTGCTGTATAGCCTATGTTTGGTCCCCTTGTGTGTAGACATTGTGATTTTTTATTTAAATGAGATCCTTTTAACCTAACCTCTTTGCACAGAATTTTCCAGATGCGTAACGAAAAAATACAAAATTCCAGCCTGTGTTAATATACTGAACCCAACACATGCTATCAGAACAGTTTATAGTCATTTAAATTCTCCACAGCCACCTTGGCCAGTTGAGCTAACAGGGTAACTAGTAAGAGCTGGCTGTCAGCTTCTTGTCCCCTCTGTGAATCAGTGTTAGTGGGGACTGGAATACACCCTCAGCGCTGTAGTGGGACTTGAGAAATCAAGGGTCTTATACCTGCCCTGAAGAGCATTCTTCTAGTAAATTCAAGTAGTGAAGTCTTAGAAATATTTGCGTTTTTCAGAGAAAAAACAGTTTTGATTTTGTGTTTAATATAAGCAACGTAAAACAGTGTTTAGCCCTATTCATATAAATGGCTATATAACGTGGCACAGTTATAAAAACCGTAACAGCCTACCTCCACATCTCCTCCATTGCCAACAGCCCTCAGAAGTAGGGTTAGGAGGCTATCCAGCGGTGACAGTTGTTTTGATAACCCTGAGAATTACCAGTCTGATCTATGAGATGCAGGCATAGTCCACAGGCTCTGCTCAGTTATAATGTTCTCTTATGGTCGGTCTTACACCCTGTGTTTCTCAAACATCTCACAGTTTAAAATGTAGTGCACAAATCAGTGGGACAAGCTACCAGAGAAAGAGTGAAAGGAACAGACTTTTTAGTTTGAAAGGTACACAATTTACTTTGGGGGCACTTGCCGCCTTTTCCCTCTCTTCCCTGAAACCAGGAGTATCATCAGGGAAATTGAAAAAAAAAAAGGAAATTTAAAACCAGACACATTCCAAAAGTATTTTATTTTCTTGTCTGAATTTATAAAATAAGGTATATGCAGAAAGAATAAAAAAGCAGGCAGGACAGTTTTTGCTGAAAAACATTAGGTTTTGATAGTTCAAGTGATTTAAATGAACAGTCATTCATTTTTTGTAGTTTACATCAGGTGTGGTGGAATGGTAAATGTACTTTAACTAAACTGATTAATCAAGTGAGCTGTCATCCAGCAAATGATCAGACAAAAAGTGGAGCAGTACAGGCAAAAAAGGTCCGATAAGCCGATAATGGATCACAAAAGTTCCTTGCCCTGAGAATCACCAAGGTCACTCTGTTAGCTATTGCTTGTCGTTAGAAAGGTCATAGGGATACAACAGGGAAGACTAATTACTCTTCAAGTCTTAAATAACTGGAGCATCCTTTAGAGTTCTGTGGACTGATTGTGTTGATCAGTCCATAGACTGATCTATGGACTATGGATCAGTCTATAGCTGTCAGTTGGTCTAACTCTGGGAATAGGTGCATGCACACCTAGTGGATCACTCTGTGGACTGAGCTTAAACCACGGAAAGGCATTCTCAAAAAAAATAGAATATCCATGCAAAATTAAATTCAGCAGACTTCCATCACAGGCAAACCCTCAATATCTTTTCAATCAGCAACTCTTTTATGAAATCTGGTGGCACATGTTCCAAAAATTATTATCTAGTTGTTCTTAATTTTCAAGCCATACTCCACTGCACATTTTAAAAAGAAGCTAATTGTTTTTCTCCTACTGTATTTTCCTTTTAAATCCTACATGTTCTAAATGCATTTAAAATAGCTTTAAAAATACTAAGTTCTGCATATGTTCAAAGCAGTAGATCTCAAAGACGTTAATTAAGCCTGGATGTAGAAATACATCATGTTTCATAAAATAGTTAGGAACCTAAACCTATTTGTCACTTATATAATTCTGAAAGTTCATTTCTACTACCATTACGAACAACTCAGGAAGAGGGTACACTTTGAAGTACAACTATGATTGATTATACTAAAGAAATTCCAGTGCTTCATTGTGTACTACTTTAATCTTTTGAAAAGTGAATGAACAGCAGATGGCCTAATAAAGACACTCTGTATGTTTGCCCGGTATGGATTTGCTCTGAAGGGATTGGTTCAACACTTTAGAGTACATATATTTGGAATACATCTGTCTTAGTCAAGACAGATGGCTAAAGGAAAGAGAAACTTCCAAACACTTGGAATTAATCCAGCGTGAGCACCGCTTCTGAATGAAATTTTAATGGGATATGACCATTGTTCTGTTAGCTTTCTTGGAAGAATGCAGCTGTGGATAGTATAGACATACACATTTTGATGGCTACTGGACAGGACTGTTTATGCTTACTTTTGAAATAAAAATATTGTTGTTAGTGGCTATGTTCTAGTTGGCCTGTTGATAAGGAATGGTGTTTGTTTTCTAGTAGTCAATCCAGTATATTCCATCACCTAAGCTGACGAAAATTAACCACGCCCATATAAAATGTATTTTTCCTACCCAGTATTAAAATTAAACTTGTTAATGTGAGACTTTAAAAGTATGTGTATGTTATTTCAATCCCATGCAATGCCATATGTTAAATCACAAGATTCTTTTTAACTACTGATTTTAATACAACTTGCAAATTTGAAAGATCTATGGTGTGTGGATCAGATTATGTATGAAATTGCCTCTGCAATACATTCAGAAACATGTCAGTCAAGCTGAAAAAGCATGACATACCCATACCAACCAGAGACTTCTGTACAATGATGAATGATTTGGGAGTTTTTTAATTTTTATATTAAGATGTTGCAGTTCAGGTGACATCTACTTTGTTGCAAAGCTGTCCATTTCAATAAGCGCCTATGCTAATGTTGCTGCATTAGTATTCAGATGGTTTGGCTGTATTGGTCTCATGATGTTTCTAACTGCTCTACTCTTGTTTTCTGTTTTGCAGTAATAACAAGTAGTGGCTACAGCCCAAGATCAGCGCACCAGTACTCTCCGCAGATATATCCCTCCAAGTTAGTGTCTGCACCTCTTCTAGTCTTTTATAGGGAATTGACCTTGGCTGTAGGCAGTTCTGTGGTTTGTTGCAAACAAGTGTTCATCAGCAAAAGAAACAGAGAGAAAGGAAAATACTTAAGCCTCAGTACTGATTCCATTATAGTTCTCTCTCCAACTTTTTTTTCCTCACATGACTGCGGAGTAAGATCCTACTCTGCAGTACGGCATTAACTGCACAAGAAATACCTTTGAATATCTGCACACACAGAAGGAAAAAATCGGACTCTTACGTTCTCAGACATCAGCATCTTAACAGTGCTGGCAATGTATACAGACATATTTTGAAGAAGACAATTTATATTTAGAAATCACAATTGCATGTGCAAGATGTGTACTGGGGGGTAAGCCTGTCACAGACCCTCCCAGTGCCAGCATTGCCAAACGCTTCCAAACATTCCACAGTCATGAACCACCCTTTCCTCCTCCTTCTCCGGTATCATAAGATTTAAAAATCAAATAAATTGGATTAGCTTTTAATCTCATTTTTTTCACTTTTAAGCCAATGGCTGTTGTTAGGAATAGAAAATTTCTTTCACCTTTTTTTGAGGAAAACAGACTCTTGGGCAATCACATGAATCCAGGAGTGGGAACTTTAGGAAAAAGCACCGAAGATGTTATATGAAACTGCTGCAGTTGGCAGGCTATTAGTTTGCTTGTCCTACGATCAGTCTTGTGCACAAGGGTGCTTGATTCCAGTATGCCATCCATTTGTTTCCGTGTATTTGCCACAACTACCTATGTGACTTTGATACACAGAAAACATTGAAACTGTAGGTGCTTAGGCTTTTTCAAGTTTCTTTAACAAATTTGCATTCATATCATGATAGTCAATATTTATTGATACAGAAAGTAGATGCCTGAACTAAGAACAGTCCACCTTATTCCACTTAAAACAGGTTTTGGCAAACTGTATCTGATACTTTTGGCCAAATACATTACAAGGTTTAATAGAATTTTTAATCTACTGTAATAATGTATTGGCATCTAAATTAATGAGTAATCCTTTTCTGATAGTAACTGCTGCCAACTGTACTGAACTAATTAGGAAGAAAAAATAAAAAAAAATTAGAATCTGAAATTTAGTCATGGCTTTTAATGGTCAGGTTTCAGTTAGTGTAATTCTGCAGAGTGTGTTTATTCAACCCTTGGTCCATAAAGTCTTATTTGACTTACAAAACAATCCAAGACAAATGTTTCTCTGTATGTTTTTGCAACTCTGGAGGGCAAAAATTTTAAACTTGATTTTATTCAATCTCTCTATAAACCCCCAGTATTTATAAATAAAAGACCATTTTTATTTCCATTCTATTTTCCTAGCCCATATTTTCCGAATGTTTAAAGCCCATCTGGTTACCAAAGTATTGCCGTCAATATTTTTCATGCTGCTCTCAATGGGCACAATCCATCTCCCATTGAAGCCAGAGGCTAGATGTCTGTTGAAGCAGGACCGTACACAGAGGACATAATGTAGTAGCTTTAATGTTCACCTCTATATTTCCTTTATTCTTCTCGTCCAATTTTCCCTCCACTGGATTAAAAAAGCGTGAGGGCTTTTCTGATTTAAGCAGGCTGATCTCGGCTCAAAGGGGACAAATCCATATAAAGCTGTATAGCGGTGGCACAGTCCACCTGGAGCTGGACACAGTAGCTTGAGAATTAAATTGTAGTGATGGGACAGCACACTGTGCCCTGGGGAATGTGAGCCAGAGTGGTTTTCATCTTATTTCAGTGGGTGATGGAATAAATCCCAGAAGAGGAACAGCTGGCAGAATAATGAACTGCCTTTGGACATCTTTAAACCTTTTTCTTTACTTTATTGCTTGAATCAACATACAAAGTATTTGTTGCCACAGTAATGCTATTTTTCCTAATATTTAGGCCCTATCCACACATTCTTTCTACACCAGCAGCTCAAACAATGTCTGCCTATGCCGGACAAACCCAGTATTCAGGAATGCAGCAACCAGCGGTCTATACAGCCTACTCACAGACAGGACAGCCGTACAGCTTACCCACTTACGGTATTTGACCTCTTATTACTTCACCTTACATAGACGTAAGAGCAATGCCGACGTGAATGTTTTTTGCTTTCTTTTTTATTTTCCCAACTGTAAGAAAATATTTTAAAGAATCAGTTGAAAATTAATTTCTTATACAGATTTGGGTGTAATGTTGCCAGGCATCAAGACGGAAAGTGGGCTCTCGCAGACCCAATCACCACTGCAGAGCGGGTGCCTCAGTTACAGCCCAGGGTTTTCCACCCCGCAGCCAGGCCAAACACCCTACTCTTATCAGATGCCAGGTGAGTAGCCACCACCGTCAGGGCTCATCCCATCTCACTGCTGCCGACGGCCCCCTCTTCCCTCATATTTATGATGTATTTCCCATTCATTTTTGTGAACTCTGGCAAGTACGCTTGTCAATGACAGCTAATTTTACCTCTAAAATTTAAAGCTAAGTATTTTTTTCCGGTACTGGTATGCCTATATGTATTCATTTTGGTTATCTGTTGATTTAGATCTGGTCATGCAATGCAGTCCCTATCTGCACCTTTATTTTTTCATGGGGTGAAATCACATGGCAGGACTGGAAGCATTTGTTGTATTTATTAGCACACACAAATCACTTTTCCTTGTTCCCATGTGTCTGAGTATGACATCATTTGATACTTGTTTCTCTTTGGATTAACATAATTTGTTAGAATTTCTTCTTAATTCATATTTATTCTTTCATTTATTATTCAATTATTAATGCACTTATTACCCTTTGATCATTGATAACCTGCTTTATTTGGGTAATTTTTAAGCTTCTTATACAAGGGTTAATCTTTTAAATGTTACAAATTACAATATGAATCATCTGACATGTTGAAAACAAGGACATGCCTCATTACAGATCGATTAAAACCACATGGATCATTAAAATATTCTTTGGAAAGTTTTTTGTTTCATAAGTGAACATACACTAAAGTGTTAGAACCTAGAAATGAAGGCAAAAGAGAAAAACAATATTTGAGGAGAGGTGAGACACTGGAATAAATTGAAAAATGCTTTCTCGATCGGTGTGATGACTTACTGCGAATACCTTCCTTGCATGGTGTGAAGAGGAGTGTATGCCTGTGTGTGTGGAAGTAGCAGTTGATTTCTTTTAAAGTTTCATTACAACGTTTTATTGTTTAAATAGAAAATAAAAGTTGTTTGTTCTTCTGATTCATCTATATCTTAACATGGAATATTGTATTTAGAATTTTATTTTGATTCACAAGCAAGTTCTCACAGTTAATTGCATTTTTTAATTTTAGGTTCTAGTTTTACACCATCGTCCACTATTTATGCAAACAATTCTGTTTCAAATTCTACAAACTTCAGTAGTTCACAACAGGTATGAATATTAACATTTTTGTTTGTCAATTACAAAGGATTTATGTAACTCAAATGATAGTATGTTATTTTAATTTAGATCTGTTATGTTGAATCAGACTCACTGTGGTTCAATGCTATTTTCTGTGGAAAGCGATCAAAATCCCAGTGGAAGCCTAGCTGCATCTTTTAGCACTTAAATACTTCAGCAACCTCCCTGTAGTCTTTTAGTAAATATCCTTAAATTTAAAAATGTTAAATATCCTTAAATTAAAAAAAATCTAAACCCTCAAAACTCTTGCAAAAGTCATATGATTGCACACTTAGAAATACTTAATGGAAAAATCACTCGTTACTCCACTTAATTAAGTACTCTGCTGCATTTGCTGTTTTAGGATTATCCATCATACACAGCTTTTGGCCAAAATCAATATGCACAGTATTACTCAGCATCAACATATGGTGCATATATGACCTCAAACAACACGGCTGACGGCACTTCATCGTCAACCTACCAGTTACAGGACTCTCTCCCTGGCCTGACTAGTCAACCAGGTACAGATCTACATTCAGGTGAAAACAATTTTTGTGTTTTATTCTGTACTTGTATAAAGACAAGATTTCCATATCCACCTTGTTTGAATATTGACATTTTAATCTCATGCCTTTCAGAAAACTTTATCATGCAAACCAGCCAAAATATGTGCTTTTTTTTTGTTTAGTTAGGAAACCTGTCTAGTTCGTTTGTTAGTTAAATAAAGCTCTTTGCAGACTGAGATGGTCGTTAGTGGAAGGAGCAGGCCCGAAAGAAGTTACAACAGTCTGGTAGGGATCTGTTAGCACTGAAAATGATACATGACCAAACCTTTAGTGAATTTTGAAATAAAAAGTCAATGAGCTCTCCTATTACGGACAGTGGAACATTCCTGTATCCACCTACATATTCTGAAGTATTATGTAAAGAATTTAAAACCAGATACTCTTGTTCATTTCATTATGCCCCAATCATGCTAGCAAGACTACATGGGCTTTATTCCAATGTATACAAGCCGTGCTTGCTAATTCACAAGTTTAGGTAACTAAGAATAGAGCAATCGGTTATTAGCACAAATCTCTCTCAAAAAATAGCATTGCAGTAGCTGAAGTTGCAGAAGGAAAGTTCTCAGGAGACGTGAGGAGCCTCCCTTTGCCTGCCCAACTCTGCCCCCTTCTGCACACCCACCACAGCACAGGGGCTTGTCAGGCAGTTGTGTTCCCGGGGCTCCTCTGCTGGGTAATGGCAGCTCTTCATTTTTTCTCATTATCGTTATAACCCAGTTCACAGTCATTTACCTGCTCCGTTCTGTGTGTTCTGCAAACAAACACAAATGTTAATATGGATTTCTTTTATGGTTTTTTTCATGCTAGATTTCTCCATTCCTGAAAATCTCACCAATTTATTTTCCCTTATTTAATGTAAATGGGACTAAAGTAAAGAAAAGTTAAAATAATGTATTTGAAATCATTCATTGTATAGTGCAGAGCTAAGAAGATCTTGGTGGGCTAGTTTAGGAATTCACAGCCACAGTCAGACAAGTGTGGTATCCTTCCTGGGTGAACAGAGCCTGCTTTTTCATGCTCACTTTCCTGTACTGGTTCTATTATATAGGAAGTTCTTAAAGATCTAGCTCAGTAATCTGTCATATATTCATAACCTAAGTAGCCTACTAAGGCTGTGTGTAGCATCTATGGGAGAGGTTATCAGTTGCCAGCTGCCTGGCTCAGCACTCTTAGAGCAGTCTCTTCCAGGGACACTGGCTTCACTCGTGCAGCATGGGTAGCGTCTGCCTTACCCACAGACTGTGAGCATTTCTAAAAAGACTAACAAACTGGGGTTTGGATTAGGCTCTGAATAGGGGGGAAATGTGCTTTAATCACAAAATCAACTCATTGCATAAATCTTCCTCATTCTCATCCTAACAACTGCACCATCCCACTGAAAAGTACAGTAGAAAAACTAATGTATTATAATAGTGAATTTGTACAAGGGAAGGGTAATACTGTGTAGAAAAGTATAAACAAGGCCTCATACTTCATATAAGCTGCTTAAATTTACTAAAAACGTTGGAATTTTAATTGCATGAGTTGAAATTTTTCCTAGCCAGCTGTTTTCCTCAGGCTGTTTTTTAAAGTGTGTGTCTGTGTGTGCATGCGTGTGTTTGTGGTACGGAATGGAATGGATATGGGGAGATACACATTCCCTTGGTTTTTGATGAAAGTGTAAATGTTATTCAGTAGTCTCAGAATGCAAATTTAGGGAAAAAAAGCTAAGAGGTAACTTGAAATCAAGTGAAATTTCAACAGTTGCAGGACATCCATAACAGACACAAATCATATGTAAAGTATTTTTTAAAAAGCGTGAAGAGTACTCACAAGTGATGTTTTGATAACTGCATGTCCTGTGTACTTTTCCTTGCTCCTTTGTTATTCCTCCATATTCTTATTTGTGAAAATCAGACAGTGTTTCCCATATTGTCTCTCCTTTGTGTATCTGTGTTTCCTAGAAATGCTGTATAAATTCACCATGTATTACAAACTCCCTTAGTATTGAATAGCGTTGGCAAAGAAAAGGAATCTTACATAGCTTGAACAGGTTGAAAAAATATTGAAGGCTTCACATCTATGAAACAGTAAGGATTTTTCTTGTTTGTGGATTCTTTAAGCGTATGAACTTGTTTTCTTGTTAAGTAGGTTGTGCATCTGAACTTACAAATCTGCCCACACACTCCTTATTTCTGTGAAGTGTTGCACTGATCATGCGATCCTCTGCTGAGAGTGAAACACCCACTTTGCAAATACATGACATGCCTGTGCCCTTCTGTGTCACTGTAAAAATAAATTTCCATCAGCGAGGTGCAGCGTCTTGGAGATCACTTCAGATACAGTCGAGCATGCTGCAGAGCTTCAGCACTCACCGTGTTCACTTGCTGTCTAACAGGCCTTTATTGCTCGGTCCTTAAGATTTACTCCAACTAAAACCTAAGATTAAATACAGCAAGGCACTTCACTCTTCTGCCATCTCTGCTAGCTATTAATTCAAATAACTGATCAAAGCCTCTAGTACTCTCCACGCATACAGGATTTCTTGTTTTCGTAATAAAGGCCCATCAGATCAAAAGTTAATATCAGTTACAATTTTATTTATTGACCAAGTAAAGAAAATGAGATGAAAATTGAAAGAGACTTTACTCTTTCTGCTACTCATAACAAGCAATAACACATTACAAGCCAGGAAAAAAAAAAGCTTGAAATGTTGAAGCCATCTTCTGGCTGCTCTATCTGGTAAGAATATGTAACAAAAGTCAATCCATAAGGAGAGTATGAAGGGGCTCAGAAGTTCATCCATCCCACATCTGTGTAAGGCTCAGCTCCTTAACCTTCCCATGGAGTTCTGTTCTGAGCTTGTATTGTGCCTGCCCTATATTAAGATTTTTCAAAATGCACTTGTTACCACAGAGTATCTGTGAGACAAATAGGTATCTCCAAGGGCACTTCATCTCATATTGGGATAAGTCAGATGAATCCTGAGATGAGGTCTCAGGAGATGAGTACATTTGAGTACATTTGATGAGTACATGAGGACATTTAATCTAGGGCAGATAAAATTCTAGCAGAGGAAATAGGCCTGGGTAAAAGCTTCATGTTTAGGCACCTCATTTTCATATGTCCAGAGTTAGGCGAGGTGAATCACTTGTAGGATATTAGCTCCAGTTTGGTTACTGGGATGCAGCAGAGCTTGGTCTCTCTCAGTTTGGTACCCACAATGAAGTCACCCTTTGCAGCTTCTCCAGGAGATGGCATTAGGTCTATATGCAGACTGTGCCCACACCTCTTTTCTCCTGCTTAAGTGGTACAACTGTGTTTTCACAGGGAGGAGGGGTTGTTCACATCAGTCTAGAGGTGGGAAACAATGTTCTGGATATGAAAGCCCACCTCCATTTGTAACAGTGGTGCTGTGACTAACTCCCTGTCCTCTAACCGCAGCTGCTGCCAGGTCTCCATGGCATGGAAGGCTTCATGCTGGACATGAACCAGTGTATGAGCACGTGTATGAACATCTGTGATGAAGTGGTCCTTCCATGTTCTGGTTTTAACATTTTCCTCTTGCTTTATTGGATCGCTGATGCTGCTTATAGTTCCAGTGGAAGGAGGCTATGAAGTATATTTATTAGGCATGTGCTGAATATTGGAAAATCTAAAAAATTTCAAACATTGCAATAAAATTTCTGTCTAATATGAGCTGCAGTAGGAACTCTTCATGAGGGTAATGTTTTCGGTACTCTTTGGTACTAGAATTTCTCACATTCTTTTATGTTACATGGCTGAATTTTTAATAAGTTTTCCTTTTATCATCATTGACCTCATTTCTAAAGCAAATGGAGGATAAGAAAATGCAGTTGCTCCTTTAGCCTGCTGTGGGTAAAAAGCAAATCAAGCAATTAAGCCTACAGTTGTTCAAAAAACCATGCACTACTGACTTCTGCGGTTCTAAAATAGATGCATACCTTGCATTCAAGTAAGAGACAGCTGCTCATTCTGATTTAGAGATTAGCATAATGAAATAAAGTTGGCTTTAAATATCTAGAACTTACAAGGTACAGTGATTAGTTACAGTACTGATTAATGGATAATTATGCAATCATGTACAGTGTTGGCCCAAGCAGAAGCCTGGGGCAACTGGTAATGGCTAATGCTAAATGAAAATTGAAGTTATTTACTTCAGTTGTTGGATACTTTCAAAGAAGATTTAGAACAGGGCTTTTTTTTATATTTCATTTTTGGTAGATTAGAGTAAACACACTCATTGAGAACAGATGCTTTAATACATTACTGTAGAAATGAGTCTTGATTTTGTTGTAAAATGTTGAAATGTTATAAATATGAAGACTTTTGTGTAAGAATGTAAACATTCATCTTCACTTATTTAATTTTTGCCTTTTCATTTCTGGGGTTTGGTTTTGGGACATTTTTTCCACTCCGTCAGAAAAATCTAGGAAATTATATTTTTTTCGTACAGAACTCTCGCACACTCTTTTGAACTTCTTTTGAAGCCAGTGTAGGTTTTGCTGCATGAGGATTCTGGTTATGAAGCATCTTTTTGTACATTTGCACATTTACCAAAGTATAGTTTGCCTTTCTTCTTACGGGGAAAGAACTAAGATAATGTGACCTTATTGATCACTCCACTGCCTGCAGTGTCCTTACTGACATCAACACCATGCTGGGAATAGAAATGATTAGTCAACAAGAACTCTCTCTCTCCGTTCTGTAGGAACATGTGAAAACACCATGGGAACCTTATTCATTAGATATTATTATTGCTGCTTAATTTTCCTGTCATTTATTGGCAAATAAGAGTTTTAGCTGAAAGAGAAACTACTATAGAATGCATATGATCCTTATCCAAATCAGGACAGCCCCATCTAAAATGGTATCTGGAATAAATTCTCAAATTTTGGTTTTGAAAATCTCTTCTTAGCTGCTGCCTTAAAGTTTGTCTCTGTTCTGCACAAGCAGAGAAGCATGTTGGCTTTGCAACCTTGAAGCAGTCATCACCTAGTTTGAGAAAAAAGTAGTAGTATCTTCTTCCAGGCGATAGCAGAATAATTTGAGTACTTTCCCAGGATGTGAGAGAGACAGATTTTATTTCCTCCTGTTTCATGGGGGATTCATCACCTTCCACTTGGTGGTACAGGGATGTGGATTCTGGGCCATGAAAATATGTCTCTATACTTCATATATATCAATCATTCAGTCAAACACACAAGTGTACCCCGGAGAAGACAGTGGAACCTAGATATGTCCTTCTCCAGGTAAATGTCCTAACCAATACACTCGGGAACTAACTTTCTTCTTATTCTTCCCTTTCCTTGAATCTTGAATTCTTTCCTCGCAATGTCTAGAGCTCCCATTCAGGAACGTGACATTATGGGCTTAAATCTTATTCTTCCAAGAAATACAACAGTATTTTTTCCAGTCAAGATATATAAATATATCTCCCAGTGTATTTATTTTAATAATCTTCTGTATGTGGTTCACTGTAAGGTATAAATAGATGATGGAAGAGATTAAGAATTTAACTATTGTGTTACATTATGCACAGACTCTTAATTGAGACTGTGGTCTATTTTTTCTTCTTAGAGCCTGCTAGACCAGAACTGTTTTTTTCTTTGTTGTGGAAGGAGAATGAGGTGAATGACTCAGGGAAGATCACAGAAACATTCAATCATTCATGTTGGAAGGGACCTCTGTGGGTCTTTTGGTCCAACCTGCTCATGGATGAGCCAACTTAGATCATGTCGCTCAGGGCTGTGTCCAATGGAGTTTTGAGTATCTCCAAGGATGGAGAATGCACAGCCTCTCTGGGCACCTGTCCCAGGGCCTGACCACTCTCACAGTGAAGGATTTTTTCCTTGTATCTAACAGGAATATCCCTTGCTGTGATTTCTGTCTGTTGCATCTTGGCCTTTCTCTGCATACCTCTGTGAAGAGTCACTCAGACTTTCCTCCTGCGTGCTCAGCCCCTTAACTGTCTTGGTGGCCCTCACTGGGACTAACTCCAGTTTGTCAATATCTCCCTTCTGCTTGGGGACCCAAAGCTAGACATTTTTCCAGACATGGTCTTGCAAGTTCAGAACGGAGCAGAAAAATCACTCTGCTTGATCTGCTGGCCACTTAGTGATGCTCTTTAGTAAAAATGAAAAATGTTCAGATTCCAGCTCAAAATCAGATGCATCATAGGTGATTCTTAGGAAATATTTGTACTAAGTGTTAATTTATTCTGTAGATGTGCCATCATGAGCACTTTTAATAAATATTACCAAAGTAGGCCAGAAACACACAATTACATGCAACACAAGGACTCCCTTGACTCAAACTCTGTAGTAGATGTCAGATCAAAGCTGTACCCTTTCCTTCTTTAATGGGTAAAAATCAAATCGTTAATAGGATAGATGATGAAGGAGGATTTATGTCATTTAGCACTTGGGAACCTAGCCAAGCTGCATTTATTGCTAGCAGTTTTAAAGGGGCACTGAAGATACTGTGTTATGAAGAAAAGGATATTTTCCATTTACTGAGCTGGGGCATAAAAGGACTTTGTAAAGGGAAGTTCCATGCCATCCTTCCTGGAGATACCTTCTTCAGTCTATCTGTCTTAGCTACTGGTTTGTGATGACCTCTAATGCCCTTTGTCACCAGCAGAGGCAAAATAGATTAAATGAGTAAGTCAGGGACAGGCCTGAGTGTTAAGAGCAACTATGCCATGCCAGATTGAAGGTCCTTCCAGCACATCTCCTCTCTGATAGCCGACAATAGCTGATACTTAGAGAAGGATGATCAGAATACAACAAGTACGACTTCACCCTCTTTCTGGTAGTAAGTGGAATATTGCATTTAATATTATGACTTTCCTCTGCCAGTTTATGGGCAGAGGTAAGGTGAAAAAACAATGAACTCTACTAAAGAGCAGGTGACATGGGAGGAGGAGATGAAGCAGGAAGCTGACTGGCTGTTCTGGTGCATGGACGAGTGCCAAAGGGTGTTCTGGTAGAAGTAACACAGGACTTGGAAATAAGTCCAGCTGAACTCCAAACATGGGAAATGAACTACTTTAACTAAAAGGCACTTCATGTTTTGAGAAATCATTAGTGTGAGTTCTAAAATACATCTTCCTTGGATGTATCAGTATTTTGCATGGGCTCGTGTATTTGTATATAAGTCTGCACATACATGTGTCATTTTAATCTTTCTCTTATTCTGCTAAGGTTTATAATGTTTCCTTGGTAAAATCAAAAGTGTGTGTGGCATCTGCAGATTCCATCTACATAAGACAAACCATGTTATTACTTATAAAACTTTTTTAGGTGCATCTTGTGGTTGAGTTTGCATAGACACGTCTCGCTTTGAGAAAAAAAATTTATTGTTTAAAAATCCAGCACTAATTTTGCCATGAATGGTTGACTTTACAGGGGAGTTTGACACAGTGCAGAGCCCCTCCACGCCAATCAAAGATCTTGATGAGAGAACATGTAGGAGTTCTGGGTCAAAGTCTCGGGGTAGAGGGCGGAAGAATAATCCATCACCCCCTCCGGACAGTGACTTGGAGGTATGCCTGCGGTAATTGATGAATGGTAATGTGGAGGTTTCTTCTGATGAAAAGTAAATTCGGAAAACTACAGCTGTAGAAATAGCTTAAAGCATTTTAGAAAGCATCGTGGACTCGGTCTAGCTGAATACATAGCTAGCTAGCTGAATACTAGCTGAATACAACAGATATTAGTTGCTGTTTTAACATACATGTACAACGAGACATTACTGTTCTGTATGACAAAGTTAGGCAGAAAAGTAAATGTGATTCAGCCTTGCGCTTTTTAGCTCTAGGATTGCATGTCTTTCTCATGCAATAGAACCACAAAATTGTGAGACTTCTGTATTCAAAATTGTCACCTTTTCTTTTAGTTTTTTGAATAGGAAATCTCAAATATATTGCTCAGCTTAATTACATGCATTTATGAATGCAGTGTAAGTATGCAGGATGATCTGGGCATAGCCTTTCAAATACATAGGCACAGGTTTGTCCTTGTGCTTCTAAGTAACGTCAGGGGATTTCAATGAGGCAGCTTACATCAGTGAAGTTATGGCTGTACTTAAGTATGTGCAAGATCAGTGCCTTAGTGAAGAAATATATCTGCCTAATATATGGGGTGACGATTTAAAACACAAGTGACCTCTTAGCAACAGAGTAGTTATAGTCTTATTACTCCTGTGTTAGCAGTGTGCTGCCTTACAGTGACAGGAGGAGGAGGAGGAAGCGGAGTGCCTGTGTGCGTGTGAAACACTCCAGCTCTGGCATCAGGGGAGCGTGCTGCCGGCCGCTGCCGTGTGTCCCCTGCTGCCACCAGACCGGCAGCCCTGGCCAGCCCCACTGCTGTGCCTTCACTGACCAGCCCCGGGTACAGCAGAAGAGGAGACCGTTGCTGGGACTTGGCTGGCCGCACGGCTGCTCCTGGGGTGGCAGGGGGGCTGGAGCCCTAGGCACCAAATGTAAATGCCGTTGCTTTTATAGAGAAACTTACACATTTTTTGCTTTTCAAAGGATTTAACTTTTCCAGTGAAAATAATAACTTGTTACATTTCAGTTTTCCTGTTTCTTCTATAGTTTACCAGTGAAAATGAACCCCTTATCAATATAAGGAGTTTCTTTCCTTTTTTTTTTTTTTTTGAGTTAGAATAATCCGTTTTATCTTACAATATTATTTAAATTCTGTATGACATTATATGTGGCATATAGCACTTTTACCCGAGCCTTAATTTTAGCTATGGAGGAGAAATAAAGAAGAACCTTGAATCAGTAAGACTTGCAGAGAAGTATCTGAGAGTACTGTTTATCCTGAAGTCAAGTTAACAATTGTGTTTGACTGCCATCACGTTTCTGAAATCTGTGTTATGCAGCTGTTTTGAAAAGCCTTTTAGGGGACAAATAAGAAATGGTTGAAGAGTTCAAAAGTTACTCTCCTTCTGACTTTTTACCATACCTGATACACTGTTCTTGCTGATTTTCAGAGAAAACCTGCTTGGTTAAGTGATTAGTTAAACTTTAGGACTGAGTTGACTTTTAGCCCCCCAGGTGGGATGGTGGTGGGACTTTGATGTTATGTGTTTAATAATACTGTCCCCACTTCTTTTTTCAGCGTGTATTTGTTTGGGATTTGGATGAAACAATCATAGTTTTTCATTCGCTGCTCACAGGATCCTATGCACAGAAGTATGGCAAGGTATGTGAGCCATGAATTTTGTGTCGATTCACTGTATCAGAGCGATCTGGCCTGCACATGTACGTGTTTTTCACCTTCCGTGTTCATCATGGCTTGGGTGAAGGTAGAGGGAAAATATACAGTAAACCCCATTTTCAGAGGGTTACTGTGAAAAAGTCAAGGACGGAAATGAGACATAGACCCTAAGCACTATATATGAGGCAGGGCTGAAGCAGATGCTGCAAATGAGGGAAGAGTTTATAGAGGAACAAGGATGAGTTCCTGAGATACATTGGAGGAGACACTGCAGGGAGATAATAGAGGTAATGGGCAAATGGAAATAACTGACTGTCTGGATGCGTAGAGGAAGAAATAAGAAATAAACTGGAGCGATGGGTGAATTTATGGGGAAATTGATGAATCAGAATGAGCAAGTAAGAGACAGACCTGCTTCAATGCCAGCTGCAGATGTTATTCTTTGACTCCCCATCTTTTCCGTTGAATCTTTGGTTCCCTTGGCTGGCTCTGGGGTGAGTAATGCTGGGGAGTGAATCCCTTTCCCAAGCAGACAGTTGTACTCATCCTCTCCCCTCCGATGAGATCCAAAAGCAGTTCAGGTCACAGAGCAGCAAGCAGGAGAGCAGGAGGAAGAGCGAGGGAGGCAGAGAGAGGCAGTCGCAGCCTGCGGGAGCGGGAGCTCCCCTGCTGAGTCAGCAGCGAGCCCCGCTGGGCTGGTGGTGGGAGCCCAGGGAGTGGTGCTTGGGCAGGGGGAGAAGGGACTGGTGGGAAGACCAGTGCGTAGCAGCAGGAGCAGACTGCTGGGAGGGGTAGAGCTAAAGGCCTCGGTAAAGCAAAAAATTGGGGCAAATCTATGGAAGGGAAGAAAATGGACAGGGAGAATATTGGTATGTACATATGTGGATGTAGGTTTTCTAGGTGTTGTGCCATTCAAGTGTAATTAACAAAAAGGTATTTCTTTTTAAGAACATAACCATGTCCATGCTATGTCAGACAAAGGACTTGTTTAGCAGAAGTTTCCTGCCTCTTTATTCCAGCCAGAATCAGATGCTCAAGAAAAGGATGTGAGAAACAGTACATTAGAGAAATGCTTTCCACTCACACCTCCTCAGCCAGTGGGTTAGAAATGCGCAAAGCTAGATCTGTGAATTATAACCATGGATGGGCCAGTCCTCTGTGTTTTGAGACAGCTGTTTGTGGTTATTAAAAGAGAAAGCTAATAGGAAAACTCACAGGCCCAGACAAAAATCTGAATTTTTGGAATGCTAAGATAAGGGCAGTTATTCATGTCGTGTAAAAAACAGCCTTGCTTGTTTTGCAGCTTCACAGTGCCAAATCAGTGCGCTTTTCAGTACTCCGTCAAAAACTCCTCTTCTGCTGTTTTTCAAACACTGTAACAACAGTGACTGTCAGAACCATTTCTAACTTAGAGTTATCAAAACAAGAGAGAGACCTAGCTGAACACGAACATTTATATCACTTTTGAGTGTAGCCCATAGCCTGCCACAGAACTTGCTGAATTGCCCCAGTGAGGTAGTCGTTCCTTTCATCCTTTTTTGATTGTGCCCTTAGGATGTTCACATCTCATTCACCATCTCACATAATAGATGAGTAAAGTCTAAGTCAACTTTAATACAAAGTTTTAAAAATCAGAGCACATTTTGTAGCTCACAAACATCTGAGAATAACTTTGAAAACTGTCTTAGAGACAGCAACAGAAATGTAATTCCTCGTGGTTTCTCACTTTGTTATGAGTAGGGATATTTGAAAAAATCCCAGTACTACTGTTCTTTAAGAGCACATCTGCTGCTATAATTGGCTCTTCATACAGAGTCCTAGAAACAGTAATGGCATATTAACAACCAGTAGTACTGACAGCATTGGCTTGTATAAACTAAGAGTATCTCAAGGGCAAGTGAAATTAATGTAGTTATACTGCTGAGATGAGCATCAGTAAACAAATGTCATGAACAACGATGAAGCAAAAGGAGAGGAATTCTTAAGTAAAATCCTTTTTCTTTTGTACTGATAGGTGGCATCCATACAAGTAGGGAAATGTGTTCCTTTCCAGAGACTGTAAAATAAAAGTAGTAGACTTTTTCTTCCTGCAGTGACTACCTTTGCCATGAGGCTAGAGCAGTAGGAAAGGGAATACAGGAAGAGCTTATCATGAGTAGGCTTTAACTTTTGCATGTCATTAAAGTGTTGCCTGAACTTAAGATGGGATGTGTCTGAGCCTAAGTGCCTAAGAGGTTAGACATGGGAGAAGGGAAAGATAGCACAGCTGGACCTCAGTCAGTCTCTGGAGCATGACCTGTTTAGCAGATGTGGCCCTTATCTTTTCTGCATGTGATTTCCATCTGTAAACAAGGTCTTAATCCAGACTGGAGTCTGGATTGTTAGGAGAATTGGGTTGCTATGAGAGTAAATAGTCCGTGAATCGTGAGGTTCTCAGTGGAAGTCTTGCGAGCACATAGGTCTTTCAAAAGTGTTGAGAGAGCTGTTTATCCTGGAAAGGTGCTATAAAATTGTTACTTCACAATGAAGAAAATTTCAGGGTAGTGTAAAATAATGGTGATACTAAATTATTCAATTGTGGTGATTTGCTATCTGATATTGAAAAATAAAGGCGTGTAATGTTACACAGATGCTCAGCTGTGCATACTGTGGTCTTCCATATGTATTTCGTGAGCCCATTTTGTATAACATAATCAGGTTACTCCCAAAACAGAAACAAGAAAAAATTTAACAGGAAAAGCAGAGTTTTCACCTTCCCCCATATTTAAATATTCTAAATGAGATTAGTGAGTCTTTAATGTGAACATTGCTTTAAGGGAAGGCATCTTCTTATGCCAAGTGTGCTCACTTTGTACTTTCAAGGGGTGAGATACTGTGTTTAGAGCTAGTGCAAATATACAGACAGGCAAGGATATTCACCTTCAGTTCTTTCCCAACTACTCCTTGACGTGTAAACTTTCATCCTCCTTTTCCACTAGCTCTTTACCCTATTTCTTGCAGTAACCGGGCAAAACCAAAACGTTCAGAAATGAGTCTCTTAACCTCTCTGCTCTGCTGCAATTCAGGCTGTGCAGGAAATGCAGTGAGGGGAGGTGCAGCATGTGGAGGTGGCCGTCACACTGTTATGGCCAGGTGGAGGGACCAATGTATACGTGCAGGAGCACTTGAGAGCTGCAGTGGTACCAGGAGACAAACAGTCTCTCTTTCAAAAGATTTCTACAGTTTAACAAGCAGTTGAAGTTGAAGAGAAAAGGAAAAGGCAAACCAAGCATCCTCGAGGAGAGATAGGCAATGGGGGCATTCATTGGCAGAGGTTATGTGGGAAGGCCTGGATCCAGTAGTCAAGTTTCAGGTCATGTATTTGTCAAGAGAACATCAGATTTCTGACTTACGCCTGAGGATTTCTGAAGTTGAGAATGGATGCTGTCCTCAGTGCATACTTGTCCAGCACTCCGCATGGTGTGATATTAAATTGATTTCGGAATTATATAGGGCTGTTATAATAAAGATGTTAAAAACAAAACTAGTGATAAAGTGAAAGATTTAGCTTATTGGATGCAGCTGTAAGCGTCTCATTTGAAACGCAGGGCACATTGCGGCTTCTTATCTAGGCACTAGTAGATTATAGCTGTAAACTCCACTGAAGTGGGAGAGATTTGGCCAGAGGCTGGTCAATGCATCACTTTGATATTTAAAATATAAAACTTATCCAAAGGAATATTCTATAGCTTGCTGTTTTCTACCTGTGGGTGTTTCTGTCTGACTTTTGGGGTAATGGTTACTTTATTGGGCTGGTCAGAGCTAACATAAAAAGATAATAAAAACTACACCACACCTCTGTTAGGTTTCAGGGAAACCATGCTGCTTCCCAGCAGTAAGAGTACCTCCCATTGTTCAGCTCGTTTGCTCATCTGCTTTGTACTTCATAAAACTAGTACATTTCTATTTTTAATTATTTACTGCAGTAGTAAATTATGAACAGTGGCATTTGAGCTCTTATATTGTGACTTGCCTGGCTGATGATGGTTTTTGCAGCTGAACACCAGTTGGCAGATACAGTTTTCTACAATGCTGAGCTCTTAAGTGAGGATTTGTTGACGTGACAGGACATGTGTTAGGAGATGTCATCATCTGTTAAAGTTTATGAGGTACATTCTTATTCCCTGTGAACAGTGTATATTCTTTGTTCCATTACATTCCAGTTATTCTTGCTGATTTAAGGCTGATTAAGCTGGAGTTTTGTCTACCTCCGAGCATTTATATTTCATTCATTTCCCCCAGGTCAACCCAGAGGGCAAGGATGCCCAGACAAATGCTGTGACTCAAGGTGCAACTGGTTAAAAAAGAGTGAAAGTCCCTTGTGACCTTAGAAGGGGGAGAATGTGATTTCCAAGTGCAAAAATCAAAACAAATCCGCACTTGATGATCACATTTGGACATTGTTGATAGCATTGCCAATGACAGAAAGTTGTCGAGGAGGCCACATTAACCTTGTACACTTCTCTGGAAAGGGCTCAGAAGCTTTTTATTGCTCACTCTCTGCTTGTCCAGTCATTAAACAGAAAAACTTTGTCACCATTAACACCCATGATGACATTCCCAAATTCACTCATAAATATGTTGTCCGCCTGTACTAGTAGTGTATCTCTCATGACCTCCAGTTGTCCTCTCCATTCGCTCCCTCATTGTCTGAGACCTCTGAGTCCATTTTTCTACAGCCTTCTAGAGAGCGTGGAACAGAAACTCCCTATGGAGTACGTGAGTTTTCCTTCATCAGCCACCAGATATAGTTATTAAAAAGAGATGTATTCTCTTCCTCCATTGCCACCCACATGAAGCTCTCCTGGGAACAAGTGTCCCCTATGAGAAAGTGAGAGCTGAACTTAAATCTGAGATTCCTACATAATGTAGGGAAGCATCTTTAAGCTAAAAATACTGGTACTTAAGCATTTCCGCTTTTTCCAGAGGTTGATTTTGTTGTAAGTCTGTTCAGGACAGCCACCCATTGAAAACCTATTTTTACAATATTATTCATATATTTTGCTTGTTTTCTTGCTTATTTTTAAGGCTTCATGCATACAAATTCCTGTCACAATGAATCTACCTGACAGACTATCTATCTATTTGTTTTCTGAGGTTTTATAAAAAAGAGTTTGGTGAGTTTGTATTATTTTTCCATGAAATGAAATTATTTTGAACATCTTGTGCTGAAACCTGACCTTCCAAGACAATATTAAATAGTTTTCTTCCACTAATGGACACTGAGCTTTTGGGGCTTTATTCCAGTCACTTTCCTCTTGGTCAAAACGTTTAAGTATTGGTCCTCCCAGGGTATTTTTACCTAGTTTCCCAGGAGGCATTCCAGTGGATGGACCAGTCTAGTACAGAAGTCCACAGACAGACAGTCTGGCTCCAGCTTAGTGCCTTCATACTAACGTAACTAAAGTCATTTGTATTTTGGTATACAGAAATGCTGTAGCTGGTCTTGACTCTTTTGCACACTAATGATATCTGGCTACAATCATGCCTCTGAGGGCTGAAGAGTTGTGCTTCTTTATTCTGCAAATTATCTGGGGAAAACTTCCAGATTTTTTTTTACTATTATTGTTTCCTCTTCTGTGTATGCTTGTGCAGAGTAGCACAAAATACCATTTTGGCAGAAGTTCAGTCTGCCTTTTATTCAGTTTCTCAATTTGCTGTGCTCAAATCTGTATCAGCTGCACGTTTCTTGCTTTCTTTTCAACACTCAGTTCTTTGTGCCACTTGAGTCAGTCTGCAACTTCTGCTTCGAGTTGAAAGACAGCAAAACAATGATTGGGATGTTCCTCCACATTGTGCAAACATTATAAAACCACAAGACCATGACAAATCTGCTTTCTCTGTCTATTTTTGTATGTGAAGGAATGAAGTTAACATGGCAAGAGCTGGAACATGATGTTTAATTCTTGTTAAACAGTTGCAGTGCAAGTTTTGGCCAATTTATTAAAGGAAGAATTGTTCATGTCTTGAGAATTCGATTCCAGTGACTCTTCTTAGCAGAAGTTGTTACGGGGAGATCCCAGACTGATTTCATGCTAAGCTGAAATGTATTCTCTTTGCTTTATTTTATTTTACATATAGTACCTAGCAATATCCTACATATGCCTTTGTCAAAACAGGAACATAGGAAATCTCATTTTAACAGTAATAAAGTCAGGCATAGTTGGTTACAAAAATACTACTAATAAGAAAATCATAAAAGCTTTGTCACATTTACGTCTTTCAACTATACTAGGCAAGGCAGGAAATTGTGATACATAGTTGGTAGTTTCTATAAAAATAAATTGGATTATAATGGAATATGTTATAGCAAATTTCCGCATTTAAGTCTGCTTCTACCCAGGAAGGGGAAAAAAGAGGCTGAGAATCAAAAGTCTGAGATTCCAGTCTTGGAAGCACTCCAGTGAATAACTTAACTCACATAAATAATAATGAGTTACCACCTGTGCATAAAGTTATGCACATGCTTTAGTGTTCGTAGGATTGAGGTAAAGAAGCATATTGCAAATACTCTTTATTATATTGTATCTAGGAAGAAAAATTTATAATTTACTGTGCACAGAAAAAAACGCTAGAGAAAGGAGAGAGAGAAACACATGTTTATATGTGATGACATTTTGATAAAAGCATTATGGCTTGATGAGGAATCTCATGAGTCCAGAGTATTTTGATGATTTGTGTTCTAAGTATCTTACGTGAGTTTTTGCAAATCTGTTAACGTGTTCCTTAATCATCCCCTTAGAAAACTGACCTTCGCACTTGCTGCTGCCTTCAGCCACGTGACTTTCAGATCCAGTTAACATGACTGCAGAAGGTGTAGGGGATGAAATTATGTTACTAAGCACTGCATTTGGTTTTTACTTCTGAAAGGTAGTCTAGACCAGGTCAAGGGTCAACATAAAAATATTTCCTTTCACTGCCAGAAAATTGGGTCTAACTTTGGGTCATTACAATTTCTTGTACACCATTCTCCCCTTCAAGTCTGACTTTTTCATAAGCAAGGGTCAAAATATGTCTATGTTTCAGATTTTACCATTAGTTTTTAAGTGCTTGAGGGCAGAAGCCGTCTTTTATTCTGTCGTTGCGAAGCCCTGGAGTAGTGGACGTCTGATCCTGATTGGGATGCCTTTGATCCTAATACTAACAAATGTTCATGTGAGGTTTTGTGTGATTTTGTTGCCAGATGCTGGTAAACTTTTAGACTTTTAATCTCAAGGTATTTAAGAAAGGATTTCTGAAAACTTGCTAGTGTCAATCAGAATTTAAATGATGAAATACAGATTTTTTTTCTTATTTTAATGAGAAGAGGATCACATCTATTTTAAAAGTCCATTGCAGTACGTTAAGCATAAAAAAAGTTAACTGAACCCCACAAGCTCAGGCAGATGATTAACGCAATGATAAAACTAGTTACCAGGTGTCACCTAAGCATCAGGAACTGTCCGTGTGCATTCTTATTCTAAAACAAATGTAAAGTAATGCAAATTGGCTTAACGTCTTTCCTAGCAAGCCTAGCAAAGTTAAATTATATCTCACATTTACTGTACACTAAGTGCTCTCAGGCACACTGTTATTGCAGATCAGTAGATTTGTTGTATGTTGCTGGAGTGATTTGATAGTGTGAAAGCTGACCTACGAACAGATGCAACATTTTGAATGAATCTCATCCAGGGACAGGAATCCTGTATTTCATCAGAAATGAAGGGATGATCTGTAGCAAACAAACAAACTTCCCATTCCTGTGGACAACCTAAAGAATTGTGCCATAGATTGTAGGCATGCTGAAGAACACTTAGAAGAACACTTACAAGCACTTTGTTGAATGAATACCTGCAATAAAATCATAAAGGAGAGCCTGGAAATTCATCAGTGAGTGCTTGCATGGAAGAAGGGTAAATATTGAGACGGAGAAGGACCAAGCGCAGGGTTTGAGGATCCATACTGGAGCAGCAGAAAGTGTGGGAAATAAGTGATATAGACGTAAGCATAGGCAAGGCAGTGATGATTTATCCAAAGTGAAATTCAATTTGGGGAAGTGGGCATAGGTTCGGACTACCTTTTGTATTTTTATAAAGCAGAGACATTAGAAATTGAAAAGGCCTTTTAAATCACACCTTCCTATCACAGTGTAGGATAATTGCTTACAAAATAATCATTTGGTAGAGATGACTACCTTTCCTAGGTCAGTTTAGCATGACCTTGGTGAGGACTTCTGTATGCCCAAAAGTGGGGAAGAAAAGACAAGAGATCAGAGGAATTGTGCAGTGGACTGGGTGTCACATGGAGTAATTTCATTCCTACCTCTGCTGCTGACTCAGTGCATGGGGTCAGAAAAATTAGTTACTGCTCCATGACTCAGCTTTTTTCTGCCCACAAATTGACAAGCAAGATACTTATATATTTTTATAAAAGGCTCAGGGATGAAAAATGTTGTGTATTCTTATTATAAGAAATATTGGGTTTCTTACATATATCTTTTGTGAGAAGTTCCTTCTCTGTTAACAGCCTTCTTTATGCAGGTTTACATATGGCCACCAGGTTTTCCCCTGTCAGTTTAGCCAGGTTATAAATGCCTGGACTTTCAAAAAACTTGATGTTTCAACATCCCCAGCTCCCCAAATGGTCTCACACAGGTTCAGCAGTCTCTTCTTGTAGCACTGTATTAAAATAGCTTAATACTGAAAGGATTTTAGAGAAATTTCTTGCAGTGTTAATTTTTCAAAACACTTTGTATACAGCAGTTTTTAAAGTAATTCTGATATAACTTAAAGGTATTTAAGTAGTTAACCTTGCTTTCTGTTTTTTAAGGATCCGCCAATGGCAGTGACCCTTGGACTGCGAATGGAAGAAATGATTTTTAATCTTGCTGACACACACTTATTTTTTAATGATTTAGAGGTAAGAATCAAAGGAACATAAACACCGTTGCGCCTGGGTTTTTAACATAGTGGTTTTGCTATGCATTAATGTTCGTTGTGTGTGATATTTTCTGCCTATCTAGACTTTGGGTTTGTCATACTCTAATCAGAGAGAGTTTAGCCAGGTGGCAGTGACTTCTTGTGGCACCAGAGTCCTTCCGTGAAACTGGGTGAGAGAGGGAATCTGCAAACTACCCTTTCCTCTCTTTGTCCTATGGCCCTCTTTTCAGTTTCCACAGATTTAGAGCTGTCTGCAGTCATTTCCAGGAGGGGGACATATGTACCTCCCATTCTTTCTCTTGAAGTTCTCTACATTGGCTTTCAAGGGGTGCCATCATCTGACCGCAAGAGACTCTGTTCTTCTCTTCCCATACCTGAGTAGCCTTTCAGCCACAGGCCCCCCCTTTCTTGCTCAAAGGTAGAATATTCTTCATTTACCTCAAAGACTGCAGCATCAGAGAGCTGGGACTATGATAGATGTACTCATGAGTGATGTCTCTTCCCGAGGTAACCAGGTGACCACGTTTTGTCACGATGTACCCAGGGTGCGCAATTTGGCATCTGGTGAGAAAAGGGAGAGACCTCTTCCTAGGGAGTGACCGCTGTGGACCACTCACCTGTCAGAAGCACACAGATGGGCGGCTGCAGGGACAGTGCTCTGGGAAGCAGGCCCATCAGCGGGGCTTCACAGACTTTTCGTTTCACTCCGGGAGTCTGGATTTGTTAACACGAAAAGTGACAGTCTAACAACCATGTGTGTCAAGAGACAGGGGGTGAAAAACAGTTCTCAAATTAAACTATGGACTTTTCAGACCTTCCCCTGGTCTAACTCAGTTGTTTTCTTACACGGAGTGGATCCCAGAGTTCCATCCATAGACAGATATTTTGCCACTAATGGCAGTTGGAAGACTTTGAGGTTTTATTTAAAATGCCAGAGAAAGGTCTCTGGTGAGTGAACAGAAAAAATGAGGGTAAGTGAGACTTTTCCATTCACTGGGACGTTGAGTTTTCTAGTGTGCACTTCTTTTGTTCCTTCGTTGGCTGTAGGCAATAAGAAAAGCAGAAGGTACCAGGCTGCAATTGTCTTTGTCGTCCCTT
Source organism: Ciconia boyciana (assembly GCF_034638445.1). NCBI lineage: Eukaryota > Metazoa > Chordata > Aves > Ciconiiformes > Ciconiidae > Ciconia > Ciconia boyciana. The sequence continues at coordinate 63,951,642 of NC_132936.1, forward strand.
GCAGACCTCATTTATTCTTAGCTCTTTTTAGGTCAAGAAACTGGGATCTACTTCACCCTATACCTGGGCTGCACTTCCTCCTTCCAGCAGCAGAAACATAAGAAAGTAAAGCCCTGGACATGCTTTCACCAGTCGGTGTTTTATTGCAGTCCTAGTGAGCCCTCACTTGACAATGCAAGTGTATTCGGTGGATGTTCTTCTGGTGCCCAGTACCAGGGATAGACTCCAAAGCCATTTTTCAAAGCATTGCTTAAATTTCTTTTTAGGCGACCTTTGCCCCTGCGTGTTCAGAATTCATGTGTTTACAGATTTCAATGAACTTTAAGCCATTCGGTAGCATATGTCCAGAGTTCTTCAATCTTGTGCTGAGTTCAAGTGGAAGAGTTCAGCAAAATGGAGCTTTGCCCCCTTTCCATACTTCTTTATTCTTGCTTATGGCCATTGAAGCTTCATTCCTTCCTCTTGTTATTTATTTTCTTTGTAGATCTCAGGTTCAGCTGTCATAGGTGGATCATCACATTTTGTATATTCTTCATAGGGTGGTTTTAATATCCTGTCCAAAAATTCATAGTCTAGCTCATTCCAGAGCTTGAACAGTATTCAAACAGTTTTCAGTTTTAGATAAATCAAAAAATACTACTTGGGGACTTTCTTGGAGAATCTCATAACTCAGTCAATTTGATTTGATTAAAACCAATTTCTATATGCAATTAAGTATTTTCTAGCCCAGAATTCAGCTTTGTTTCAAAACCAGGTCTCTTATAAGATTACCAAAATTCCAAACTTCTTGTTCTGAAATGAGCTGTATGCACACAGTCTGGCATATGCAAGAAGACCAACAATTTTCTGTCTTCTTAGCAAATAAGATATAATTGCATGGCATCCTGTGCCAAAGTACATAGAGGCATCTTTTAATATGCAGATGAATAGATCTGTCTGTTTAAATGTGTTTGCAGAGTACATGGCCATTACTGAATATTACAGTGCATCTGCATGATGAATGTGTAATGAATCCTGAGAATTCCGCAATTCTGACTTGGGGTCTCTCTCTCATCTCTCCCCCTCTCCATCCCTCTCTCTGTCTTCCTCTCTCCATCCTCCCCCAGGAGAGGGGAGGTGAGTGCTGAGCTGTTGATGGTCATGGCCATGAAGACACAAGACCTTCAGTTCTTACTGGAGGAAGTGAGATGATAGGCCTTTATTCACTAGACAGATTACTTATCCTTTCATCATCTCACTTTTTTAATGCTGAGCCATCAGGTCCCATACCTTCTGCCTTGCTTTCATCTTCATCCCACAATAGACCTCGTGGCTCCAGACATGATAGCCGTAATGTACTAATGAGCCTATATTCCTGTAATATTGACTCCAGTCGCTACATCCTCTAAGCTCTCTTTTTTCCCTGTCTTGGTTGCAAACACCGCATACCAGGGTCTAGTAATAATAACCAAGTTATTGAAAGTTATCACATACAAAAATAAAGTTTTCCTTCCTCTATGCAAATCTGTCTCACTACAATGACTGCTGATGCAGAAATTCCGATCTGCTGAGACATTCCCCGCTGACCCTGTAACCCATGTTCTAATCAGCCAAGCTGCACTTTTATTTCAGGCTAGGCTGTTCTCCAGCTATTTCATTCTCAGTGTATAAATTTTAGTTAGCTTGAGAAGTATCGCTTGGGAGGGCAGTTGGTGTTTTGCCATGAAAATAGGAGTCTGGTGCTCTAGAAAGTTCATGTGCCTAAACAACGCTTAGAGACGGGACTCAGTTCTGTAATAATATCCAGACTAATGCATTCTGTTCTCAGCCAGGTAAGGAATAAAATGAAGTTTTTCTCCCTATCTCAGTATTAATTTTAAGACAGCTTTTAGAAATGTTGGTAGGGCATACTATACACGCAAAAACCCCAATTTCTACAAACTGCAAGCAGGAATTTGGACATGAGTCTTCCAACTCCATTATCCCCCTCCACTCTCAGGATGATGAAGAAAAAACAGTATTTATTTCAAACAAACAGAATTACCTTTCCATTTTTATGATAATCCTACCGTATTTTAAGTAAGATTTTGTGATCTTTTTTTTCTCATTAGAAGTGGAAATGAGAAATAAAAAATAGGATTTAGGTAAGTCTCAGAATTTGGGAGCAGGTCAAACTAGTTTTAACAGAGACTGAAGCATATACATAAAAAGGGGTGTTATGTATAGCCTGAGAAAGCATAGTGCCGAATATCCCCTCAGTAACAACATTTTAGTGTTCAGTGTGGCGAGTCAGTGTTTTTACTGGATAATGAAATTACTGTCCATTCCAGAAGGATAATTTTTATGGATGATTTGTTGATTCTGTACTCTCAAATTTTCAGGCTTTAAAAATTGCTGCAAAGAATTGACTGCACTCAGATATAATTTAAATTAGTATTGCTTCAAGCAAAAGCCAGTTATTGTACCTAGATTCCTTTCCAGTACTCTCAGTAATAGGAAATATATTTTATCTTTCTTAGTTTTGACCTTGCACTGACAGTCAGCCACTGTGACTTGAGTGTAGCCAGTACTGTAGCTTATGTGAAAAGTATTTTACCTTAACATTTAAAGTGACGGACAGCTTGCTTGCTTTCCTTCCTCCCTGCAACTGTTTGGTCTCTTTGACAAGCAAACTCAGATCTAGTGTTGTGCCACCAGTTTCCTGTTTCTTTTGAGAAAAGTATAGAACTACCTCAGATCTGCTCAAATCATCTGCCTTTTCTTTTTTCTGGAAAGTTTTCTCACATCATGTAAGTGAATTTGTAAAATGTAAACATTTTAGTTGAAGTAGATAAGTAAACGAGAAAACAAAGTAAAACAAAGCAAGGAGTGGTGGGCACATGAGTTTATTGCTGATCAGCAAATGTGTATTGCCAGTATGGTGAGGAGGTGAGCCATAGATCTGAGAGGAGAAGAGGAAGGAGGAAAAGGAGAAGGCTGGAGAGTGTTGTTGGGTTTGACCCTCTTATGTGGCTGGAAACTTAAGAATCTTCTTGCAGGGACAAGGGGCAAGTAATCAGAAAACTGCATGTTCCCCTCATCTGTTCCTGGAGTCAATGAACAAACTGTGAGATAAAAAAATAAAAGTAAACAGCTGAGCCTTTGCCACCCACTCATATTTAATTTAATAAGGAAATTGTCAGCAGAACAGCTATCTGGAATTTTCAAGGCTGGAACAATGTAGCTGAAAGGCTTAACAAAACCCAAACAGCAGCAGACACTCCTTCTTATCCATCAGGGCTTCTGTGTGCCCTCCATTTAATCAATACACCTTCAAATCCACAGGACTGATTTTTAAACTTTTAAAATTATCTTACGCTTTGACCAATTCCAGGGAAATCTGTGAAGGTGATTAAGAAGCCAGATATTGCTCAGATATTGCAAAATATAGAGTTAGAACTTGTCCCAGTGGGGCTTTTTGTCTGATTTTTGAGTTCCTGTCCTACACTGGGTGGAGTATAGTTGCATTTTTTTTCTGGAGTGTAAATATTAAATAAGGATAAAGAAATTAATCTTCTATTTCAGCTGCCACTTCCCCTTTTCTTTCTCTTTTCATCTACTATTTACATCCAACAGCAGCTTCTTTAAAATATTCTACAGCTCCAGATAATCTCCTCAGACAGAACCAAAAAATTTTATTTCTCCAGTGGGGAGAAGAATGCTTCATTTCTGTTCCTTGAACGCAGCTCTTTCATGCCTGTCTTAATGGATTAAGCCAGATGAGCAGAGTTTGGCCACTCCTTCTTTTAGTCTTGACACAAAATTTTAAATGATGATTCCTTGCATGATGCAATGACATTATGTATTTGAAAATGAAATTATATGTATTTATTTTATACAAAAAATTGCTAATTTATTTTTTTTAACAACTTACTTCATGTGGGTAAAAGTCTGTTAAGTTTTCATTCAGTACAAAGCAAACAAAATAGAAAGAAGAAATGGTAATTCCCCAAATTCACTCTCTAGGAACTTGTGGCATACACATTTGGAAATCACTCCCCTGTTCAGATGATCCTTTATCTGGACAACTTAGCCCTGGTACAAGGCTGAGACTGGAAACTTAGAACTGTGTACTCCTGTGTGTCACAGAGAGTCTGAATTAAGTGCTGCTTGTCAGCAACTTTATTTGAAGTAGATGACTCAGATGACTCTCTATTTGAGGCACAGAGCTGTGCATTTTGAAAGCTCAGCTTCATTTTGTCTTAGTGATGAGATTAAATTATCTGAAAACATTAGTTGGGGAGTAATTTTTAAATACGTCCTTGAACTTTTTCATAAATTCTATTAGGATTATGTTAACAACAATTATTTTAAATATTAAAAAATTACTTAGATACAGGAAAGTAAACTCTCCGGACACTGAACTTCAGGTGTGTCTTTGGGCTAAGGTGTTAATTCTAGCAACTACAGAAAACAGTAATACGATGCCTGTTCATATTTATTGTTGCATGGTGGCTTGAGTTATTTATTTGTGCTTCCCCCACATTTTCCTATCTTTCTGCTGTAGCCACTGTGCAGAAAAGGATATTTGATAGCTATCCAATTATAAAACCAGCTTGGAGAGGAGTTCAGTTTTCCAGTGTACCTCAGTTCCCTGGAGTTACTTCCATCCCTGCCGAAACCAGGAAATAATGAAATTCGCCAGCACTGCTTGATTATCTGTGATTTTCCAGCCAAAGGCATTTGGATAAATCAAGAAAAGAATCTGATAAGCATCCAGACTCCCAGAGACTTAACAGAAATTACATGCCTGTGGAGGTTCATCATCATTAGCTTTTAGGAAGTGGGAAAATAAGGTTTAGGTGATTTTGGAATATTGGTATGCTAGAGAGACTATAAATGAGACTTGTAATTGTTCGGTTTTTTTCAATTAAAATAATTTTAATCTAAAATCACACTAAAATTACATATCGCTTTTCTAAAGGCCTATTTTAACTAATAATTTATACAGTCTAGAAGGAGTTGAAGGTTGTATTATTTTAAAGGAGTTGATGGTAATAGGAAGCTGTATGTGTACGTACGCTGCCATCTTCTGGTGCACTTAGTGGCCTGCACCGATCATTTCTTCAACATCCCTACTAAGCATATGTAGAGCATACTCTCTTGTAAGATAATTTATCATTTCATTTTTTTTTTCAACAGGAGTGTGATCAAGTTCATATAGATGATGTTTCTTCTGATGATAACGGACAAGACCTAAGGTAAGATATAGCATTTGTTTCTTTTTTTTTTCTTCAAAGATTAAATAAATTGAGCATTTACAGGAATACATTGTATTTATTTTTACTGTATTTTGGGTGTTTGCAGTACCTACAGTTTTGCAACTGATGGCTTCCATGCAGCTGCAAGTAGTGCAAACCTTTGTCTGCCAACAGGTGTAAGAGGAGGGGTTGACTGGATGAGGAAGCTGGCTTTCCGTTACAGAAGAGTAAAAGAGTTGTATAATACTTACAAGAACAACATAGGAGGTGAGTTTAATTGTCAAAACCAATTTAGAATGCTGATCAGGTTAAACTGCATGGCGATGAACTCCTGCCAAGGGAATGTGCCTTGGAAGCCACAGACCGAATGGAAAGTGATGTGGCTGGACCTTGGGCTATTGAAAGCTACTGACTGTAACGGCAGAGCCAACGTTGTGCTGTTGTGCAGGAGAACCAGAGATGGGGAAACCGAGCAGGCTTCCGTTTAGCTTCCGCAGAGCCCGTTTTTCTCCTTCAGACCCAGCTCGGCTGTACCTGCCTTACTGATTGGTTGAGCCACTTATTCTACCTGAAATACGCTGTTATGCTAGGAAAGAGGTTGTATAGTTCCCACAGCACAAATTGGTTGTGGCTGGCCTATTTCATCCTACATTTTCATGATCTAGTTGGTAACAACACACCGTCTGCTAAATTCTCTGCTGGGTACTTGCTAGTCTATTTTCACCAGTGGATGCAAGAAAACTCTAGCACTGCCATACCACTAGCTCCTTTTGTTGACTCTGTAGCTTGTACTGTTAATTGTGTTGCAAGAAATCCGAGTCTTATTTGGGCTGAGAGCTTTCCTGCTACTGTTTTCATTCACGGACTCACTCATGTCCGTGCCAGCAGGCTTGTAGGAGATCGAGCAGCAGAACTGAAAGAATCTGCCCTGGAGAGTCCTGTGTGACTTGCAGAGGCAGACAGCCCTCTTCTGAGGAGGGGAATATGGCAACTGACTCCCTCAAGAAGAGCCTGCAAGAACAGGGAATACTTACAAGTCTTCAAGCATTGCTACAGCCACAGTTGAGGATAAGATGAGGACAACCCAGCCAGGAAGGAGTCCAAGTGAACACTCTGCCATTCTATAACACGTGCTTTTTCAACTCATCTGAAATTTATTTCAAAGGAACCTGAAATTCAAAGTAAAGCTCACCTTCAGCAAAACCAGACAGTTCGGTGTTCACTTCCTGCAGTTTCTCAAAAATGGGCAACAGTACTACTAATATCGACAGTGAATTAGTCGTTACCTTAATCATTTTCTAAACTATGCAAACCTGAAATGCGTATTTTCTCTTAGAAGCTCAGAGTCTTTACTTGCTGCAGAATGAAGCAATAGGAGCAAAGGGTGATAGTAAATGATTGGCTTTCACTTGCACTGCCTTACCCTTCATTGGTGTCATGAATGGAGTTTTTATGTATTAGGAATACTTGAAACAGTATTATCCAAACGTTTACTGGGTTTTCTCCTATCTCCTAAGGCACCTAAGATTCTAAAGCTGTTGCATTTCCTAAAACCTTTAATGTTAATAAGAGCTTAAGTCCAAGAGCACAGCATAGGGAAACACACTAAGAGGAACAATCATTGCAAAGGCAGAGTGCAGATATGTGGTGCATTGTATTAAGGTTTTTATTCTCTCCCACAAATCCTGCTTCTGAAATATATTCCATCCGTAGTGGACAAGTTCCTTCATTCACCCTCTACTTCTTAGCTTTTTTAATAATCTTTTTATCACATATGTATCTATTTATTTCAAAATAGCTGTTAGAAGGCAACAGAAGGCTAGATCAAACTAGGTATTTTTAGTTTGTTTCATTTCAGATTTTTGAAGACAGTCATCACCACTTCTTGGGAACATAGGGTGTGAAAGAGAAGAGGGATACTAAAGGCCATGAAACCTCCTTCCCTGCTCTTCCAGGACCAAATCTAAATTTAAAATAGCTTGGTTCCAAAGAATTCATGTCTCAACATTAAATAAACTGGGTATTTTTTAAAATCTGACCACTCATACTCAAAAGGAGATTTTAAGGTGATTTAAGGACTGAGATATGAAAATATAAGATGTACAGCTATTTCAGGGCTGTAAATGCTATAAAAGAAGCTATAATTACTAACTACAACAGGACATGAAGAGCAAGCCATCAGCAAACAAATGTATTTCCATATGTGTAACCTGAGGTTCACCTATATACAGAGTCATAAGCAGGGCAGTTTTAAACATATGCAGATACTGCAAAGGCAAGTTTATTCTACAGTCTCTTCTTTTGTGAGTGTCTCTGCCTGTGATCCTGATGGCATGGATCTCCTTGTCACTGCCTCTGATAATTAGAGAGTAAGATGTATGTGAGGAGTTGGTTTAAAAAACGTGTCTTTCTGAAGGGTATACTTTGAAACATAGTAAAGTAGGTTGAATATATGAAAAAAAATCAGATGACTAATTATTACTATCTGCAATGCTCTCTGACATTGCTTGATATAGTGGAGTGCAAATAAAAACAGAGCAATTTACTGAGCTTTGAAGACAATAGATTTTTCTTTTTGATGTTTTTTCAAGTTCTAGTAGAATTTAAAATAGAAACAATGACCATAAAATCTATACATTCCAGCTAAAACAGAATTTAATTTGTTGATTGTTTTTTTTTTTTCTTTTCTTGCTTTTTTACATAAAAGGACTCCTGGGTCCCGCTAAAAGAGATGCATGGTTGCAATTAAGAGCAGAGATTGAAGCTCTGACAGACTCCTGGCTAACAAATGCACTTAAATCATTATCAATTATCAGCACAAGGTATGTATTTGAGTCCACTGTAAAAAAGTTTCTAGTTTTGAACTGTAATGGCTATTTTTTGACTTTTTAGGTTACAATAAACTAGTGCCTTTAAAGAACAGAACAGGTCTAATACGACTTTTGAATAGGACATAGGAAAACATCCATGGAAAGTGATTTTATTTTCAGTGATTCCAGCATTTACTAAAGATAGTATGAAGTGTCTTCTAAAATGTGATAAATGTCCCTGTGTACATTGAAAGGGTATTGTAGAATTCTGAGCCAGCCTTTAATGTATTATCTTCTGGGCAGCATCCTCTGAACTCTGTGTCTCTGTTCTGTGCTTCAATGTTTGTGCCTATTCACAATGCTACCTAAATATTGTATAGATCCCAGAACACAAAATCATTTTCCTTCTGTCCTTCCAGACAAATCAGTATGCTTAAGCATATATCTAAGTTTTCAGAAGAGCAAAAATCTGTTTTAACTGAGTTAAAAGTCCAGGTTCCCAGTAATGAGACATGAAATGTATTGTTCCTTTGAAACAATAAAACTACAAACACTGCTGCTGCTTAGTCAGCCATGCAATATGTATCTCATCAGAAATCCTCAAAAATTCTGGTTTTAAACCATAAAAAAGAACAATGTTAAGCCATCTTGCCTTCTGAACATGTCTGGGAAAAGACTCAGTGTCAAGTGGAAAGGACAAACTTGGAAAGATGTGAAAAACTTATTTTAAACATAACAACTTTTGCAATATGTTTATCTCTCAATTGTTGTTTATTTAACAGTGTCTTAAGCACCTCAAGAGAAAAAAAAAAAATAATTGTGTAGCCATTGTGTTTAGCTCTGCATTTCTTTCCGAATTGCTAGTCTTCAAAAAGACATTTGGTAATGAAGGCCAGTTGAGCTTTGGTGGATGAGTCTGGAAAACTTACCAGTTACTCAGAACTGTTAAATAAGTCTTGTCTTCAAAGAACTGTACAGCTATAAATATTCAGAAGCTACCCATGAGGCAGCTAAACATCACTCACATGTTACTGACAGGAAATTGAGATACATAAAGGCAGAAATAGTAGCCTAAGGTCTTGCTTGGAGTTTGTGGAAGAACCAGGAGGAAAAATCACAACTATTTGCTCTCAGCTCTGTGTTCACACCGTGGTCACGCTCATGTTCCAGCCTGACAGTGCCTAAAGTAACCTGGCTCTGTTGTGCAACTGCTAGCACAAGTTCTCCGTTCAAGTTCTCATCCTCACCATTCAATGCTAGTGTATTAACATGATTATTCTTATCTCTCCCTCTTCTAAGAAATATTCTTAGTCTTGAAACATGAAGGAAGTGATGTCATTGTGCAGAAATGTGTATTGGCTCTTTATTTCCCCTCAAGACAGGAGTAACAAATGATGTTTTCGCGTTTTCCTAACTCTTTTATTTGGCTGGTAGCTACTGCCAGTTAATTGCCAGCATGAAAATGATGCTTTCAAAGCAGTTGAATGCCTGTTTTTGGAGGTAGTTGGTGATCTTAAATGTCTATATTTTAGTTGACCCGTCTTCAAGGACCTGTTTTTTATAAACCAGTGTGGAATATTTCCTACAAATCAGGCCTGCATATTTTTTTAAAGGATTTTGCCAAAAGTTTTACGTACATTTTTCTGAAAGTGATGGTGCTGAGCAGCACTGCTGTGTGAGTGAAAGTAAATGTTGAGGAATCCTGAATATGCTCTCCACAGCTGGTTCACCTCATCAGCATTTGGGTAATGGTTTTAAACTATTTAAACTGAAACTATTTCTCTCATTTTAGGAGTAACTGTGTAAACGTGTTGGTAACAACAACCCAGCTTATCCCAGCACTTGCAAAAGTTCTGCTATACAGCTTAGGAGGAGCTTTTCCTATTGAAAATATTTACAGTGCAACCAAAATAGGTAAGAAAATTATTCCTTCGTCCATTCTGACTACACTGCATTACCAATATTTTTTTTGCCAGTAATGGATGGATTCCAAGCCACTTCCCTGACACAGTATTAGTTATAAGATTTAGGCATTGCATATGTTCAGATGTGTTTATGTCAATAAATTCCAATTCAGCTTCTTTTCAATGATGCCTGAAGGAATAAAGGTCTCCATACTGATTAAAAGTCTCAGAAACTCCTAAGTATGGTGCAGAAAACAAAAAATGTGCAGAAAAGACTGAAGAAAAGTGTTTTGTGAGTTCAAATCTAAGCAGAACTTCTGTTAAAATAGTCTCTGCTCTGACCTTCAGCTCAATGTAAGCTAGGCCACCGCTTCGCAAGCTTTTTCTGGAAGCACAGTACATCAGTGATGGTAATGACAACTGTTACCAACAGAAGCTGTGTTGATGGATGCCACAAAGGCACTTCCCTATTCTGTTGATAACTGTGTGCCTCTTGTGTATTACAGTTTGGAAATTTATGAGGTTTGGAAATCGCATCCAAAATTTTCTTGTAAACCAAGAAAAGTTATCATTCCTGTGAAGTGTGACACAGCCTACAATGACTGATAATTTTGGCAGATTTTGTCATTTACCAATTATTAATTCAGGAATGCTTAATTTCTATACCTATGAAACCTTATATAACATGGAGTGTGACACTTCATTGACAAAAGCATTACAATATATTTACTAAATTATTTTCACAAGTGAAAAACCAATGCATATGCTAGCAGTGTCAGGAAAAACTATCCTTTAATTAGCTGTAGCTGTCCCCTAGACAGAAATGCTTCAAATACTTTAAAAACTTAAATCACGGCACAAAGTATCCCAAATACTACATGGTACCGAGCAGCCTCTGGAATGAATGTCATCTGTCATACAGCCTGTACATGTTGGACTCGGTCACTGAGATTGCACTCGGACCAAAGGAAGGAGCATTAAGAAATAGTGCCGACAGCACAGAAGGGGGTGGTGAAGTGAAGCACAGTCTCTGGAGGCTCTGTCGAAGTAATTCTGCACCAAGAATTCCTTCTGGGAACAGTGTGGCCGGTGTTACAACCCTGTCGGGAGCACAGAAAACTCTGTTGGGTACAAGGTCTCTCTACTTTTAATCTCAGTGATCTCTGCACTGTGCTGAGCACAGGACTATAATTGCAGCTGTTGCTTGCACACACTGAAATCTCGTCCTCACTCAGTTAATACACATGATGCTTTTCTTAATCATAAGCCCTTTTTTGTGGGCCAGCTGAAAAAAAGCAAGAGGAGAGGAGTAAGAATCAGAGATCGAGAAATCATGAGCTTGTGAGAAGAGACTGAAAAACCTGGGGCGGGGACAGACATAATAACACACAAGGTAAAAAGCTATTGCAGAAAGGAAAGAAATAATCTTTCTCTATGTTGATGGGAGGTATGACAATAGGTGATGATTTCTTTGCAATGGGGCACGTGTAGGTCGCATGTTAAAGAGAAACTTCCTAATGGAAAGGGTTTATTAAATATGGAGATCGCCTTTGGAAACAGTGAAATCATCACATTAGGACAGTTTTAGGATCGATAGCACAAGCATTTGTTGGTAAAACTGAACCTGCAGTACAACAAGAAGATCAGTAGATGACTTTGCTTGGTCCCTTTCAATCTTGCTTGTGGTTGTTACTGGCTTAGCCTGCTTGCTCCCTCATTTCTCCAAAAGAGCCAAATGTTTCATGGAAGTTCTCCCTGGAACTAATTTTATTTTGCTTGTCGATTGTTCTTTGAACACTTCTTCCATTGCTACATCACTCATTGTTGCAGATACATTAGAAATAAAATTCCTGCTTTCCATGAAAAAATATTACTACAATAATAGGGAAATATTTAAATTCAATTATTCATTCACTGACCTATTCATTTTTGCAGTGCTGCTAATTCCTTTATCTTAGTGGCTTTCCTGTAACTCTAAAGAAAGAGATTTAGTTTACCTGGAACAGCTTAGTGTCACTAAGGGAAATAATTGCTTCTTACTGGTTTTGGCTCTAAATCCCAAGGCTGGGAACTTTTAAAAAGTGGTAGTAACAATGTCTTACCACTGCAATAATCCTTTGTAGGGCTTCACCATAACTCACTTGATAGCTTGAATAAGTAGTGCATTGTTTTTCAGGCAAAGAGAGCTGTTTTGAGCGTATAGTGTCCAGATTTGGCACTAACATAACTTATGTTGTGATTGGAGATGGCCGAGATGAAGAACATGCAGCTAATCAGGTAACTTCACTCTGAACTCTTATCTCATTTATCTTCCAGGAAAAGAAAGTTGCTTTGAACGAATAATGCAAAGGTTTGGCAGAAAAGTAGTATATGTTGTAATTGGGGATGGTGTAGAAGAAGAACAGGCAGCAAAAAAGGTAACCTGTCTCCTGAAATGTTGGTGTGATACATAGCTACTAATGCAAGCCTTTCTGTTTGCATTTCTGTCAGTGTTGCACAATGACAGAATGACAAATAATTTCAGTCCACAGATGCAAGGCAACAAGAGCATGATGAGATCAAAACTTAGAATAAAATGAACCATTTGGATTCTAGCATTTGCTTCACTTCAGTTTGGAAAGAAAAAAATGCAAAATTATTTTAAAAATAAATGAAAAATGATTGCAGCAAAAATGTCTGACTAGCTTCAAGCAAATTAAAGATAAACAGAAGAGATAGAAAGGGCTATGATATGATGGTTGGGTGGTGGTTTCCTTTAAATGGTGAAATCAGGGAGGTTTCAAGAGAAGTGTTACAGAAAATGTGGAAAAACATCTAAAGGACTGTGCAAATTTTTTGCTAACATAGATGAAGATTTGTAGTTTACTGGAGCAAGTATGGTGAATATATAATTTGCTTCAAGAAGGACATATCTGCAAAAGGTAAAAGAACACAACATAGAGATTGTGCAACAAGTCTGTGTTTCTTAAAAAGAACTGTTTCTTTAGAAGTATTCAATTTTCTCACAATAATAATTCAAGTCTAAATTTCACCAGATAAGTTTTCAATGTTCAGAAACAGATCAAATTAGTAATTTGCACCATACTTCCCAGTATAACCTTGGAAGTGTGCAGAAACTGAAAATTTTTACCTGACGACGTCTGCACAGGACAAGAGATGTCAATATCGTCGTGCTAGGAGTAGCAAAATAAAGTGCCCTTTTACTGTTGTAGCCGGAATGGAAAAAAAAATGAAAATAACCAAAATGCTCATTCCAAATGGTTCTTTAATATAGGTACAGTACTGGTGATGGGTCTTTTATACTTTGTGCTAAACAAAGGTGGTTGGATTGTGTACTTTCCAGTTTGGCATGCTTTTTTCTTAACGTTGGCTGTATTGCATGGATAGATGCAGAATTCAGAGAGAGGGATGAATATAGCACATTACAAATAGATCTGAACACAACATGAAAGTATGGGGTTTTTTTCTATTCTGATGAATTGCTGAAGGAGAATAGTGCATATATCTGCATCTCTCCCAGACACTGATGCATTCTGCAATGCAAATTACCTTTTTTAAAACCAGAAATGTGTTACTTTCTTATCCAAAGAGATTTCTTTTTTCCCCCTAGATGGAGAAAAACGTAATTCAACTCTGTTTCAAACTGTTGTGTGTGAAGCCTCTTTTACTGAAAGTCTTATAGCCCTTTAAATAATCATTCAGTATTTTGCGAAGTCTAATAAGTGGAGCAGAAAGGGATTTGCAGAAAGGGATTTCCTGTTAATGCTCCTTCATATGGGTTTGCATGCTAACAATTAGCAAATAGCCCTTACTAAATAACGGGCTCTTTCCGAAGAAACTGTTAAGAAAGACTATCTAATTATTTTAACTTCAGTTGAACTATTGAGCTCAGATCTATTTTGCTCTGATTTTTGTCAGTACTTCACTAGCAAAAATCAGTCCAGAAACACAGTGGTGTAAAATATTGGTGGTAATCTGGCTAGCCTCGTGTGTCATATACCGCCCTGTGTCACAGTGTTCATCTTTCCTGACCTTTTCCCCCCTCTAACAAACACAGCACAACATGCCTTTCTGGAGGATATCCAGTCATTCGGACCTCTTGGCTCTCCATCAAGCACTGGAACTAGAGTATTTGTAACTGTGTTCTAAAGTTGGCGATCCTTTTTTTTTATATATATATATATATTTCAAGTACACTGAATTTTTATGTGTGATTCAATGCCTCTGGCTTTACACATATGAATTGTCTTAAGAAGGGAAGAAATATTTGGAATTAAAAATTCCAAACTGAAGAATTCAGATTGCTGAATGGAGTTGAAACGTTAGTGCTACGTAAAGAAGCTCTATGGTCTTATATATGCAACGTTTTTAAATGAATTAAAACTGTGGAGGTTGCTGGTACACACCAAGTGAGCCCTGACAGGAGTGAACAAAGGACTCAAACTGGCAAAGCACCAACATGCGTTTTCCAGCCGACAAGGTGGTGTTCAACAACATTCCTCAAAATGGGATATATTCTCAGCACTGAGGTTTGAACCAGACTTTAGCCTACCTAACCCAGAAAATCTGAATTGGAATGCACTCAGACTGTATAATGACAATCCTGTCTAGACCTGTAATTTGTGTAAATTATTGATGAAAATAATTTACTGTGACTTTATTAGCAGCTGATTTTGGAAGTGGATGCAATTTTTCTTTCTTTTGGGGGGGCAGGGGAGGGAGAGGGTTATATAATATTGTCTCTTTTATAAGTTTGGCAAACAGAATGTGCATAATGATGTGTTGTGCCTTAAAGAGAAGACTGTGTTCGTGTGTTATAATGTAATTTTGGTTAAAAACTATGTAGATAAACAAAAAAACCTTTGTGATAATTTTTGACATGACCAAATTTGAAATTCAAAGAAATCAAAGAGCAGGGCTGCACCAAAGCATTTAAGTATTTGTTGCAGTAAGAAAAAATAATAAAGGAAAGTTTGTGTTTTTATTTGGATTCTGAATAATTCCACTGATTGTTTGAGGAAAGTTAAGAGTATGTTGGGAGGTCGATACTGGGGACCGCTACCTTGAAAGCTAAAAAAAAGTGTTTAACACCTTCGGCATCATTTCTTGATTCTCCGACAAGAGAACTAAGAGCCATATTCATGAATTACTTAGTCCACTGAAAGCCGTACAGTGAGTGCATCTGCTGTGTAAAAAAGAACAAATTCCCACCCAGCAGACAAAGCGTGCAAGTGGCATTACTGGAAGGTGAACATGTGGAGTTAAGCCCAGATGGAGAACAAAACACACGTTCGTTAGGAATGAAACATTACTAAAGAATCTCTCACCAGTCAGATGCACAAATTATGCTACTTTTAGCATATTCAGGATCAACACAAGCTGCTGAAATTGCTAGCATGATGACATTGGCCATTTCAGGAGCACAGTCCACTTTGGTAAATATAACAGTGTTTTGGTAGCTTTTCCATTCTGTTCCACGTTTATGTGTCTTCTGTTTTGGGTCAACATGATTTTCCTCACCCATTTTTGATTGCACTACAATATGACACAGGAGCAACCCTAAATGTTTTTGAATCAGAAATCTCAATAGCATGTCAGGCATCTGAGGAGAGGATAAGGAGGGGATTTTTATGAAGAAGTATTGAGAAATATATTACCTTAATTTTCATCATTTCTATTAAAAATTAGGGCCCATACAGTGATAATTACCTTGCAAGTTTTGAACATGCTACCTTTCAGCTTTGGAAAGTGAGCAAATATTGCACACAAGGTCCCTCGTGCTCCATGTGCAGCTTCAGCACTCCGAAACAACAGCAAGTGGTTCGTCTCTCATGGCAGAAGATGGAAGCTGCTTTTTGATTTTTAACACTGTATGTGGGGACACCTGAGGTTGCCTGTGCTCTGACTGCGTGAAGAGGTGTGTGCAAGAAAAGATGTTAAATGTGAACTCCAGGATGCCTACACAAGCACAGTAGTCAGCACTGAGGTGAAGATCTTCCCTCTCTGTGCTGTGAACCCACCATATGTCTAGTTACCAGGTAGTAACTTTGTTGATTTAAACTTTGTAGGTTATATGAAAGTTAGTTGGTAGGTGAAAGCCTGGAGCCACTAAAAGTCCAAGGCAAAACTCTATAAATTCATAAAAATGGGATTTCTTTGCTGTGTTGGAATTGGATATATGTCACCACACAACAAACTAATGAAGATTTCTTATCACTGGGCCGTGTGAAGCCATCACACGAGACTTGCCACATATGAAATCATTATATATCAGTTACTCGGGTGATAGATTTGTGTGTCCAACGAGTAAAAATAATGCATACCTTTTTTACATTTACAGTACCTGTCTAGTCAAATTTGGCCTGGAAGTACATTTTTCATAAAAAGCTGTGGTACCAGCTTTTTGTTGTTTTTCAAGTGGGAAAAAAGTGTTTCTACTGGAATAGGAAAAAAGGTGAAACAAAGCCCTTCTCAAGTTCCAGCATCATAACATTGCATGAGAATATCAACATAAAAGCTGTTATAAAACAAAAAATTGGTATGGTGAACTAGCTTCTTTTTCTTTTTCTTTTTTTTTTTTTGGACAAGTCATAGTGTTATTTAAATGCATGAAGCAATATTATTTCTCAAGTTATTTGTTCAGCTTTTCAGTGTTCTTTTCCTAATCAGACATAAGAACAAAAAATAGCCCAGCAACAACCGTCAGTTCTTATAAAGTTTGCAGTGCCTTCATTGGAGTTGTGCTTGAGTTAGTTCTGTGTGGCAGGTATGGCTCAATTAATATACTGGACTTCTAGGGAGGAGATGGAGGCAAAAGGAGGGAAGTTCTACAGAGCATGACAAAGTTCTGATTTTAATTTGGATTCTGTGTGTTACCATAGCAGAAGTTAATTATAAAAATAAATAATCCACAAAAATGTATATCCAAAGAAAATTCAAGGATTTAGCTCAAAATCCTTCACAATGCTAAAATTCTAAAACAAATTTCAGAGCACTAATACTCTCTTGCTAAGCAAAAATTGTTATATATCTTCAAATAAAAGTGTGTAATACATGCCTGCCTTGTGGAGAGAAATTACTCTGATACATTTTCTTGCATGAACAATACAGAGGAGAAAATAACCAAGGCAGAGACATAGTCACGCCGGAATGTTCCAGATGGGCCTAAGTAGATTAAACTGAAGGGTGCTCATTTTGACATTGAGTGCATTTTAATTTGACGGCATATTAATCAGAAACTGCCTTCCCTTCAGCCTCCCCTCAACAACCAAGATTGCGCACAATGTCATGTTTGCAAGTATTTTGGGCAAATGAAGTACAGAAGATAATGCCTGTTGCTGATACTCTAGCAGTTCTCAGTCAGTACGGAACTTGAACGTTCATTAGGCATTTGAATAGTCAGCTTGCAGAATACAAATACGGTGTGATCGCAGTCACAAGGTAGTATCCTAAATAGATATAACTCCGTGCAGTTCAGTGTATCAGTAAAAGAAGACAGGAAAAAATAGAAAGGATGCTTCTTTTTAGATGCCTGTGGAGATTGTGCACAAAGATATAGCTGGCAGCCGGCTCCCAGATCTGTTTTCATTAGAAACCACTGTGAGCAGCAGTGTTTGCATCTAAAGCAGATGCGGAGTATGTTCCAGTGTAAGCACTGACAAGGGAGGTGAGGCCAAATCAAAATCCTGTATGCAAGCACACGTCATCTTGGGGCAGATGAAATCCTGCAGCCAATCGGAATTGCAGAGTTTATGGAGAATAAGGACTTGGCCCACAATAGGAGGACTGGATTTTAGCTGTGAGGTTGTATCCAGATCCAGGGTTTCGGTTCAAAAGTCATCTCTGCTTTACAGGATTGACACCAGGCATATGCTCTAAATGAATATGGTATTTAGTATCTCTGAAGAGGAGCTGAAGTGACACGAGCCAAAATCCCAGCAATAGCAGCATTCTGGAGATATAATTGAAGCCCAGGGTCTCTGTCATGTATTAGCAGGTTATAGTTTATTAGGGCCTACATAATTTAAGAAAATGTAAATGAAAATTAAAAGCTTGTAAAATTATGTACATCTTTACTATTTCTCAATAAATACACTTGGAAATGTCATTTTCTGCACTATACCATGTTGCAAGATGTTTGGTTTGTGGTTGAAACCCAATGTCTCTTACGGGAACTGAGCGTGACCTTGGACTCTTTTTAAGTATGTCCGCACTGCCTTTGTGGTTCATGCCTGGAGCAACACTGTGCCCATGTGGTCTGGTAGAGGCTGGCTCACCTGCGTACTGTTTGCAGGGTGGAGCTGCCAGAGGCAACCTCTCCCCGCTCCTCACCAAGAACACCAGGTGCCTTGCTCCAGATGCAGCCCGAGAGACAGCTACCACCTTTGTTGCAGTGTCCTTGGGGCAAAATACAGAACAAACCAATTTGATGGCCTAGACACATAGTGCATTCATTTAAATTCCCTTACCAATTCACTTACTAATGTTATGCTATCCTTATGGACATAGCCCAGGAGACAGACTGGGCTACTGAAGGGAAGCAGCCATTCCAGTTGAAGCTGAGCCTCATGAAACTTTGTAAATGTCTTTGGGAGCAGTGCTTCATGTCTTAGTGAGGTGCTGACCTTGGTGCGAAGGAAGCAGTCCCCCCACAGTCTGCGTGCACAGGCTTTAAGGCAAAAGTGGGACCGCAGGACTATCGGTGCACATAGACGTGACATTATGATCTTGGGAACAACATGGCAAGTGGCAGAGCCTTGGTAACTAAAGCACTTCAACCACAAGAGACAGCTTGTAAATAGTAGATTTTTTTTTCCAGTAGTTAGATTAAAGTGTGTCAGTTACAAAGATCATAGAATCACAGAAACATTTAGGTTGGAAAAGACCTTTAAGATCATCAAGTCCAACTGTTAACCTAACACTGCCAAGTCCACCACTAAACCACATCCCTAAGCACCACATCTACACATCTTTTAAACACCTCCAGGGATGGTGATTCAACCACTTCCCTCGGCAGCCTGTTCCAATGCTTGACAACCCTTTTGGTCAAGAAATTTTTCCTAATATCCAATCTAAACCTCCCCTGGCACAACTTGAGGCCATTTCCTCTTGTCCTATCACTTGTTACTTGGGAGAAGAGACCGACCCCCACCTCTCTACAACCTCCTTTCAGGTAGTTGTAGAGAGCAAGAAGGTCTCCCCTCAGCCTCCTTTTCTCCAGGCTAAACAACCCCAGTTCCCTCAGCCGCTCTTCATCAGACTTGTGCTCCAGACCCTTCACCAGCTTCGTTGCCCTTCTCTGGACACGCTCCAGCACCTCAATGTCTCTCTTGTAGTGGGGGGCCCAAAACTGAACACAGTATTTGAGGTGGGGCCTCACCAGTGCTGAGTACAGGGGCACGATCACTTCCCTAGTCCTGCTGGCCACACTATTTCTGATACAAGCCAGGATGCTGTTGGCCTTCTTGGCCACCTGGGCACATGGCTGTCAACCAACACTCCCAGGTCCTTTTGCGCTGGCCAGCTTTCCAGCCACTCTTCCCCAAGCCTGTAGCGTTGCATGGGGTTGTTGTGGCCCAAGTGCAGGGCACGGCATTTAGCCTTGTTGAATCTCAACAGATAACTGTTATGTATGTACATTTGCCTTCTACTCCAATTTTAAGAACAAAAAGGAAGATGTATCAAAACCAGAGCAGACAAAATATGAAGAAGGCCCACCTGCTGAGCAGACTGACCCATAGGAAACGGTAGTTCTGACATTGTGTCTCCCAGATGAGTTTGCATGTGACTCTAGAGAAGAGGAACCAATATTGGGTACCATTTCAGGAGAGTGAGATAAAAGGTAGTCGGAAAATTGTTTTCTTCCCCATTAAAACTGTGGGAGATTTCAGAACTTTTCCCTTTTCCCATCAGGATAAAAATTAGATATTGGGGGCTTTTACTTAAAAGCTTTTGTCTGGGTTTTAGCACAGCATTACCTTCATTTCTCATTGCTGAGAAACTCAATGGTATAAATGGCTGTCAATATGTTCTGCACATGATGCTGAACTAAAGTAAAAACATTATACTGAGAGCATTTATGGGTGGAGAAAAAAGTCTTCCTCATTTGGGTGCAAAAATACCTCTTCCTCATTATCCATTACCTATAGTGAATCCCCAAGGAAAACCAAGCAGAAATTCAGAATGGAATTATTTGTTATGTGTCTTGTCCGTTGTTTGCTGATGTATTATTATCTCCAGGCCATGCATGTGTAGGGTTGACTTGTTTGATCCATTTTCTTTTTTCCAAACAAATAATGGATTCAGAAACATTTTGCACATGTTTATAAATTTGGGGGAATTGTTTCAGTTGCCAAAAGCCCAGGCAGTAGGAGGAATGCTGAGGAAGTAAAAAAATCTCAATAGTTTGGTTTTGCATGTTAGTTTCTCTACCAATTTCAAGGCTTGATTTTCCAAGAACTGAATCTCTGACTTGAACACACTAATAAAAAATGAAGAAGGAATTATTTTTTTTCTGGTTGGGACGAAAAGGGAGAAAACACCAGAAAGTTTCACAAATTGATTTTTAAGTGGACAAGCAAAGAAAATCCTTTGTTGCACAAAGCACCATTTCTCAATTTGCCGGATGAATTAGTCATCAAACATCCATCTAAACATGGGTTATTAGAAATGCACATATGCACTTCACTAAACATGAAGCAAGAGAGCAGAGAAGCACGAAGGACAGGATTTAAATGAACTATATCATATGAAGGAGTCAGGCTGAGAATGGAGGTTAATTAGACTTGATTTTTCTGCTGTGCTCTCAGTGTCTGGGAAAATGAAGTGCTGCAGAGGAGTGGCAAATGGAAAGTGATTCATGTTTCCTAGGCTACTATACAACCTACTGTGCCCTTCACCAGGAAGCACACACTTTTTCTACATTAAAAAAAACAACTGGAGCTATTTGGAAAATATTAGAAATTGTTGACTCATTGAAACCAAAATGTGTTTTGGGACTGCACACACCAATGTCGATGAATGGAACATTTCTAGTCCTGTTTAGAGAAAAAGTGAATCAGGAGCCCACTGGATCAGCCAGAAAAAAGTCTGAGCCATTGCAGGAGTCTGGTGACTGTGGCTCTCAGCTGGCATACCAAGCCCCTGTTCTTCGCTTTCAGCTTGTCTGGGTTAGGACCTTGGTTTCTAGCTTTCTGGCTGAGACAGGCATGGCCATAGCTTTTCACCTCCTGACCATCATGCATGCCTCCTGCCCACCTGCCCCATCCCCATCCCACCCCAGCCCCGGCCCCACTTGCAGCCCCTTCGTAGCCAGCTTGCAGAGGAGCACCTCGCCTGCCCCAAGACACCAGGCATGCCTGAGGTCCCATTGAAATGCCCGCATGCCCAAGAGACTCCTCATGCCCTGCACTGCTTCCAGGGCATCAGGATCTGAACGTTTAGCAGAGAACCTAGCAGGCTGTTTGAAAAGTGCCACCCAGGTGTGTAAGAGCCACCCCAGCCATTGGGCAACTGAGCTGTTTGCTTTT
Organism: Ciconia boyciana; assembly: GCF_034638445.1. Taxonomy (NCBI): domain Eukaryota; kingdom Metazoa; phylum Chordata; class Aves; order Ciconiiformes; family Ciconiidae; genus Ciconia; species Ciconia boyciana. Next base: position 63,973,103 of record NC_132936.1, read on the forward strand.
AGCAACCCATGAGGGCATGGCAATTCACAGCCTCGTGATGTCTGCCACATGCAGACAGTTAAATAAATTAATTCTCCAGGAAATAGTTAGCTGTTATGGTGAAACCTTAGTAACAATCAGCTGCAGTTGATTTAATCCATGGCTATTGCAACACACTAATGGGCTAAAAAGATGGTTTCATTTATTTATCTGTGTGTATATGTATATTATTTTTCTCCTGGAATAAACAGTTTATTTGGTGGGAATGGGTAGTAGTGAACAGGGACTGAAAGGGATGTGTTCTGAGTGTGGTTTTTAACAACGTATGAATATTCTCTTTCACCTATGCAGAGAGCTATCCCAGTGATGACAAATGCATGCGTATTGCTCTGTGAAACTTACTTCAGTATAAAAGCTGATGCTTCTGGTGGCAGAATCGCTCCTGGTCCTGCGTGGCTCTGTGCCACCTCCTCCAGGAAGTCCTGACCTGTCACCCTGGGACTGTGCTTTGCGTAGGGAAGGTTTTGGACATGACTGGAGGTGCTGGTCAAGCTGCCAGCTTAGTCCCCCCCATACACAACTCATTCCTGCTGGCAAGAAATGAGATAGCACAAATGAAATGGTTTTTTTCTTCCTGTTTTAGCCGCAGGGTGTAGGGGCTGCTTGTGTAGCTCAGTGTATCCCTGCAGTACCTGATCCCACAGCCTTTATTCAGGAGCCCTGTTCAGGGAGGGCAAGGTCGTCACAGCCGTCCCTGCTGCCCTAGCCAGCATGCCCAGGAGCAGCTCTCCTGCCAGAGCAAGGCTGCACGTCTCGGGCTCGGCAGGTTTGGTGCCACAGGAGCCTCTGCCTGTATCTCACCAGCATAGCCCACGAGCAGCCTATAATACTATCTTTACAAGAGTACATCAGCTTCAAATGCTATCTTTCTCCCATCTAAAACTTTTAGGTTTGACTTGGTTTTATGCTACAAGCCATGACTGGAGCATGTGTTACACTTCTGCAGCCCATGCAAAGGGGTATTTACCAGAAACCCTTAATGACATCTGTGCCTCACGATCACTCATACTTAAAGCAAAACAAAACAAGGGAAAAAAAAAGGGGGGGGGGAATGCAGCAAAGTGTGGAGAGCTGCTCTGCTCAAACAGCATACGGACACTGATTTTTGAAATGCGATCCTATTCTCAGCAGTCACTGCAGGCCACTGACACACGGCGGCTGATGGAGGTAAGGTAATTAGCAAAGCCTAACTGCTCCTGTTATCCCTGGGAGCTAAAATGAGGGGTTTATCACAAGCCCTGAATAGTCTTTATGAAGAACGTATTCATGTTCAACATCGAACTGCCCGGTGGCCAAACCGGAGGCTGCATAGCCACCTGGCCCCCACGGCCAGTTGAGAGGGGAAAGAGCCAAACCTGCCCAGGTTCCTTCTCAGGGTGGACACCCACCCCACTCACCTGGCCCCTCGCCTTGCCCACGCAACCTTGCTTGCCACCATGCTAGTGGGAAGAGGGCAATGGCCCCAGCAGCACTGACCCTGGGGCTAGCCCCCAGGGACCAAGGAGTGCAGCTCCCAGTGCTTTACTGATTATCTCTGAGTTGTTTTTACACCCTCCTTAGACTAAGTTGGTTCTTGGGGGAACAGGGGTCCTAGCTGGGAGGAACCTGTTCACAGAGGAAAAAAACCCACACCTAATTTGGGCCCTCAAGAAGTCAAGAACTGCTCAGCCCAAAGGGTATCCAAGCACTTGCTAGTGTTTTTATTTTTTCACTTTACCTAAATGTTCAGAGTGAGTTTTCTTCTCTGGTTAAACTGCAGTTCCTTAAAAGCAGTTTATTTATAATGGAAAGGCTGACTCAACCTTCACTGTAATAACCAGGAAAACACAACAGTAAAATGAAGCAACAAATCATTGCTCTGACAGTAATGAGGCACTTGCTTAGACATTTATCTGTCCTTTTACAGGGCAGTAATTTTATGGTTGAAAAGCCTTGTTTTTAAACTTCATGTCCGGGAAGAAATTGCCAAACCCTGGCCAAAATTGCCTCGTTTGGCAGATGGTAACATTGTACATAATTAATGCATTCATTTTCATTCTTAAAAACTAGTAAATGCAGCTTAGTTGAATTTCCTCCTGAAAGCTAAATTTATTAGCTACAAAACATAGAGACTGTGCCAGCTGTTTCAAGGAGATTATATCCTGTATTTCCCCCATTTTCTAACTGTTTTCCACCAATATCACCTGGGTGGCTCTTCCCCTCTCTATAGAAAACTTCAGAGCAGGCGTCAGTTTTCTCCTGTCCCTTTTATTCCTCCATATGTTTTCATGATAAAGGTTTCTTTCCTTCACCTCCATTTAAAAAGCAGAAAGGCTGCCACTTGTTTGCTGAAAATGACTTTAAATTCATCAGCTCTCCCAGACCTAATAAAGTGACATGTTTACAATGTTAAAGGAAATCAGGTGTTTTAATGTTAAATGAAAAAAACATATTTATGTAGTGTTATAATAATACCGTTTGCCTGGCCTTTCTCAGTCTATTCATCACGCAGCGATCTCCCCACAAGATGCTGTGGAGTCTGTGTGCTGGAATGCCATGCAATAATAAGCCCAATTTCACCGTAAATAATGTATTGCAGAGGCCTCCCCCCTTGCTGCTGGCAGCCATGGCAGTGGGGCACACGAAGGGAAAGAGCCGGCCCCAGGCACGTGGCAGCGTGGACGGAGCAAAGGAAACCCACTGGCAGGTGGCCACTGCTGCTACAGGCCCCTTGTGCTGCTCAGGCAAATCCCACTCACGCCACTGGTCCCACGACAGAAGTGCTGCTGGTCCCTTTCATGCTGCTGGTCCCACTGCAAAGAGCTGAAAGCAGAAAGCCGGGACTCTTGCTGGGCTCCTGGGTCACAGCTGCTGACGCCCTCTTCATTTTGAAGGCCCTCGTCCAGCGCTGCCACTGGAGCAGGGGCAGTGTGCACCGGTGGACCATCACCTTTTTTCTGGCATTCAGCCGTGCCGTTCCCAGCTCCACATGCACTGCTAGCCATTTTGTTACCTAAGTCCACCGTGCTAAATAGCATTACTGCCCCAAGTGAGAAGAGTCCACACTGCTTGAGATCCTTCCTTCAAAGGACAGAAACCTGTCCTGTCCTGGGCAGTGATGTCGGTGATGGGAACCTCCAGTTTTATGATTGTTTCTTCTTGAGAAGAAGGTTTTTTAATCTCCTAATCTGGTTTGTAAATTCAGTGGTTAGGTGTGCACCTCTCAGCGAAAAATCAGGAGGATTCAGTCATTTCCATTAAAGTGGATAACAGCAGAGTCCCTTTGGCAAGTAACCCTTGCCAGGCTATCGTTTCGATGTGGTTTCCAAGCCAGCTCCTACCTCACTGCAGCTGGGCTGAACACACTGCACTCTGGATGTAGCTCTGCAAGAGAAATACCTTGTTCACCTCTTACACGTCACTTGTTCCCACACTCTGAAATACACCATCACCCATCACCATGTTCACAGAGGTCTGCTCAAGGTGTTAATGGCATGGGTGAGTTTAGCCTCCTCCTGGCACGTTTACTTACTGCTGGGTCCCAGCACGGTTATTCTCACAAATCCCGTAGAAAAGAGCAGTCAGAGTAGGCAGGTAGAATCTTAATGGTTGGTATTTAACAACCAGAATTCTTCCTTTCTTTTCTTTCCTTTTGCATTAAATTACCCTAAAAAGGAAATCCTCCACTTTCCCAACAAGCTGAAGCCCTTCATGGGACTCCCCACCAAGGGGTGCGGTGCTCTACTACTGAGCAAGCCTGGGGAGAGAGCTTTCGGGGAGAGAGGCACAGCTTGCCTCTTCCCTGCTGAGTTGCAAGGCGCTGTTATTTTGTTCCAACACATAGGTAACTGAGGCACGAAGTGATTTATGGTGGCACAGCATGGCAGGATATGAATCACACGTCCTAGGCTAAGCTCATCTCTCTGCCCTTACCTGATGTTAAATCCAATATCTTATTCTTCTCTGGCCAAGGCCTCATGTGACTTCTTTCATCCTTGTTGAACTTTTCTATTCTGCTCCATGTGCAGGGATTGGCATAGGTCTATAATGAAAACATGACGTTTTTTAAGAGGAATTGCTGCAGGAGATACTGAATTTCTGTCTAGTAATTCAACCACTTTCATAGAGGTAGGTAGAACATATATCTTTAATTGGTAGCCATCTCTTGTTTCCCCTCCTGCTGAACCACCATCAGACTCTACTCTGGTTTTATGCTAGAAAACATCTGAGAACATGTGGTCCCTTAATTCCTTCAGCTGGCCGTCTTTGCTGAAGGCTACTTTCAGCCTTCCTTGTATCTCCACTGATAGTCCTGTGCTTAATATCTTTCCTTGCACCTGTAGATCTCAGAGCCAGCAGCTCTTGCATTCAAGTATGCAAATCTATAGACACTTGGCCCTCAAACTGACTGCTGGGGTTAGTAAAGGAGTCTTGTCTCTGCTATGAAGACTCTGCCATAGTGATCTCTGCAGTGATGCAATAGCAGTCATCTCTGTGGTGATGCAAAAACACCACAGAACAAAACATCTGGCTGTAAAAAGCAGCTGCTAGACCCTGTGACAATAGGTTCTTTTAAATGGTTTTAAGAGGATGGGGTGTGCAAAGAAGTGGATGACATTGTTTCGGCATATTTCTTAAATAAAGGAGGGTGAACCTCTTTATCTCTGGTAATCCTTGATTTCAATATTGAGATGTATTACAAGAAAATAAATTTGTCATGATGAATCATCCCGTTATACTCCTAGCCTTGTAACTGGATGCCTTTTTTGCCATTAAATTTTCTTTCTCAACTATCACAGTAGTAAATTCACAATCAGTCTCCATGATGCTTTTTTATACGGAGAGGCAACACTTTCAGAGCTTTTATCATTGTGGATTTCAGGATAACGTAATGAATAGAAGAAGCCAGAACTTGTCACACTGTTGGGATTTATTAGAACAGTCAGTAACAAAACAAATGTGTTGATATTTGCTTCGTTAAAAACAGCAAACTGAATAACAGAGCATGCAGACTCTGTAATGCGGTGCTGGCTGATATGCTTCTTTCCTGTTTTTCCACCTTTGTACTTAATCCAGAGTTCCTCGGTGGTTTTCAGTGTGTAGATTACTTCCCGACACAGAGCTTTTCTCATAGTCCAGGTTACCTTTCCATGGGGGATCACATACCTCCCCTTTCACAGCAGCTTACTGCTATGTAACATTAATGCCTGGTTTGGAAAAGCCACATTCAGTCATGTATGTTCCCTTCTTCAGTGTAATAAGGCTGACCAAAGAAAAGACGACTGCCTTGTTTTCTACAGATATAAGCAGATGCTTGGAGCACCATTGGCAGTCCCAAACCTGTAGTTGTGGGAATGGCCGCTCACCACTTGCCTACTTGCAGCCATTTCTTCAGATAAACTGATCTCCCCTGCAAAAGACTCTTTCTGTTACTGCTCTTAAAAACACAGAAATCATTAGATCAATTGTCCATTGAGAAAACCATCTCTAATGAGGGACAGGGCCTCGCAACAAGATGAGTGAAAGGCCAATTCAGTGGCTTAGAACCCAGGGCCAGCAATACTGAGAGCTACACTCCCACGACAGCTCCTTGCAGTCTGCTGTGCCCCAGATGTTCAAAGCTTGTCCCACCTTGGGGGTTTTCCTGCTTCAGGGCTTTCTGGATGCTTTCACAAGTGGAAATCATTTCCGTCTTTCTTCCAAAGTTATTCAGAAGAAGTTAGGTAGGTGCCATGTGTTTTATGAAAAGCCATATCAGATCTAATTAGACCAACTGTCCATCAGGTCTAGCCTGTGTCTGACAGGGACCAGCACCAGGTATTTCAAGGAAAAAGGAAAAACTTTCAGGAAAGATGAAGAGGCTGTGCCCCATCTTGCACAAGTTTCTTCCAGTCTTTCAGCAACTACTATTTTAAGAAAGGAGGCTGGTAACTTGTATAACTAACTACCTGCACTGATGGAATTGATGGTATTGTTATTCATCATCTAAAACCCCAGTCTTTTCTGGAACTTGTCATGCTCTTTCCCTCAAAACTTTACTTGTCAGTCAAAATTACAGGTCAGCTATAACTGTTTTGAAAATATATCTCTCTGCTATGAATTTGTCCTCTCAATTTTATTTGGTATTGCCTGTACAATATTATGGGGAAGGAAGAACTGTGGAATATAGAGAAAGTAAAATAACAATAATTATTGTCTACTTCTATCAATTGGCCATGGCATGACAGTAGTACTTGGCAATGACACTGTATTTTTTCTGGCCCCTTCTTCCTACTGCCACCTTTCATGAGGTTAATTATCTTGTATACTCTGTAGTGCATAGCTGTGCATCCAGCAAAGATGCCTGGGATAGCTGAAACAAGATTTAGATATTTCACCATTTCTCTCCCCTTGCTGATGGAGTATCTCTGTTCAGACAGTATTTTTACAATTTATTTGTTGCTAATCCCTAACACACTTTCTAGTCCATTTTGTAACTATTGTGCATTAAAAATTATCTTTCTCCTCCTTAATTCTAATTAAGCACTTGCATTATTTCAGGATTATTGTTTTCCTCTTAAAAACAATGCTAACCATGTCTTTCTATTGATGTGTGCACTAGCCGCTTCCAGTCAATAGAGAACACTGGAAGCAGGGATTTAAACAGAATTCCAGCTGTCTGACGATGGCCCTTACAGTCTAAGTTTGAGGGACGCCAAGGGATAACCTTTTCACAATGGTTGAGCAAGTTTGGGGGTTGAGGGATTAAAAATCCATTTTGCCTCGGAATTAGTCCACCTTTGGGACTAGTCAGACATCTCCCTAGGATGTGGCAATAATGTTTTGGAGGCCATTTGAAGAGAAGATTACGCTGCATGGCCCGTTTACTGAGAGGTAGCGAGCGTCTGAGAGAGAGAAAACCTCCTGGAATTGCTATCTGTAAAGCTGACGGTCATCCAATAAACTGAGATCACACATATGTAGCATTACTGAAGTGTCAGCTGCATAGCATGCTATCTGCAGTGAAGTTTTCTCAGAGTTGTTTAAGCAGTCTTGCGATTTGCTTGAGAGGAGACATGTGCACCGTAACATTTGGCCTCGGCCGGAAGGCAATGACTTCAGTGATGGTAGACAATCCAATAAGTACATTTGTTGTTACAGTACTCCTCTCGGCCAGGCAAACGCTTCTGCTGTAAGCCAAATTTATGTCTCAGATGAATCGCATAATTTATCAGCAAAACAGACCAGACCTATTGTTGCCTACAGAAGTAACAGAGAGAGCCTTCAGAGATGACAGGAGTGTGGTCCAAAGAGTTCGCACTGCAGCGTGTGGGGCTTTTCCAGCTCTCAACGTGTTAGAACAGGCAGAGATAAGTGGGCAGATTGGGATCTCTGTAACTTTATCACCCCGTGCTTAACAAGGCAACGAGTTGGCCACAGAGACATTCCCAGGAGACATTCCATAAGATCTCTGGAGCCAGGACTGTATTTTCAAAGAAGCCAGGAGAAAAACACAGTATTTTCACTGAATGAGTTTCCTTTCTACTGAGGTCATAGCATACTGAGAGTGGGTAATTCAGCTATCTGCAAAATGTTCCTGCACTGTCCCTGGCTTAAAAAAAGAACCAGCATTCCCATGCTCTTCCTCATAGAGAGACTTTGTGCAAAACAAATTGCCAGCAACCTTAAGCAAGCTGTGGCCCTGTCTTCTTTTAGATGCCTGTTTGAGCTCACAAATCTTCTCTGTATTGATTCATTCTAGGAGAAGCAAGTGAAATGGAGCTGGTGGGCCAATCTCATACATATCTGATACCCTGAAATTCCTTGGACCTCAGCCATTTAAATAGTAGGCTTAGTTATAGCATTATTCACAGCAGTTGATGGCCTCCAAAAGGCTTTGCCAGTGCTATTACATCTTTCAGCATACTTCAGTTCAATTGATCGAGAGCATCTGTTGGGCTGAGGAGAGATGTGAGGCTAGATATATTCATTTGTTTCCTGAAAAATAGGGTACTACTGAATGCCTCTCTTCTCTAAAGGTTTCTAGCTATAGTGACTTCTTGAAGTCTTTTCTGCTACTCAGCATTTTGGTAAAACTGGTGGAAAGAACAGCAAATCAATGCGGGCTGCAGTGTTGCAATGGCAATCCTTCCAGGGTTCCTTTAAAAAATTCATAGTTGTTGCTATGTTTTTCCATTGCCCATTTTGTTCTGGGAGCTGACTGAAACTTACTGGTAATAGCAGAAATCTAAATGTTCTGAAACATAGGATAGAATCTGTATCTGTAGGATATAACAAACTTTTCAACAACTGCTTCAAAGGAAGACAGGCATGCAAGTTTCAGATTAATGTTTTACGGGTCCCTAGATCCTTTGGCCTCACCACTGTTCAGGCCCTGACATAAAGAGGTTGACACAAACGGCAAGCAGATTACAGCTTTTCATTTTGGAACTAGAACTGATCTTAATAACATGATGGTCTGGCACAGGATTTTGTGAAATGCTTCACCATCTCAGACACCAAAAAAATATTAATGGAAGCACTGACTAATGCACCCATTCACTTTCTGGGCAGACTAGTAGTCTCAGATAGACACATGTTACCAATGTTCGTCAGAAAATGCCAGTTCTCTTTCTCAAAGGTGATTTGGACTATCTGTGGAAGAGTCCTGAAAAGTCTGGGGAGAGAAAAGGGTGTGATAAAAAAAGACAAATCCAGAGATAAATTTCCTACTTTTGAAAAATAATTCCAGGAAGGAAGGCCAGACCTTTGCAGAAACCTTTTTTGTTGTTTTTGTTGTTGTTAAAGAAAAGAGAAAATACAGGGTCCCAGGGACCCTCCCACCTTCACCCTGGGACAGCTTGGGGCCTGGGGGGGTGCAGGGGAGGGGATGTGCCATGGGACGAGAGATGCTAAGGGGGAAGAAGAAGTTGGGAAGCGTGGCCCCGCACAAAGAGCTCTGGGGATGAAACCGGGATGGGAAGAGCACAGAGCAGAGCTGGGACAGGGCTTGAGATCCATATAGTGGTTATTGCAGCCGCACTTGGGGTATGAGCTGTTCCTGAACTGCTGTGCTGCTAGAAAGCAGTTGTCTTCTCCAACCATGGGCTGGTGTTGAGATGGAGAATGCTGGCCTCCCTTTCTCCCTCACATTGAACCACCCTGGAAAAACAGAAGTTATTTCTCCTATGACTCAGCCCCTGGTAGCAGAGATAAACCATTACAGGTGACAGGTGAACAGCTATGCGATTGTTCTTGCCTACAATAGTGAAGCCCATGAATATTTACAGTATGCGATTTGTCCACATTTTGCCTTTTTTTCATATAGGCTGATCCCAAGCAGATATTGCTGTGATTGCTGAAACTGTGATTCTCAATACCTGAACGATAGGAAAGTTTGGATGGGAATGTGAAAATTCCACTGCTCAAGCTTCTATCTGGTTGTATGTAGTATTTATAACCAGTTGCTTTTTGCCTGCTGCAAAAGTCAGGAGGTACTGCTCATGTGCTCACCTGCCTTGTGCCAGCTTCTCGTTTCTCTGTGCCCTGTGCAGCAGCAATTTCTGCCTTCAGCTCACCGGCTGAAGGGAATTTCCAAAGCTCTCCGTATTGGTCCGATGATCAATACCTTGGGCAGACCAGTGTCGCCAGCACAGAGCTCAGAAGGAGTCATTTCAGCCTGTTTTTGGGCCGGTGTAGGTCCTGACCCAGCTGGCTGGTAAGTGTAAGGAGCAGGGAGCTGAGGTCCCTGTGCTCCAGCAACCAGCCCTCGTCCCTGTCCCGCGGGCAGTGGCAGCAGGGTGGGCAGGCAGCCTGAAGGCTGGAGAAGAGGGAGCGATGCTCCGTTGCGTGGCCCAGCACAGACTGATCACTCCAGCTCAGCGGGTGCTACAGGCTGGTCCTGCTGCTGCTCCCCAGCCTCCAGCCACCAAGTTTCTCCTCCAGCTCCAGCTTATCAAGCACAGGTTGTACAAACGTGCAGCTGAGCATATTTCAGGGGAGAGCAAGACAAATGCTCGCTGTGGCCGTGGTTTGTGCTGCCATGGCCGTGTTTGCTCCGGCTGCTGGTCGAGATGCCGCGCAGCTGGAGGCTGCGGGGCAGTCGTTGGCGGGGAGACACTGCCATCTCCTGACACCGGGCTCCTGGTGGATGGAGCACGCTGTACCCCCGTCTCCTGGGGAAGCAGCGGGGGGTCAGGTGCCTGGGGTCCCAAGGCTGGTTCACACTCACCTTTTGGTTGCAGGGGGGTTTGGAGACCTGGCCGCCGGCAGCCTAGCAGCCAGCGGTGGAAGGTCACGCTCTGGGCTGCCGAGGCGGTCACGGGCCGATGTAAAAGTTAGCACACTGAGCCCGAGGCGGTACAGGGGGATAAGGCCAAATGCAGCAGCGAGCCTGGGAGGCATACACAAGTGTTTGTAGCTGAAAACTGAGTCAGAGGCCGTACCTGGCACCACCATTAACAGCAGGGTAGAGAGGAATCAGTTAAATTGCCTGTGCCTCTTCCTGCCCACACGCTCTAACCACACACCTGGGCCACTTTCCTGAAGAAGGAAGGCATTTAGAGGAGGCAATAGCATAATTTTCTCCTCCAAAACGCCCCTCATACGTGCTGGAAATCAGCAGAAATTCATGCACATTTACGTTTAGCTGTTGAAAATCCCATTCCCAATGAAGCAACCCAAAACTTGGGCGACAGAGATGCGAAAGCACGTCTGCTTTGCCTGTGTTTCCAGCCCCTGTGCCTGTCGCTGCTCCAACACACTGGCCCGTCTGTGGGACGCCGGTGGAAGTGCAGTTTGGGGCTAATTTGAAGGCCAGTAATTCCCAGCCAAAGCACCAGGGGTCATTCCACTCTTCATCTCCACCTCAGCCCAGCTTCTCAGCACAACAGCAGTAGCAACACCTCTCCCCTTCTCCTCTCCCTTCCGACTGCCTACGACAAACCTGAACTGCAAATAAGGTTGTGTTTAGACAGGAAAGTGGTGGGAATTTTGTCTGAGTGAAGACAGGAGGATCTGTCCCGGTGGAAAGGCTTTTGAGTGGTTTACAGTATTTGCCTGTAATTGTACACATTCCTTGAACAAATCATGTCCACTCATTTATTTTCCGTGCTAAACGACGCAGTAGGTCTAGTACACAGGTGTGTCGCTCACCCTGCTTCAGGCTAGAGACGTCCGTGATGGAATGTGATTTTTACATGGCAGAGATTAGTTGTGTTAATGCAACATCAGAGGTGACTGATTTGGGGAGACGGGGAGAGAAGGGAATATGGGAGGAAAAATAAGCTGAACATAATGTTCACACAAACTTGGAATAAAATTACTGAGAACAGGTGTTTGCTTTCTCCCCTGACATGTACAAAACAGTGATGGATTTTTGCTTTTAATAATAATTCTTATTTAAAATTTAAGTAATTCTCTAGCTGGTGATGGTTTGATCTAAAAGGCATGGAAATCAATGGGGACTTTCCCTGGGCTTCAGATCTTGACACGTGTCAGCTGGATTTATTTGTCACAGGAGTAGTAATGAGGAATAGATTGAGGCTAGCATACCTAGGGCTTTGCTTCTGGTTAAAGCAAGTTACACAGCTAATAAATGTGCACCTCCTGTCAACTACCGTGAGTGTTTTCCATGTTAAATGCAAGGTGTTTGAGGCCTAGAATCCCACAGGAACAGAGATGCAAGTTTAGAGGAAGGTAAAAGCTGCGCGCACGCACACACACACACGTTGTGTGCCACTTTTCTATAGCTGAGGATTTCGTCTCATACACAAGCAATGCAGTAAGCAGGATTGATGTGCTTTGAACTGAGCCCTAAAGAACTGAGCCCTAAAGCCCAACCAAACCCACCAGAAAGTTAACCCCTTCCTTCCTGATCTTCCTCTGTACTTCACCAGGAAAGGGTAGGTCACTCTTCTCATGCATCTTCTTTTTTTTTCAGGGAGAATGGCTAGAAAGAGAGAGAGACTCATCAACACATGAGTTTTGCTGTTCTCACAGCCTTAACATTTATTTGCTATAACAGGCTCTGGTGCCTCAGTCCATGTCTGTTCAGCACTTACACAGATAATGTAGCCTGAAACCTTTAATGGATGCCTAAGATTACACCATGTCGGCACTCACTCCCTGGCTTGTCTGAAAGTTTTTCATCATCTTGGCCAAGAGTTTCCATTCTCTTTAGCCCCCAGAAACATCAGGCAACCCCTGTGCAATTTATTGCAGTTTATAGTTTCTCCACATGGACGTCACTTCCAAAATATTCATTAGAAAAATTAGTAGTTTACAATAAATGTTACATTTTTACAAGATAACACAGTGATTATTTATTAAGCATCTGGATTTTTTCAGCACCACTTCATAATGGGGATGAGCCTGAACTGGAACACCTGATCTAAACCCTCTTCTGACTTTTGGAGAATTTCAGATCCAAGTTCTTGAGGGCTGGGATTGTCTTCATTTCGAGTCTTCTACAGCTCTGAGCACATTGTTGGCACTTAACAAATAAACAATAGTAATCCAAATCTGGACCAGAAATTAATGGCTAGGGTGTATCTGTACTTTATAAAATTGTATACATCTTCCATGTTACCCATGCTACATCAAATGCAATGCCTTTTTTCTTTTGTAACCATAAATGATCACAGTCAGAAAATACAACCTCCAGCCCACAGCTCACGGGGTTGCCAGGGAAAAACACCATCCTTCATGGTAGCGCCAGCCATAATCCAGAGGTGTGAACCGGGGTGATGAAGTGGCTTTTAGACAAGCCCCACAGGGCAACAATAACTGGAACTATGGCAGCACCAGCTGCAAAGCCCACCCAGGCTGGAGCCCAGCCTCTGGCCAGCAGGCACACCTAGCAGGGAAGGAGCAAGTTGCACGTGATGGCACAAGGGAAACGTGAACTAGCGGCTGTGTCTCATCACAGAAACTGCACCAATTGTCTCATTCGTTCCCAGCTCTCAGAGAGGACAGAGAAGGTGGCTTACCCAGGCTGGATTTACTGGGATATAGCTTCACATTAGCACTCCTGAGGCAACGAGCGCTTCATATAAGGAAAGGGATCTTGGGGAGCTTCCCCTCGCAACGTTATCATCTGCCAAAGCCTTCCTGCTAACGTCACCTCTGCTTTACATGAACAGTGGACCTGGGGTTTAGGCCACTCTTTGGAAGTGTTCAGATTTGTAAACTAAAAAAAGAATGACTGAAAAGCATCTCACGTTGTCCTCCCTCAGGAAAGAGGAGTGCCCATATTTAACAGGGACAGGCCCAAATGCAGTAGTACAGTAGCATTTATTGTAATCTATATTGCTTTGGTCCAAAAGCTATACTATATTTTTCTTAGCATCTGCTTTTGGATATTTGGCCTTCTATGTGCTTCACAGTGGAAATGAAGAAACAGTGAAAACTTCTGGCAGTTTGCAGAGAACAGAAGGAGAGAACATAGATGGAAAAGCGCTCCAGCAGAGGTGGAGTAATGGCAACTGATATGCAAGGCAAAGTCATAGGAAACAATGCAATCTAACTTGTTCCAGCTGCCTGAGCAATCACAGGGACAGTGCCAGATGTAATATAGCTCTGGTTAGCATGAGCTGAAATGTGGGACAGCCTCCAAAAACAAGGACGGGGAAAAGAGAAGCAGCAGCTTGTTTGTGAACAAAAGACTAAACTATTTGGTTGCTAAAATACACGCAAAGGAGGTATCCCCTCCCTTTGCCCCATGTGCAAATCGCATCTAATCTGGAGAAAAGACAAAAGAAAAAAAAAAATCCAGTTTGTGGTTGTGCTGAATTCTTATGATAAACACTGGAGGCCATGCTAAATGGGGAGGAGAGCTTGGGGAGTGTTATTTTGGTTGTGCAGCAATTGAGTCCAATGTTTTAACAAACTACTGCTGCTCTGTTAGAGAAACTGCATTTTTAAAATGTGAATCAACCGGGACGATTCACAACAAGATTGCAGCTCCGAGAGCCCCTCCATTAGGTGTAGGGTGCATCGATGGTCAGTTCGACCCATGATTACATTGTAGGATGGAGGGCCTGAGTTACCTTGGGACTAGTTACCTGAGGTACAAATGGCCAAGGACTACGGTAACTCTGAGCCCAGCCTACGTGGCTGACAAACAGAACAAATATATTAATTCTGAACTCCCTTCTACTGATATTTAACCTAAATCTATCTCAAATCACTTTATACTATGTCGAGTCATGTCTATGGCTGTTGAGTTTACCTTTCCCCCAGGCCATTTAGACAATGAAGGAAACCCAGAAGGACTGTGTAGATCGGATTGCCTCGTCTGTCCCACCGCCTCCTTGCAACTGTTCCCCAACCTGCGAGAGCACGGGCAGAGCACAAAGTGGGCAGGACAGGCAGCAGTTTGAGTGCTTCTCTAAACGTGTTTCGCAGAAGAGCCCTGCTGCAAGGAAGGATCATTCTGCCTCGGTTTCCAGAGCACATTAAGAAATACCTTCAAGACGTCCCTCCATTTTTAACTTGCTTGTGTTTTCCCCGTAAGGGGAGGATCCAGCTGTCCAATTTGCTCAAAGTAGCAAGTCAATCTGTATAACATGGTCTGAAGGAAAGGATGCTGTTTTGGCTCCACTGAATTTCAAAGGGACTTGGCAATGATTGCCATTATTGGTCTGTATTAAAGTGACAACGTAGCAGGAGATAGGAAGCATTTCTATCCCCATTTTACAGAAAGAAAGGAAGACATGGGGAACTCAGACAGTTTACTTACTTACTCCAGGGTCTTGGTCCAGCTCCGCTCTTTCTCCGACACAGAAGTCACAGCTCTGAGGAGGGTGGCAGGCGCTGCACTAGCGTGGGTCTGCCACTCATCACCGTTCTCAGCTAGGAAAACAGGGCAGGACCAGATCGCTTCGCTTTGCGAGATGGTGAAAAAAACCTGAAAAGCGGAGTTAATTCTTCAGTTTTACAACAGAACGGGCTTCAACAGCAAAGTCTCTACTCTGTTCACAGTTTCTGAGCACTGCTGTGGTTGTCCTTCCTGCAAATATGATCCATTATCATATACTTGTTAACATTTATAGATGTTGCCACGTAATGTAGATATGGCTGTTCCTTCCCCCACAGCCCCAGTCTATTTGAGGGATAAAAGCTGTTGCTTTCTTACAATCAAAATGCCATCAGTCTTACGAGTATCAGATCTGCGTTGAGTTCTTGTCACAGAAACGCTTTACATTTATCACCTGGCATGTGCCACCTCTGTGCCCTTTTTCCCAGGGACACCACTTCTGTGGAAATATTAATAAATGACAAATTGCATTTGTGTAATCTTGTGAAATGTTTTGACTACTAAAGTTGTTCCATAGCAGTTCATTAAAGGACACATAAAGTATTTAAGTTTACATTTTATAAAAAGATCAGGAATGCTCTGGCTATCGCTTTCTTTCTATTGAGCATCTGTTTCCTATTTTTTTAACGGCTTACAGCAGTGGTTGGCCAGTTCTGTACTAATAGTTGATCTTAACTGGATCAAAACATTGTAATTTCTTAACAAAGGTTAGAGAGTGTCCTTCTAACACAGCTTCCTATGGCTGCAACCAGCAATGTCTGTGCATCAACATCTGGTTTCAAAATATTAAAAATTATAAACACTTCCAGATACAATCCATCTGGCCTCCCAAAATTCTACATCTGCATAATTTTGCTTTCCTTTTAAAAACCAAACACAGACTTAGTTTGGCCCTGCTACATTACTGAAGAATCCTCCTCCTTCTAAGTGCGGGGCAAAGCCCGTGGTCGAGTTTTGTTGGAAGCAGCCATCTGTATCTGGCTGACTGTTGTGTCTAACGTTGGCTGTATTAATAAGTGATAAGTGGAAATTCTTTGCTTGGTTAGCATACTGTATCTGCTTGAACCATAAGGGAGGCTGCAATGAAGAAATCATGGTGAACTGAACGAGCAGTGAAGTCTGCAGTGCTGGCTGCGACTGGGGTTTTGAAAGCTGTTTGCTTGCTGCCCGTCTGCATTGTGTCAGTCCTCTCAAAGACAGCACCAAGCCTGCAGTATCGCTTCCAGTGCAGATGCAATCACGGTGCGTGATTCACTGCGTCGCGCCAATGTCTCAGGCTTTCTTGAGCAGCATATTCCTTGGCTCCTACACCCCGCAGACAGGTCTCCAACACTGCAAGGGTCAGAGCAGTGGAAGGGGGACCACCCCTCTCCCTTTTGGCCAGAGATACTTCCTGTGGGATGGCTGCTGCCGCTGTGACTAAACAACACCGAACTACTTCCTCTGGCCTCTCTCCCCTTCCTTTTCATTTTGCATGCCAATTCAAGGAGCTCTGTACTGTTGAGTCCTTGGCTGCTTTACCCAGATGGAAAGATGATTTGTATTTCTTATGCACAGAGAAATAACAAGTCATTCTTACGCAGATAACTGTGTGCAGAGTATGAAATGTCATTGGTTTCATTAGCTTTTAATTAATGATGGTACTTAGTGTTCAACATTATGTATATCAAGGAATCGTGAAATTAATAATAACATATGGAAATTAATAGAGGTGTGGGAGATAAGTATTCCAAGTTCAGTCAAAGTCAGAAGTTCATCTCATAATTTTCGTGTCCTTCAATGGTCTAATTTGCAATGAAACAGTATTTTTCCCGGAGCTTTCCAAAAACTGAACAGGTTCCAGTAAGCTCTGAAGGCAGGACACTGAACAGGCCTTTCACCCCAGCTGGAGTGCTCCAGCTTAAAGCTGCAGAGGTAATCAAGATGGGAATTAACACTTCTTTCACTCTTCCAAGATTTTACTGGCTCTAATGAGAACATCTTCATGTTAAAAACAGGAACAGATAGCATCTTTCAGACCAGGAAAATGTCCCAAAAAACTCATTGCAAGGATCCATAGTTTAACTCTTCTCTTGGTTCATGGATACCTGGTACCCCACGGTCTGTTGCACAATAGCCCAACCAAAAATATACCGAGGATCATGGCCATACCCTGGCTGGGATGGTTGATAACAGCAGCCATGAAAATTTGAACCACATAGATAACAAAACCAGTTACAGATATTAATTTCATTATGGAAAAAATTCCAGTCGGGCCAGCCAATCTAAATGTTTAATTCCATTGTCATGCTCATTAGTTGCATATACTTCTAATTTCAGTTTGAGAACAACTTTCCTGAGTAAACCAGAGACAGCAAACACCATCGTAACACCATACCTAATCTCTCATGACTGATGTGGCTGTTGCTAATGTTTCCTGTAGTGATGGTGGCTTCCCAGGTGCTGAGGGACAAAAGCACTGTCAGACCATATAGTAAGCTGAGTAAAACGAAGGTCTACGGCTGCACTAGTTATATATACTGCTGTTGTCATCTCTTAAACGTAACTGAATCCGTAAATATGTGCCAAGTGCATCAGCCAGAAGATACCCTAAAAGGTTTGGGAATGACAAATCAATGAGAAAACCCCATAGCAAACTACCAGTAGTTAGTGCCAAACAACTCCCCACTCACCTGCGGCAGACACTAGAAAGCCAAGGCGGAGAAGGCAACCCGTTCCTTTCTTGGCTGAGGTCTGAGGCAGCTCCTTTTTTCGCTGTTCACAGCTAGAGCTTCCTTCCTTTTCCATCCATACTTTGAAAGAAATTCAAGCAAAGTTTACCTTCATTCTGAGACACATGATAGTTTAATCTTGATAATAATTCTTTTATTTTCAATCTAAGCAGTCAAAATAGAGTTGGTCATCAGTGAAAGAATTTCTCAGGAAAATGTTGTCTTGGGTTTCTTAATGACCCTGAGCTGCCAAAGTCACAAAAGACAACCATGCCAGCAGTATCCCTGTGCCACACTGGAGTTTAATTCATTCGATCATTTGATAACCAAACAATCTGATCATTTGATAACCATACATCATTCTTAGGGTGGCAAGTAACATCATCATATGTATCATCCCTGGTTTTCACCTCCTACAATGAACATCTTTTTAATGTTAGTCTTCAAAGTCTCTCTTTCCTTCTTTCCTCCTCTTCCCTACTTTCATCTCCCCCAAGTTCTTTTGTCTTCCCTTTTCTCAAAAAGAACATTTTCCTCCAGTGCAAAACCAATAATTTTACTGTGATAAGGGCAAATGGTTAGACAGAGATGGTCATGACCCTTTTGTTTCCCATCGTCAGCTGAGGAAAAAGAGCTCTGAAGGTATCTGGATTAATTTATTTGAAATTGTCTGTAAAGGAAATCAGAACCAACTTATGTTCTCTGTTTTTTAGGAGGAGGGAGTAGATAGCCAGTATGCTCTTAGGTTGTGACTGCTGCTTCTGGGCACCTGCTATCCTGCCTCATTCCCTCTGCGCGGAGGTGCACAGGGCTCCACTCTCTCTGGTTTGGCAGGGCAGCCATTTCAATGTAAGGGAAATTTCTTTTCCTGAGCAAAACTCCTCTGGGTATGAGAGGCTAGCGAGGAGTGCGATGGCTGTTGTCAGCCCTGTCAGGGAGGGATGCTTAGAATCCCTAAGAGGGAGATACTGAGGGCTGAAACTGGGGATAAGGCTGCAAGATCAGTCAGGGTGCAGGATTCAGAAGAAACCAGAATTTTAAGCAGTTATTTCATTATTGCCGTGAGGCTGCAGAGCCTGTCTTCCCAGGCGGAAAGCAAAGGTTTCATCCTGCGATTCCTGAGAAATAACACTGCAGTGGTGAAGCAGTTCTTGCCCCTACTTTAAGACACTGTCACTCATTGGGAAGAAAAGATTTGGAGAAGGCATTTTGGGAATCCTAATACTTCTATCTGTTTTAAAATATAGGTAAAATTATTAAAAATAAAGTAAATAAAAGATTAAATTGAGTAATGTGGTCTGACCCCTAAGTCTGCCTCACAGATACCTTTATCTATTTGGCATGACTTCAACAAAACATGATTGACCTGCATAGAGGCATGTGCCCTGTGTTGAGACACAGGGACTACCGCCTGGAGCTACAGACTTACTACCAATTATTTTGCTTGTGTAGACACTTAGATAAAACTGAATTAATTTGAGGTTAAGTTGGCCAACTTTATGGTCATGATTTTTGCTGCTGAATAAATTTGCTACCATCCATGTTCACTGAGGAAAGGATGCAAAGGCAATATTAGATGTTTTATTTGATATCAGAGAATAATCAAGAACCCTGCATATTTGATTGTGTCAGCCTTGGAAACAGGAGTCTGAGAGTTATTCATTCAATCAAGACAGTGAAACTTTGGCCTGATCTCTGTAAGACTAAATGTTATCAACACAACTTAAATACTTCAAAGAGGCTCTATATGAGGCATAAATAATTGCATAATACAATGTAGCAAACAAGCTAAGAAAAGAAAATAGCCTCAGCAAATAATTTGCTTTTCCTACGCAGCTCACAAAAAAGAAAAGAACCAAACCAGATAATTTGCTGTGACTTATTCTCTAGCTCTTAAAAGGTTTTGTCCTTTTGTTAAACAGGAATAGTTGGAGTCAGAATCTGGTTTTGTTTCTGTTGAGACTAATAGCAATAGCATGATTTCCGTAGTAAGGAAGCAAATCCATTTTGCCAGAGCAATGCTGTAAGAACTTATCCATGCTCTCTGACATGTAGGTAACATTAGAATTCACTTTTCCTATCTGATAGCATTGTTTTAGTATGAACTTCTTATTGCTTTGGAAGGTTTCTTGGTCTGACCTCAAGATCCCTGAAGAGTGATGGCCTAAAACTATTTCAAATAAGGCTGTCTGAAAATAAGAGCAAGCAATAAGAAAATTATACTGGCTTCAAATTCATCTGCTCAAGTGTCCAGGTTACCACAAATCAATTTTAAATTGTGCAGAAGCATTTTAAAAATAAATAAATTGCTTCTTTAGTTGTAATTTCCACAGTCTGCTTTCACTCACACTTTAATCAATAACTAAAGGCTGGGAGGCAGAATAATATTAATATATATCAGAAAAAAATATTTTCAAGCTATAACTCAGAGGAACAGGTTATATATGCAACTATACAATCAGGTTGCTGGGAGACTTTATGGATACTCATGGGTATGAACACTCAAACCAATATTAAGAACTAAAGGCCTTAGTTGTTCAGTGATGCACTTAATTAAGCTCTTCAGTTCCCATTTAATAACAGATTTCTGTCCATTCCATTTGTATTACATCTTCCTTCAATTGTACAAGTTCAGTCTTGTAATAAAAGAATGTATTTCCTCCTCTGGGTAAATATGTAACCTCTTAGGGATCATTTACACTTGAAAATTAGTTTGGCACAAATGCAGGTGGGAAACTAGACACAGTAACTATTTCTGTGTAATTCCACATGTAGATATTGTTATTGCACATTAAATTTTCCGCTCAGGGGATTATTCAGGAATGTCGATCCAGAATTGTTGCTCCAGAAAAAATGTTTAGGTGCAATACCACATTTGGAAAAGTTCTTCTGATCTATATTCAAGTCACATAAACCAGAAAAAGTCAAGACAGACAAGAAATTGTGATGCCTACATTGGCTAGGCTGGCAGAAAATCATTAACGGAGATGCCCAATGCCCAGCCAAGCCTTGATGCTTTAATTCCAAAGGATTTCACTCATTTTTGCAGATTTACTGCAGCGAGCATGTACCAGTGATGAGATCAGAACTATGATTCCTTTAAACCAGCTCTGCTCTTGCCTACTCACATTACCTCTCCTCAGGATAGCTAACAGAGGCAGATGACAAGGTAAAGTGCTTGTACTTCACACACAGAAATTATATCGACCACTATATTAAAGTAATCAAGGGCTGTGATTTAATCTCACATTTACAGGCAGTTGCTTAGAGAGGTGAGGAGGGAATCCCCTTGCAACACTCAACTCGTCCCAGTTGCCCATCATCTTGTCCAGAGGAAGGGCTTTCTGTTCCTTCCCCCCAAACACTGGAGACTGATCTTGTCTGAGGACAGGACAGCTGAATCAGATCAGTTCTCTGTGGTGTGAAAAGGGTTGCTGAAATTTCATGTTGATGAATCTCGATCGTGTGCTTGTGGTCAACCCCTAGAGCAGATGAATTAATGATCCCTTCTGACCTTAACCACTGGGAAACTATGCAGCTCTCAAAATGCTCCTTTCTTACAGGGACCCCAGAGGACAGTGCGTTGCACAGTGTCTTCTTCAGCTCGTAGCCATTCCGAAATGCTAACATTGACTTTGGGCCTGTCCTGGTGACTGCATTGTCTGCAGACATTGAGTTAACTACCGAGAAGTCCTGCAGAGCTGCAGGACTCTGACAATTGTGGAGAAACAAGCATTTAATTGAACGTGTTACAAGGCCATAAAGTAACTACTGGCAGTTAAGGCTTTACAGCTTATTCCTGGTCACATGTATCCTTCTTCTGCCCATTTCAGGCAGGAAGAGTTACAGGAACATTTGCATGTTTGCTTGCCTAAAGACAAAAAACTCTTTGTAAAAATATAGAATCTGGAAACAAGCTGGCTGGTGAGGTCTTAAAATACTGGCTGCAAATCAAACACAAGAAAGGTATTGGTGAAGGCCATGTCATGCACAAAGAAGAACGCAGTGATATTCACCTTTGGAACCCTCCTTGGGCTGTGGAAACAAATCAAGCTTCATTTAGTCAAAATATCTTCACAACTAGACAGAGTTCTGCTTTGTTTTTATATCTTAAATGTAAGCATCAATGTAAAAGGGTATTGATGACTAAATGAAGCTGTACGTTTGCTTTTTGTACAAAAAGACTGTATTTTCCTAAGGCCTATCCCAACCACATCACTCAACAACACCCTTTAAAAATAGTGTCTCCTCTTAAAAATAAAAAAGGATCCACTAATATTCATATGGTCACTCTCGCTTAAGATGCTGCTTGCCCATACAAAGTGATAGACTTATAAAACTAAGTGTTGTACAATAAATTGACCTTGACCTCTGAAGGTCAAATTCATCATTAGCTTAACTTCTCCAGAGAACGTGCTCACACTAGCTATTCATTTTCTTGCTGAGTGCTTGCCTAGGCTGAGACTGTGGCAAATCTTTAAATCTCAATGAGGTGAGTCTAGGATTATCATGTAGGTAAATATATGCCCAAAATGTCATCTTTACTCTCCATTAAGAAAGAGTTAAACAAAATGTTTGAATGGAAAGTTTAATAACAAAAGACATTTATGATGTTTACTTAAATTTTCTGGACCATTAAGTCTAAATGACATGAGTTATTGGATGCTATATCTGGCCAAAAAATCTTTTTGACCAGTCTAAGTTTTACTACATGCTGAGCTGCCAGCATCCCCTCTTGAAAAAAAGAAAAAAAAAAAAAAAATCTGTGGTCAAATCCTAGTTTTCTCAGTGAAATCTGGATTCAGAATAGCCATTCATGCCAGAAAGTACCTTTTGAAGTTTACATTAACATGGATATTTATTTATTTTCCCTCTGTAACAATGACAGTGGTTGAGATAAACTGTTTAATTCTAAATAGAAAACACATCTGCTGTTTCTGCATTGTTTGTGGTTGCTGGAGGGGTGACAATTTAAACCAAGTAGCACACATGACATTTTAAGTGAGATGTTGTATGAGGATTTGCAGCTGCTGCACTTTCCTATTTTCCTCTCGCCTGACGGCACTGCTCCGTTGCAGAGCCTGTAAACCTTTCCATCCCCAACACAGCTCTCAAAGGGAGAGTTTATACACATCCTTATATACGTGCATGCATACGTGCATACGTGTGACATTTTTGACACACTCGTTTTCACTTCTTTTGAGCAGAAGAGCATTTTCTACACTGACTAGGATTTCAGTGGCCAGCACAGCCCCGAGACGATCAAATTAGGCCAGACTTTGCTAAGGGCTAGGTGACAAGCAGGCATCTCAGAGCTCCGAAAGTAACCTGCAGCTGAGTCCTGACCCACCAGCGTTAGACGTCATGGCCCACGTGGGGATCCGGTGCGTTTGCAGTACCCCTGGGCTGCGATGCGTTTGGTGCTGGAGAGCCGCGAGGCTGGCCCCAAGCTGGCCCCGTTCTCTCCAGCAACATCCCCGTTATCTCAAGGCTGCTGGACAGCATTAAACAAACAGCAAGTGCTGTGGGATTGGACTGAGCAAGGCAATTGGAGGTTAGGAAGGCTGGCCCCAGCTCCAGCCACGGGAGCTGTGGCACAAGCGCCGTCCCAGCTCCCCGCTAGCATCCCCTCCTGCCTGCGGAGGCTTTAACGCGGGGCGTTACCTATCCCCCGCCCCAGGTAAACACTGGCTGAGTAACAGACTTCATTCATGCCCAAGCGACTCAGAAGTGTAAGCCCTGTTTGCAAAGATGGGAGCCTCTGAACGGCATGCTGCAGTGCTGACACCTAAACTAGGGTTAAATTATCTGGTTTTGGATCCCTATAGTGGTTTAGTCGCAAGGACACACTGCTCCTTTCAGGTTAATTAACTTGGCCCTATATCAATGGGGGTTACATTTCTAAATCATTTTGATAGATTGGAAAATTTTGCCTGCTTACTAGGCTGAGACAGTGAAACTCCCTGCTCCCTTCACTCCGGTGTTTCTACCCTGCTTTAAGCTATATAAAACCATGGGGTTTGACAGTGCAGTAGTGCAATCCACTAACCATAAAAACAGTGTGGGTTGATATTATTATGGCTATATTATGGCTGGAGAGACTAAGAAGCTCCTGAGCAGTGTGAAAAGCTTGGGTGTGCGTCTGAAGGAGGGGTAGGGCCCATGAGCTCCTGGTACACAGCCTCCGCTGCATTTCTGCTGACTTTTTCTCTTCAGTTCAAAGAAGGGTGTTGGTATTTTATTTTGCCATTGCTTGCTAGAGAAGAGGCTTCCTCTTTTCCTTCTTGAAAAATCCTGCCTTGGATCTGAAGGGAAAGTTATGACGTTTTCTTTGCCATTGCTGTTCCTCCTCTCTGTCGCCCCAGCAAAGCAAGAGCTTCTCTTTGGAGCTGATAAAACGCATGGAGCAGAGCAAATTATTTCCCTTGGGAGGGACCAGATTACAACAAACTGCAAATATTAAAAGAAAAAAATTCCCAGGGAGGAGCCTCACTATCGACCTCCAGGTCATCTTCTCCCACAGCCCTCTTTGCATCGTACAAACTGAACTTTGTCCCGCGCTACTAACGTGCCCAGTGCAGTTTTCGGAAACAAAGCATAAACACACCCAGCCAAGTGCAAGCTTAATATAAATGCTGCCTCTTCCTCTGGTTGCAGTTGTGAGAAATTGCTTGTGTTTTAAGAGGGAGGATGGGGAAATCAGTTCCCAGGTTGGGCCTCGCTGCAGCCACGCAGGCAGGGCGGAGAGAAGCCAGCTCCGGTGCAGGGTGCGCACACATGCTCGCCTTCAAGCGCCATTAGCGAGCCACACGCCGACGGGGATGCGCGGGCCCGTGTGCTTTCGCAGGGTCACGGCGTGTTTGGGCTTTTTTGTAACGCTGGCCCCCGCACAGCAGCCACGGAAAGCGGGGCCATGGTACTCTGTCAGTTCAGGGAATCACTGGGCTGCCAAAGAAACCACATAACAGCTATTCAGCAGATGAACTCAAATAATGCCACAGCACTTGGGTGGCCATATTTATACTGGGCTAGCCAGGAATGTCAGGATTTCAGCATTCACAAAAAATGCACTTCTGGCAAAACTATCTCTGTCATTTCAGCTCCACTCCTCAGTCTCAAATGATCCATATTGTTAGGAGAGCCTCAGTGTTTGGACTAGCATGTGTTTCCCCACTTCATAGGTTTCGGGAGTAAGGAAACGAACCCTGCCCAGCCGTCCTCCTCGGCAGTTCTGCTTTCCTCTAAGTAAGCAATGGCAAACATGAGATGGGAGAGAGATACATGTGAACTCCTGCAATCTGTCACAGCACAGCATCTCCCGAGCACCGGCTTTTTACCCTTGGATCTATCCCATCTCTGTCTGCACAGCCATATTTCAAGGATTTGTCATGGGTCACATCTGCCAGCAATCATGTGGAAGAAACATAGAAAAAGAGCAACGTGCATTAGCTCCACTGTCTTCTTCCTGCAGCCCTCCTGTGCTCTTGACAAACGGACAAACTCCCATGCTGAAGACAACCAGCCTCATCCCCACCCCAGAGAAGCAACTGGGAAGCTACCACGAGCTTCAGCGGACTTAGTCCCACAGGATCAGAAACCTGCAAACCTCACTCACACAGGAGGAGGTGAGGAGCTGAGGCACAGCCCCACAGCTCCCCAAAAACTTCAGCCCAACAAGGAGGCTCTGAGCACCGCAGCAGGCAAGGTCACCGTGAAAACTGTTTTACCGCTCAGCAGTGTTGTCTAGGAAGAATAGTAGGGGATTTTAGACTTGTTCAGGTTTCCTGGGCATCTGGCAGGCCAGGGGAAGCAGATCTGCGCTCCCTCCTACCCAACTGCTTCATGCTTCAGAGCCTTGGGCCTCTGTGGCAGCGCGAGAGCAGATCAGCTGCACCAGTCCTCCCTGTGACTCCAACAGCTCCTGGCAGTATCAATTTAATTGCATCTGAGCTATGCAGCTCATTTAGACTTAAGCACAAAGTCTGGTATACTTTGAAAGCCTCAGATTTAGTGCACGTGTGCAACCTACCTGCAGATCAGGCATCTCCTGGGAGAAGCATGTTCTTCTGTACGTGGTTTCTAGGCCAGGAAATCTCAGGTAGGAATATAAGAGCCCTGATTATGGTTAAAATGGACAAGTAAAAATACCCCTGTAAACTGAAAGAGGAGTGGCATCAGCCTTTCAGAAGCAAAGGTAGATGAGAGTATTCTTGTGGATCTTCCAGTCTCAATGCCCTGTCCAGTTGGACTATGGCCCCTGGACTGCTTTTTCAGAATTATTCCACCTCTCTGTGCTGTCCATACACTAGCACTATGGGACAAAATAACCAAGGAAGATTTAAAAAAAAAAAAAAGTTCTAAAATCCTGCTTTAAAAGAACTACAAACTTAAATATTGGAGTACCAAAATCAAGCGCTTCCAAGTTAGGATTAATTTAGTCTTTGTAAGTGAAGTTCTGCTATCCCATAATACCAGCTCCATAAAATAGTACTGACGTTCTCTCCGATCATTTAGGAGCATTAACCGCATCTGGAGAAATCTCTCACTGCAAGGTTTTCTACAGTATTAGAGGACTTGGTAGGATCTTCTCCTATGTGTGATCAATGAACCACCAAAACCAGCTGGTGCTGACACAAATATATTTTGAAACCTGGAGACCTGACACACAAAAACATCTCTCTTCAGCCAAGGCAGTGGGCCAGGTGTTTAAGATACAGGATTTGCCAAAGTGCTTGGAGCTGAAATGGGAGCAAGACCAGTGAAACATTCAATCTGTTTGCAGTACTTTAGTGTCTCTTTTACAGGTTTTCTGTTTTTTGTTCTTTGATTCGGCAAATTCAGTGCAGAAGAGAGGCTTGCACAATTTCCATTGAACAGCTTCCTCAAAACAAGGAACAGTATCTTGAAGAAAGTGCCAAAGCTTATTGAAGGATTCATACCAAGGCATTATGTTCTATTAAGACATTCCATAAATACACTATTAACAGGAAATACTGAACACAAATAATATTCAAACAAACAAAAATCCCTCAAAATCCAGGCGATGGCAAACTGATCCCAGCTCTGTTCAAGTTAGTGGAAAGTTTGCCAGACATTTCCAAGGAAATCTAGATCTCATCTGTCTCATGAGGGGTCAGTCCTGAACTACAAAAGATAATTCACTAAACACTGTGGACACGAGGCGTGACAAATGAAAATCAGGCAAACCTATACACTGTTTGGTGTTATGTTTACAGGTGTTATTCTGGAAATAGGGCAAGGATAGGAAGGCTGATTGATTGATTCAAGACAACTATGTTCACTGAAAGCCAGCGTAGGTGTGCTCAGCGGTAAGTCACAAGTCAGCCACCCACCTGATAATTGACAACACAATTTGTAATTTGTGTTGTTTGCCCCTTTGAGGTGGCTTCTTCCAGTCAGTAACAGTATATTCGAAGAGCTGGTGGGCAGATGTTACAAATAGGGACAGAAGCACATCGCACGCATCAGGAATTCCTTTAAAAATCAATCCCCAAGAGCATTTAGTGGCTGTACATGCTACCCAGCCCCATAGGCTTCTTCACCTGCATAATTCAAGTTGCTCTAAACAGAGCTGCACCACTAGTAATGCATGTGGTATGCGAAGCTGGAAAATTTTGAAACATTTGAACTGCTACTAAATCTCTGATAATATTTAGATTAAAACCCCTTTGAGGTATGGACAATCTGCTGCTGTATTTATGCACTGCCTATGAAAACCTGGGAGAGAGTGGAGAGAAGACTGAGGCTATGACGACTTCCCTGGGTCTATTTCAGTGAGAATTTCTGTTTCTATTTCTGTTGCTCCTACATCTAATGAGGGTGACTCAGACTATGCTGAAAAAAGCCAAGGAGCAAAACTGGTTATCCATGGTCCTTTTCCATATATAGGTAGGATAGTAATATGACCTAAATTTTACAAACTCCTCTGAGTAAGGAGGTATCAAATAGAGTGGTTGCACGGCACCAGGATTAGCCAGAGGAGCTGCCTCCGCATGCTACTTTTCTTTTCCCAGGGCCCTGTGAATTTGGGGCTAAGCCAGAAGTAGCTATTGCCTCTTTGCGCTGGATCCACAGTGCTGGTGAGAGCAGAGAAAGCTTTGGACCTTCTTCGTGCTCCTGCTCTGGTGTAAGCAGATTTCATGTGGGACTGCAGTCAGTGTCCCAGGTAACTTGTCCAGGAGACAAAAAAACTTCAGCTTTCACACTCGGCCTCCCTGGTTTGGTACTGTGAAAGTGGATTGCCGCTCCATGTTACAGAAGGTGGAAAGAGTGGGTGCAATCCAGCCTTGCAAACTCCTCTGTGCCTGCTGCTTATGTCTCACGAAGAGAGCCTTGCTGAAGGGGTGCAGCAGTCATATGCAGACCCATATAAATGGGAGCTCAGGGCATGCTACGGAGCAGGCAGGGCTTCTTAGCCCTCAGCCTTTCAGCTTAATACAGAGGGCTCCAAGAATTATTCCAATAAATCCAAATGCTTGTAATCTCTTCTCACCCTAGTACTTCCTCCTTTAGAGCATGTCTTCTTCTGTGCCAGCAGTGTGGAAATACACTCCTCGAAGTCACATCAGTTGTTCTAGTGATTTCTTGTCGCAGAAGTGGTAATCCCCGCTCTTACAGACGATGAAATGTCTGAGTGGTACTATGTGATTGGGAGGATTACAGTATTAAGAAGTTTGTGAGCCTCAGATTTTCTGAAGCCGTTCAGTTTTACCTGAGCCTGCCTCTACTCATTTCAGATGATAGCATGTTTTTAGGCTTGGCTGGGTGAGTTACTGAGGTGGGATTAACGGGCAGTTGCAGTATTGTTTGATCAGATTATCCCCAGCCCTGTCCACTTGTCCCTTGTTGCAAGTTTTTACACGGTACATTACACTACAGAGACTATAGAGCCAGTGAGACTCAAACCGTGTATGCAGTTGTTTGGATATTATTTGCATGGACCAATAATATCCAAATAATTATTTGGATATTATTTGCATTTGTATGCAATTGGTTAGATACATGCTCCCAGATCTAGGCACTGTCATGATGATTAAGGGGAAGACAAGACGCCCAATGGTGGAGTTAGCTACCCATCCTTTTCTTGCCTGATCTGAATTATGTCACGGCAAAAACACAAAAATTCCCTTGCACCAAGGTATTTCCTCTGGTAACTACAGCAATCTTACTCTACAATATACATTTCCTGTCAATGGAAGACATTCGCTCCTGGATAGATGCAGCTGCCAGAAAGAAACAATGATACATGAAGGTCCAGGAGAAGCCGTTAAATCCTAAAAGAACATGCCCAGGAAATATCAATCAATTAATATAATAACTGATCATCTTCGCCCTTAAAAAATCAAGCTAACAGCTGTGCACTGTCTCTTCTTCCAGAAATGAGTCCAGATCCCTTTTGACCTGGTGTACACTATTTATTTCTATTGTAGATTTTGGCAGTTTGCTTCATACTTTTAATTATACCCTCTGAGCAATGAAAGTCATCCTGAATAGTTTACAGCCCATGCCTCATCTGCAAGCTGTAACCTCTTTCTTTGGAATTAGCAACAAGTCACACAACTTTTTATTTGAAACAACCCATTCCTTTTCTGGTGTATACTGTACTGTATTTCCTGCAAATTCCTATCCCTTCCAGCTGCAGTAGAACTTCAGTCTCCATTGACTTGAACCCAATGCAGTCATTT
This sequence comes from Ciconia boyciana, assembly GCF_034638445.1. Classification (NCBI taxonomy): domain Eukaryota; kingdom Metazoa; phylum Chordata; class Aves; order Ciconiiformes; family Ciconiidae; genus Ciconia; species Ciconia boyciana. The sequence goes on from NC_132936.1 coordinate 64,002,334, forward strand.
ACTCCACTGTTCCTAGATTTTTAAGGCCTGAAGAAGCAATTGCATTGTCTAGCCTAACTTCCTGTAAAATTAAAACCATAAAATTTAATTTAGCTACTGCAACGTGAAGCCTAATACATTACATTGACTAGAATGTATATTCTTCTATTTTTACTAAAAGTTAATATGAAATACAGAGGTCATGATTGCATTCCTCAGTTTCACATTCCCTATACATGCCTGTAAATGACTCCACAAGGTATTAGGCAATGAAGAATCAGACCAAAATGGTCAAATGACTGCAATATTTCCTGATCAGTTTTCATATACCCCTATGCATAATGATTTAATTATCTTTTGTTTCAGGTTTCAGTAGTGTTTTACTGCAATCTGTATGTACTTTCTGGAACAGAAAATCAAACAGTTACATGATAAATATTATTATCATACTGTCTATGGAGCTTGGAAGGGATATCGCTAAACCTCATTTTTGATAAAAAACTATTTTAGATGGAGATTATTATTCTGATTCTTTGGTTAAACAAATTGCTGTTTATTGATGAAAATACTCACCTTCACATGGCAGAAAGCATATGAAAAGATTCATTAGAAGTGGTTCCAAAATGGAAAAAAGATACATTGGAGTTGATTCTGAGGAGGAGTTTTATGTCTCTTATCTGAGACCTTGCACTGTGAACAGCATCTACAAGGGTGGCAGCTTCAGATTCTTGGGCTGATATTATAGACTTCATGAGAAATTTCAGAATGGCTTTTGAAAAGCTATCTCAGTGTGAGATAGCTTTTCCTAAAAACGCAGAGAGAATTTATGTTGAAAACAGAATTGAAATACAAGAATGATCACTCCCTGTCCTGTATTTAGATCACAGTTCTCAAGCTTGAGTGACAGAAACAAGTCAGAGGAAAACAGTCAAAAGCAGGTTCTTGTAGAACTTGGTATTTTTGCAATATTTGCCGTAGAACTGGAACATGAAATATTCTTCATCCTCCTCTGTCTCTCACTCCTGGGTTATATGTCCTACTTTTGCCTAAAAAATGAATGCTTAGGTATCTGTTGAAGTCTAAGTTTGATTTTAAAAGCCGCTTCCATTTTAAATAAATTTCAATGCTTGAGAAAGTTGTCCCAACAAGCTGGAAATTTGGAGATTCTCTCTAGCACAATTTAATAAACAGAACCACAGCACGAAAACCTGCTTAAATCTGCAAGGGAAGTAAATACACCATTGCAGCTGAGGGACCCAGAGGACTCATCGGGTATGATCAAATGAGTGTATTGCACAGTCTATTTCTATATCTGAAAGACATGCTTGTCATAATTTATTTAGGAACTCGGAGTGAGTAGGCAGCATTTTGGTATTGATTGAGGCATAAAAATCTTTACAATTCTCTACCCGAAGCCATAGAAATCTGATGCAGGAGTGGCTTAGTCATGCAGTATTAGAACATTTTCTTCCCTGGAGGAAGCATCAAACACAACATATAAAGATTCTGTAGAATTACCATTTGCAATCCTGTTATTTTTCTTCTTCTTTTCTAGTACTGATATGAACTGGTCCCCAAAAAGTTATCATCATGATTAAAAGAGAAATGTAAAGAATTATACAGTATTAAATGATTATAGACTGACTCTTGCCCTCTATCCTACTTTTTGTAAGCTCTGTTATGCAACCGAGTGTAGTGACATAAATAGGATATAGGCCCTCTTTATCTTTTTGGAAGAAGTTATAGTGTATTCAAAAGATTTTTGGTATGTGTGTTACTTTATCTTCATTATAAAAACAACTTGGATGTGGGCTCGGGGGGAAATTTATAGTCTCTCCATGACACAATTAAATTACAAATGTCTCATTAGAGACTGCCAGTGTACCTCAGATAATGACTCTAAAGCATTCATATCAAAGCTCATTTCCAGACTGTTTTTCTTTTGAACTCATTGTACTTGAGGATTGTACTAACTTTTATGAATATGTTTTTAAGGGGCACTGTCCTTTAGGGCACACCATAAATACTGGTGTGCTTGGAGTAAAAGTTGTTAAGAGTCCAGCGAGGAGAGTAAGGAGAGAGGTTGCAGAAGGGAAATATAAAACCAAAAAAACCTAGCTAAGCCTAGTTATGAAAACTTTTATCTAGCACATGATCAAGAGAAAGAAGTCTTGAATACACAGATACTTTATCCATTGCAAACTACAATTAAACCAAAATTTCAGATGATGAAACAAGTACAAGAGAATATATTTGCTGTGATTCACTTTCACAAAGGAAGTTTGACACCAGTTATTTCCGATACTGACCAAGCTTTACAAAGTAGCCCCTTTGGTGAACGCTTTCTTATACTTTGGCTTTTTGCCTTTGGCACCAATAACACACTTGATTACTGAAAAAGTAAATATTAATGAATTGGAAGTTAACTCTTTTCCCCCAACTGTGACATTATGTAATGAGTCTGAACATCCAACTGGATAGACTTAGATTACTTGTTGGTCTTTTTTTTTTTTTTTTTTTCCAGTTCTTACAAAATACCACAAAGCTATATTATTCTGTCTTTCATGAATTCCAGGAAATGGATAAATCAGATCAATGCATCCTTTGTATGAAAGCTCAAGAAAGAATTTCTGGTCCTCTTCATGTATAACGTCCATTTTACAAAAAGTGATGCCTTGTTTGTAAAGAATGAACTACTGTTTAATGTTAAGTAGAGGTAACCTACTTAAATTTAGTTCTCTTTAATGACTGCACTGGTGAGGGAAGACACCGGTCATCCTGAGCTGCTCTTTCTTCATGTGTCTATCTGAAGGGAACATAACATATAATTTGTGTAGAAAGGAAGAAAGTGGTTCTAGCTTCTGTAGTTCACCTGGCAAGTGGAAGAGGCTCTTTATGTCCTAACGCCTCTGCTCCCTTCCTCCTGACATCAAAGACTTGAGCCCAGTAGCAGTAAACTAAAGCTGCAAACACAGAGATGAAAGTGTATTTCTATTAACTCCCAGAAAGGAAACCTAGCAGTCAACAAGCATGTAAAAGAGCCTTCTCCCTCAGTCTTCCAAACAAGTGATCCCCCTTTATTTTTTCACGGTCTCATGAGGTACAAACAGGAGAGTGTTTGGCTCTTCTCCTGCTTCTGACTTTCCCTCTTAAACTTGATGATACCATGCACACTTCCCACTTTGGAAGACTCAGTTGTAGCACCACAATCTATGTCATCATTCATTTCTTGAAACAGTGATAAACGAATGTGAGGAACACTACGTGTTAAAAAAACCCTGCCAGGGCACATACAGTTGTTAAGGTTATGATGTCTCAATTTTGTTTGAAATTTTCCCTGAGTTCATACACTCTTCAGAACTCATGGGCTGGAAATTTTAGCAAAATTTCCTACTGTTAACTCCAGGTATTAGTTATTTTGTAAAGAAGGATTAACTATAGCTGCGAAAGAACAGGCACTGATTTTTGCAGTGGCTTATGACCTCTATTTTTCATCCATCCTTTCTATTTCCAGGAACACACCAGGACACAAATGTTTAACCAATGTGTCAGGAGAGAGCATCAGCATTGCTCAAACTTATCCAGAGTGCACAGATATGAAAATGGAAATTCAGAATACAGTAATATGTGAGTGGGGAAATGATTCATGAATAGCTAATATGCAGCACTCTGCTATCCAGTAACTGTTCATTTCTGGTGCACTCAAGCCCACATGGCTGTGGAGAAGAGCTGACACATACGAGCATTAAAATCTCAGAAATCAGCAGGCAAACGGAAGGAAATAAATGTATTCCAGTCTCATAGTCATCTGTGAGCCTGACACATGAATGCTAGAAGTCAGCAATACTGTATCATTATCTCTTAACAAAAAGATAGCTTTTCCTCCCCTCCCCTACATTTGGTAATTCCAAGGGAGGTTGCATGTGCTATATCAGATTGTGGCTAGTAGTGACAAGTGTGATATAGCAGTAGGCTTTATTAAGGAAGTTAGGAATGTTTAAAAGTGCTAAGTAGGCCAAAAAGGCATTTAGAATATCCCAAAGGCAAGCTAAGAGAAATAGCCCTTTGGATGCTTCAGAGCAGATACTCCAAACAGCTCGGTATCTAACAGCTCCTTCTTAGACATTTAACAGCAAGGCTGGGCTTTCAAGAGTACTAAGCTCCACAGCCTGATCACTGTGATTAGGAGCCCAGCCCAGGGGGAAGCAGGACTTCAATTTTTCAGCCCTGGATTTCTTTGCAAGTCCAATCTTGACATCTCGGGGAAATGTTTTCCTAATTTGTTTTATTAAAAAACCCCACTGTTTTTCCTGGAAGTCTGGCAGGTCTCACACTATAATAGTAGATAACTAACATCCCTGCAGGTCAGGTCTTTCACTGTAAAGTAAAACTAGATGAGGTGAGAATTACCTGTACTACCCCTGGCAGTCCGATTACCTGAATAATGTATTTAAATATTCAGATACAAGCAAAAAAAAATTAATTTAAGTTTAGGAAAGATTTATACAGCTATAAGTGAAACCATTCTTCTGGAATGAATATGATCCTAAAGTTTAGAAATCCTCAGGCTATTCTCTAAACAAAGATGTGGGAAACTATTACTGTTTATATTAAATATTCCCATGTGGATCTTTTGGTCCTTCTGGAATATGAATGGCAATCTCTTGTAAAATCCCTACTGGAGCTGTCAACACTTTTTATATGAGGCATCCCAGATCCAGAGAGGAGTGGAGCATGCATGTGGGTGGGACATACCTGTTTCCTTAGGAATTGCTCACCCCTCTGGTGGCAGACAGGTTTTCTGAGGCTACCCAGATATCAGAGCAAAGTCACTAAAGTGATTTTTCATAGGGGAGGAGATGATACACTCTTCCTTATTACCAGCTTTGTGAAACAGGGTCTTCAGCAGAACTACTCCTGATTTAGAGCACAGGAATTTGAGACTAAAAGGATGGTCCTGTGCCACAGACTGACTCCCTGTTCTCACAAGCCCCAACTCCTACAGTCAGCGCACACACTTACCAGGCTCCACGTTGAACCTTCCCGTTTTTATCTGCTGCCTTCATGGAAACCTGACCCAGAAACCACCTTCTGCCTTGAAGCCTAAATTAATTCCTGGACTGTTCATAACCATTTCTCCTTGTGACAATATTTTGCATCTATTTAAACTTCTCCTCTTCCCAGTATTTCTTCCTCTCTTCCTCCTTAGTGTATTTGTGGAAAGTAACCTTGTCCGCCCTCAGGTTTCATTGTATTGCTGAACCATGCCAAGCTCTTCTGGTCTTTTCTTCTAAGACAGGATCCCCAGTAGGCCCTTTGGTAGGCCTGTTCTATGAGCTCTTAATCACTCCATGAGGTCTTTTCTGCTCTTATCCCCTGCGTGTGAGTCTGGTCACAGATAGTCAAAAAAAGATGGGTTCAAAGTACACCAGAGAATCTCCTGCCACTACCTTGGAGAAAGCCAGTCCCTACCAGAAACGCTTCAACCGATAAACTGCAAGCTTGCGTTCTCATGGTCAAGACCCCATTACAATTTCCACAGTATTTTTTCATTCTTCTATTATTTCCAGATGATGAGATCTGACTTTATCGCTTATAGCACTTACACAATTAAGTGAGAGGTGAATCAGGGCCAGGTTGTTTGCCAAAAACCAAGTAAAACCCAAACACTTCGCATCACTGTTTATTTTCACACTCCTCTTGAAGAAATATCTAGGTCAACTACACCAAACTTTGACTTCAGGATGCCTTGAATAAGGCTCATGCTCAAGCTACCTTGTTTATACCTTTTTGAATGATTTATCCAGAAGTATTTGTAGCCCAAAGTATACTTATCAGTGAGAATTAAAACAGAAATCAAGATTAAAAGTTCTCTGTTGCTTCTGTATATAGAGAAATGAAGCAGTAATTATACTGTGCATATCTGGTCACTATAACTGAGATATTAACTTTATTTTACACCTACACAAAGAAAAGTTATTATTTTATAGAGCTACAGTGAAAATGTTGCTCCCTTGAAATCCCCACCGATTTCAATGGACTAGGATTTCTTCCACAGAGTCTGATTTACTACTTCACTGCATCCATTGTATGCCAGGGTAACTTTACTGAAATCACTGGAATTCCCTTGGCATGAAAGCAGTGAAATCAGAAAAAATCTGAGTACAGAGAATCATCATAATTTTTATTGGACTAAAAGGATTACAATTGAGGGTTAACTGTTTTGTTAAACATCAGTTAACTGAGATGTTCTCGACTGGCTTGTTAGACAGTTGCATACTGCTATGGAAGCCAAATATAAATACATTTCCTGCATTCATACCATTTTATAAAACTAGAATCTTGCATAGACAAAACAGGGAAACTGCAAAGACTTACATCACTGCTAAATGAGTTTCTCTTTAAAAAGTGCTCAACGTGTTTTAGACCAAGAGCCAAATTCTGCCCCTTGATATACACATGCAAATTCCATTAAAGTAGCTGGAACTGCATATTCATACTTGTGGGAATGATTTGGCTGTTTAAAGGCAATTCTGGGAGCATTGACGGCTAGGGCTGCTCAAGAATTTGCCAGTGAAAATGCTTTTTTGTTTTATTTTGTTGTCAAAAACTGTTGATTTGTCAAAACTAAACATTTCTGCACATATATATAGCATGTTTGACAATGATCACATTTCTGGTTAAGGAAAAAGAGAAGGCTAATGTCCACAGCACAGCCAACAAGCACTTATGCCAAACTGAGGGCTAGTGTCATATTTATGCTTTCCCAGACCTAGTGCTTTCTCTTGCAGTCCATGATGAATCCCTTGACTGGGATAAGTCGTCATCAGTCTCCCTCACTGGAGCTATTTCACACAGTTGTTTAAATTCAATATTAATTGGGCAAAGAGACTGCCTAATCATCACTTCCCCATCTGGTAGCTTTGTGTTCCTGTCAGGAAAAGCAATTACTTGAACCCCTCCTCCCTACCAGGGGACTATCCTCTTAACAGGCACTGTTGCTCTTGATTGAACAAGGCATTGGCTTATCTAACACCTGCCATGAAAGGAGTAGTGGGAAAATTTTTGACTCATCAGAAATGGTCATGAGATAGGTTATTTGTTTTCCTGTAAATTCCACCCACCCCCATAAAAATACTAGTGAAATAGTACTTGGTTTCGGTTTTACTTTGGAAATGCATATTTTTGTCTATATCTATAACTTTTGATATATTTGCTTCCCACCTCTAGTATTTCAGCAATGGAATTAATACTTCATTAAGCACTCAGCTTTCAAGGTACTTGGGGATACAAACTAAGCAACAAACTTTTTACATGCATACATGTAAGACCAACAGCAAGAGAAACACCATGCTTCTGCTGTGCTGTTTGCCAAAGCAGATGAGTTGGGAAGAGGGGAATTTAACACTGATACTGCATATTATGGATGGCTTATCTGGCTGGCCTTTGGAAGGCAGCATGATAGAGTAAAACACAACTTGTCAGAAGTGCAGCCAGTGGCTTGGGATCAAAGTCCATCCCCATGTCAGGGATTGAAGCTAAAGCAATGCCTACATGTCCTGCTTAGTCTTTTCTGTGGGACTTTTCCAGCACATGAGCCCCAGGGTGGTGATTTCATGTCCCTGCAGGTGGGAACCCCCTTGAGGGAAGTGCAGCAGAGGTTGTTATGAGGCACGAATATCATTGCACATTGCAATACTTCTTTGTCGTGAGAAACAGTGGTAAAACCTGCCTCCCATTCCCAGTTCTGGCAGCTCAGAAAGGAAGTCTCAGACCCCATAAGCAGCTCTTGCTGGCTGGCAAACAGAAGGGACAGGGCTTACGAGATAAACAAGCTTAGTGCTAGCTCTTCACACAGGCTGAATTTCACTCCATGCCATTAAAAGTAGCACTGCTGACTTGACCACCGTTAACCCCTTTAGGAGTCACTCCTTAACTGTTTTTTGACAAATCCTTACTGCTTGTAAATGAAGTTAAAATTAAACATTTTTCCCTCTCTATTTTTTTCAAAACTGTTCTCTTGCTCTGGAGTGATGGAGCTGCTTTTTTGTACTTTGAAGTTCATTCATTCTTCTTTCATTCTTTCTTTCTCTCTCTATCTTTCTCCTGCTTTCTTTCTTTCTTCCTCCCTTCCGTCCTTCCTTCCTTCCTTCCTTCCTTTCTTTCCTTCTTTCTTTCTTTCTTTATATTTCTTTATTTCTTTATGTCTTTAGTTTTAACAGTTTCACTTCTAACCGAAGTCCACAGCCTGTAGGAAAAGGCTTTCCCTTCAGCTGGGCCTCTTCCTATCTTATCAAATAATATTAGCTTGCACTCCATTTATACCACATAGAGCCTTAGAAACTCTCATAGCTTTTAACCTGTCACGTAGATTAAGACCTCATTAAATTTCATACTACCTTCAGCATGATCATGTTACCTAATGCTAAAGATTTTGGGGCAACATAATCAGTACTGATACAGAATGAAAGCAGAGGGATCTTTCATCATATGGCTGCTTGTGGCTTCATTTGCTAAAAAGAGAATTTACTGCCTGGTAAATTCAGTTCAGTCTGGTCTGCGTTTCTGCATGTGCCCTGTCTGGACAAAACATGCCTTGCATTTCCCCTCATAAACTGGTTGCATGACCTGTGCTTCTGAATTTGAATGAATATGTCCATGCTCATAGATTAAACACGGATATTTGAGAATCAGTAAAGTGTGTGTGTGTCTACATATACAGACATGCATACACACGTACATATTTACTTTATAAATAGCTACGGGATGAATGAGCATGAATAGGTACAAGAATAATGTCCACCTACATTTTTTCTGGCACTTCCCACATGTTTGCAGAAAAAGCTGTTCAGAGAGGAATAGCTGGAACCAAAAGGGGGGATACGCTCTTCTCCTGCTTCAGTGTTTGCAGCATGATAGCAGCTACAGGTGACTATTTCCAGAGACTGGAAATTTTTGATGTAAGCACTGTATACACAGTGTAAAAGACCAGCCCTGCTGCAGGAACTTTACAGTTGAAGCAAGTTAAACAAAGATAAAATGCTGTTACTTGAGTTTTATTGGTAAGAAACAGAAATACCAAATGACTTGTTCTCAGTCATGTAGGAGATCAGTGACAAACTCCTATCACAGCTAATACCTCCGCTACTAGTCCTGTCTTTGAGCTCTACTGTCCTGGCAACATTTCTAGTCCCCCTTCACAGACGCAGAAAATCCCGAGAGAGAGAGAAAAAAAGAGGTCTCAGTCTTACACAGCACACATCCCTCAAGAATATGAGCATCTCACAGCAGTTTTGTGTTTGCCCTAATAACAAGCTCCTCAATGGAGATGTAACCCACCGCTGATGTACAGATGGGGAGTGGAGGCAGAGAGTGCGGGCAGGAGCTGCCCACGGCAGCTGAGGGAGTGCAGAAGTTGAATGCAAGTTTTCCCCAGGTTTGACCTGGAGCTCTAGCATGCGGTTCACCGCTTCTCACCTGGGCGCTTACCTAATTATCCAGAAGTCCTTATCGGGGCATTACAAGACCTCCCTACAGGAGAGCATCGATTGGCAATCACTTTGATGACTTTCTCCACTTATGTTCTTTCACTTTTAAAATTACTCCTGCTGTTGCAAAGGATTAGGCCACATAACGACATCATATAATTTTCCTCTTGAAAGTACGCCTTGTTGGGTTGGGGGACTTGTTTAGGGAGAAGGAAAGGTGGGAGAGGAATAGGAGCTACGCCAGCTCCCTCCCAGTGCTCGGTGCAATGCCCTTGCTGGTGGAGGCGGGAGGGACTGCTCCTCTCCACCTGCCCCCTCCGAGCCCCATCTCCTTCCCCGCTGCCTGCCCGCCCGGCATCAGCAGCCTTCGGACCGGGCAGGATGAGGCCCTCCCTCCGCTGAGCCCAGATAGCCACTCGAAAGACTTCCCCGTGTCACGTCTGTTGTAACTCCACCATGCTTTTCCTGTGTCTGCACAACATCTCAGCTCATTAGGAAGACACGAGATAGCAGAAGGCCCGATACGGGGCGTTTCGGATCCCCGAGCCCGGGAGATCCTCCTTCCCGTACCACGCATGGGACCCTTAACTTTAACCCAGCCGTGCCTTTTGTCTGAAGGGGAGAGACTATTTATGAGGAGTCATACAAAATAAACACAAAGAGTTCACCATAAAATATGACAACCACTTTAAATAATGTTGACTTAATTAAACTTTAAACTTTATTTATATATTTTATGGCCGTAGTGTGAGCTCTTCTCGGATGTTTACTTCAGTGAAAAATCCATCATGTGAGGGCCTTGAAAGGAATTAATCCCCTTACCCCTGGCACAGAACTCAGTTCCAACAATTCAGATCTAAATATTTAGTGATGGATGATACATGTTTATAGAACAGAGGGCAGCATGACATTTAAATGGGATCCGGGGTTGCTATAGTGAACGGACGTTGTTGAAAAGAAACTGGAAGCTGAAGCCATGCCAATTATCGGAAGCCAATAAGTCAGCCCCTTTTTGCCTGATTTTTCCCTTCCGTCTATCCCTTCTGGGTTTTCAAAGGCTTCTTCACAGAGGGTTACGAGCAATTTTCAGAAGGAAAAGTTCTGCTGACTCTTGTACATTTGGTAGTGCATCCCATGGTTAAACTAATAGCCTCGTTGGGTGTCAGCCAAAGGTTACAGGCCTCTCAAAATATTCTTGGAAAAAAAAAGAGTTTATCACTGAACTGAAGTTTCTCATTAGTAACCCTCTGTTGTCTAATCTGTGAAATTACATGATTAACTCTTTTGCAGAGACAGCTTCAGCCAGAGTTTGCAATCCCACAGGAAGTTATTAAAAGTATCACCGAGATAATTTCCCTCCTTTGTACTTGGCCCTTAGGGTAAAGGAAATACATCATTAGATGAGTACTTTATAATAAAGCTATAGATCACTAACAATTATTAAATGGCTGTCAAGAATGATTATTATTTTAAAAGCTGAGCACTGTGCAATTTGAAAAACAAATAAAAAACCTTGAAAGAAATTACTTCCTTTGTTTTTGTATAGAAATTAGAAACATGCCTTCCCCCCATTCTCTTTGAAGTGATTATTGGAATATAATCTTTCTCTGTACACAGCCATCTTACCTTCAACATTTCTTTCTGCAACTCTAAAAATACTCTTACGGAAAGCAGCCGCTCGCTATTGAGAGAATATTCCTCGGTGACCCAGAGGATAGCCGAGTCTTTTTGCACGCGCTGAGAATGACACCTTGGTGCATGAGCCCTGAACCCCTGATGCTTCAAGTCACTGAAGCAGAGGTGGTGGTCCTCACCCAGGAACAATCCTTGCTTTTGGTGAAAGTTGAACTCAGGGTTATCTGGGACACAGAAAACCCTCCCATCATGTATTTTGGCTGAAGTCATTTGCAGATGTTTTCCATGATTTGTTGCGCTTGGTTTTAGCCTCCTAATGAGTCCCTCCCAGATCAATGGGTGGTTTAGTTTGCATCTTTTGGGAGGAGAGGTAACAGTTCAGATCTTTATTAGCTTCCCCAGCTAGTTACCAAGGCTTTTTTTTTTTTTTTTTGCTTTTTTTTAAACCATTAGTGAAAAAGTAGAGTGGTGAAGAACGAGACACTGGCAACGCCCACGCAATCAGCCAGGCTGGGTGCCTGAGCCGGTGACACAGTTACTCTGCAGGGATGGCGGTGGAGCATCTGGCTGGATTGTGTAAAAGTCAAATAGTCATGAGAGGTTTGACAAAGGTGAAGTGCGTGGAAGCAAGAGTCAACAAGCACTCTGTTGGTCCTCAAATCATATCCAGCCAAACAATTTTGCATTAAGGGGTTCAGCTATAAGACAGCAGAAAACTGAGCTGGAATGTTAAAAAGATCAGCGGATTGTTCCTCTGTGCATCCAGAAAAGGAAGACGGCTACCAGACACCTCTAAGAAAGCTTATTCATGTTCCTGCGAGAAAGCCAGATCTTTCAAACAAGTTGGTTTTATGAATTAACCACACAGCTCTAAAGGCCCGGCCCTGAAGTGCATTGTAGGACCATCCTCACAGCACAGCTTTTGTGATTTCATCTCGTTACGGTGCCTCAATATGACTAATGCACCCATTTGGTACAGTCTACGAGTTAAGAAACAGTGCTTTGAATCCGGAGGGCTGAAATCTAGTCTCAGCTGCATAAATGTGCTACCAGGTCAAGAGATTTGCTTTTTCTAGGATGCTTTTTTTCTTTCCCTAATAACTTCTTCCTGACCTTAAATAAGCCATGATCTCCTAGGAGAGAAGTCATTTGCCTGTATAAACACAATATATGTTTATATACTTTGAATATAAGTGCATTTTCTGATGAAGGAAGAACTTAGAGCTACCTTGTTGCTCACTGACCTTTTTCATTCTCTATCACTTGCACTGGTTATAACTGGTGTCCTCTTTAAGTGTTTAGAATAAAATTCACTCCGATCTGCTCATTCTTATTTTTGAAAAGTGATCTGAGAATGGCCTGGATTAATCGTTAATCCTCTTAATGCTTAACCTAAGATCTACGTGTCTAACTCTTTTAAAAAAGCTTAAAAAGGAGAGGAGAGTTTGTCTAAATTAGTGTATACATATGAAAATATTCTTCTTATTCTAGTTCTAGTTTCTAAAAATAATATGACTGGAAGCCATTCTGAAGTGCAAGATAGGATAACTCAGTCTCTGCAACCTTCCATAATCCACAGGTGACAGAGAAATATTTTTTACTGTATTTTGTACTTAAAAAAAAAAAGACTGATAGCATTTTCCCTAATGTTTGTTAACCAATTAAAAAGTGACGACCTATTTTTTCCTCAAAAACTTCAGACACAAAAGGTCCTGGAATACGTTCAGATTCATGGTGCTTAAATAAATGCAACCTAAATCTTTTGAAGTTTTTTTATTACCAGTGTTAGACCTGAGTTTTAACATGAGGTCAGAAAACTCTTGAAGATCCATGGGGAAGAAGGTTACTGTGGGATCTGCAAGAGGTAGCTATGAAAAACAAACCTATAGCCAAATAGGAATAGTTTAAGCTGTCTATGCAGGTATCCATATTTCCATGGGAAAACTTTCAGGGGTCCACAAACTGGAAAACATTGAAAATATTGATGTACATGCTACATCCCGACCTTCAGAATGGAAAAGCATTACAAAACGAAAGCCACAAATGTTAATAGCAAATCTGTCACTCATGTCTCTTACTTTGAACTGGGATTTTATAACAGAGATCTCTGAATTTGTAGAAGATAACCAAGCACGTGCGCCAGAGCTGATCAGGAAAACAATATCAACACAATTCTGGCTCGGGAGATGAATGCAGAGTGCAATTTTCTTCCTGTAGTTTCTCATTCTCAGGAGATGTATTCTGGCTGATGTTAATGGTAAAACACTGAGTTATACAACTAGAGAGATCTGCAACCGTGTATGACAGAATCAATGCAATTGGTGAGCAATAAAATGCCAGTTCTTGCAGAGACAGGTTTGCCATCATCGCACCGAATGGCAAGTACCTAATTTTGCCATTCATGTCTGCTGTGCATGGGGTATCTCCAGGAGATATATGAGTCTTCCTTTGGTTTTACTGTGGATTATGCCTTTACACTTCTGGGAGCAGCTGTTGTTTGGTTTTCCTTTGAAAACCAGCTTGTCACAGATGAGAACTGAGCAATATGCTTCCTTCTGTAGTATTGACTCATTTTCCTCCTTGCACTACTGATTTTTCTTATTTCTGTCATCCAAGAAATGAAATTTACACATAGAAAATATAGCTCCAGCATCTGATCAAAGTTGTATTTTAAATCACTACTGTTTCTTTTCCAGAAGTCTTGTATAACTGTCCTTTCATTAAATAAGTAATTTTATCAGCCAGTGAAGGATCATGCTCTGTATGTATGCATGGCATTTGCAAAAAGTGACAATATCTTTCTGTTTCTTCTGCTGAAAAAGGAGGAGGAAAGCTCTCCTCTGACAGGAGTGGATGTTTCCAAGAGCATCTCCTTTTCCTGTCAGCGAGTGGCTGTTCTGCATCGCTGGAGGCAGCAGGACGCAGCGGATGCCAGCTCAGGGTGAACCTCCCATCTTCTAATCACGCTGCTTTGGGTAAAGGTGAAAATGCTGTCATGACACCAAAGGCTCATTCTCTCAAGTGTTAACATCCTCGCTTTCAGAGAGGTAGGAATGGAGGGCCTTTCTTCCCTGTTAGTGTGTGCTCAGCACTTTAATGCCATAATTTGAGTGAAACATTGGAGATGAAGAGCAGTGGAGGAGGAAGATTCAAAGAAATAACGGCTAGAACAGATGTGCAAAAAACCCCCCTTCACCAAGTACTTGTCTTTCTTACACTTTTTGGCTTTACAGGCTACCCATTTTTTAAAGCAAAAATATCAGTTTATTTCTGTACTTCATTGCCAAATCATAAAATAGAATCACGCAAAACATTATCATTGCTTGTATTCATATTTGTAATTATTCTTACACTTCAGATGTGGGGAAAATCTATTATTCATAATACTATGTTTTAGTTGGTAGAGCACCAGACTCACAGATGATTAGTGAAAGCTGATGAAATGAACTTTCTCTACAGTTCAGGGGTCTTGCATTATATAAAATTGAATTTCTAAAATCAGTGCCTTTGATGTCTTCCCAGTACAAATATTTTACTCACAATTAAGTACTTGGGACAAAAGTCTGGGAGAAGGGGGAGAGAGAAAGAGGAGGGGAGATGTGGTTAAAGGCAATCCTCAGCAGGACAACTTAAAAATATGACTATGATTTCTCAATAGCTGCTACTGACTTTCCGGTTTACATGAATTTGCCAAATGTATTTTCTTTGGGTCAGATCTTACTTATCTTGCTCACACAAGTATTCTTATTGACTACCCCTGAGAATAAAGCAACCCAAATTTTGCTTACTCTTTCTGTTTTGCTAATTCCCTCAGGATCAGTTCAAATAAGCTAGGGTCCTGTGTTACTGGATAAGTTAGTGGGCTGTGAAACTATACTAATGTTCATGTTAGCTAAAATTTTTCAGGGGAAATACTTGTGTTATTTTCCTTGGTTCTCTGAGAACAAAAACAAGAAAAGAAGAAACATTTGTCTGCATTTACAGCGGAAGCCCTGCTACCCATGGGCCAGGCTAATCCACATGCTGTGCTTAGCCCAGCTCTAAACAGATGCTGCCTTTGCAGTTCCTGCCACTTCTGCTGCCATAATTTTATCTGTAGTTTAATAGATTTTTTTCTCTCTTTTGTTTAGTCTTTGGCCAAATTTTTCATTTTCAGTGCAAAAGCCAACAGTGGTCTAGCTGAAGGCTAACTCTTTATGCTGACAGCCACAAAGCTGCAATGAATTGAGCGTTTGCAAATCCCAGCACTGATACAGCCTCACAGTGCACCGAATAGCTATCACTTGCATTTATACCTGAATCTGTACGTGTATCTGCATGTCTGCCTGTACCTGTATTATCAAAGCTCTTTTTCTACCTCTGTATGCTCTGTTTCGCACACAACATCAGTCTCAGATAGTTCAGGCTATACTGCTGAATCTATTTGGGGTAAAAAAAGAATTTGTAAGGACATAATGCATAGCCTTCATTGCAAAGTAAACTAGGAGCAAGCATGATGGATGAGTTAGAGTGTAAGACTGCAGAGAGCTGTGAGTCCGGTCAGGAAGGAGCTGGGTTGAGATTCCTGGCATGTGAGTGCTACTTCTAGTGCTTCTGGCAGCCTCCTTGGGGAAGCTGGGTAAGTGGCTTCCCACATTGTTTTAAATCTTACTTTGCACGGAGCTTGGACTAGCTCTCACTCTATAAGCCTAAAGTAGTGTCACGAACACCCAAGTTCCAGTGCATGTCTTAAGTGAAACTATGATGTAATTTTTTCCCCTCAATATCACCGTTTTCTTTCCAATGCACTGTATGGTGTTTTCAGCCCCTGCTGATTCTTTACTAAAAACTTCTGAATTTTTTCTAAAACTTGGTTGTTTTCCATGGGTTATAAAAACTCATTAGCAGGAATTTTTCCTCCTTAGGTAGATACAATGCTGAACTGGTGAAGACATCAGTTTATATTCAAGGATATTCATCGCTACCTGCAATTAGATCAGAACAAGGACTTTGACCTTTACTTGAACGTGCTGCTTTGCCCTTGCCTCCCTTGGCTAGTGAGTAGGTCTGCTGCTGACAAGTGCATGTCTGGAAGAAGGCCTCTTTTCCTTGGGTGGCAGGAAGTTTCCCCCTGACGTCACACGAGTGACCACATGGACATTGTCAAAATCCCACAAAACTTGTCCTCCAGAAGAAATGAGTTCACCTCCCAGTCTTTCTTCTGGGGAGCTCAGGGCAAAATAGTTCTCAGTCTATAAACAGAAAGTTTGACCTGCTCATCTTAGCCGGCTTGTGTAAACAGATCAGTTCCTCACAGAAGTGATGCAGGTTTCAGTAGGAAACGGGGCACCCTCTGCACATCTGGGAGAGATCTTGCCTTGCTGCCCTGCTCCCCACCAAGCAAGTGACAAAGTCCTTGAGATGCCTCCTCCTCGAGGTCACCCGGTGCACGGTTGGAGGGGAGAAAAGGGGACTCCCTACGGGTGTCTCTGCATCAGGAGGCACCAACTGACTAATGGCAGGGCAGGGGAATAACCTCAGGGTGCTTGGCTTTCAGCACACTCAGAGGGAAATGGTCACAGAAGATGGAAGAGGAGGAGTACCTGTTGCCAAATGGCTGTGATTACAGTGGTGGCAAACTTCCAGGGAAACGGAGCCTCAGTTCTGTTTTATCAGGATCCTTTATAAATTGCTATTAAGAAGTATTTTTCAACAATCTCATTTTTATTAGCCGTTTGTGCCCATTACAGTTTTCTAGTTGCTAGTTTGTTATGGCTGTAACATAAATAAAGTTCTAAAAATGTCTCATTTGAGGAATTGCAGAGCTGGGCACGCCATTTAGACAGATAAAAGCAGATGTAAAGGGCTTTCTTTGTAATGGGTCTATTTTATATTTAATAGAACTGTCATATAAACCTATACTAGCATTTAAAATGCAGTTTCTAGGCTATAAAATAAACACCATTTCTAATATTGCTGTTGGCTTTCACCTATGGGACACAGTTCATTAAAAGCTCTATAAGTCATTTACATGGGGTTGCTGTATGATTTACAATCTAGGAGCCACCCCAGGCAACACATGTGTCTCTCTCCCACCTTAGGAACCAGTTCTTCAAAAATATTAATGATACCTGCAGGATCACCCAGCCAGGCAGGACTGGTATGATCAATGGTGCAGCACTGGTGGAGAGGGGCACACCTTCTATGGCAGGAGCTCTGCTAGGTACAAATGCCTCCTTCAGGAAGAGTAAGCCTGAGAAACACTTTTGCATTCGGTTCTCTTTACTGAAGTTTCTAAGAAACCACAAAAAGAAACATACCTGTCTCAGGGCTCTGTGGGAGGTAAGGCAGGACTGCCTGTGCTGGGCTGAGGGATTAGCTTGTTTGCTTGCCCACGTTGGGCTGAATGACCCTCTGGAGGAGCCCACTTCTCTTCTTTGGCTATAGAAATAGGCATGCAGGTGAAATGGCTAAAATAAGGTGGAAGCACCTGAACACAAGTTCTGCGTTACTGATCTAATGTGAAGTTGTGAGACAGCTTAGGGACATTGCCTCTGACATGGTTCCCAGTTTCGTTGCAGGATGAGATGCACTTTTCCTACTGGACTTGTGATTCAGAAACCCTAAAGTGGTGAGGATGCTGAGACTCTCTTGGACCCCAGTGTCCTTCTGAGCCAGACCAAGAGTGTGCAGTTCCTTCTCTTTGAACTTCTGCTGTTAATAATGTTTCCTCAAGTCTTCTGGGGAAGGAAGCATGGGGAAGAGGAGAAGCAAGCTGCTTCCCCACTCTGTGTGGAGTACCCTGATTGATCCCCAAAGGCTGTGAGCTGGCACGCACTGACACCGTGCCTCTTGTCACTACACAGCAGCAAGGAAATACCTACACTGAGACATACCTGGAAGTTGCTGTTCCCTGTGGGGACAGCCCACCTGTTTGCTGGCCTTAAGGGGAGTGTTACTGTTATCATCAGAGGCGAAGCTGTGCATCTCCTGTGAAAGTTCCTGGGACCTCTAACTCTGTCTCTGGCTGCTTATAGCTTTGTCAGACTTTAACTGGCTGTACTGTTATTTTCCATGCCTCAAGCTGATCTTTATTTGTTTAATGGAGCAAAATACTTCAGCTATTTCTGAGCCAGGCACTGGGGGGAAAAAGATATTGTTTCATTCTTTCTTTTTTTTAACGTTGGCAACTTCTTCCCTAAATTCCCCCATGCTTTCCAGAAGGCACTTCAGACTTGCTAGGGAAGGGGTCCTTTGTGCTGATCAGGTGCGTACCATTTTCTGTTTCAACTCAAATCTAACCAGATTTTATTGCTTTGAAAAATCAGACTAAGTGTACTGAATAGAGACTTTGACTTTAGCAGATAAAATTTTCTCAGAAATCGATTCTCACTAAGTATTCTTGACCTCTTCACAGCAAAATGGTCACATACAGACCAGCTGACCCATGCACCTTGCCCAGTAATACCCAGAACTTGTCCAGCAATGCTGCTCCATGCCTGGTGTGACCTGAGCTGTGCGTGGGATCCCGATCTGCAGGGTGGCACTCAGTGTCTCAGGCTCTCTGTTGCAGGAAGACTGGACAAGGGTCTTGGAAAGGTAGCCTGAGACTCAATGGACAGAAAATTGGTTGGGGAGGTGGGGGGAGTAGGGGGCTGACACAGTGCATGAGGTCTATTTAAACAAAGAAACTGGGAAGAGAAAGGCAGGTCTGACAGATCTGGACCAGGCAGGTGTGCAGAATAAAACTGAGAGGAGGATGCAGGCATGTCCAGGAGAAAGGAGAGTGTCTAACAGGAGGGAAGCAGCAGACAGGAGGAGAGGACTTCAGTGGCTGGGGTGGAACCCAATCGAACTGAGGTTCACTGCCTCCTACTGCCTTAGATAAATATTTCTGAAACCCACTGGCAAGGCACTTGTCTCACCCTCTGCTAATAGTGGTCCACAAGTAAAATAAAAAGCAACAAGTTCTGCCTGTTGCTCTGTTAACACAAATAGCTTAAGTATACACAGCGAAAGCAGTCTCCAAAAAGCAGACACATGTCAAACTATATTGGTCTCAGTGTGGTATTTCAGAGGTTTTGCAATTTGAAGTAGGAATGCCTTCCCTACTTGAACTTTATAAAAAGACTTGTAAAATTGTTACTGTATCAAGCAGCCAGAAAGTAGAAAATGCTTCAAGTAAGGTGGCCCATGAATCTTCAGCCAGGTTCCCCTGTGCTTGTACCTTGTAAAAGGTTGCTAAATACATGGTAGTGTTTTAGCAAGGCTTTCTGAGTAAATTAGACTGGTGGGTGAGTGCTATGTACATGTGCATATGTGTGTGCACGTGCATCTGTCTATCTTTATGCAGGTCAGTTACCCCATTACCCAGTAACTTTCCAATCCCTTGGCTTATTTGAGTGATATTTGTCACTGAGGGACAGTACCCCTGAGATATTAGCTTCACACACATCTTGTGGTAGCATGTGGATTCTGCCCCAGCCTCTAGCACAGAGCTGTTTGAGGAGACACTGCAGGTCTAGCTACAGGTGGGCTAAGCAATTTCAGTCAGAGGGAACTGCGCTGTGACAGCAAAAAAAAAAAAAGTTAGAAAAATTAGGACTCAGGTATTTCACACTAGGCCCTGAAGATGAGTGGAAACTCATGACTTTCACCCCCTGGGGCCTCAGTTCCCTATCTGTCCATTAGGTCCTGTCACTGAACAGGAGTGTTGCAAGAATAATTTAATATTTGCGGGACAATAAATAATCAAGACAATAAACACATTTAAGTTAATTCACAAAGGAAGTCACAGGGTAAAACTCATCATTATCTTTCCGTAAGAGTATTCAGACATGGAGATAAATAGTTAAAAAGCCCATTCACTTAACCTTAGACACTTCACAGCAACCCATATGTTAGGATCCAAGTTGTTTTCAGCTCCCTTTAAAGTAGGTGATGATCTCAAGTGGCCAGAGTTGCCCTCTGGAGATATGTTTCTCCTCCAACTGCAGAAGGAGCCTACGGTGACCAGGAACCTCTCTGGAGTGCCTGATGTGGGTGGGATGAGCTCAGGATGCAGTGGCCGCTCTCCAGGCTCTTCTTCTAACATCCCGCAGTTGTATGGGAAAAGCCTGGGCAGTGGTCCTCACTAACAAGCGAGAGGGAGGCAAAAAGGGTTTCCAGCAGTGGCATCCATTCTGCCATAACTTTTAACCTTTTATCTTGGGAAGGATCTTCCAATGCCGTTTCTTTACAAGTGATATTTATATTACAGAAGTTCCTGAAAGCTTCCAGCTTGGTTGTGCCAAGCATTGAACAAACAGAGTTGCGAATTATTTTCCATCACAGATGGCTACGTATAATTCTCAATCTGTATTTGGATTAAGTATCTTCATGAAAAATGGCCTAAGTTTTACTATATCAAGCACCATCAAGGCTCAGAAAACTTAGCTGTCAGGATCTTTACAAAATCAGGCCACTTCTATTAGCAATCGTACATGCCAGGAAAAGAAGCATGTGCCACAGTTGTGGCATATCCTTAAGTCACATTGAAGTTAAGGCACCATTAAGAGCCTCACTTGAGGTCTAACGTAGGACTGCCTGGCAACCAGGAGAAATCGTGCAGAGGCCAGGAGTGCTCACGGAACTGGGGAGAGCTGTAATGACTTCCTTATGACCCATCTCCAAACTGCACTGAGTGGAGCTCTGGCACAGGAGAGAGTCTGGCCTATAGCGTGTAAATAAATAACAAATGAGCAAGTCAAAATGAAGGCAGAGATGAATGAAGTGGTTCACACAGCACGGCTATAGTTTTATGCTGTCTCCAGGCTATGGAAGGCAAGCCATAATACTTTGGTTCAGGTTCTCAAAATCGTTTTTAGTGCCATAAAGGGTGACCTTTTTTTTTTTTAATTAAAGTCCATATTCTGGAGCTGTCTTCTGAAGAGAAATAGAGCCAAGAGGGATAATACTTTTCCACAAAAGCATTAATAAGTGACCATCACTACATGGATAAATGTAGTTTTGGACTGAAAGCAAAGTATAATTAATTTTAAATTAATAGGTTAATCTTTAAATTGATTAATAAACTGCAAAACCAGCCTGCACATTGGATTTTTCTAAAACCTACATGAAAGCCCATTTTCTATCTAAAGAGCTCAGGAATACAATTGCCAGCAGGACTAAAGCAACATTTATAAAAGGGCTTATTTTAAAGCAATTCCAGAACAAAGTTGGCAATTTGTTCACATGGATTGCATGAATTGCATGCCGTATTCAAAAATTAAGTTCTCAGACTAATGGATTTGGGACGTTTAACTTTCACTTGCTAGCAATGGACAAACTAGGTCCAGACACCTGCTGTAATCTCACCAGCACCTCCAGGGAGGGGTGATGATCAAGGAATAGACTTCAAAATGTTATGAGCAGGCTGAAAAAGATGGCTGAGGACAGATGGCAGACAGCTCAGCTGGCAGATGCCTGGTATCCTTCAGTGTGGAAAGAGGGAATATGTGTAAGAGTCTAGGAAGGTGGTTGGTGGGTTCCTCTGCGTAAGAAAAAGTGAATTTAAGTCTGTGTTACCTCAGTAAAAAACTACTGAGAGAACATGTCATGTCATTTAGTTCTGGCTGAAAGTGTATCAGGGGATATGATGCTCCATTGAGCATCTAGAAATTTCTAACAGCCTGTGAAAAAAAGAATTGGCTGAGTCTGGCTGGGAGTTTGCAAGAAAGGATCATGATAAGAAGGCAAAATGGAGGAAGTTGAGTATCTGTAGCAGAAGCTCAGCTGCAACAGCTATCTACAGCAGCAAGAAGAGCAAGCCTAGATACTTCACCTATATCTTCTGGGCTTTGTCAAGCCCTGTGTGCTGGGACGTGCCACTGCAGGGCCAGGGATCTGGGCTCCAGCTCCTCCACTGGGGAGTTCACTTTGGTGCCCCTCTGGCTTGTCACCCCACGTCTCCTTACTGTGGCATGCAGATGGGAGACTACAAGGATGGGGCTGATCCTGCCCAGGCCTTGCCATCCCAACTGGGAAACAAACTGTCAGGGCATGGACCCAGTTCTTGAACTTAGAACTGATCCAGTAACACACAAATAGCTGCACAGAACCACAGAAAGCAAAAATGTGTGTCATCCAGTAGTCAACAGACCCCAAATAACTGAGACCCCTGAAATGCCAGCAAGTTATCTGATTTTGCTGCCTGGTGGCTGGACAAGGAAATAACTCAATGAGAGAAAACTACAATGGACCAAGTAACTCTGGGGACCACATTTACACATCTTCACCCTAGCAAGCCAAAGCTGAACACCACATTTCCCGTCTCTATCAGTTAACGCAGTGGTGAGAACTGAAGCCTATGTGGCAGGAATGACTGAAACATTGGGTCAGAGAGGGAATATCCCGATAGAGAGATCAGCGAGGCAGCGTGTGCCTGCTCAGGACACTGCCAATCAGTCTGCTGAGGAAGATGGCTAGGAGGATCCCCAGATCATGATGCCCAAAAGAGACCTCCCAGCCATTCCCTCAGCTCCCCTAGCCTAATGGCAGCTCAGTGGCAGGGCTGCCATGGGGATGCCACAGGATGACTTAGGAAGGAAGGGACCTCAGGAAGGCTCTGGTCCCACCTGCTGCTCAGAGCTGGCTCAGCCAAGATGCCGACCCAACTGCTGGGTCTGCTCAGACTACAGAAAGGATTGTCTCCTAGAGGGAGGACATGCAAACTGCTCTCACCAGGGAAGGCTGCGGATGGTCTGGACAAGAAGAGGAAAGCACAGGCACCAGCTGGCAAGGGGGTGCCGATAGCTGGACCGGTAAATTCAGGGGAAAACAGAATTGCCACCTGGCTTAGCAGATTGACGCATTCACCAGCACATCTTTTGCGTGTTTGCCAAAGTGTTACAATCTCCTTTCCCAGGCTGGGTGGAAGGTAGAGACTTTATATTTTCACCTGTTTTTTTTTTTTTTTTGAGGAAGACTAAGAGAAATTAGGAAGAAACCTAAAAAGACCCTCCTCTGTGAGCTGAGAAGTGAGGATGACCAAAAGGCTGGACTCGGAGGCTATGTTTGCTTACCAGAAATAATGAGAATAATGAAACACTAATCTGACTTGTCTGTACAGATGGATTTCCAGCATAACGGAGCAATGAAATAGCACGTCCCCCCAAGGGGAGCTCCTGAGCAGTGAAGCATAATTCTTGCCTGAGAGTTAAATCTCAGTATGGCTCTTGGCTGTGAAATTACTGCACTGCTGAAAATACACACACAGACACACATGCATACTGACACTGGAAGAAAAGCTGTGTTGGCATTTATAAGACTGTAAGGTCAAAGTTAATTTTGTCAGATTTACTAATTGTTTTCAAACTGTCTCTTTTGTTTAAGCTGATTTAAAAGTAAACTCTGACTTACTGTGATTTGGTTTTAAATACCTTTTGGTAACAGTCATTCTGAATTATAAATAGCTTCATCCTTCTTCCTTCTTATCAAACTTTGACATATGCAAGATAATAAGAGGGATTTTAGAAATACTGATGCAAACCAGCCACCGCTGAATCATGTTAAGTCAATAGTCCCTAACAGTTAATGTTCAGATCACCGAGGGAGTGTGCAGTAAGGGGCTGGGGAAGACACAGAGACTTCTATGGCTTTTGAGCCTGAACTGATTCATTATTCACTCAATTTAAAATTGTCAAAGACAATTTTTGTAAGCATGCGTCCATTTCCCTTCTGTTTAAAGAGGTATATGGAAGTATGACTACAAGTAAGCATGGTTAAAAGAAGATAGTCATAGCTTAGTGCATGCTGTAAGTGGATTGCTGTCATCACTAAAGCTAAACTAGGGGGACTAGGGGGAAGATGAGATTTCATACTAGCATTTGTCCACACTTGTGTTCCTGCGGGTATTTCTGTGCTCTGCTTTGTTCCTTGAGATAACAATGTTTTCATTCTCTAAATAAAGATTTGCTAGATTTGCTTTGCTGCAAGAAATCTTCCAAGGGACTGGATCAGGGCCTCCCTGTTCGCTCATGTCCTTGTCTTTAGAAATACTACACCAGATTAATAGGAAAAGGGTGGCACAAGAGGCAGGAGAATTCCAGACTCCCACTTGGGTTTTTTCATTGTGTTTTCTCTGAAATAGCTTGGCCCCAATCCTTCAATCATTAGTTATGCAACTAAATTTTGTACACGTGAGCATGATCATTGACTTCAATGGGAAGGCTTCCATTGGTAAAATAGTTCATAGAACTTAGGTGTTGGAAGGACTGAATCCTGTGTAAAATGGTTGCATTTTCCACAACTTCTCTGTCCTCTGTGTGTTTTCAAGTCATGGCCTGTCATTTTATTGGCATGTCAAGCTTTTCCTTGGAGAACCAATGGAGCTAGGAGACAGCAAGTTGGTTCTTGTCTATTGCAAAAAGATGTGATGTATCTGCAGAAATGTAGTCTGCAAGACATGTAAAATAATCCTCCTATCCTACCTCAGCACTCATACAGACTCAGCTGGAGTACTGTGTCCAATTCTGGGCACCATACTTCAAGAAGGCTACAAATCAAGTAAATAGAGAGTCCAGAAGTGAGCAAGTAGAATAATCAGAAATCTAGAAGACATCACTATGGATGCAGAGGATGTGGAGATAGCACGAAAAGATTTTTTTTTAATCTAGAGAAGGCAGAGGGAGACATGACAACAGTCTGCAAGTATGCAAGGGGCTATCACAAAGAGGAAAGGCTTAATCTGTTCTCCATGCGCATATGACAAAAAGAGATGAGCCTCACTTGCAAAATGGAGACTGATATCCCTTAATATCTTAATAACTTTCTAGTTTTAGAAATAGGACAGCAGTCAGCTTTTTTGCCTGGGGAAGAAGGATGAAGATGATGGAATCTTCTTCACTGAAGGCCTTCAAACATCTCCAGCTATGAATAGCCAATCCTGTGTACTGGCAAGGGGGTGGTTAGAAGACCTCATGAGGTTCTCTACACCTTCTGTTAATGTGATCAACAAAATTCTACATTCTAAAGATAGGAGTCTTATTACTGGGAGTAGAGAAAAGGCAGAAAGGGCCAAAACATTGTTTTCAGACCTCAAACAGAGCTTGTAAAGCACTGATAATGTTCTCTTTTGATTAGTGAAAGATGATGAAACAACTTGAAAAGAATAAGCACAAAACTGTAATATGACCCTTTTGGGGAAAGCTTTTCTTCCTGCTCCAGCATCCCTTTATCATTTTTCCTCCTGATCTTTGGATTTTATCTCAAGGTGGAAAAATGGAAATTACACCAGAAGATGACATTAAAGCAGCTTCTTACTTCAAACCCTTTTTTGCCAAAACCATTTAAAAACTATTATTTGTAACAATGGTATTTATAATGATGAAATGTATATTCTTTGCCATGTCCAAAGCACAAGTAGCAGATCTGAGAACAAGCAATACCCACTTTCATGCTGCACTAATTTGGCAGGAATAAAATCTTGCAAATTCTGGTGGAGCTCTTTTCAAAAGTGAATGGAAATGGGATCTAATGACATTCAAGTAACCTACTCAGGTTGCTGAGGCTGAGTGGAAGATACTTTTGATGGAAATCTGAGACTGAGTGGGTATATAAAAATACAGAAATGAATATGTAATTTTCCTTTGTTATCACATGAAACAGCAGCCCCATATTGCTTATGGAGGAAGAAAGCTGCAAAAAACTAGGGAGAGAAATTAATGCAAAAAACTATAAAGAAATGGAGCTGTCTTGCTCCTTAAAAAAAAAAAGGAAAAAAAAAGTTCAGCATGGATCCATATGGTGTGAGATTTCTCTTCTGTGACATTTTTATTAAGGTTATGTATATGACCGTTCATCTTCATTCTGCTGGTGCTAATTGCTGTCTATTGGACCCTTCGCTACTGTGTACAGAGAACACATGCTTCCCCTCGACACTGCCATCGCGGCGAGTGCACTGGATTGTTCTGCTGTCCTCAGATAGGAACCTGCTGCTGCTGCCTGACCGCAACAGCTGGGAATATTCTGCTTTTAAAAGCTTATCTTGTTGATACTTGAGTTGAGCTATTACACAGTGGAACAAGCAAACAGAATGAATGGACCCTCTGCGGGCAACTTATGGTAACAAAAAAAGCTTCCATGTGCTTTTGAATGTGTCTCTTGTCTTGGAATTGACAGTGATGTTTAGCATAGATGTTTCCTGCAAAGAAAACGTGATGGTATAGAGCCAGGAACAGGCTAAAAAGAAACATGCACAGAAGACATGTTCAGCACTTAAGCTTCTTTGCAACTCTAAGCAACATTTAGAGACCAATTTTGCAAAGGTTTTCTCATACGAACGGCCCCACTGAAATGCAAGGGGCTGCTTTTTTCTCTAGAATGGCTAATTTGATCAAGAATTACTTTTTTGCACAAAATTAGTATGTAAAGCATATCCCCTCGATCTTCTACGGAGCTTTTAAGCAATCAGCCTGAGAATAAGGTTATTTATTTATCAGCATTAGGTCCATGCACATACATATATACTGCATGTACGAGCAGATCAGAGCAGAGAAACACAAATATTCCCATGTTACGGATGGACCACCCAGAGAAATACAAAAATCTATTAATTTTGCTTATCACTTAGACTCCAATTTAACAAAACATCTAATAGTGTCATGAATTTTTCTGTCACGAAGGAAGTGTTACAATCATCTAATCTGACTTCCTACATAATGCAGACTGTAGGATTTCCCCGAACAATGCTGACTTGTACATCCATTCATTTTAGTTCAAACTGTAAAAGTTAGTAGCAGCAATAAGAATAATTATCAGACTTAGGTTCATGCAATTAGCGAATCTTAAACTGTTACCTTCTTAACACATTGCCTTTCGTGAATGGTGCTGTGCTTAGCCATGCCCCGAACTACACACCAGTCTGACTATAGACTCCACATGACCTCTAGGCAGGAAAATCTCTCTTCTGAAGCCTTAATGGAAGTGTTGTCTGAGCAAGCACAGACCCTGAGTGACACGTGCATTATTCTGTGCGTAGACAAACATCTGAAAATTCGTCTCTCAGACCACACTGGGCAATCTGTGAGAGCTGAACTTGACACCTAACAGCCAGACTTACTTGTAACTTTGGTCTTACAGTGATGGTGATTCTTGCTATACGGCTGCTGTTTTAACCCATTAACCTTAGTTAAGTGGCCAGTTCTAGTTGGCATAGGTGACCCGTGGATACGCGGTTCCTTTTCCCACATTCTTGGTGGCAATTCTAGCTCGAGGAAAAGCTATTCTCTTCCCCTTTCCCACCACTTCTGCCTTGTACCACTTTCTCATTTGTGCTTATTCAACTGTTTATAGGGTTATTAAATAAACTGGATTAAGCTTAGAAGTAAATCCATCTATTTTCCTGTTCTATTAAAAAAGTGAGCGACCTTCTTCAAGAGGCATTGATACATTCAGAAAAAGAATGATAATTTGGAGTCAATATGAAAGGAATTCCTATTTTCTGCTTTTATCACTGTAATGAAAAATTGAAAATTATTTGCATGTGAAAAAAATAATTTCAATAGGTGTACAGGCTACTTTCACTCCCTGGCACTATGTAATCACTTTCTAATTATTATATTTAGGTAGTGTTTTAAATGAAACTGTTTTCAAAGAAAGCGCTGAGAACACAGAATTTTGAAAATGGAACATCGCAATTATCCTGCAATTTCTTTTCTTAGCTAAAAAATTACTTTAATTTAATGAAAAATTATTAAATTTTTGGACACCTTTTCTGAAAATAACCCATCATTATTATTATTATTATTATTATTATTATTATTATTATTATTATTATTATTACTATTATTTGCCTAGACCTCATTAAGGGTAAGTAGCACCTCAAGAGGCTAGCCAGCAGTAACAAACACATATATTTGTGCACATGCGTATACATAGTTAGGCTGGAGATGGCTTAACAGGTTACTCTGAGGAGGAGCTCTCACTTACCAGTCAGAGAGATAAATTTCCAAACGATACCGAGGTTATTAACAACTCCAGAAATCATTACCAAAACAAAACAAAACCAAACCAGCAAAAAACCCCACCAACAAAAAATAACATACTATATATTTTAACTGGATATAAACCTGCCTCTGGTCAAAAAACTTCCTTGTCACTTTCTGAGCACTGCTCTAGGGTCCTGGCCACATTCCTTGTGGCATGTTTTGATTTTGGGGCTGTGATGCTGCCCAGATGGGGCTAGATGCAGCATCCCATACTTTTTTGCCAAAACCAGTTGTTTTGTGTGCTGTCCATCTTCAGGTTTGCCCCAGAGCTGGCTGCATTTTAGAAGACCAGGGAAAGTGGTTCTTGTGTTCACATTTTTATTTAACTGGACAAAATTGCTGTTTCTCTAGGACAATGCTATGTAATCTTTACATTTTTGTGGCTACAAATGCACCTAAAAGTTAATCTTGAGTAATATTTTGCTGTCCTTTTCTTCATCTTCTCCTTTTGTTTCTTGTCCCCACCATAATTCTGTCTTTTGTTCTTATTTGAACACTTCTTGCCCCACAGGCTTCTGGCATGGCAAGTCAAATTATTACCTCTCTTTGTTCCCACATACAAGAAAACAAGGATGCTGTCCTTACTTGGGGAAGGGAGGACCAGACAACACATTTGGATAAATGCCTTGCCAGCTTTGAAATGTCTTGTAAAATTCTGTTAATGTTTCTCTGCCATGCATGAGGCTTGCATCAAGTGCCTTTTTCAACAGCATCACTGTAGACAACCATTTATCAGGTGTATATTGTATGGCAGCGCAGTGTTTGGAAATTCCATTTGCCATATGTTATTCATGATCCTTGCTCACAGCCTTCATTTGTCAGGGGATTTAGATCTCAGCTGTGTTTAGTTTTTGGGGCTTGAGAACAAGTTGACCCACAGGCAGACACCTAATGATATAATTTGTTCAGTGCAAAAGGTTTGACTGCCCTCTATCAACCTTTATGCAGACAACTCCTTTGAATACAGTAATGGATGACAATATCAAAAGCATAAATCTCGGCGAACTTCAAGGTTTCCTGGAAAACATGACTCTTAAACTTTAGGCACATAGACATTTGGCACAATGTCAGAAAATTTCTGGACTATTCATTTATCCAACTCTGGCCAAAAATAACCAAAGACTCTATGTGTCTGTTGATTTGTTTTGAAATCCATTCAAAACGGCAAAGAAGTTAAAAAGTAAGAGACCGGCAATTGAGAAACAAGACTTCTGAAGTATGAAAGATCCTTTTCTGTATCTTACAACATGTGGTGCTAACAAGCCAGGTCATGTCCCTCGTACAAAATGCTTTCTGTGAATTTTGTGTGGTTAAATTAGCAAGGAGAAATGACACAGTTCAGGTTCCTTATGGTTCTAGAGAGTAGTAAATAAAGGTCTTGCTGGAGGAGCTGCTTCAGAGGAGAGGAACACACTGATGACTGTGGGCTCACCCCCATGGGCAGGACAGCACAGCCAGGGTAATGGTCTTTTTCTTAAGCTCTGTTGACTTCAAGGGTTCCAGTTCCCCTTTTTTTAAATCTGTCCCATTCTTAACTTTATGCCTCCTGTGTGACATTGACATCCCCTGGCTTTTTATTCTTCCTATTCTATGTATGCTGCTTCTGCTTTCCCCTGCACTACTCCTACTAGTGGGAGGAGGAGGAGAAACCCATCCTCCTGTTCTCTACTCAGCCTCCCCTTGTCTTTCCCCCTGGCAAGCAGAGGGGGTGGTCAGGAGACACTGCAATGCTGCACTTTCTCCTCCGGTTTTGTCTTGTTGTTCGGGCCTTTTGTTGCCCTGCCTGGGAGGACCTGTTTCTGTGCCAATGGACATCCTCAACTCCAGACTGGAGATATGCCCTTGATAGCACAAGGCGTGTTGTCACTGTTTGGTTGGACCTCAACCCTTCCGTCACTATTAGGTTTCATTTAAAATTATAAGGAAATGGGAGAGAATTAAGCTTTTTTTCCTTTTTTTAAATTTATTGTTGTCAACACAGTCTCTTAGGTAACTTTAGTAGCACCATAGACACATGAAGCTGGCCGCACTGTACCTCATCTTTCCTGCTACATACCCAGCATCTCTTTTAACAGCTTGAGGTTTTCTTCATTAAATCCTTCTTCACTCTCATTCATGCCAGAATGCTTACATATCCCAACAGGAGTGATCAGAAAAGAAGGGTAATTATAATAATTTATGAAAAAGTGATTTGCTTTGTTACTGCTTCATGCTATTCCTCTTGTTATTGAGTAGATGAAGGAGTTACAGTATTTTGAATCTGCAACAGCCTTTTTGATTTTTATCTACACAATATCTACCGAAAAAAAAGCCCTTATTTCTGTTTGGAGCCTTTAGGTGCACTGTATAATCCCTGTAATAGTGCCAATAGCAGTAATAATATAACAAAACATAGAGCAGTTTTGCAAAAAACACAGCGCACAGACTGCACAAGCCCTTGCAAGGGATTTGTGACAAACTGGCTGGCAAAAGGAACGGTATCTTCTGAGTTTCAGCTGCTTCTACAGATGCAGATCTGACGATGCAACAAGGTCCCTCTCTGAAAGCCAAGCTGCCTATGAAAGAGGCAGGAAGAGAAACTATGCACTACTCTTGGACAGAAAAGATTCCGTAGACTGCAAATGTTGGAGTATGGCTTTTAGGTACCTTAAGGGAAATGACGCTTTTTTCAGTGTGACTGTTCTACGTACATGAAACAAAGGCGGACAAGGAAGGCCAGCTGGCTGTGAAGAATAGGTTGTGGAGAAGAAGTAAAGACAGGAGCAGAACAGATTGGAAGGGAGATACAGAGTGAAGAGGGAAAGCAGGCAGCAGGTTTTAACTTTCAGAAGACAGGGCAGTAACTCCCAGCCTGTACGTAGCTTGGAGACTGTTGTGTCTGTCTCAGAAATACGTCTTCAGGATTGCTGAAGAAGAGCTTCTGTGTTCAAGAGCTTTTCTGTTTTCCCCAGCTATAGGAGCTCCTTTTCTAACAATCTAATGAAAAACACTTATTACTTCTCCCAGTAAAAGGTGCTTAATTTTTTAAACGAGCAACAAAGATTATTTCAATAAACATACAATGGCAATACACATGCATGAGAGATGGCTACTCTTACTTTTCCACATCAGGTGCTTACTGCAGCTGCTACAGCTGTGTTAACAATTCATGAACATAGCTGGGCTTGTGCATGAGTGTGACATCTTCACTAAAGAAATGGTCTGGTACATTGGGCCCAGAAGAAGCAGCATCCTATTGCCAAACAAGAATATCCATCTTGCTGTGTGGTCCTATCAGGTAATTCACTCTTTTACCAAAACATCAGGTTTCGAGGTGGGAAGAGAATGAACCCATCAGCCATAGTGAGGATAAATCAGTTGTCGAATGCTTTCAACATTTAAGTAGCTAATTAAGAAAAAGCATCATTGCTGCGTTTTGACATTTGCAAGTGGGAGATGTAGAGCTCCAGAATTTGGCACATCTGAAACTGCAGAACATGTGTGTAGTTTGGCTCTGCTCAGAGCACAAGTTATCCCAATCTTCTTCTGTGAATTATTTGGCAGGCCTTCTTCCCCTGCCCCCACAAAACTGTCAATTTTCAATAGTAAATCTCAGCTCTGAATACTACATCCTAATTCTACATCTAGGCCTGATGTAAATAACTAGTTTCCTCCAGTGGACCTATGCTAGTTTCTGCCAGCTCAGCATCCGGCTCCGAGTATTTCCTCATATGCATTGTTCCTTCTGGTTTGACCAGCCCTTGCTCCCCTCTCTAACTAGGCAGAGTGATAAGTTGTAGTAGGCATGCCCTGATTTCCTTATCGCAAAGGAAACTCCTTCTTTTCAGATTCCCTGTACAGTCTGGCACCCTGCCCTCATTCATCTCTGTCTCATCTCGAAACCCCCACTAAGGCACAGTATTGCCAGGCAGTTTCATATGTTATGGGGAAACCTTATCCCAGAAAACAGACGACTCTGTGGTAATTGATTTTGGGTAAAACATTTCTCCCCCTGGCTAATCTGTGTCAGGGCAAAACCAAGGAACACTGAGGGGGTCCATTGCAGAGCAGTGGCCGCTAGCCCATTCTCCTGCAGAAGGCTCTGGTCCCTTCCAGAGAAAAGCAGAAAACTCACTGAGAAAAAAACTTATTTATTCTTGTAAATGTGAACGGGAAAGCTTTAAAGTGAATCAAGATGAGGGCTGAAAGGCTCTTGCAGTGTCTGGTTCATGAAAGGTATTGGAAGGTCATATTCATTCAAGATATCAAATACTGAAAGTTGGTGGAGTGACAGCTGGTGGCAGAAGGGATTGTGTCTGCTGCCGCTTACGGAGGCCAGGCCAGAACCTAGCCCCAGCAGCACTTTCTTTGAGGGTTGACTACCTCTGCCTTCAAAGGGAAATGATGGAAGTTGCCACCTGCAACCTCTAACAAGTCAAAAGGAAAGAGAATCTTTTTCTGAAACAACCTTTGGGATCCCAAAGTGAGGGGAGTGAGCACAGTGGAACTGGAGGGATGAGAGGAAGAAGTACGGTCCTACTCAACATTTCTGCCCTGGACTTAGTCTGGCTAATAGGCCTGAAAATCTTGGGTTGGGGCCTATTTGCAATGCTAAACAAATATTTACTCAGTCTTGTCAAGTTCATTAACTCTTCATATGTATTCTTATGCAGTGTACAGCCAAATAATCAGAAGCTGTTGGCTGAAGACTGATAAAATGAAGAGCTCATTTTTAACATATATTTATATATGTCAGGAAAGTATAAACTTTTAATTTCATCCAGCTTTTATTTAACAGATTTGGCATCTTTGGACTATGGTCTGTAAGTTGGCACACCAGCACTGCAATCAGTGGCCCTAAGCCAAGAAGTTCTCAGTAATGCAGGCTTTGGTTGTTCACCTTTCAATGTGTAGTTACCAATTTAAACTCCTGATGCCTACTGCACAATGAAACCCATCAAACTTTCCTTTATTCCTCAAATCGCTAAGATTGTTACTTTAGCTAAGAATCATAAATCATGACAAACAGAAATACAGTAAATGTGCCATTATAAAGTAATTACAGAAAATCACAAGGAAAGATTTCATAAATTGTGCCCTATCTTAATGACCTGAATCTGGGAAGTGAGCTTCGGGAAGCCTTGGTCCAGTTGCTAGCCATGAAAGGAACTCAGCGCCTCACCCTGTGGAAGGATTCTGTAACAGAAGAATATTTATTTTTATATGTGCTTATCTACATATGAATTCAGTTGGATGCTACTTGCGTGTGCTGTGGAAGGATGAACATATTATGCAGTTAGTATCTATTGACCACTAGTATCTTCTGCCTTTATAAGAATCCTCAACTTCAAGTCTTCTTCTGATTCATACAAAGCCAAATAATTCTTTCCTTCAGAGGTTTGCTGCAGGAAGGATGCATGGTGAGGCAAAACCTCAAGGCAGTGACACACAGTAGTTTACAACTACCTTTACTAAAGCAATGAACTATGGGCAACTTACATTTCATATCCTTCCAAGGAAAGTTTGGAGGATATTCAGTTGGGTGGAGTGATGTTTTCTCTATATCTCTTTTGACACAGAGATCGGACCTGGGGGGGGGTTTATTGCTTTTCATCTTGTTTGAATTGGCTAATTCTGTTGGAAACTGCAAGGATCAAACATGTATTTGCTATAGAAGATGCTCTGTCTGCCGCTGTCTCTGAAGCCAAACAAGTAATAAGATACGCATACAGGCTGTCAACATTTTTCGAGCAATGGCTGTAGCCACTCTAGGAAATTCAGTGTGGGTTCCCTCATGGAGAAGACTTTCAGTGGGACATATAATAAACAACAGAGCTTTTGTGTTCAAGTTTGCTCCTCTGCCGGGAAGTCCCAGCTGGTGCACCCTGCTCCTCCTTCACTCACTTTTTAGAGGACAGTAAATGCACTTTAGAGCACAGCTCAGCAGGATGGAGGCAGTCTTGCCATGCAACTCAGTGGGTACCTGTCACATCTAAAGGTATCAGTGGCAGGTAAAAAGCAATATTTAGGGCTGGTGACTAATTATTTACCCTCCTCTTAAATCTGAGGATGAAATATACATATGTGCACAGGTATTATGTGATCAAAAACCCTCTGGAAGATTCCTGTGGCATTTGTAGCATCTAGTCAAGCCCGTAAGAGGAGATCTGTGGGGAAATGGGGAGGGGGTGTGTGTGATGGGACAAATGGCTGTGATTCTTGAAATGGACCGCTCCTCCCCACAGGGAGAGGGAATATAACCAGTGCAAAGGTAAGTAACCATAACTGTGCCCATTCAACATCTTGGGCAAGGCGGATTTTTTCCTCGTGGCCTTCCACGAGCCTCTGACTGCCTCCTCTGTCCTCACAATCATCCCACAAAAAGGGCAGCCACCCTGCCCTGCCAGGCAACGCAAGCACCAAGGGCTCTGCCTCCTCCAGCCAGCCTGAAGGGGAGGCAGCCGGGAAGACGACATGCTGATACAGGGGAAGCAAAGGAAAACAGAGGGAGAGAAATGTGAAACCTGATCCATCTAATAACATCAAGACTGATAGTGATTTTCCACTCTATCTAGTAGGTCAAATGATCTTATAATGCAGTGTTAGAGAGAAAGAAGATGGAAATATTTTCATTTTCTTTCAGAGTCAATATTTCCCTAGTTGGAAATTAATCACTGTAAGAGAAGCTTAAGGGGAGTCTGTCAAGGTTTATTTAGGCTTCAAAATAACTTTTTAAAACACTGGCTTTTGTTGTTGTTGCAGGTTTAGAGGTCAGAGTTTCCCTCCACAGCATTCTTCTCTTGACAAATGATCTTGGCAGCAGCCAGTCAGGTATTTTTTTATTTTAAAGTGACTTCTTGTGTGTCCTGCCATAAGCAAAACCATGCAGATACCGTGGAAAAGTTAGAGCATCCACAGTCAGCTCTATTAATGTCTCATGAATCAAACAAGATGTCTTACTTTTTTCAGATTTTTTTTAAAAGATCACTGCAGTGAATCTTCATCTACCAACCTGCCACCTGATTCTGAAGCAATTAAATTTTGAATTTAGGTAATGCCTTCTGAAGTTACTGTTATTAACTCATGGAAACCTCCAGGAGAATGCCTGGATTAATAGCAGGTGGCCATTACCTGTGGATGTGCAGGTTATTGAAGTTTGTAATCTGGAAACTAGTTGTAAATTGCAAGATGAGCCTGAAAGAATATATCTGAAGAAAGGGTGAGAAGGACTTTTCTATCTATGAAACAGTATTAATCAGTCTTTTCACTAGACTCTTTGGCCCTTTCAGGCACAGAAATTCAAGAAAAAGATACACCAAAAAAATTAGTCTCTCCCCATCAGTGACGTCTAAATGGGATTATTCAGACAAAGTTTGGGCTCCATTATATGGCTGCTTTTAGAAGCAGCCTGGATCTGAAAATGAAGGGAGTGCTTCAAGGAAGCATCAAATATTGCAGTTTTCCCTCTGTCACTTCATTCTTGCAGCTGAATCAGATTCTGCCCCACACACCAGAAATAGCCCCCCCCCAAATCTGAACAATTCACCAGGAGGGCTGGCGAGATCAGCAGCGGGAGCAGAGCTGGCTGCGCCTCCCTGTGACTTAACCACAGTGGAAGGCAGGAACCTCACTGAGGGCCTGTGACTCCAAAATGTTATTTCTTCTTATCATACATCAGAACACATCTGTAGAAGCTTTCTGGCAGAGATGCCAGATGTTTTGGTTCCCTTTATCATCACGCATTGATTATTTCTTGTTTGTTCAAGGCTTGTTTATGGTTTTACATTTTGTTTCTTCAGTGACAACTTTAATTATCCAGTGATAGGCACTTGATATTTTGCTAGACACTTTTAAAGTTCTGCTGTTATACTCCAAGGGAGCTTTGCAAGTTAGTAATAATAAAAATATTAATGAGTAAATAATGTTTTAACTCTAGCTACTGTTGCTGCAATTTTTTGGCACTCCTTATTTAAGGAACAGCTTCCCTTGAAAGTTTAGCTAAGAACTATCGATTTTGGTCCATGTCTATTATAAATGTGGTTCACTGTAAACATACTGATCTCTTTTTATCCTATATACACTGGAAGATAGTAGATCTTTCCCTGGGAGGCAACTGGGGCAAATCACTATGACATTTCTTATCTGGAGGCTCAGAATCAAACTGGGACACAAAGTGCCTCCCAAACTGCCAGAGACTCCCTTGACCGCAGCACTGTGCAGCTTCATACAGGTTGATATAAAATCTGTGTTCTACAACCGACAGCCACCGTTTTACGCTGAGGGCTTAAACTCTAATCTACCAAAATCCAGATACACAAAAGATGATGGCATGTGCTTCCGTGGGTGTCTTGTTTGTTTTGTAAATATTCTTCTATCAGTGAATCACTGACACCAGGCAAGGAGGGCTCTCTCTTAGACTTCAGCAGAGTATTGCCTGTATTTGCTGAACATGCTCAGTGGGTCTGCACGACGTATAGGTGGGCTGTTTGCCATAAAGCACCGTTACTCTATAAGGAACGCGGTTTCGCCTCTACAGTTGGATATGGGCAGGCAAGGGTGAAACGGGGAACAGGGGAAGGGTTGAAATAGAGGACCAGACTTTGAGTTCTCTGGAAACCAGGGATCACAAGCCATGAATCATGCAGTAAATACAGAGCCAAACGTTTGGATGAACAGAGCCCTTAACAATTAATTAATTGTTGACTTTAACTGCCTGTGCTGCAGATGTGCTATCATTTCTACAGAGCAGTCCCTCACCAATCTCTAAGTTGTTTACAAAGTAATTGGTAAATGCAAAAAAGAAAAAAAAGTTCTTGTATGAAAGTTGCTTCCACAAATGCACGGATGCGTAGGCGTGCACACAATGAAAATAGGAGAAAGGTTCAAGTCTGCATGATGTTTGATTTTATGAGAGTTTATGAATGTCCCTCGGAAAAGAGTTCATGTCTTATTCTCCCATGCTTCCTGGATTTTGATGTTTCCCATAAAAAAGGCAGAATATCCCTTCATTTACAAAATGAGTTGGATTTAACTCTATAATTTGTAAATATTTATACATATTTCCAAAGAATACATGGGCTGAACTGCATTTTTTCCTGATTACTTATATGCCTCAATATATCATCTTAGCTCCCACATCTTGTACTTGCAAAACTGAACTTTCAGATGAAAAGTCTGTACAAGATGACAACAAATTGGCAGATTGTTGCAAGAGGAACAATCTAAGTGGCATGCAATTCAGACCTGAACAAATGTGATATGAAGTTATTTTCCATTACAATTTCTCAGGTTTGTGGCTGCAAAAGAGCTTTCTGATATTAGACCTAAGTCCTACAAACACTTATGCACATGCTTAACATTTTACACTATATTCAGAGATAAAGCTGTCCCACTGCACTCAGCAGAATTACTCTTGTGCAAAGTGCCTTCAAGACTAAAGCTCAGGTGATTTGAAGCTTATATGCAACATGGGCTACAGAACAGTCATTTCATTTTTAGTATACATTTCTTCCATTGGTATTTCCTATGCCACTGCAGCATTGAGGCATAATTGCTTTTTTTAACTTGTAACACACTTATGCAAATTAAAAACATTACAAACAATGACAAGAGGAAGTCGAAACACCCAAAACTCTTTGAAAGGAAGCTGAGGCAGGTGTTCAGAATCAAAGACATCATGTATGCTTGATCTAGGATTTGCACATAAACTCTGTTACTCGAGACGACATCTGCTTACAGTACTGGGTAACCTCACTGTAAGATCTCAAGGCACTTAATTCCTTTTTCACTGAGTCACTCTGCAAATCCTTCTGAACAGGATAGGACATGGTAATCAAAGCATTTACTGAAATGCAAAATCATTTCACTTTGATTTTTACATCATCAACCTATGACCCTTCTTTCACTCCAGGTTTTCTATTTCACTGTATTTGTGTGTTTTCCCTCACTCCTAATCGTTAGAAGGGTATCAGTGTACATGTGCATAAATGTGCATTTCTGCTAGATTACTAAGAAATGGGTAGAAATCTGAGGAGTTTTGATTATTCAACTTGAAAGGTATTCATGAGCCTGACTTAAAGGAGGCGTGATTTAAAGAATGCTCACGACATTTGCAAAGCCAGATCATATTTGCTAGTCAGTTTGGAGACATTTAAAAATAGATTAGGCACCTACATTTCTAACCACTTCAGAGAGCACCCACCATTAGCTCCCTCTTTCTCCCCCTTGGTACACGTGCGCAGAGGAGGAGACATCTCATGACTCACCACGCTCGCTCCTGCAGCTCTGGACTGCAGAAAAGTTCACTGGTGTTTATAGGATGTTTGTGGTGACCCCCGGGATACACTCTTGTAATGAATTTCAGACCGTCTACCCAAGCCTTTTGAGTATCTGTCCAATCTTGCTGAATTCTTAACCTCACACTTCCTCCTACTGCATGTCCTTCTGGGAGACACTGGATACTTGGGATGAAACATTTTAAAGCCAGTGCCCGCAGCCTTGTCAGTACATCCAAAACAAGACCCCACTTTGTTGTTTATTTTAGTGTAAATCTCCACCCCCTTCACTTGCTCACAGGAAGGGCTTTTTCTTACAGATCGTAGCCCTGCACTTGAGAGAAATCTTCCTTCCTTTTTCTGGGTCTTCATTTTTTCTTACCAAAACAGAGAGAATACTGTGTAAGAACAGTTTCACTGGGATACAACAAAAAAATAGACTTTTTCTGCTACTATATTTATCCCCAGAGTCAATTATTATAATTTAAAAATAAATAACCCCTGCATCCTTACTTCTTCAGAAAGCCAGCCTTTAGTAAGCTGACCTAACAGAAACTGGAAGCCCTAACTAACCCCTTGGCTGATTCATGATTTATCTATGCCAGGGTGAAGTGTTCCACATATTAGCTGGAGGAAATACACTTCTAGTTTGTAATCTTGATGAATAGTTACTGAATTTATTTATTTTTTAATGCTCATTTTAGTCATTCATCATTATTTTGAAGACCTTTTACAAATATTGCCTTGAAACTTCTGATGAGTGATGCATTTGTAAAAGAAAAGCTGCACAAATGGGCAAAGTTAGAAAGAAAATTCCTTCAAAGGAAAGAGCTGATGCCATCCCGCCAGACAAATGAACACTAGTGCTGGACAAAACAGGCTGCACATAAAATACATTAACGTTGCAGGTGGTTTGCTCTGGTTATACTTCATGTTACATGCTTATTTTACAAGTGTCTTATGAACGGTTAATGGGCTACTGCAACATTAAGCCAGTGCAGCTTCCCCCCAAACCCAAAGCCAGTGAACAGGAGGGGAGTGTATGAGAAGGGAAGGTAGGTGACTGGCCTTATGGAGAAGCACTCATGTGGAAATGATTAAACGATTTCTATACCCAGGACTACTTTTTTTTCCTTAATGGCTTGTTATAAACATTCTTAGAGCATGGATCAGGATCACCTGATTTCAGCAGAGTACTATAAGCATCAGTAATCTGTGTGATTGACTAGCAGGTTTTTTTGAACCTTTAAAAATGCATTGTCTCACAAAGCATTATTATTTTCCTGTAGAGAGCACAGATTTTAATTGGGTCTACTACCCTGTTGCTTTTAAAGCACATGATGCAATGTAGAAGATTAAAATGCTGAATGACCCAGCACAACATTTAGGTCTCTGTCAAAAAAATCAAGTTTAACCTATTTCTGGATATGAAAGATAGAGTTTCTAAGCACAGAGCGGTGGTGGGGTTCTCAAGCCATTATTTTCAGGGAACACTTTGCCACCTGATATTTAACAGGTGGTGGTAAATAACTAAATCATTCTCTTTTAATCAACTCTGCAATAATAGGGATAGAAGCTTAGACATTAGGAAGGACTTCTTTCTCCTCCACTGAGAATAATGAATTGGTGAAATGACCTCAGGGGCAAAGTTGTTGGGACAAGGCAGAAGGTCAGTCAAGGAGCAATTAAATGCTGTCCTGTGGGAAAATGGTAAGTGCAGTCCCAAAGAGTGAGCTAAAAAAGGGCTAAGAGTAACAGAGGTAGAGGAGAACATCCCCCTGCCAGCACCATTATGTAGTCTCATGATCTTTCAGGAAGAAGCCACAGAACAGGAGGTCTATTAGGACTGTAATAAATACCAAGTTATCAGAGTAAGAGGGAATTTGGATATAAACTCCAGATGGATTTAAAGCACAGGCTCATTACTCTCACCTCTCACAAACTGTGTAATAAGCCAAGGCACATAAGTCCAGGACATCAGTCAGCTGTAGCTGTTCACGTCAGCATGCCACAAGCAGGTAGCTGCCTGCGGATGCTTGGTCTGTCTCAGTCCCTTCAATCTCAGTGACCCTGCCAAAGACAGCATCCATAAATCCAGAATTAAAAACCATAACGTAGTGGCAGACACTGCTTCTGCTGCAAGGGAGAGACTAAAGCAAGTCAGCCTTGTTTACACTGAATTTGTTTGCCCCGAGTTACGCACCTATACGGGGTAAGGAATACCAGAGCTATAAAAACAAAGCACATGAGGACTCTGCAGTCTGTGCCCTCAATTACATGGCCATATCTATATTAGTAAATCAATGCCAAGGACCATACCTGCAGACAAGTCAGCCAAGCTGTTAGAGCTGTTCCTGGCCATTTGTGGGGGGCTGGTCCAGTTAAAGCTACCCCTCTCCTCTCAGGCATTACCTGGCAGTCAGTATGTCAGAGAGTGCTCCCAGGTACCCTCTGTGGGGGGTGAGGGAGTTCAGCCATCCCAGTGCTCCCTGTTGGCCCCATTGCCAAAGAGCGGGTGTGCACACTTACAATCTACCTGTGCAGGCATACTCAGAGACGCTCTAGGAGACAAGGCATTACGAACCCTGGTCTGAAGGTGAGATTAACCTCAGTGAGAATGGAGAGTGTGCTCTGTCTCTCTGTGATGAGAGGCCTCGGGCAAGAGCACAAACTCAACCTAGCCTGGAGCTTGTTTGGTTTGGTTTTTCAAGGATTTTGAACCACCTGCAAGTCTTTCTGACTGGTAACTCTGGTATGAGGGATAGCAGGATGGGCAAGAACACCATAGCCTGGTACCACCTGGTACCACCTGGAACCACTGTACCACCTCTAGGAGGACAGCAAGTCTAGCTCCCTCCAGCCAAGCCTAGTTAGATCCACAAACCAAAATTTAGGGTAAGAAAGAGAAACCTTCTACTCAGGCAAGGTAGCGCACTCTGTTACCCTCAGCCTAGCATAGAGATGCTGATCTAATAAATAGCTGCAATAGCATAACATTTGGTATGAGCTGCAAAGCCCACCTGAGAAGAAACACATACACAGAATCTGTGACCAGTCCCCTTGGGAGCAGCTAGCAGGGCCTGAACTAACCTGTATCAAACTAGGTCAAGAGCATCTCCATTACACTGCAGTACTGATATGCCTCTAAAGCTCTGGGTTTCATCAAACCAGTTAATACTTAGAAGAATGAGTACAGCTACATTTTGGATGAGCAGAACTCTGACAGCATATTTATTTATGCAAATATTAACTTTCTCCCTATTTCTTCCTCCCACCCAAACCAAAACTCAACAAACAAAAATACATGGCTCAGTGTTCCCAGCAGGCTTCTTCCTTCCCATGGAAAAGGAGAAGGTAAGCCAGGTATTCTCTAATTCAACTGCTCACTAAGTTTTCCCCCTAAAAGTTTAAGGGCAGGTAAGCATCTGAAGAGGTAGATGGTTACCTACATGGGGTTAAAACCCCTGCCATGTTCTCTGTGGCATAAGAAAGCACACAGAAGAGAGAGTAAGAGCTAGAACCTTCTCCAAGCAGAACCCTGGAGACCTACCCTCAATATCTTCCATTTTCTTTCCCCACCATTTTTCTGGTGAAGGACATGTCAGCCCCATACTACTACAATCCTTCTATATCAGACTACCGCACTATCACTCCCACCTATAACCCAGAAAACCCTACCTATAAAGATTTACCTTCATACTTGCACACCTAACTATACATTTTCCAATGCACCTCCACAACTCTAGCTCTTATAGATTTCTAGAATTTAAAACCAATCAAAAAATTAGCACAGAGAGCAGCCAACAAACAAATCCAAACTCCCTCTATTATCTGAAGTCCCTACAAAAGCCTAAACAAGGGTCCCTCTAAAGAGAAATTCAGACTCTCCCTGCCAGCACTCAATTCAGTTTCATCTATTTCCTTTTCCTTTTTCTAATCCTCTTTTATGCCCATCAGATGGTCCTTTTAGTCTAACATGGCCCAGCTGCATCTGCATCACTACTATTTAACCCCTCATTGCCTGGTTCCACACTTCAGTATATACAGCAAGGGGGATAGAGGCAAAGACCTATGGGTTGCTATGAGCACTCTTATCTGAATTACCTTTTTTTTTTAAATACCCTGGAAGTATACACTATTTTCTCTCATATTTTAGTACTTATAGGAAGAAAAACTAGTCAGTATATTTGGGCATAAATAAAAATCACCTTAGATCTGAACCATGAGCATAAGAACTAGGTGCCAAGCTAGCCAGTGTTTACTCACCGGCTGGTGATGCCCTCAAAAACAGGGGAACTTAATCACAGATTTGGCTGCTTGAGATTATCATGAATTCAGTTTTTTAGTCTCAATGTCCTATTTACTTGCTTACAAATTTGTGGCCTTCTTTGTCTATGTTACAGATTTAGCAAGCAGAAAATAATTGTAACCAGTCATTAGAATACACTTGGACAATGAATTTTAGAGCTTTTCCTCTCTTCTGAGGATTCACTAGGAAATTTAGGTCCAGTTAGGCTCTTTCCTGGGAGGAACCATTTGGATGGTTGTTTGAAGCAACCCTGAATTTGACAAGTTTTAATTGTACTGTAGTCTGTCCAAACTAACAGGGTAGTAAACATTTCACATATTGCTATAAAGCACTGACCTCTTCTCATATCATTCTCATTTTATTGTAAAGATTTTATTAGTAATTTAGCAACAGATACTACAGCAAACAATTAGATACTGTATTTGATTAACATAACAATTGAGTAATTAGATGAGGTGAAATGTGAAGTTTCCTGGGATGAGTATTAAAACTGATCCCAGATACTTAAGGGAAGTCTTAGGTAGTTACGTTACGTAATTTGGAAATGTTTACCACCAAGTCCCTCCACACCTGAAAGTGATTCATTTTTGGGTGCAGGGTTCATGCAACCCCAATTCAGGGAGCAATTTTTCTGGGTTTTATTATTATCTCATATTGTACCTCTATTTTTGTATTTTGACAATGCTA
Source organism: Ciconia boyciana (assembly GCF_034638445.1). NCBI lineage: Eukaryota > Metazoa > Chordata > Aves > Ciconiiformes > Ciconiidae > Ciconia > Ciconia boyciana. Next base: position 64,045,691 of record NC_132936.1, read on the forward strand.
GGATTCCATAGTGCAGTTTAAGAAACATTGAAGAAATCCAGAAATACGCTCCTGGCCCTGGGGGTGTTAGTTTGAGCTCCTCATTGTGTAAAGATTCATTCATTTGCTTAACATGTGAGTTATGAAAGGTCATTTTTGCCCACCACAACACTTCTCTTAACTTGCAAAGTAAATTAATGAGGTATGAATATATGCAGGACTCTAATAAGATAGCAACAGCTACTGACTGGACTGAGCTCTAACCAGATTGCTGTTTGGCGATTTGCATGTTTTTAACCATTAGGGTACCTGAAGCCAGGTATTATTTTCATCAGATTCCAGCACTGTTCTCAGCAATCTAAACTGAATGTTCTCAAATTATTCTGAAAGATAGTCAATGCAAAAATGTGTTTCTCAGGTATAGGTCCTGACTTGCTGATTTTTAGGCACGTGGGTGTGATTTTTTTTACATGATTTTTCCCTTCTCTGCACTGTACAAAACCCCATATAAACAACAAGAGAGAGATGATCATCTTAACATGTATAACAGTGACCTTTCTATACACAAAATGCTCTCAAATGTATAATACAAAGAATTTAAGAAAGAAAGATATTTCTTAACTATCTAAATTATACTTATCAGCATTTTTAGTTGTAAGATAAATGTTTTGTTTGTTATGTTTATCTTGTGTTCTAGATAACTAAGGAGTTATACTAAAACCTTCAAATAAACTAAATTTAATCCCAATCAAAAAGTCACGCTTTGAGTCAGATGTGATGTCAACTTTGAAATAACAGTGTTTCATTATGAGGTATTGTTTATGTTTTATAGAGTTCATAGGATCTTTGTGAAAGCAAAAATCATGAAAGCGCCTTTCTGAAAGCATTTATGTGTATTATATTTATTTAGATCTAAGCTTTTAGTTGCTTTCGGCTGCTCTTTTCATCAAAAAGAATAGCACGCTCTGATTTGAACTGCAAAAATATCATGTTGCCTGAAAGGCAGGCTCTAGTTTTCCATTTGGAACAAGTAGGACAAAGTCTGTTGCAAATGTACTTGTACAGAAATTTAATCAGCTCTTTCCTAGTAAATTATGAAGAAAGATATTCTCAACAAAGCTGAGATACAATATTAGAGTGTGATCCACCCACTCACAGCTGTCTTTGAAACCATGTTTCCTGTCTAGAAGCTACTGTTCCACTGAGTTAGCATGACTTGATGTGAACTACCTTTTGTTATTTGCCTTTTGTGATTTGTCCTGCATTAGAAAGGAAGTGGAGATAGCAGGAGTCGGTGGAAACCATCCCGAAGCATGCAAGATGTACCGCCACTGCCCATATGTTAATAAGAACTCAGTGTAAGGCAGGACTGTTACAGAACTAATGTTCGCCTGAGTTTCTGAAACAACCATCTATTTAGACAAACCTGAGCGTTAGTCTGTAGAGGCAGAGACTGCCCAAACGGTTGTGTAATCTGAATGATTTAGAGCAATTCCTGAAAAATAAACCTTGAAGAGAAGGTGTCCTGGAGGTTCCTGTAAGCAGAATGGTATTATACGCTATCCTGCATAGTGTACCAGGCTTTGGCCAAAAAATCCCACAAGATCAGCATATTTTAAGGATTTTTTTCCTGCTCTCTGTTTCTTTTTCCTTCTAGGAGCAGTAAGCCAACCACCAAGCACTAGTATTTTCACTTCTCTGCCGAGAAATGCCCCTGATGAGGAGCACAGAAACAAAAGATAGCTCTGAGGATCTAAAAAATAGGTGAATTCACTTTAGATATTTAATGAAGGTTGTGGTCGACTGGGACTTCATTTCTCAGCCTAATTCATCCTCCTCAAGAAAAACAATGTGTTTGTTATGCTCCCTCCTACTGCCACTTCCAAGAAAGTGAAAATAAAAAAGGCATCCTCAAAGGGAGGACTATTACATATTTTTGGCACTAATCCGCTTCCAGATTGCATCTATTTTTTAAGTATTTTCAAGGTCCGAGAGTAGGGGGACTCCCAGATCCCAGATTAGTTCAAAGAGTTAAAACACTGAGCAAGCTAAACTCCTTGCTTTGGCATGTCTATCAAAGTCTTTGAGCCTTTAATGTAATTGAAAACAATTGTCCCAGTGGGGAGGTCTAACACTCTGACCAGTTGCAGTTAAATACTTGAACTGCCTGAGAAAACTAGAGGGGTTATAAGAATTCAAGGGTAAACTACATGACATGGTTCTGGTGATAATAATGTTCCAGAATTTATATTTATTAATATTGCCTTCTTTTGGTCAGACTCCCACAGGAAATCCTGAGGAGTACATGTCTCTGGCATGTTTTATCTTAGTTAGTCCCATCCTTGCGGTATTGCGTGCTGATAGCAGGACAGAAGAGTACCTTTGAAAATCTCTGGTCTTTATAGAAGTTGAGGATGACAACAAACAGGACCTTCAACACTCTGGGAAGACAATCCATCTACTTTCCTTAGTTATCATTAAAATGTCTTTTAGACATAGGTCATAACTGGAAACCTATAAAGGATGTCTGTGTATTAGGCACTTCCCACAAAGCCTGGTCCCTTGTGATTAAAATTTATCGCATTGTTCTTCTGGTTACAAATACTGCTGATATGTGTCATTACTGCAGAGCACTGCTCATAACATCTTGACTTTACTCCAAACATTTTTTTAAATTCTGAGTTTCCCATAAAGAACCCAGTCCTGAAGTTTTTAAAGACACCCATTACTTTAAAGTTTTTAAGCCTATTTTAAAGGTTGTTAACCATTTTATTTTCCTGTTAAACGTTCACTTACACTGACAAATAGCTTGATGGGAAGCTTCACGTTCCCCTCTCCGGTCCCTGGGATGTAGCAAAGAGCAATTATGGTGCATAAAATCATACAGCCTTATCAGTTTATAGGGCAGTTTATAAATACTCCATCTTCTTAAAAGCCCTGTCTTGACAAAGACCGGTGTCGCTAACATTGTATCTTAGTAGTGTGCTCTTTGAAAGACTTACTGGTTTTGCTTTTTTAAAATTTTCAAAGAAATTTTTAATTTGCATGTTTACTGGAGAGGAAACACAGCATAATTATTGTTTTACTCTAGCCTCCTTGCTAGAGTGAGCTTATTTGCTGTGAGCAATGCTAGGTCTTCAGCCATGGGCACTGAGGTCCATTTTTTGCCAGTCTCTCTAAGAAGAAAAGGTTTACCTCATGCCACATGTTGCTTTTCTGTGTATGTGCATATGCAAGTCTGTGTGCCTCTGCCCAACCCCTTGCCCTTAGCTGTTGAACTCCTTGATCAATTTTAACAAAAATTGCCTGGGCAGCCACAGCCTCACAAATAAAAAAAAAGATCACGGAAATAGTCATCTAGGTAGAGAAAAAAAATTTATTATGCTGTTCCTGAGGAGAAGGCTGGTGCCTGACCTTGTCTCTTATGTGACATTAAAGAACCCACTTCACAACACAAAACTTCTTTCTCTCGGCCGCTCCTGGACCTCCTCTATCTGCACAGCTGGAGCATGTGAAGAAGCAGCACAAGTGTTCCCTTCACCTGGATTGTCCTGCTGGAGACAGAGGGGTCTGTTTCAGTCTTGTTTACTCCATCGGTACCAATTTACTTAACTGCGCTAGTGGGTCACAGATTTCTACACCCGCGCTGTGGCATTAGACCAGGTTAGGCCTGGATGCCGTTAGCATCCAGACTACGCTTCTGCGTTGCACAAAGCACAGATCCTCACTAAGCCACTCCTGTCCTGAGCTCATAACTGAGGCATAAAATACTTAAGCAGACACTCACAATTATGCATCTGGAGCAGCTTAGGGACTCTGTGCCGATGTGTCTCAGGTGGGCATGTGGGCAACTGGCACCTTGCTTCCTGGGATCTTGTCCCACGGGCCACTCTGTAAGGAGTGGCTGAGTCTGGCAATGAACAGACACGGGACAAAATAAGGACTGACGCTGGAAGGTAATATTCATTTCAAGAAGTATCAGTTTGCAGGCATGAACAAAGTAATGATACACATGTGAAAATCTGATGTAGAAGCCAAGTAAAAAGGCCCATATTCTGCATTCAGCACTCGCCATCTTATTCTGAGAAGCACTATAGTCAATTTATTTCTTAGAAAGCTAACTTCTTTACTTGTCACTCACCTTCTCATATCTGCTACTTGCTGCCTCATCCATCTTTTCTACTTCTTGTTTTTCTTCCTTTGACCAAAAGGAGTCACAGTTCCCATCAGAATGACATCTTGTCTTTGTGCAAGCTACGGAGTACTGTACAGCGAAAAAAAAAAAAGCTGAAAATGACAGACATCTCTGCCCCATTTGTCTGACTCTTCTCACTAAACGATATGTTTGAGAAATATAGGAAAAATGAAAAACAAAAGATAAAAGTAAAAAACTAAAGATAAGCTGTGCTTTCAGATCTGAGCAGAGAGAAAACTGGATCTTCTTGCATCTTTGGATTTCACAGCATCTTAAAACAAATGAGCAAAAAAAAACCCCTTCACCTATGCTCAGGAAATGGAGATATTCCCTCTCCTTGTTCCCAGATGGCACCGCAGCAGTTTCTGTAAAACTAATGACAGAAAAAAAATCATTTTGCTGATGTGTGAATAGGCTGAAGCCTGATCCAAAGAACATTGAAGTCCCTCTGGCAGGACTGCCAATGCCTGCAGTGGGCTTTGGATCAGGCTCCACGGGATACTCGAAAGCACTCAAAAGGAAATTATTTTCCCCTGTCATGCCCTCCTGGCAGCAGTTCCCACAAAGAGCACAACTCGCTGCCTATTTTGACAGAAGCCCTGGAAACCGCATGTATAGTATTAGAAAGCCAGATGATAGAAGGCGCTGGATTTTGCCCTTTGATACATTTCCAGTAGAAATGTGTTGGTTCCCTTCCTCTAAATGTTTTTGGATCGATTTCATGCAGAATTGGGGGCCTTTACAGGGACAAGCAGCCCCGCTCCCTTTACACCGAAGGTGCTCCAGCGTGATGGCCGTGCTGAGCTCTGTTGAGAAACACGGTGGATGGTGCCTCAGGGACAACGGCTGCGTGATGGTAGGGCCAGGAGGTCCAAATTTCAACTCCACCCAGAAACTCTGGGTACTCTCAGTGACTCAGACTGGAATAGGACTGCCTCGAAGAGGAAAATAAGGTGGATGTAAAGAAGAGAGGGAAACTCAGATCCAGGCTGGGTTGCATGGGGCCCCCCAGCACATGAATACAAGAATTCCACTGGCCTTGTGATGTTTTGAAAAGTAAACTATGGAAGAAAGACCAGAAACTTCAAAGAAATTCCTGATTTGGAAATTGTCTGATGTAAAAGGTGTTAGCGTAGAGGAGGGTAGAGAAATAGCCTGTTCTCAAAGGCACTCTACAAGAGGTCAAATGTTGGTCTGGCTCATATGGCCATTTTTTCCAGTTGTACAGTATATTGTGTAAACTAAATATAATGTAAAGATGCAAAAGCTTCCAGAAATGTCATCTTACAGACATTTGCTTGGATGCAATCCATGATTATGTGAAAACATTTACTTTGAGATCTAAAAGCCATGGGTTACGTGGGTGTTCTGTACATTTTGCATTGGAACTCACACTATAGAGCCAGAAAAGACTGAGAGTCTTAATTTGAAATTACTTGCGTTGGTATACTGGCTTGTGCTGTACCCAAATGTAAATGCGGGTGAGTATATGTGACGAAGAAGGGGATAGTTCATGACCTATTGGAAAGAACTGCCAGAAACCTTTACATGTGGCTGGGACCCCAGTCAAATCTCTGCTGCCAATCTCATGCTTGCAATTGGCCCCAAGAATGGGTTACTAGAAAATCTCTAGACCAAGATATGGGTTGGTTTTTCACACAGAATGATACTTTCTGTCTGACTTTTGAGCTGGGCTTACCAATAAGTTCTCACATGACAGGGCATGCATGACATTAGGCTCAGGTAAGGTCGTGCCCTTCAAGCGACAAAAGCTAGGAAACGCGTTTTTAGAGACCACAAATGAATAGCAGAGTTATTCTATTAAATCATTACCTTGCAACTCCTGCAACAGGCACCAAAATAATCTGCAATCCAGACTTCACTGTTTCTCATGCTCTTAAGCATATACTTGTGCTAGGCTGGACCAAGCAGCTGTGCTGCAGGGGCAGCAGGTTGCAGGGAGTGATATACGTATGTATCACGACTCGGTGACTCACCTGGCTCTACTCTTGAGACTACTGAATTTCTCACTTATAAAAGTTTCTCAGTATCCCTTTACCGTTTGTAATTTGCTTTATATTTAATAAAAGAAAAAAGTTAAGGAGCTATCCTCTCCATGCAATCAATACAGAGATGCCCTAGAGCTGACTGTACTAGTTCCAGAATTGCAAGCTGTACAGCCACATCTTTTAAAGCTCAGGTAAATAGATCATGCCATCGTGGTTAAACATACTCTCCGGGGACCTCACCTAGTGTGATTATACAGAGTTGTGCTGCTCTAGGTAATGTAACAGTTCTCTTGTAGCCAGCTGGAGGATCTACAGCACAGTAGGTTTCAGCACTGGCCAAAAGCATGTCCCTGGTTCTCCCAGTGGCTTTGGACCTCAAATATTCTTAACATAATCATACCCACAGATCATCTGTGCAAATCCTGAGAAGTCTGCTCCAATAAGTGAGAATAAAATGGGTTTGAAGCTGGTTTGCATCTCTCTGTCGTCTTGAATGAACACCAGAGGTACTGGGGAAAGAGAGGTTATCTTCTAGCGAAATGTATTTCACCATCACGCCCTCAGCCTGGAAACAAGCTGGATTGCTACGAAGTCACTGTAGAAGTAAGAGTTTATGGTTCTGGCAGTTTTTGGAAAGACTTCAAATATAAACAGAATTCCCAGAACACAGATTTTGGGAGTGAAATGAGCACAACAGTTATTATTGAAAATTGAAAACATTGAAAGAAATGGGAGGATCGAATCAATTAACGCCAGTAAAATATCCAGAAATCTCATTTGGATGAGGTTTTGCAACCCTTACTGCTGGTGTCAGTGCAGCTGCATGTGGGATAAGCTGCTACACAAATTGAACCCAGGGGCTGGGTCCTGGCCCTTTGCTATCTGCATGCACGGGGCCATGAAGTTTTAGCAGAATTCAGACTTTTCTAGGCATCTGGACACAAAGCAGATTCAAAAACTGCAGTCTGAATATCCTGATAATTAAAATATGAAAAAGGTCACATTTAATCTATTTATAGCAATAATCATGTAAAAATGTCAGGAATAAATTTTGGCTCTCTTCTAGTCAAAAGATTCTTACCATTTGTGTTAGTAGATAGGGATTCACACAAGGAACTTATTTCAACTTAAGAAAGTCAGTCACGTGGCTTGGCCAGTGTATACTCTTCTTCTTAGTATTGTTTATGCCAAAATGAGAATCAGACAGTTAGGAACTAAAACTTAGGTATTTTGTTTCTTTCAACATCAGGAAACACATTTTCCAAATGAAAACCTGAGCAGCCTAAGGAATATAAAATCAATGAGCCAATATCTTTCCTGATGTCATAGCTAGAATTTACATTAGAGGTATGAATTTAGCCAAATAGCTTTTCTCAAGCTGATTAAATAAATGAAATAGCATGTGACATAGTAGAGAACTTTACTGCATAAAAATTGATCACCTCTTCAAATGCTGGTTGTCAAGAATTCCTATTCACATCTTATTTTTCCCTTAAAAAAATGCCACTGCATCGCAGATCTCATCAAAGGCACCTCTGCACTTACTGGCAGTGCCTGTACTGTATTACAGATATTTGTTTGTGGAGAAGGAGGTCAGAATTAATTCAAACCCCAAAGGTATTGCTTTAATGCATTAACCACTTATCTTTGCAACACACTGGGGCAAACATTGTTTACTTCACGTCCTCAGAAACGGGTCCTGGATTTCCACTGGAGGCTGTGTGAAGATTTAATCATAACTGTGAAAATTGGCAGCGTAAGTGTGCCCTTTCATTTAGTGAATGCATTTGTGACAGGGAAGGGAAAAAGAAAAGGGCCCAACTGGCACAAGTGAATGTTTTGAACTCCCATTATACTCAGGCATATATGGATTCAGTTTCTAATAGAGCAGGCTAAAACCTATACTGAGGCCTTTGTTTTATGTTCACTTTAGCATTTTGAGCCAACATTAGCTGAGGTCGCAGCTGAAAATAAAACTGTCCTGTTCTACTTCTTCATGCCCCAAGAACATCTTCACCTTTTGTACCAAAGATGCAACAGAAATCTAATCAAAATTAAAACTATTTTTTTTATGAAGCACCAGGGGCAGGACAGCACAGGGCTGCTGGCTTCTATGGTAGTTCTGGCTTATTTTGGTTCGGTGTCAATGCAGCTAGAGCCTCTGTTAAACCAACTTGAAATGTCTTGATGTCACAGTGCTACAGGGGACTCTCGTTTGCTGCATACTCTGGTAACGACCCCTCCTATTTCAGGAGCAGATGGCTGCTTCTCAAAATTTATATTTTCTGTGGAAAAGGTTCTACTTAGGGGAAGAAAAAATTACCTCTAGAAATTAAGAAATTCATTAATACCTGAAGGGCTCACTCACTCTCTGCAAGGAAAATGGGAAACTGAGAAATAAAATTTGATCATTTGGACTGACACTAGCAACGCTGCTGATGGACATGAATCCCAGAAGGAAGTCACTGCACCTCTATGTCTAGTTAGCACCACTGGTAGAAACACAGAAAACGGCAGGGAGAACTGGGTGTAATTAAAACCTTGATTAGTTGAGGGTTTGTTTAGTTTCAGTTTTCCAAAATCATGACCCACACTAGGCTTTGAAATTGCATCTGGATCTCAGTTCTGTGTAATTTCATTGCTTCTTAATGGTGCCAACCTTGTGTTTTCACTACCTGTATTGTGAAGTTTGGCATTGTTATCAAAAACTCAGTTCTAGAGATAGCTTGCAATAAGAACAGCTTTCACTAATGCTAACCAAAATGATTCTTACAGTGGCAAAGAGTAATTTGTAAGTCAAATGTATCTTTGAGGCTCAGAGACCTCAAAGCATGTAAGGCAATGTCATCTAGTTATCACAGCCAATAATTCCGTATGAAATACAGCAACTCAAATAACTACTAATGATTCCAAGCTGGATTTTCTTCCTAATTTAAAAGTGGAGTAGAAAAATTACTCTTCATTTTGCAGTTTATCATCTTAAATCCTATTAATTAGGCATGTTTGTGTTTATGTTACAGTTATATATAAACACTACTACTTTGTGCTTTTAATGATTTCTTTGCAGTTTCTACATTTTCATGCATTTTACAATTATAAGCTTTTGTTCCTGGCATTTCCATCTGCTTCCAGATATACACTTCTATTACCAATGCTAATAAATCTTTCTTCTTCCATTGACACCATGGAGAGGTAGTGAATTCCTTTAAAGAGGGCCAGCCCAAGACCTACGAACCCCTTCTGTTCCCTTATTTTAACAAGGCTTTATAGGTTATGTAGTCTCACCCTCTGCCTAACGTTTAGATCCACACCTAATATTCAGTGCAAAACGGCTGCATTCATATCAGTCAGCGCAATCCCACTCGTGCCCACACTGGCTGATGAATGCACATGTTCCCTTTCTACAGTGGCATCACTATGCTACAAAAAAATCCACCAGACTTCTTTCTTACTTAGTTACAGATCTAGACTTAAAGTTTATTGCAGGCCACTCAGCTACGAGAGGTCTCTGAAAGAATGACTAGGCTATGAACTAATCAATGCCTGGGAGGTGAGGTCAGGGCGGGCCCCTGGTCATCCATACTGCTTAATTGCTTGCTCAATCCCTAATTTTGGTTTTAGACTGCTCCAGTGAGCTTTCTCCTGGGCTGTGCCCTGGTACAGTTGTGTCACTTCTTCACTCCAGAGACCACTCCGAAATGCCTCAGGATATACCACCCTTACTTTTATGCTCTAAAGCACCAGTCAGGTGGCCATCACAATATTTTGGACACCTGAAATGAAAAAGCATATACAAAAGGATATTTGTATTTTAGGGCCATAGGGGACCCATAGAACTGTTATGTCGTGTGGACGTGGTCCATCTAATCCAGAGCTAGCGAGCCCTGAGCAAGGCAGACACAAGTCTGTACATACTGCTTGGATTCCTGACCCTCTTACTTAGCAACACAGATATAGCCTACAGACTATACAATTCGGTGCTGAAGCTCTCACCATGGATATCTGCAGCATTAAGAACTAAGATTTTTTCTGTACCCTGTGAGAAAACCTTTTTTTTTCCCTTTCACTATTTTTTCCAAATAGAAATGGTCCCTATCTATATACTTAGTACTCTTCTACTCCAAACCCTTGATTTCCATGACTCTGATGGATCATGTTTTTCTCAACTCTTTCCTGAGCTTCTGTCTTATCAGGCTTCAGTGCAAGTCATTAGTCTGTAATGAATTTTATAGGTATTCTGGAGAATGTTTCTAATATGTTACAAAGATTCTGATAAGCTCTTTATTCATTATCCATCCTAAAGCATGACTCTCCAGGGGTGAAACCACTTCTCAAGGTTCTTAGGTTGTTTAATCTCCACGTATTTATTTCTTAAAGGTCAATAAGAGCAAGCTGGCTACCTTGTAAAGAAGTAACATAATTGCACCCATTGTTTAAAACCTGATGCAATACTGACTGTAGTCAATAGAAAGATGGAAAATGCCAGTGCTCTTTCAGTGAAGATATTCTGAGAACAATCATGAGTGCATGGAGCGTCACATGAAATAGTAACTTCTCTTTTCTCAGAGAGTTTTTCACTTCCTTATGTTACATGCTGTACAAAATGGACTGAGGCAGTCAAACGATCCAAATGACAATAGGTGATTTTTCCTTATGTATTTTTTTTCCGAACAATCTACATTGAAGTGAGGCAGCACCACTTATTTTTTACCCTATCCAACAAGCTCTCTTGGTGACCTTTTTTTTTTAAATGCTCTGAAGCTTGAAGCTGTGAATTGGGGGAAAATATAGTTAGTAACAAAGAGCCTCTAACTGATCTTAGTTGGGAAAGTAAAAGTTTTTCAGAGTTTGTTCTAGTGAGACATCTAGCTGCTTTTGTGTGCTAGTATCAGTGTGAAGCAGAAAGAAAATGGTTGCATCCAAAGCTGAAAGTTTCAGCTGCAACAGGAATAATTATATTTTTATTTATCAGTAAGAGGAAACTGAACAATCACATCCCTGTTGGGGGCCCTTTAAGTCTAATACATGCCTAAATTCAAATACGCAGGTTCCAGCAAAAATAATCAGATTAGTCTTGTCCTTAAGAGTTAAGTGCTTTTCTGGAGTAGGATCTATGTAAGAGAAAAAGGGCCAAGTCTACCCAGCTGCAAGCTTAGCAAGCTTACGCCAGGCTTGAATCTGCTCCAGGAAAGATAAATGGCTGCATATCCATAATTTACAGGACTATAAATATCAAGAACGCTGCTGATGTCATACTGGAGTGCACAGTCCTCCATCAGGTAACATTTCCGTTGGCTAGGAGATGAGTGCCTTTTAGAAAAGGACTACAGGACTGAGGTGTCACAGCTTATTTTAAAATGCTCTCCTTAAAACCCCGTATGTCCCAGTTACTCTCAGTTTTCCCATTGTTGGTTTTTAGTTTATTTTAGCAGTGCTTTTTTATTACATGGTGTGACTGTACCAGCTTTAGCATTTGGAAGATTAAATGCTGTCTACCCTGTTATCTATATGGGATTTTGCACTGGACCCTTTATTGAGATTGCTAAGGGCTAAATTTTGGCCTGACCCATTCAGTTGTTGGGCTCACAACAGAAATGTGGCACCTGGAGGGGAAGACAGGCACAAGAGGGGCAAAGGGGCAAGTAATATTTTGAGCTCATTCATGATCTGAAGTTACTAAATCTTGATTAGTTAACAACTGCTTTGGTTCCAGTTCTTGGCATGTTCAAACTGTGCCTCCAAAAGAGAATGTAAGAGGTCAAAAACCTACACATTACTTCTTCATTATACTGATGAAGTTTTAAAAAGTCCAGGGCTTTTATTCTGAAATTTATTATGCATTCTTTATTTTGGCAGGTCTGAGATAAACCAGCAAACATACTAATGAAGACAAGAACTGTCCTGAGGAAATACCTCCTATTAGTTAATAAGCAGACACAGTGGCCTGGATTAGGAAGGAACATGACAACGTTGTTGAAAATGAAGATGTGTATTCTAAGTGAAGCCAATGGGTTCACAGAAGCCAGGGCTGTGTAACCTGCTGCTGCACATCAGGATTCCAGGAGAGGAAATGAACATTACGCATGGTGAGAGCAATAATACACCAGGGTGAGATAAATTTACTTCTTAACTGCATTTCATCTTAGAAATTGTAAAGTAGCATTTCTGTACTGAGAGAGACTCCAGAAGATCGGCTGTCTGATGCAATGCTGCCTTCCAAATGGAAAGATGATAGTCAGCTCACTGGTTCGCTAACTTTTATCTTTGCTGATAAATGAACGTTAAGTGGTCAGTTGTTGACAAAAGCTCTCTTTTTAATTGGATATGTGAACTGGACCTTACATAACCTGGCAACATACTATCACCCCTGGACCTTGTCACTCAGATAAAACCATCTTGGCTCCTTCAGGAATGTGGGTGTTCAGTGTCTACATTTTTGCTATTTGGAGGGGAAGATCACTGACATATATGCTCTGATATAGAGAGAAAATCTTCCAAAGTTTTGGTTCAGTAGGAATTTGCCCAAAATAGGCAATAACCAAGGAAACCACATTTGAACCCAACTAGATAAAGTTGCATAGCTCCCACGCTGTCCCATTGGAACAGATTTGTCCATAGGTCTGGAGGAAGACCTGACCAAGCACATTGAGAGCTGTTTGTTAGAGACCAGGGAAAGGCCAAGAAGCCCCTTATCTGAGGAACACTGTGGTCACTCAATCTCTCCATGGGCCTCCTGGAGAAAAGAAGTTCAAGATGTCACTAAAGAGACCATGCTAACAGCAGCCCAATCTTTCTTCACTCATGGTGGGTCCACTAGTAGAAGGAACTTTCCAGCATTGTCTCTTTTTTGAACAGAGCTCCAAGATATATTCTAAGAAAATCTCAACTGCTGTGAAAGCTAGAGTTCATGAACTGCATATTTTTCCTTCCTTTTTGTTTTGTCTTCTGGTTTTCTTTTTAGCTGTTGATTTATCTCTAGCTGGGAAATCTCCCAGTCTTTTTAAATACTTGAATTTTTGTTGTGGAATTGCTGCAGGTCTGTATGAGGGTCAAAGTCCCCATCACAACAGATAATACTGCAGACACTCCTCCTTCAGCCTCAGAACAGCTTCAGCTGTTCCCTACAGAGATGACAGTTTCAACCTAGTCCCAAGTCCTTGCCATCGCCCCACTGCTACCAGTGCTCAGTCCTACACAGGAGGTGGCAGACCATCCAGTGAACTCTCCTCACCCAGAACTACTTAGGACAGCCAAAATAAAACTGGTAGTTTCACATATATGTCATTGCTAACTTAGCCCATTTCATGGGAAGTGCTTACAGAAGATGGGCCACCAGAACACCTGAAAGAAGCATACCTTCTAGCAGAAGAATAGTGATGAGTAGCTGGGGGACAGCAAGGGCAGATCCCATCTCCCTTAACATAGATGGAACTGACCTATGTCCACATCTGAATTGTCCCTCCATTTGAAACAATCCTAAGCATTCACTAGAGAGAGGTCAGCCTGCCCCTCACTCACAACATGCTGTTGCCTTCTCGTGCCTCATCATGATGCTTTTGAGCTCCTTGGTCCTCTATCTGTCAGATATACTTCACAAGTTAAGAAGGACTGACAGAGGACCTGTTTTATGGTTTGTGTTAATAGTACATGGAGGTCTGAAAAGACAGCTTCTGGGAAAGAATAGGTACCAAATTCTGCTCATCAAGAGTGCTCTCCTGATGTCTGTTGTGTAATACCACTGCTTGATGCGGTTCCAGGAGGCAAAATCATCATAACCAGAAGAGAGTTCAAAGAAGGGAGACTGACAATTGGCCTGGTCTTGATTTGATAGCTGCATTGCTTAATTCCTAGTTTATTTTGATGTGAGTTTTAATGGCCCAGACTGAGTGATAGTCTGCGGCTTCTTTGCTGGGTGTTGATGGATTTAAATTGTTGGGGTTTTCTTTTTGTTCTTTTTATCTATTTTGTTATATTTCAGTTTGTTTAACTATCATAATAAAGTTATTAATAAGTTAAATCATTTCTGTCATTGAACAAAATGGTCCAGAACCTTTAAAGAACTGAGTAGATATCATCCAGCCAACTTCAAAGCCTATATTTAAATCTTACTTCATAAACTCATTTAAATCACATGTTCTTACATGTTCTGTTGCTTGAAAGTTGTTTCCTTTGAAACTTTCCTTTTTATGCTTCCATGCAGGAAATATGATAAACTTGTTTATTTCATTTGTCAGCTTTGTGTTTCTGAATTTCTTCATCAAATCTGTTATCTTCCTTAAGTATCCAATCCTTGCTCAAGTTATGTGCAGAGAGGGGAATGGTTTTACTGCTGTACTTGCAGTGCTGGAAAGCAAGACAAGAAAAGAGCAAGCAGAGGTGCTGGCTTCTGAGAACTACAGGAAAAAGAAGACATTAAATGGGCATTTTATTTTGGAGACAATCCTGCAGGATGAGAAACCCAAATATTTTTAGGATTGTGGGATAATTCAGGTTGGAACAGACCTCCAGAGGTCAAATGGACTTTTCCAAGTCCAGTGATGCATCACAAATACTTGCTTATCACTTACTGCTTTTCCTGGCCTTTTATTTTCTTAGTTAACTCTACCTTCTATCGCTTTTTAATTTGAACTGGCCTTAGCAAGTTGTTAGCATTTGCATAACAGGAGTACCTTTTAATTTATCAGTGAATTGGAAGCAGTTAATTAGAAACAAACAATCTGTAGGCTGGAGATCTGCTGAAATCAGCAATAAGGCTAATTTTTTAAATGTGCTTGTGAAGGGGACATGTGGAAGCCTCTCTCTTCTTGAACAGTGTGGAGTTTTTCAAATTATTCAGCATTCACAGAGGGGAAGAGAGTGGTAGGACTCAGACAGTAACAAGCCCAGATGAAGAAGGGCAACAACAGCTTTTCACAGCTTCAGTTTGAAGAGGAGGGAAAGCTGGAAATCCCCAGGCTCTCTTCAAGCCGAAAGAGTTAGGTTAAGAAGTGGATGATAACTGGTTGAGAAATATGCAATTTCAGAATGTTTTTATCATGCCATCATTCTCCAGCAATGAATGTCTCCACTTACTGCCCTGAAGAGGGGAGACATTTTCTACTATGGAAATGCTGGTTGGGTTATCCACAACTTTTGTTCTTTGGAAAAGACAAGAAACACTATGTGTAGATTTAAAAAAGCCAGCCTTATTTGCTAATGCCTGGTTTTCACCAAATATAGATGTCTTTTCTTTTCCAAGGTCTACTTTACTGGTATCATTTCTTTTGCTGTAATGCCTCTGGTGAGTTTTCAGAGATGAATACCAAAGTTGTCTCCATTTTCATGAAAGTAGCAGGGAGCGGGTACAACTACAGTGTAAATTAAGTTACTGAGCTTACTATTGACCAATGCTAGGAAGAAACCTCCTGGCAAGTCTGCTCAAGCAGTCCAGGAGCAGATGAAAGGTACCAGAAGTGTTCAACAACATGCACTGACCCTCGGCTAGTTAGTGAAGCAAGCCTGTCAAGCAAAACTGGGCAAACTGCACCCCCATTATTCTATCTTGTATTGTGTAGGTCAGCCTTGGTGTTTCTGTTTATGTGGCTGCCAGCCAAAAGTGTTTAAAAGGCCTTTTCAGACCCTAGCAAGGAAAAATATTCTCTTCCCTGCTTGAACTTGGGGGTCTCACAAACTCACCCTTTCTGTCTAGATGGCAGAAATTTGGGATTAGGACTGCTCCTTTCCTTAGTGCTTGCACAGTTTAAATCACAAATACATATTGATTAATGCCTAGGACTCTACACACAGAACCAGTTCAAATTTAATAACGATTGTAACAGGATTTTAACAGTCATTAAACACGAGTATTTATTTCTACTATAAGTTTTCTTTCCCATGCAAAGCATACATACAAGTGGATGCATTTTTAAGGAGTTGGGAACTATTCAAAACAAGAGTTATTTTAAGGGTTAGGAAATAGCTTGTCTTGCGGCTGCCAAGTGATTTTGGAATAACTCTTTGCATGATGGAGTGGAGGGAAAAATGGAGATAAAAACATCAGCTCTTCAGTTCAAGGAGACTAGATGCTTAAAAGAAAAAGCAAAAAAAAAAAAAAAGAGAGCATTTCACCTTCTTATGTTTCTGCATCCAGATCCCCCTTTATTTTCCATTCTGAAGCTGGGTAGAGGAGCTCCAGCCACATTCTCCTGCCTGTGCCCCTCAGCAGGCTAGACAAAAAAGGCAGGCAGCCCTTCTCCTGTATTTTCCCCTCCTCCACCTTGAGCAGGTTTGAAAGAGAGAAAGAACATGTTCAATGATGGGCATGTGGAAATGTCATTAGTCACATTTAGATAAGTTTATAAATGTACAAAGTAGCTCTCAGGGCCATAGGGCTGAGGTGAAACATCTGAGCCTCATCCAAAACTCGGGACCTTCAGCTGGTGTAAATCAGGTATTGTGATACATCCCAGCTGAGGCTCCAGTGCCAGGACTCATCTCCCCAGTCTGTAAAGTTCCTGACTTATATTTAGGGTATTATAAAATGTTCATAAATAGCTGCAGTATGTGATCACTGAGTAACAGGGAAATGCAACTCTCCCTTTGACTTATTTTCTGCTTGCTTTGTATTTTAGAACAGGAAAAAAAGGATCCTTTCCTTTACCTTCAGCACACTTTGTTCTTTCTCCATAGGGTGAGTAGCTATCAAATTGCTCACAGGGGCAACTGAGAGACAGAAACTCTTGGGATGGGCAGAGCCATCCATGCTGAACACTTACTGTCTCCAGCCTTGCACAAAATGAATGTTGCATACAGATACCTAAGTTTTTATAAGCCTTGATGCTGCTTTAACTTAATATCTTGGACTAAATTAGGGGGTAAAACAACAAAAACAACCCATCACCCTTCCTTTCCTTTCTTCTTCCTCTTGAAAACCAACAGGCATTTTTGAGAGAAGGTATGATAAAACTTGTGTTTTAGTGGTGCTTACCTGAGGCCAGGACAATGTGTTGGAACTTCCCCAGAATAATATTTTCATCTTAAAGCACCTAAAAATATAAAAGATTGGACGTAAATGGTTATAAATATTACAATATAAAATTGTTAAAAGTCAAAGTCATGCCATCTGTAAGTCTTTTGCTTTCCAGATATTATTACACAATCTGAACCAAATCTTTGTGACTTCTTGTACTGTCTCCCAAAATTATCCTTTTCCCCCAAACACAAAAATATACTTTCTGAAGGTAGATGACACATTTAGCATTGTTAAGCCAAGCAATCCTGTGGACAGGTTAATCTTGAAACACATATTTAGGCAGTCAGATTTTCAGATAAATTGGTTTTGAAAATACTCTCTTTTCCTCCCCCAAAGTTATCCAGAAAATTAAGCTCTGGGATAAAGTTTATCAATGTAAAGTTTCCAAAGGTTTTCAAAGGAAAAGGGGAAGAGGAGGAAGGAGAAAGAATACGGGACTGAACGAAGAACAAGTGAGCAAGCTTTTTAGAATTGTGCTTGAGTGTAAGGTAAGGTGAATGACCACTGCTTGGTCAAACAAACCAGTCATCTCTACCTCTACTTGCTATCAGGGCGCATAGTTTATGGGGAAATTAACTCCTTTGCTTTGCCACTAATGGGAAACAGCTTACCTGGGTGTTGCTGCACAGCCAAAAGTCAGGGAGAAGAGACATATTCTAATTTTGCAAGCACGTAGGAACAGGCACGCAGGGCCTCGAAAGAAATCTCACCCAGTCCTTTCACCTGGCATTGTCAGGCCAGGGGGAGATGCTACGCTGTGGGAAGCCCACAGCATGGCGTTTCATGTTATCAAAACCAGACCCCACGTGCGAAATCTGACCCGGGGCAGACAGGGCCCTGTCAGGAATTGCGGGGACAGTCGGTGTGGGGTCTCGCTCGGGCCCAGCATGCTGCTAACACAGTGAAGCACTCCTAGCCCTAGCAGCTGCAGCCTATTTTCACAAATATCTGACAAGTTTCTTTGGCTCCCTGCCAGTTTGAGCTGTACCCAACACTTCTTCTGTCCTGCCCCTGGCTCCACAATCCTTTGTAGCTGCTGCTCAAAACTTAGACATGTACCAAATGAAGCTCCTTTCCTCCCCTCAATGTGCAGACATCCCACCCCAATTAATTAACCCAACAGTGGCTTCATCTCTATGAAGCTGTGACTTCCCACACTTTATCCCCCTCATTCAGCTTAAAGCCATCAGCACATTCCTGACTTCATCACTTGTTAACTCCCTTTTGCTAATGGCCAGTGCATCCTCTCTCACTGGCCTGCTCTGATTTTATGTGACTTGAACTCTCACACAAAAAGTCTTGAAGACTGTTTATGTACTTGATTGCTATTATGGCACATAAAAATCACTAAAGTTGTGTATCAGCACTGCTTCTGTATCCAGAATTGAGAGGCTTTCAGACCTTCTCAGACTCTGTTGCCATGCTGTCCATCTTGCAAGCACCTGATAAAGAGCAGCAAAGCCTGAGTGAGAGCAAGACCTCTGCTGTTTTCTGTTTGATTACCAAAGGTTAATCCTTTGGCAAAGTGCCAGAGGATTTAATGAAGGTGGCAACAGCATCATTATACAAAAACATCAAGGGAAAAGTTTTCTTCAGCAGCTATTCCAAAAACAGAAAAAAACACGCAATGTAGCAGAATGACATGTCTCCAAACAGATTTTTAGCTATGCTACCAAACTCCAGAAATTATGATACTTAAAAAAAAAAAATATTTATGGAATTTAACTCTTTGTTTATATTTTAGAATGATAGAAAGTATTGCAAGAATCAAAGGGATCACCAGAGATCATCTGCAACACTCCCCTGCCTAAGTACAGGTTCAATTACATCTGTTTCATTCCAGACGCTTGCTTGTTCAACAGGTCCTGAAAAACCATCACTGATGAAGATCCTCCAGTCTTCTTTTGAAGGAAGTCTCCCCTTTTCTTGAGACAGATTGCAATGTGTTTAGCAGAGAGATTTTTAAAAAATTAAAAACAGAGAGATTTTAAGCTGTTTGCTCCAAGAAGCTAGTGTGGAGGTAGACACAGAGCAGCAATGGCCACTTAGAAAAGAAGTCTGGAGGACAGGAAGCTAGGAAACTGTAAAACCATCAAACACTGAAAAAATCAAGGTAATAATATTCTACAAAATGTCAGCCATATCCAGCTTGGAAATTCAGAGGAAGCACCCAAATGTCTAGCTGCTCATTTGACTCCAAACCTCTTTGATTAAAAGTATGTAGATGATCAGACAATAACAAGCATTCCCATAAGATTTCTTTTAGCAATCCTCACATTCAACTATAATATGAAATACTTCACCTGATGTAATCAAAACTAAAGTTCCTGGATTCAGGAATATTTTAAGGTAAAAAATGGGTTCTTGGCCCTTTTCGTACTACACAAAAATATTCCAATCATTTATTCAACTGGTATAACCAAACATATTGTGCTCTGACTTAATGTATACATTATGTTGTTCTAGCTAATTTTTCCACCTGTTCACAGGGAAATCTAAAGAAGTCAGTATTTGTTTCTAAATCAATAACCTTGAGTTAGCACAGCTTTACGGCCCTATAGTCATTGAAAGGTGTACTTAAGCAAAATGTTTGCTTACCTTATTTTCTCTTCTTATAGAACTAATTATATTCACACTTGAAAGTCACTTCAAAATCAATTGAATAGATGGCATTGTAAAGCAGTTGCTAGAGCTTACGTTTAACAGATATTTTAGTACATGACCTGTTCATCTCCAAGCCAAATGGTCCACACTATTCCAGTGCTTTTCATCACTCCCTGTGTTTGAAGGACACTTCATTTTATAGAACATCACTCACTATATTTCTCAGCTCTCAATATTTATTGCAGTTTGGCAGGTATTTATCATCAGTGTCACCAGACCAAGTCGGTATTGTTATTAGCCTTCCTTTCTGCTGTGGGCTTTCTAGGCTGCTTGAGGGGGAACAAACTGACTCTGAATAGGATCACCTCAAGCCATTTCCTTTCTTTCCTTTAAGCCTTAGTTTCTGCCAAGGGCTGGATTGGAAGGAGGAAGAAACACATATGGGAAAGCTAGCAGTCCTGCCTGCTGGTTGCTAAGAAGCCTGCAGACAGCTGTAAATTAGAGCAGCCTTTGTCTCAGATTTTACAGCAACGTTCCTTTGAGCAAGCCAAAACCCAAAGATGAGAAGATGCTGCTCACTTTGGGTTCTGAATAGAGGGGCATCACAGAGCTTTAACCCAAAGATCCTGAGCAATTTTTTTTCTCCCTTAAGACAGAAGATTGCCAGGACAAAGCTGTGAGGGCTGAGTGGTCGAACATTCACACCTTTCACCCCGAAATTCCCTCTGTTTCTAGCATCTGCTGTGACGTTTCTCAGAAATGATTGCACTCATGGTGCCACCAGTTGTGACAGGAACTAGGACTGCAGGAACAGGTCAGCAGCTGCCATACAGTTTGGGGAAAGCTTCTGAAATGGAGAAGGTATGTCCAGACTGAGGTCCACATCTCAGCTCCTAAACACTAGTTGTCAGGTGTTGAACACGGATCCACTTTCTTTTACACTCCAGGCAGACAAAGCATTTACCCCTCCAGCCATCTCCCTTTTGAACTGCTGGAAAACTTCGTACAACTTCAGTTTTGTATGTAGCTGCTAAAACCATATTTTTCATGTGATACTGCAGAGAGCACCAGTCAGAAAGCTTTTACTGATGGGCGTTTCACATCTATAGAGTGAAAATGAATCCCATGCCCCCAAAATGCTTACTTACAGTCTAGGTAGATTTTGCCCTATGAATAGTCCTTCACGTTTGTACTTCATTCTGCTTCCTTTGAAACCAACGGCAAACCTTCTAACTAAAGGAGAGTTGCATACTGTTTGTAACTTGTGTGCTTTCTGTCAGAAACACCTGGGCTCAACAGTAAGAAAAGCTTTCAACATACCTGTAACTTATACATTTGCTAGAAGCAAAAGCTGAGTTTGACTTCTGATGGTCAGTATGTTGCCTCTTCATTGTAAAATGTAAGTAACAATAACATAAACCAGCCCTGTTTAAACTCTTGTTTATAAAATTCAAGTAGTATTACTTTTTTTTTAATAGCTGGCCTAGAATAAGCATTAAAGTAGCTTTCATGCAACCCATAATGCCAAAAAATAAATGCAATTCTGCACATTCTTTCCTGAGAGCATCCACAAATGACATGCAAGGCATACACATTGGCCGGAAGCCATAAGCAAAAGCATTGTGTTAAAACTATGTATGACATCAAGCCAAAAAACTACTTAGCATTTGTATCTCAGATCTCAACTGAATTATGAATTAAATAACCAAATCAAAACAAAAAGCATAAAGCACACTACATCGCGCAACTTTGGTTATACACACACACATGCGCGTAAGTGGCATGGATCTGTGGTGATTGATACAACCTCAGTGTGCGTGTGTGTGTGTGCATGTTTGTGTGCGTACACACAAATGTGAGACAGAGAGAGAAAAAGATAAATATTTGGAGGATATATTCAGAATAAAGCACACTGCCTTTGCCAACAAGTGGATGATATCCCAGATGGGCTCCCTCTGGTGTTGAGAAGATAATATATTTCCCCATTCAACCTTATTTCTTGGTGTCCATCAAGAAGGGTGTTAAAAAGTGTCAGATGTAATCATGGTATTATTATGGCAGAGTCCCTTATTTCACATAGACCCTTATGGATGGAATAGTATAGCTTTTCTATTATCTTTCATCCAGTGTTCATGAATACTATATATGGCATACGCATATATTTACACATATATATGTATATATAAATGTGTGCACTTTATTATACTCAAACAGCTTTCTATGCATGTACAGATCACTTCTAACCCTGAGAAACACTGAAACGTCATACTGTGAGACTTGTCACCCATAAGTCAGCAATGTAACTATTCACAGATGAAGATGAGAAATCAAATGCCCAGAGAGTGGCAAGCCTCGCAACAGCCAGGGTCTGATTCTCCAATGTGTGGAGCATTTTTATAATGCCTCTTAAGCTCAAATCATGTCAAGACTCTTGCTGAGACCTCTGTGCTTGTGCAAGTCCAGCCTAGGAACCATGTGTGGCACCCCAGCAAATGAGGGAATACACAATTATCTGTTTAACTGCTAGATTCTTGATTTTGGAAACCTAGGACCCAGCATTACTTAGGAGCATTGTGGCACAGGCAATGGGTGGAATCGTTTTTGCCATGAACATTAACTAGGCACTTTAATCTTCTTCCACCTTATTTACCACCCATTTACCACCTTCTGCTACATCTACCACCTTCTGTTACACCTAAGGCAGTAGTCCTGTAGACTACCCTGTCCTGTGCTGCACAGCTATCATTCAACATGAGAGTGCAAGTACCATCCCTTTATGGTATTTCCTGGATGGTAAATGCTTAACTTTGTCACCTGGATGCCCTTTTGACATAAGTCTGTTTTTTGATGCAATCCCTTCCTTGGAAAAACATCACCTCCCTTTTTGTGCCTAGATGCCAGGAGGTGGAAGCAGGGTGACCCCAGCTTGGCTTGCTGGAAGAGCGTGACTCCCTTGCAGCCACAGCACATCTCTGGCTGAAGTTCGCAGCAGAGCTGGGACACTTTTTGCAGAATGAAAAAGAAGGGAGAAGGAGACAAGAAATACACATTTCCAGTGGGTGTTCACAGATGTTTACTGACAGCAGAGGAATAAGGAGACTCACCTCAGCTCCCAGCCCAAGAGAGAGTAGGTCTTTATAATCCCAGACCTCTGCTCCTGCTCCCAGCTTGCCCAACTTCCCCTATCCTCCTCCCCAGTTCCTGCAAGCCCTCCCTCTCCATTTTGTTCCTCCCTTCCAGCCCGTAGCTCATTCATTGCCACCCACGCCCTGGCCCCTGCCTCCTCTGTCCTCACACCCTGCACTGATACGTGTTAGCAATACAACGCTTGGGCCAGATCCCAGGCCTGGTTAAAAGCAGGAGAAAAACTCACATTCACTCTAGTGGCCTTCTTGGACCGGGTCCTGAATGCACAAAAGCAAAGCTGGTGTTAATTTTCCTTTCCCTCGGACAGTGCTGTTAGAGTTGGCACGTTCTCCTTTGACCGGTGAAACAAGAAGCGGGGGGTGGGAGATGGAGGAGCAGGAGCAGGGGAAGAACAGAAAGCATACGTAAAAGGAGGAATGATTGCACACATGTGCTCTGAATTCTTCAGCCCAGATTAATGTTTTCCTGTGAATTTAATTGGCTGCCTTCTGGTTTCGGCCAGATGACCAGTTACATTTCAGGACAGCTATAAAGTTGAACCTAATGAAATATTTGGACAACGGGATCCAATGTCTGTGAACTATTCCAGAAAATTATTAAATAAACAAAAAACAGTGGAACTTGTAACTGCAGAGCATAATAATTATTATTGTTCATTCACATGTAGTATTAATTCCTACTGCATCAACCTGACTGGCAAAAAAACCCCAAACCATCCCATTGTAACTTCAAAAAGTAAGTAAGTTGTCCTTGCATCTCTGTCACATGGATGGCAACAGAGCATTTCTCAATGAATGATCTAGCATCATTAGTTGGAACATCTACAGGTTTCATTGCAAATTAGCTAAATTTAAATTTGCTTGTTATTTAAATATCCTTCATCCCCAGCACCAATCTGTTGTCAAGTAGCACTGAAAGAAACAACTATGCTAATGGTTAGAGTGGTAGGACTATACTTGAGTCCCAAAGGTGACAATAGGCTTTTTACTGCTGCCTTCACTTGAATGCAGATTTAGTCCTTTTCACCAAGCTCTCTGATCAGTTATGCTGGTGGATTGGCTCCGGTGTAGCCAGTTTATCTTCATGGAAGTGTTGGCATGATCCACCTAAGGGCCAGGTTCTCCCCTTCCTCCCCACCCCTGCTGGGCTGATCTTAAATAGCTACAGAGAATTCATCATCTGCAAAGGAAAAATCCCAGCTGGCATCAACCCAGCACAGGTCCCTCCTAGGCCAGCTACTCTCCTTGCTCTGTGTGGGAGAGGACACATGGCACAGGGCATTTTCTCATGCCTTGCCAGTTCTTCACTGGCTTGTGGCACAATCCACTGGGGAAACTTCCCTGATCCAACTCGCAGTCTGTCCTGGCCTCATGAGTTAGCAGGACTAAGCAACACAAGAGGAGAGCAATACGGAAAGCAGCTCTTCTTGCCTGAGGACAACTATGCACGGGCGTGAAGAGGTCTGAATGCCTACTCCTGCATCTGTTACGAAACATCCTATCTACCCTGCGCGCTAGATCCCCAGAGGTCTAGCAACCAGGGCAAGGCCACTGATCCCTGACAGCTCTTTTGTCCGGCCTCTGGCCCTCACAAGACTGTGCCTTTTTGAATTAGGAAAATAGACCAGGAGAAGAGGTAGTGCCATAAAGGGTTACGGAGTTATGCTTCACCATTTAAATACTCTCACTACTGCTTCTCCTCCACTGGCTTTTGAAAACCTGTCTTCAATTTCCAGACCTGCCTCTCCCAGTGGAAGGTGCACCAGTGCCTATAGCAGAAACCAGTTCAGGGATCGAGCACGCATGCTTTGTTCTTTCTCCTGGTCTTTGATCCTCGATTCCCTGTTTTTTCAGATTCATCAAGATCTTCCCATCAAAAGACTCTTAAAGAATTAAGTCTCAAGAAATACTCAGGAAACTCCTCAGTGTCAATTCAGTTTCTGTTCAAGAATGACACAATGCAGACTCAAAACCTTCTGGTCTTCCCTTCACCTCAGCTGAGGAGAGAAGGAAAGGAGCCTTCCCACAGAGGAGATTAGCCAGCTCAGTCACTAGGCAGTGGAGGGGCAGATAAATCCCAGATTTCCCAGATTACAGGAAAAAAGGGGCAGAGTATTTGTGATCAAAGGGGACAAGGCTCAGGAGAGAAGTTATTGGTGTGCAAGATGCTGGCAGTAGCCAAATCCACAGCTGAGGAGCAGAGGCCAGGGAGCATAACAATAACTAGGCAATGAAAATATTATATGTAACCAGAAAATGAAAATATTATATGTAATCAGATCAGAAAGCATCACCTGAAGTAAATGTGGTTCAGTGTCGGTGGATGTTCCCCTAGAAAGAGTAAAGTTACGTAACATTGTCAGAGAGAACAATTAAGGCAAATTGTGGGTACTTGGCTGTGCTTTATCACCCCAATCTAGCTCTGCCATCTTTTCATGCTTCCCTGGGTCTGGACAGTGTTTGACAGAGCATCCTCAGGAAAGTGGTCATCACATCAGAGAAACACCTTGTAATATCATGACAGCACCTTTCAGAAACAGATCTCAAGTCCCTTTATCAACTGTAATTCATACATTCATAACACCAAAAGTATGATATCTGAATTAACTTTGGCCTCTCATACTTGCTGAATTCTCTTTGCAAATAAAATATTTTGGTTTCATTCAGTTGACAACAATGGCAAATGTGGGTCCTCTGCAATTCTGGGTAATAGGCCATTTCTCATTTAAATATTTTCCCAGTGATCCTTAAAAGCATGTAGTGGGAGTTATGTTTCCACAGGTATTGGAAAATCATATGCCTGTAATTCAAATGACAGCAAACATAAACAGTATTTGGAATGATAACAAATTATAATCTATTTCTCAGAAAACCTTTATATGACTCTCTTCAGACCCCATTTCTGCTCAGGAGGCAAGCTGACTGAAAATATCTCCGTGATATATATGTGCCTAATTACCACCCCATTCTCTGAGCTGACTCTTGATGGAAATCTAGGGTTACAAAGGCGCAGCAAGGACGAGAGCCAACGGCTGGGAATTGAAGCTCAGCAAATCTAAACTGAAGTATGATGGAAATTTTCTAACAGATGGGGTAACTGACCATAAGAACAGTTCGTGGAGAGTAGTGATGAATTCTCTCCACCACTCACAATTCTTAAATCAGGACTGGATGTTTTTCCAGTAGATAGACCAAACAAGAATTAAGTCAGAGAAAGCTAATGGCCTGGGTTGTAGCAGAGGTCAGACAAGAGGATACCAAAGGCCTCTCTCGGCCTTATAGTCTTTGAGTCTTCTAAATAAAAAGTTCAGGGTTTGCAGATCATAGCATAAATCCTATTCTATTTCAGGCTGCTTTCAAACTTGGGCAATGAAAGAAGAGGGAAAATAAACAGATGCTGCAAGACAAAATCATCTGAGTGATGAACAAAAAGCCATATCCATGCATCAAGTGTGGCAGAACATCTTCCCAGGGGTCTGTCTTATCAGTGATCTGGTTTACTTTGGCCTATTTGTCAGTGGCAGAAAAAGAAAACAGCCCCAAATCCTGATAACTATATAGGACTGATTGTATCATGCAGTGATAATGAATTTGAATAGCTCTATTAGAACAGCAGTGTGGCCTGAAATATCCCTCCCCTTTTCATGGATGGTGGCTTTTCTGGGTTGCCCCTTATCTAACAGGAGGGTGTTTTTCCAGGGCATGAATTCTTTAAAAGCAGAGAAGTGTTAAGGGATTTCTTCCTTGCTTGACAGAGGTTACCTCCCCTCGGTCATACCAATTCGATGGCTGGGGTGGGCTGAACTCCAAACCAGACCAGGGGAATGGTCTGATTTCTTAACAAAGTAAGAAAAGAGACATCTTCCCCTGTTGAAAGCAGGCACTATGACAAATCTGGTTGGGAGCACAGCCACCCAAACAGTTGACTCATCACAGCAGAGCAGACCATGAACTCCTGCACTGCAGGGAGGAGGACGGGAAGGAGCAGCAAAGGCGAAGAGGGTGGTGAGGATCTCTTCAAGTGGGTTCACCACTACAGGGTTTGGCATGTGGAAGAAACACGTCTGGGGTTGCAAAATGCACTGCTTTACAAGGGTTCCCTTGGACAAGGGCTCATTTTGGACTTTTGTGGAGCCTTAAAAGATGATGGCTCACGGCCTGTTTCATTTGTTGGTGTTTTCCTGTCATAAATTCCCTGTCACGCATTTTCCGAATGAGAAGGACTTGCTCACAAATGTTAAAAAGGCCAGGAGAAGATGTGGATGTTTAACCCAGCTCCCTGACAACCCCTGATTGTTACTCTGCCCCTGGTGTTCCCATCTCCACACCACCAGCATGCACAGCGAGGAACTGTGACATTTATGGGGGCATTTGGGAGGGGAGCTCTTGGAAGACAGATTTCTGAATGTCCCTTAAGTACCTGCTAGAAGATAAGAGGGAGAAGGAAGAAGGAGATGGAATTTTACACTACTTGGATCTGCATTTTTGGGATCCTTCTCACTATTTCATCCCCAAACATAGTGTCTTCCTTGAGCAGTGAAGAAGTTTAGTAGACTGGTGCCACAAACAGGCTGGGCGTACCTCTGAAAGTCTTGTAAAGATCAAAATTAAATCCATTGATTGCAACGGAGAGTTTTGCATGAGTAAACCCCAAAGAAATTCAGGATGCAAGCTGTGTCTTTCTTTCAGATATTGTATAAAATTACTATAAGAGTCCTCATCTAGACAAGCTAAGATGGAATGGATGGAACAGAAAGACACTGGATGAAAGAGCCTATTCTTACACCCATTTTGAGAGGGGAAGCTAATGAGCAATGCAGCTACGCATGATTTACTCATTATTACATTGCAAATGTCTGGGCATTAGGATGTGAACCTATACTCCTTAAATGCCAATGCAGTGCCAGAATGACAGCACTTACATTCAGAAAACTTTCTAGGAATGGTAGATTGACCTCATTACATTTTCATCACAAAAATGACAAATTACAACCCATTACTGGCACCAAACATTCAGACATGTCCACATGAAGTTCCAGTTCACATCAAACCCTTGAAATATTGCCATGGTCTTTGATGGGAGCAGATACAAGCACATAGTCTGGTACCCTGTGCCTAATGGTGGCCTGTCTCTTAGGTGTCTGAAGAAGGATTAAAACCACCTATCAGATAACTAGTCAATTATCCAGTCTTTCCTGTGTCTCAAAGGGGGTTTATTCCATGCTGTAAAATATGAGGTTGGATTACCATTATCATGACCTTCGTTTGCATAGTTACAGATGTTGCTGATGGTCATAAAATTATCTAGCCCTTTTAAGAGTCCACCCACAATATATTATCTTGATGACCACTTATGGCAGTGAACTCCACAGATTAGCTAAATGTTGGGAAAAGTGGGGATTTCCTTTTATAGGGACAAAATTTACTACCTTTTAATTTTATTGGGCAGGGGTATACCTCTCACAGTTTAGATTACATGAAAAGGTATGTCTCATTTCTCTGCTGGATCAAAAATAGTTTCAGAAACCATAAATGCAGTTTGATACTTATCAGACCAAAAACTGCACTCATTTACCAAAGCACAAACCAGAATGAGACTTACAGCTCTTCCCATGCTGGTGGCCTCCTGGAATGGGTTTGTGTCTCCGACACCACAGCTCCCCTGCCCTCTCCCCCACGCCGCCGTCCCCCCCACCTCCAACCTTTTGCTTGTCAGCACTAAGCTCTGTCCAATTATTCACCTTTTCAAAAGTGATTTATTTTCAGGATAACCTAATAATGTCAAAACCAACACCGTTATGCTCTATCACCCACCAGGATGGGCCAGAGAGGGAAGGGGGCAACCGTATTGATTCACTTTGCCTTGCACTTTTTACCTGACGTGCTGATGAATTGTATGGCCAACAACTTAGGAATCATTCGGTCAGGTAATCATAAACAACTCCCTTCTACTCCTTCACACTTCCTAATAACATTGCTCTATAGCAGTTGCAGCACTGTTCTCTACCTCCTGTTTCAGAGGTAATTATTTTTTCATGCAAGTCCATGTCTGCTGGTAAGGCATTATACAAACTGACTAACGTTTTGTGCCACTGAAGCAATTAGGTGGAGTTTGTCAGATTGTTTGTTTGTCTTCCAAAGGTTTTGTTAACAAAAATGAGAGCCCTCTTGGCAAATTCTTCTTTTTCATCTTACAAGGGACCGGCTGAGTCTCAACTCTAAGATGTGCAAACTGGGAGTTTTACCTCCCAAAGGGGTATTTCGGGAAAATCAAGGACTTGCAGAGCCACGGTGTTTTCTCTGATCCTGTTTTCTTCCTTGGAAGGAATAATTTCCACCACTGGCACAACCTCCGTCCATCTCTACCACGTGCGTTACCTGGCTGATACTGGTGGAACCTAACTCAAGGCTGTTTAATTTTCCTCTCTTTTTTTTTTTTTTGGCGAGTGCCCACCCCGTTGTTGAGAGGTGAGCTGCAGCACAAATCATGCAGCATGCAGCTCCTGCTTCCTCTGCTCGTTTCCCAGTTCAACTGTGGCACATAGAGAAAAACATTGTTCTCCCCCTGCTCATGGCTGTGCTAAAACCAGGCAAAACTCTGCACAAAGATATGTGTTGCTTTTAAAAGAATTGTAACTGCAGCTGAAAGAGGGCTGGGAGAACTTACTAATGTTACATTCATTTATATATACAAGCACAATGTCGTGAACTCTTGTTCCACTACTGTGTTAATTCCTTCTTCGTGCAACAACCAATTCACACAGTGGCAAGAGTGTCCTTAAGGCTGCATGGATATAAGGGCTTGCAGCTCCTGGAGAACATGGAGAGATCCCTGTGCTCTGTTTTAAGTAGGAGTCAGCAGATGACTTGGGATAATCTAATTTGTGCAAGGAATATATTTCATTTACATTTTGCTCTCAGAAAAAGCAAGAGCACAGTAAACAACATCTTATCTATACCCATATATTCAGCTCAGTTCCATGGAGTTTTGCCATTGACTCAACTGGAACAAGATCAGTCCTTAATCATTAAAAAAACACATTTTTACTCTTGTTCTCCTGCACTTTATGCAATATATTATGTCGGAATGGGAGAGACTTTTTTAAGAAGTGAACAAGCATTCTGGCATATTCTGCAGGATTTTGGATGACAAATTTCTAGTGCAATAAATTGCCCACTCTATAGTAAAGTCTTATATGCAGCTATTTTGTAAAAATTTATTTTATGGGTTCTTTTTTTCAGTCATGGACAAAAGAATATTTGCTTCCTGACATTCTCGGTATATTATTTTTTATTTAAAAGATTGAAAGGAGAAAAAAGTCAGGTTTTCTATTTGTTTCCTTCATGAGGACACATTAAAAAGACAAAGTTCCTTAAATAAAATTCAGTTGCAATCCAATTATAGGGACCTGAAATGAGTCCTTGTTATTTTATCCTTGCACTTAGCTTCATTAAACTTACATAAAAGGTAGCATTATCTATTTTATATGAGTAAATAATCCTGTTTTCTTCAATTATCATCCTGGAGGTATTGCCCATATTATGTATTACAAGACCAAATGAGGAAATGAGCACCTAAAATGTCACTTTAAAAGAGTGCTTATTTTCAGTCCTTTCTGAAGAACTCTTTCTTATGTATCCCATATGATGATTAGCAAAGCTCATTATATTGCAATACATTAATATAAAGCAATTTGCTGATTATCATGTAAAGTGTGTGAATGGCCAGAGAGCACAAATAAAAACCAAAAGTAGAATGGGATAAAGTGTCAAGCCAAGAAGTTCCTGATCAAATTCCAAACACTGATCCACTTCTTATTGCCAACACGATTCCCTAAACAAGTGATGAGGAACCATCACAAATGAAATGTTTCTGCCTTTTTGTTTGCACATGAATGATACCGAAAACTGCTTTTTAATTAACTTTTTTAGCTGGGACTGGATCCTGACGCACTCACTTACACCCTACCACTGAAAGATGCTTCTTAACTTTATTAGGCCTTTGTATTAGGTATTAGCCTTTCTGAAAAGGTGTCACCAGTCTGATCGTCATGAACACTTTGGGTCGGGTTAAATTACTCTCCTTCGCTCTCTTTGCTGAACTGTGAGCAGAGGTATCTGCTCAGCAGCCTGTTAACCTGACATAAATTATCAGACGAGGCTACCACAACGGGAGGAGGAAGCTGAGGAAATGTGTGGGTTAGCAATCACCAAGCCTATTAAACTGCTCCGAAATCCCACCCTTCGGATTCACAATTTCTCATGTTTTGGCTTGACCAAGAGGCAGGTTGGTGAAGCAAGAGGATCTGTGGGGGTGTGAAAGGGATGACCCTGGAAACAAAATATTGGTTTTACATCACAGGGTATCCGTTACAGGAGAATTTCCTCTGGCGCCAGCAGGTATTTGAGTAGGCATCTGGATGGATCCCAAAGGGGGGAAGGAAATGGAGAAGGAAGTTTTTAGAGGGGATAAAGATGTTAAGCCTTAAGACTGTTTGAATGACCCATGATGACTACCCCGCAAGGTTTTATCTGTGTGATGACTTCTGGTGTGGTGGGTTTTCGGGTTGACTTTCTTTGCTTTGCTTTGCTTTTTTTTCTTTTTTGTGTTGGTGGGGAGTTCCAGCCAAAAGTGCAGAAGGGCTCTAGTAAAGGAATGCAAAGTCCATCCCCAGTCACCAATGAGGAAAATCAGCTGATCCATAGCAGCCTCCTTTTCTCTGCACTGAGCGCACTGATCATACAGATCCTGAGAGCTCTTTGCTGCATTCCCAGTGCTCTTGAAAACACTGTTAGTGGTTTTGGTAACTGCAATCACAAAATATCACAGGCTGGATTGATAGAGTTTTACCCTGAAAGCAAATTTTGGCACTTATTTGTTCCCCTTGGGCTTCGGAAAGAAAATCTTCCTTGGGGGTCTGAAGGCTGATTCATTAAACCTGAGCTGTCTGCTGAAGTGCTCAGTAAAAGTGACTCTGATTTATTTGGATTTGTCACTATAAAGGTCTCCGGAGACAGCTATTTATCCTATGGGATTCTTGACAAATTGGCCGAGTGGTCTGGGCAGTCCAGAGGGAGGATGGTCTTCTCTGACCCCTCACACGGCCAGAGAACAGGTAATCACTCCCCCGATCACAAACATGCACAGAAATCACATCGTTGCCAAGACTTCCCTACCCACCCAGGAGCTGGTCACCCATGGCTTAGACGAGGACTCAAATCTATGCTTGATCTCACCAAAAGGCAAGTCTGAGACAAAAGTATAGTCTATAGCTATAGGGACAGGCAGGTAACGAAGAGCTCATGGGATGGATTTATGCTGATGAGGGTACCTCCCACTGAACTGGAGCCTGGAGTCTGTAGTGCTGTAAGATCTATTTGGACCCTAACTTTATCAGTATATTTAACTCCCTCCCAGCAATGCAGACTAGTCACGCATCCCTCTAACTGCAAAAGAGTGAAGAGATTGAGCATGGCAAAAAGCAGAGGAGGGAATCTGCTGCTGTTTTCTTATGATCCCACTTGTGTGACTTTCCCCGTGCTGGAGTATATAAGGTGGTGTAGTGTCTAGTGTCAGTTCTTCCTTTAATTATCCGCTAGCCTGCCTAAGAGCTGTATAAACACATTATGGTCACTTGCAAGTAATAGATACTGCAACTGCATCCATCTTTCCCTTTTAACTCTTTCTGTCTGGTCTGCCTTTTGTGCTCCTCTGAATTTTATCAAACAGTTCAATAATGTGCACTTTGGCCCAGTTTCTCTGGAGCTGACTTAAGCTACTGATCCATTTGTAGTTGTCACAGGGAAATAAGCACCTTCAGAGCATGATTAGGGCCACTTAAGATCTACAGATGCCTCTCAGATGTAGATGGAATAAATTCCGGGTGCCATGTCCAGAAGTATTGTTCCAAATGACTGGAACGGAGGTGATAAGAACACCACAACTAAAGGGAACTGCAGGAAAAACCTGGGAGAATGACAGCCTGCCTTGGAGTCAGCTTGCTGTTACTTAGGGATTTTATCCTCTCGGCACCCAGTTCTCCTCCCCTTTCCACCCGTGCGGTGAAAGAAAGGTTTGGCTGATGCCAGTATAGTAGCTCAGGCCTGAAAGGTTCAAACTGGAGGAAACCAAGTTCAGTGGCAGCTGAAAGAAAGTATGGGGGGGATTAAACACAGCGTGAGCGGGGATTCTGCGGCAGTGACTGTCGTTTGCAAGGGATGCACAGGGATGAACTGGTCTCAGCCTGTCTAACGGCAGAGGATTCGGGCCCCGAATGAATCATTCCAGATTGCGTTCAGAATAAAAATGGCGTGAAAGTAACTAAAGTTCATGTTACAACCTCGGAAAGAAACACCATAGACTTTTAAAAGGCACTGGGGGTGGGGGTGAGTCCTGGAAAGGTAACAGCAATGGTCTCTTTACTCTACTTGGTGGTTGGATGACTTCAACCCAGGGGTTTTGCCTGGCAATCTGTCTTGCTAAAAGTCAGGGTAAGATAAACTGTACTCTGTCTCTGATTTCTGCAAGAAAGAAAACAATTGAACGACTGGTCATTCATCACTGAACCACCCTCCCCCTCTCCAACACCTTGTATAGGGTTGTATATCCTGAAGCTGTTTAGCTTTCCTCATCCATTTCTTAAAAGGAAATCAAAGAATTTCAAGTAGCAAGATATGTATTTTACAACTTTCCTGTAATAAAGACAGTTCAGAATTGGAAGGCACAGATCAATAAAGAAATTACTTGGCTGTTGTTACAGTTGCTGTATTCAACACGTGTATCAGCACGTGCCACTTATGCTAAAGTAAGTTTAATATCAAAGGACCTCCTTTTTTAGCCCTGCCTCTACAATTGTGTTCATAAATACATTTACCTATTCATTAAAAAATGCATTCATTTTTGTGTACCGAGGAGCTCAAACTCAGCTCAGATGCAGCTTATGGACTTACAAACGTGTGCTTTTACCATTCAGTTGTGGAAAATGGAGAATATTATTTGAGAAGTTCCTTTAGCAGTTTGAGTTAAATCAGCTATTTCAATTGCTGAGAAACAACCCTACACGGAACAAACTGCAAAATTACAAATCTGCTGTGAGACAAGCAGACTGAAAAGGGGAAGGGTGGCACACAAAGATGGGAAACAAAAGTGGTCGGGATATACGGCCGTAGGAAAAAGCAGTACCTCGGGTGAGAAGAAACAGCTAGGCTTGCTCTGATGAGCTGAGTGCTATCAGGGAAGCAAACGAAGCTGTACTCCTCCTTCTAATAAATCCAGCTACATGCTGCTTGTGGTACGAAGCACTCTGCTTTGGGTGCTGAGCCTTCCAGGCTGCTTCCCGCACCCATACGAAGAGATGCTTCAGAGCACGTTATCCTGCACATGGCTACCGCACAGATAAGTACTGAGGGAATCTTAGAAACCAGTGAGGTGGAGCAGGGGAACTCAAAAAGAGGACACCAAAAGAAGACGGGCTTAAAAAGCTGACTTCTCTGCAGTCCCATTGCACCCTGAGAGTCTGCATCGGCTCTTGATTCAAGACCCTTCATGGAAGAGACAATTAGTTACAAAAAGGCATAAAGAAGCTTTTAAGGGAGGATTTTAACTCTCCTAAGGGAATCCTGTGTTTTTACTGAGGAAGGATTACAGGAAACCAAAGTAACACTTTATTTTTCTTCACAGAGAGCTTGGGGACTTTGGAGTAATTTAGTCAATGGTGATTTGCTACTTGTGCTATAGTGGATGGTACTCGTGGTCTGTTTATTAAACTTTTGGCTTGTCACTCATCACTAGCGCGATCAGAACTCATTATTTTTTTTCCTATAAAAGCAACTTTTCTGTCTTTCAGAATTACTATGAGGTTGAGGGACGAGTGCTTTCATCTAAAATCAAAGTCAGGCAAGTATCCATTTTGTACGACATGTGAGCGTAAAAATGCGCCAATGTAAACATCAGGTATCTGAGTGAAAAATGTTAATTGGCATTTCAAGAAATGGGGAGACATCACAAAGATATTTTAGGCTTTCAACATATTTGTAGTATTCTAACATCAATCATTTTCTTGCAACTATCAGGTTATTTATCTTAGCTACCCTCGGTATCCATTACCACAGTGCCTAAGCCCCTCATAACGTTTCTGTAGGGCAGGGAAGCGTTCTCATCCCTTTTTCACCGCTGAGGAACTGGAGCAGAAAGGATCCCCCATTTGTGGTCACCTAGAAAGCCTGTAACATAGCAGAAAATCAACCCACATACCCTGGGTCTCTGGCTAGCACCTTAATCAAAGAAGAGTCTGTCTCTTTTAAATTAGCCTAGTTTGCACTTCATTAATTTGCACCATAAATTGTAGAAGCAAGGCTGTGTTACACATATCACTGAGCCATTAGCTATAAGACTAATTCCACCAACACTTAGAAACACAGGAACAACCTAGGGCTTGCATCCCAAAAAGGGCTCCGGCTACACACTGCCAAGGAGAGGTGAAAGACTACAGTGAGCCAGGCCATGGGGAGAGGAGGAACAGAAAGATGACGTGGTGTATTGCTACGGGTGCCGCACCGGGCAGTTCACAGAGGCTTTACGTGGAATTGCTTGTTCTTCAGGACAGGACATGTCTCTCATCCTGGGAAGCCGAAGCTGGCCCCAGACATCCTGTGTGCATTGGCACCCTATGGAAGTTTGCATTGTGAATCCCCTTGAAGCCCCTGTGCTCGAACAGATTGGCTAAGCAGCTCCTCGGTGAGGGTTTTGCATACGTGGAAAGCCTTTCTGAGGAATTCATCTGCAGTGTTGAGAGAAGACTTGTGGATGCTGTGTCACACATATATGTAATCTTTTCCACTCTGTGGAAATTACAGTCAATACAGCTCATAGTGATCACATGTACATCTTTGTTCTGTCCTTACAGGGTACAGATCAAGAGATTTCTGCCACCAAATTTTGGTATATGGTAAATGGCATGGTATATGATCTCTGGTAAATTTGCTACATAATCCAAATGGGCTGTGTGACAAAGATCTACCTTACTTTGGTGCAAAATTTGGCTAATAGAGATCTATTGTGCAGGGTAGAACAAGCTGAAATGATATGAAGATTGAAATAAGCATCAAAATGAAAATCCTTCAGCTAGCCACAAAATCTTTTGTTACTGTTTTAAACCACAAGGTTCTAGATAACGTACCTCTCTTCACACCACCCTCAGCCATCATCCCATCTGATCTTAAAACATAAGCAGATACATATCTGAGTCCCATACCATTCTTTCTAAAAAAAAAGGCTGCTTTAACGGTTGGTCCCTTGGAACAGAGGCCTTATCTTGCCAGCAGTTTTTAAAAACTTGGTCTTTCTGCTTTGGATGGACTCAGACCAGCTATTAGGCATTGTTTTCTATTTCCCCTCACCAAATTGCACAAGCATGCAGGGCCTGCTAGTCCTGGCTAGCAGAAGGTCTGATGGCTCATCTCTCTGTTTTCCTCCTCTAACCAGCTTTCCTTCTGGGTTAGTCACACCCCCGGGTAAGAACTGAATACTAGGCAGTCTGAGCATCACCCCAGATCTGTACACACAAAGGAAAAGAGAGGAGTAGGGAGGGAAAAGAGAGCAAGACTGCCTTCACAGTCCGTGCACGGGGCTTTTTCTCCCCTCGCTTCTGTAGTTTTAGTTCTTCAGTACTTTCTCAGTCTCATGGGACTCCACTGCAGCCCACGTTTATGGTCTTCTTTTTATGCTGTTCCCTGGTTCATTGTTAAAGCTGTTTATTTCCTCCAAATTACTTAAAGAGACTTTTATTATGTGCTTTTGCAATACCACTTTCTAAAACAACACCATTTTCTATATGTATTATGAACTACGATACGCACCATAAAACCAGAGGACTGCACTGTGGCAAAATGCCATGACCCCACTTTGGGGATGTTCCAGGAGCTCTCAGAGTCACAGTTTGTGAGGCATGTATAAGGCCTGTCAGAGTCAAAAGAAATGCACAGTGACTGTGGTCTTTCTATGTCACTTGAGTAGGATGTGTAATCTGCTTTCTCCTTTGCCTTGCCAGCTAACATTCCCATTTAAGACTCATCTGCAACACGTACTACCTTCAGCTAACTACTGTGTTGGGTGAATCCCTATGTGCAATCGCACGTGTGGATAGCTGAATATTACCAGTTTGCTGTTTTATTATATCAGTATTTTTGGCCCAAATATTTTTCCAGCTCTGTATGGTTACTCCTTTTGATGTCACTGCAGTTAGGTATGTGTATTTAAAGGTTTAATGTGGCCTCCTATCAGAGCTGGTAAAACGCAAAGCCCCCATGACAAATAGGGTGCAGGGAGTCCAACAGCACAAACCGCGGCCAACTCCATCTGTAAGAGCGTAAAGCAGCCCACAGTCTGGGTCCCAGCATGTGATGTTTCATTTGGATGGAAATGGAGGACATAGGTCAACCTACTGCATTTAATAATGGATGCTGTGGGAACCCGACTTCCAGAAGCTGTGAGCACTTTAAGTGAATAGGAATTTCAGAAAATCTACATGCATGTATATCATGCCATAAACCGTACAAGTAATAAAAGCTCATCAGAATAGTTGACATTCTTCCTGCCACTCCCCTACAAAGTGTTCTTCTTTTCCAAATTTCCCTCTGAAGCAAAAATCTTTTATTTTGCAAAGCTTTATCCGATGTGCTAATTATTGGAAGGCAAAAGAGAACTTATTTCTTATCGACAAATTTCATCATGTCTTAAAACCACAAAAATGCAAAGGATTAGCCAACAAAGAAACATCACGGAAAGAGATATTCAAAATAAAACAGTTATGTCTGCGCTTTAATGCAGTGATAATTTTGCATAAGATATATTGGCTTTTTTGCATATTTCTCTTTTGACCACTTCATAAAAGAGTCTGCAGTTTACAATGTCAACGATCTAGTAATATTTCAGAGATGCATCCTGGAAGCAGCGGATAGCAATAGTCCCTGCAATAGAGGTGGAAGAGGATACCTCTCCTCGCTGTCTGTGAGTCTCCTTTTGTACAGGAATAAATGTGCATTATAAAACAAACATGACTCGGCCACTTAGGTTTGCTTCCTACAAGCATCCAGCAAAAGGAGAGTCACTTGCATGTCTGTGAAAAGTTAATTGAAAGTTTGGGCTCAGTGCTCATGTGGAGGATTAGCTCTCTTGTTTCTGCTTCGATACCTTCTACAGCTTACATGCTTCTTGTTTCTCGTGTACTCAGCTTCTAGCTGACAGATCCTTTGCAGGACATTGCTGAACACAGCAGCAGAACCAGAAACCCTCACTAGAGACCTGCCATAGGAGGGGGAAGTGAGTCACACCAGGATTCGATGCATCCTTCATAAGCAGGACACTGCCCTTGTTGTCAGTATCGCTCTTAGGCGTTAGGATATTTAATCATGACTTCGTTTCTACAGAGGCAGCTGTTGCCATTCTTGTTCATACAGTCTGTTTTGCTCTGTGAGCAGCCCTGCTGACTTTTATGAAGCTACTCAAAGGAAAAGGTA
This sequence comes from Ciconia boyciana, assembly GCF_034638445.1. Taxonomy (NCBI): domain Eukaryota; kingdom Metazoa; phylum Chordata; class Aves; order Ciconiiformes; family Ciconiidae; genus Ciconia; species Ciconia boyciana. The sequence continues at coordinate 64,084,151 of NC_132936.1, forward strand.
CCAGATGGCATAAGTCAGGGTGGTAGAAATCATCCAGTTATTACATGTAGAGGTATTCCCTGCGGTAGACAAGAGCACTACTTATATGTGTCACAGATTTTGTCATCAATGTGACAAAAAGGATTAAAATGTAAAATCTGCAATTAAATGTTTTGAGTTTCATAAAATATTTTTTCAATATCCACTAAAGAAATTCTTTTGGAACTCCATTTCCCAGAGTTTCAATGTTTTGGGGTTTGTGGCATTTCAAGGTTTAAAAAGTCACATGAAATGGAATTATGGCTGCTGTATAACTTTCTACATAAATTTTCTTGAAATTGCAGTTTATTTCCTTTTAAATGTTCTAATCTGTAATGAGTAAGACTGAAATTTTTCCATTCTAGGTATCAGCAAAACTTTCAGGTATTTCTAAAAGACAATAGAAGGAAATACTGTTGTTTTTTTCCCCCACAATAAACTATTGTGTTCTATTCTATTCTAGAACACTGTTGCTCAAAAAGCTCTGATTTCTCAGGGCTTTGAAGCAAGATGTTGGGATTTCTTAGGGAGGGGTTGTGACGCTGGTATCACACACGAATATGTGCCTCTTGGGCCAGTTCCCCAGGAAAGCCTTTTTACTGTCTTGGCAGTGACATTATTTTTTCTCTTTGTGTATTGCTTTATGTTATTTATCACAATGTCTTTTACCTTTCAAACCACAAGTGTGACCAGAAACAGACACACAGCACTGGAAAGGAGCCGTGGGAGGGTTTCAGTGCCCTGGCCCTTCCGAAAAGCTACCCCACTGTTACAAACAACTTTGATCCGTTTCCCCAGCACTGTCCATCCTCTACAATGGACAAGACAGAATCCTATCACAAAAATATCACAGGATTATTATATTATTAGTAGTATCAGTATTATATTATTAGCATTAGTTATTATTAGTATTATTCACATATAATGGTGTATTATTAGTATTATTTCACTTAAGGTATTGTAAAAGTATGCTTTTGAAGTCCCTCCACCATTTTACTTAGTTTCCAGGTGAGACCAAGAGTAAGCAGGAGAAATCTCAGCGCAACCAGATTTTTTTTTTAAACTGCAACTTGAAAACACTAATCTGATTGTACTTTTATTCCTGATTATTCTCAAACCTGACTGAACATGATTCACGATCAGCTGGCTGCCTGTGGGTGACTTCCTTGGTTATTCTCCAAATATAGGAAAACACCTGTATTATACTCGGGCGAAGAGTTTTAAAACCAGCTACTGATTATGTTTTCCTCAGCTGAGTGGGTGATCTGAGGTTTTTGTTGGGTGACTGTTCAATGCACAGTGAAAATATGATGCCTTGATAAATGACACAGAACATCAAAAAAAAAAAAAAAACAAGCCGTGCCACACAAAATCATGAGACACTTGCAGAAATCTTGGTCTCAAGTTCCAAAGCTGTTCTCAAATTACTGTGTTATTCCAGCCCAGGGGAGGGAAGGTTGGAGGCATAAAAAGTGGGTCTTTTTTTCCAGGGAGAAATCTGTAACCTGCCATAGACCAGCATAAGCCTATGTGTGGCATGTCCCCATCTGACACCCTTCAGACCAGGCATCCCGAATCTCTGCCCTCAGCACCCCTGGCATGTCCTAAATGACTTTACGGCTTAGTGAGTCTCAATTAGAAGTAAAAGAGAGATGCACTTTCCTGTCTAGCCAGAACCATGCAGAGGAGAAAGTCATCTACAGGGCAAATCCACAGATTTGTACTGTTGTTCCGCATGCCAGTATTTCAACTTCCTTTTTAAAACATGAATGAAGACATGAACGTACTGGAAAGGCCAAAAGGACTTTAGCTCCATCTGTCTTTCCCAGCCAGTTATTAACCCAGTGGCTGGTGTGTGGTCCCAGTCATTTAGCTGGAGAAGTGGCCACACCATCACCATGGTGGCTGCAGCCATCCCAGCTTTACCCTTCCCACAGGACTGGGTTGGTCTCCACCCCGACGGTCTCTACCCCAAACCAGGGCTGCAATTCAGAACGAGAGTCAGGAGGACTGGGCAAGACAATTCAGGTGAGGGGAGAGGATTGAAACTGGGCGACAGATTAGGGGTACAAGCCCTGGGCTTGCACGGAGGGACATAAGGAGCAGGAAGGTTGGAAAAGGAGAGGTTCAGCTCATGTAACAAACAAATAAGGAACCAGGAGTTACCCGGAGATGAGAGGATACAGTTTTTTAGGTCTGCCCACGCTGGCCTTTTTGGAGAAGGAAAAAGGGACGATTATGTTGTTAAAAGAGTGTGTAATAGTCTGTATGCATAAAGGACTCAAAGTACATGATACTACATGTATGTCAGTATATATCACACACACACAATAATCTTCATAAAATTAATACAAAAATGTGTCCTGTGTCTCCACAAAACTGTGTGGTTTGTATTAGATTGATTTTACTGGCTCTGAGGACTCAAAAATGTATGTAAGTCGGTAAAAGCTACAAATGTGTGGCAGCTCTAAAGGCTCATAACACACATGTATGCATACCTTCATTTTCAGAACGCACATGTAGCAGCATACTAAAGACATTTTAAAGAAGCCAGATCATTCTTTTTGCTTTTTACAACACATTTTTAGAAATTGCTAAAGTAAAACTAAAAATAAGTGATGGAAAGGATGTGAGTATGTACTTTTTTTGTTGTTTTATTCTTCTGGGAGCTTCTGATGATGAAATTTTGATGGGATTTTGTGCTCACTGGTCATTCATGCTCTCTGGTCATTCGTGCTTAGAGACACAAGCAACTTCAACTTGGTTTTCTGTCATCCTTGCTCCAGTAGGAGTCTTGTAGCTCATTTCTAACATCAATCACTGGGATTATAAATCTCTGCAGTGGATATGGCCATTTAAATCTCCACCTGCACAAACAACAATCAAGCCTAGAAAATAAGGAGGCTCATAAATCTCCACGCTGGTGATTAGCAGTATTTTGGATCTGCAACAAGGATGTTATAAAGAAAAAAGAAAGAAATAAATAAAAAAGCAAAGCTAATTCATTAATTAGGACTGATATGCTGACAATCTGTTTAGTTTATACACAGAGAAAACACAAACAGGGCACAGTTAACATAACATGACATTAGAGGTTAGTGAATTCCCAAGAGCCCAGGGCTCGGAGATATGATATCTTAATGTACTTATCCTATTGTGAGTGGGAAGGTGTTATCTTCTAGCTAAACGGTAAAGAGCTGGTTTAAAGTTTAGATCTGCCCTTTTTCTTCTGGCTTATGTGAGCCAAGGAATCAAGATGGAGCAAGAGATAGGAAAGACTTCCTTGCTAGTTATCAAAACTGACACTCTGCCTCCTACTGAAACTTTAATCTGCAGACAGTACATAGCGCTTGGCAGACATACCAGTTTGGCCTTCCACAATTTTTGTTTATTTGTTTTTTGTTTAGTGCATGCAGCAAACTTGATGTGATGCTCACACAGATCAGTAAGAGACCTTTCTGTGGATCCAGTGACCTTGGATTAACTCCGAAGCCACTGCGTGCCACGGTGACATCTCAGGCTGTACATTTTTGTCCAGAGCTATGTGAATCCTCAGGTAAGCAGCTGAATAGGTGGAGTTGCTCCTGCAATCAGATCAGTCACTGTGTCCAGAAAGGTCCCATGTGCAGATTATGCCTGGTCCTTTAGTCCTCTGTGTTCAAAACCCAGGCTGCTGGGGGACCTGTGAGGTTTCAGGAAGCGTGTGAGGAGGGAAGGAGCTACAGGAGCAAGTTCATGCTTCACAGGCCTCTTTGGGCTCCACATGTGGATTTCAGAGAAGATTTTATACAGAGAGGAAGAAGAGCTACGCCAAGGTTAACTGCTTAAAAGCCTGCTCTGCAGAGACTGAACACATGCATGCATAAAGATCGTAACTGCGGCATACGTCCGCTCATCCAAACTACGCAGCAACCCGCTCATTGACACTAGTGGTAAAATGATTGGGAAAGTTTGGATTCAGTGGTTGCAGAGTACGGCCTGACGCCCTCATTCCCACCGCTCCCACAGAAGGGGCCTTATCTTGCCTCTTTATTCAGGCAAAACTCCCTGACTTTTGAGCATGCACAAATCAGCAGACAAAGCACTCCACGGGTACAGCAGAACGGAACACTGACATCTGCTCTGCAACAACACACCGAGAAAAGGGTTTTTTTCTGAGCAATCTCTACCATCCAATAACCCCCCCCTTTTTCCTTCATCTCAGCGCACACCCTAGCCGCCCCATGTGCAGCCACACTAACCCTCCCCGTCCCTCGGCTCGGCAGGGCTCTGCGGATCGCCGGGATCTCGGCCGCCCGGCACACCTGCGGACAGGGCAGTCTCCAGGACGCTTACAGCTGGGGGAACTCCAAGAGTGAGAGGGGACCGGGAGTTGTCGGAGGTCACCCAGGAGGGCTGGAAGGAGTCCGATCCTCCTGCCTCGAGCCCCTGGGCTGTGACAGCAATGTCCACGCTGCCAGCCGGGCAGCAGAGTGCTCCCTTCCTGGAATACACTAGTAGCTGGACAGGATGCATTCACAAATATAATCATCTGCAAATCTCCCCCAGATTAGGTTACAGGACAGCATTTCGACAGCACGCATTACAAAGCTCCCTGGAAGGCTTGGCTGGTGGATCTGCTGCTCTCTCTCTGCTCATGACCCATTTTGGCTTTCATCAAGAATCATGACACCAGCTGCCTGGGTCATCTAGGAGGCAGGGAGGGGGAGAGCAACCCTGGGCTGGAAAGGGAAGTGGGGAAGGAGAAGAGGAGGAGGAGGAGGAGGAGGAGGAAGGGGGAGGATAGAAAGACAGAGGGGGGGGGAGAGAGAGTTGCTTTGCTCCAGTTGTGAAGATTTGAATCCCAGTTCCGAGCTCTCGGCAAAGGCTTGCCAGGATACCTCATTCCCAGTCCTGTGCAAAGGTCTGTGATTGGGGATGTGGTGTGCTCAGCGGGCAGGGCCCCTCCCCTGGGCTGGATCCGCCTCTCTTATCCCCCAGATAAATTACTAGTGTCCTCACTAAATTCCTCGGCTTTCTCTCTCCCTCTCTCTCTCTCACACGCTCACTCCCTCCCTCAAACACGGGCAAAGCGGGGTTGGGGGGCGGGAGGGCAGGGATCCTCTCTGGACTGGTATCGCGCCTTAGTGCTGGGGGGGAGGGAGGAAAATACTGGCACCCCTTCTCTCCTCCGCCGCCTTGAAGTAGATTTGAGGAGCTGCCCTTCCTCCCCCCCCTTCCCCCTTCCCGCTGGTCCTTTGGCATCTTCCAGACCATGTCCACTGGGTCCCTCAGTGATGTGGAAGATCTGCAGGAGGTGGAGATGCTGGAGTGCGATGGCCTGAAAATGGATACTAACAAAGAGTTTGGGGCGTCCACCGAGAGCAACGAGGAGGGATCCAATGGCGAGAACGGCTCCCCTCAGAAGGGGAGAGAGGCCTCGGGCAAGAGGAAGAAAGCTCCCCCCAAGAAGAGCCCTTTAAATGGAGTGAGCCAGGAGGGAAAGCAGGTCCAGAGAAACGCTGCCAACGCCAGGGAGAGGGCGAGGATGAGGGTCCTTAGCAAAGCCTTCTCCAGGCTTAAGACCACCCTGCCCTGGGTGCCCCCAGACACCAAGCTTTCCAAACTGGACACCTTGAGGTTGGCCTCCAGCTACATCGCTCACCTGAGGCAGATCCTGGCCAATGACAAGTACGAAAACGGCTACATCCACCCCGTCAACCTGGTAAGTCACGGCCCGCCAGGGCCAGGCACCCTGCGTCCGTGTGCATGGGGAGAGGCGGGCGAAGAGCTGGGTCGGGGCATGCACGGGGAGAAACCTTTGCTGTGCTTCTCGCAGAGAGCCTGGTGCCGGTGAGGTGGCAAGGGGTACTGTGCCAGGGGACAGGCTCCCAGCTGCCCGCCCGCCCTGTGCCCCAGCAGCTGAGCGTCCCGGGCCCCACCCGCTGCCCATGGCCATCCCCCCCAGGGGACAGGCAGGGCCACGCTGGCCACAGATAGGCAGGGACAGGCTTTACTGCCCCAGAAACCTCAGCAGGTTGATGGCAGCTTTCTACCTGCAAGCGGGCGGGTACAGGAATTTGGGTAAAGAAAGGTATGTTTTAAGAAGGGCCCAAGCCAAGGACCCAGGATTCATTCTTATCCCTCCTCTCTATCCTAACATTTCCTGCCACAATAATCCCAGCCCTAGATTTTTAACGACAGAGCTCTTGGGGCTCTGCGCTCAGCCGCTCGCATTTGCTGGGTCCAGGACATTTCTCTTGTCCGTGTAAACTGGCAAAGGAGAAATAAATACCAGTGCGGGCTCCCCAGGGGGAGCGTCTGCCCCAGGCACACTCCACAAAGCCTCCCTGGGCTGCACGGTGTCCCTCCTGCTGCTCCCACCACCCACAGAAAGTCTTCCCAAGCAGCCCCAGGTCTCCCCGCCATACCCAGCCGCCAGAAACATCCAGCTCTAAAAGTACGTGCAACTGATGGAAACCGGGGGTGGGCAAGGTCTGCCTGGGCTCTTTTTAGACATACAGCCTTTACCTTGCCCACACGTGCGGACCCCGCGGGATAAAGGGATGGCAGAGGGAACCTGGGGACGCTTCACTGGCGTCTGGCTCTGCCTTTTGAGCTCTGGACTCTAGGGGAAAGTACATTACCCGCTGTGCCATCTGATAAGGGCCTGGGAGATATTTTTTTGGCTAAACCCAAAACCCTCAGCACAACAACATGGGAAAAAAAAGTAAAGTAAAGCCAAACCAACACCCAGCCCAGCTATACCCCCCGCCCCGCACAGGGGCACACCACAACTTGCCCCCCGAGCCGCGGGAGGCCAGGGAGGGCGGCCGGGGCTGCTGGGGCCGCCGGGCGGCTCCTGCGCCCGGGCAGCGCGGCGGCGGCGGGCCCGCGGCGGGGCGTGAGGGGCTCCCGCGGGGAAGAGCCCCCACGCCGGCCACGAGCAACCGCGGGGGGCGGCGCGGCGGGGTGCCCGCGGCGGCTGTGCCGGGGGTCGCGGATGTGCCGCAGCCGCCGCGGCTCCCGCCCTCTCCCTCCCGCCCTCCCGGCGCGGATCAGACGGGCTCCGCCGGCCCGAGGACGCCCGGGGGGAGCCCGCCGCGGCGCGGCGGGGAGGCGAAGCGGCCTCAGGCGCCGGCCGAGGGCCAGAGGGTCCTCGCCGAAGCCAGCGGCGACGGCCCCGGCCCGAGCCCCGCTGAGCGCTGCCGGAAGCGGGCTCAGGCGGTGGGTGGCGGGCTCGATCCCCCGGGGCGCTCCGGAGGTGGACCCGCTGGCGAAATGAGCGTCGCGATGTGCCTTTTTCCGTGTGTAACCCCCTTCCCACCCGTGTCTTTTCCTGGCTACAGACTTGGCCTTTTATGGTAGCCGGCAAACCCGAAAGTGACCTGAAAGAAGTGGTGAACACAAACCGCTTGTGCGGCCCGACGGCATCCTGAGCCCCGGCGGCCGGGCCAGCAGCCTCCCGGCGCGGCCGGGGAGCGGGCGGCGGGGCGGGCAGGGACACGCCGCGGCCCCGCCACTGCCCCGGGCCCCGGGCAGAGCGACGGGGAGAGCCGCTCTCCCGGCGCAGAGGAGACCAAATGTGCCCTAGCAAAGACTCCACCCCGAGAGATCCCGACTCTATTTAACTTTATTAAATGCGTGTACAGTCGAGTGTCCTGCAACAACAGCCTTGCTGGTTCAAGCGCTACTAGAGAAAAGACAGAGATCGAACAAAACCTACCACGCGTCTATCTTCTGTCTGAGACCTGTGAAATACGTAGATGCCTAGAAAAACTGACTTTGACAGTCATCTCTATGAAGTAATTCACCCCAAAGATATATAGATATATTTTCTTCAAGCAGGTTTTGCTCTATTTCTGTGAATAAACCTTCCTTTCCACTGAACGCAGAGCGGTGTAGTGTTCGTTTCCGACGCCCGGGCTCGGCGGGGGCAGGCAGGACCGCGTCTCCGCCGGTCTCCGCGCCGGCCTCCGCCAAGCGGCCGCGCTCCCCAGCGCCCTGCGGGCAGCGCGCCGCTCCGCCCCGGCCCACGGGAGGGCTGCTTCCCCGGAGCTACGGATTTGCAGCAAATCCCTGGGGGAGACGGTGGCGGGGCCCGCAGCCCGTCCTCGCCGCGGGAGCCCGGCCCGGCCCCGCCGCCCCGCACCGCTCGGCGGGGACGGGAGCCGGTACCTATTGATGAAGGACAGTCGGACGGTGCCGGTCCTCGGTGCCGGGAATTTTTAACTTAAACATCTCCCCTCTATCGTTCAGTGCGCCCGGGGGAGACGAGGCCGAGATAAACAGGAGTGCGGGGCGCTCCCCCTGCACCGGCAGCGGCCGCCGGCAGCTGATGCGCCAGATCCCACCGCGCTGTTTAATGTTTCAGGGTTATGACCGCACTGTTTACAAGACGTCTTCGGTTATTTATACTGTTATTATTAGCAGAGGGGCTTTAAATTTCCGCTCCACTTGCTCTTCCAATACCGTCCCTCGGTTCCGTTTGATACCTGGGTACTTTTCTGGAGGAAAGCAGGAGAGGGGCAGCGGGGGGTGCAGGGCCCCCCCGGGGCCGGGGAGGCATCGCGGCCGCCCCCCGGGCCAAGCCGCCTGTCCCGGCCGGCTTGCAGGGGGCGGCGGCGGGGGCCGGGGCGCGGCCAGAGGCAGCGCGGCGGCCACGGCCCCTGCCGGGAGCTGCCTCCCCCCGGGCACCCTCCGCCGGCGGGTGCTGAGCCGCCCCGGGCAGCCGTGCAGGCTGGGTGGTGGTTCTTCCCATACCCCCCTTCCCCCCGAGATAACTGGGTGAGGTAGCGCGTCCTCCAGGCGACCCAGCTTCAGCAGGCGGGTTCATGCGTGGGCTAGGTTAATTAAAGCGGCTCGCTGTGAGCCGAGGGCTGTGCAAACCTCTCGGCCCTCATTATGGAAAGGGCGAGGGCCTGCTGTACCGTCCTAACGGTTTTGAAGGGGAGGGCTGTTTAATTTCACTTTTTCACAGCTTTATCTCCATCCTGCACAATTAAAAGCAGACCTCCTCGCCTGCCCTAACCACCCGCAACTGCGCTGCCGTGAGCGGGGCTGCGCCAGTCGATACACGCAGTTACACACACAGGCTTGACTGACTTCACTGCCAAACACATCACCTCGAAGAGCCAGAGCTCTTGCTGAAGAGATGAGCAACTCTGGTAAGCACAGTTGAAAAGGCTGATCTCTTCGCCCCAGGCATCGGGAATTCAGTGGGAACTGCTGTTCTTTTAAAGGGAGACAGAACAGAGCCCCCCAACCTTAGGCTAAGTGCAAATGACTGATACAGCAAACGCACAAATACCGTTTTAACCACTGAATTTACCCATTGAATTGAAATTAACCGTCAGATTTAACCACTCAAAATCTCGACTTAAATCCATACTAATGCAGCTCAAGACTCACAGCAAGGCGCTGTTTTCCTTCTAGAAAGCAGAAATTTATAGGCATCTGAGATGTGCATAAAATTAAGAGTTAAATTGTGAATATTCTCACACAGGCTTCTTTGCCACCCTGCTTTGCAATGCTTACTGATTGCACTCAGCATCCTTCCCACCCTTTTGAGCTAGTCATGTTCACTCTTCGTTTGGCCCCTGAAACACAGCATGGAGAAAGAGAAGGGAGAAATGCAATAGTCCCCTGTGTAATGCGAGGAACACAGCCGTAACCAGGTGCCAAAAGCTGCAATGTAAGCAGAACGGTAAGAGAAGGCTGTAGACACCATTATTTCTCGTGCTGCTATTCACTTTGTCTAGCAGTCTAGATTGCAAGCCTCTTGGGGACTAAACTATTCCTCAAGCATCCTCCACCTTCTTCAGTCCTTGCCTCTGAGCAACAGTTCAGCAACAAACAAAAAGGCAAAAAGCAACAAGCAATAAAATGCTACCAGCAGTACACAGAAAGGTAAATAACGGCTTTACTCTGACTGTAAAACAGTTCGTGGCTTTATCTCCATTTTGAAGACAATGAACGTATTTTCCAGAGGCATTACGTGGCTGGGAACCCTTGGTCTACTGACTTCTTGTGTCAGGGCACAGCCCTGACAGTATTGGCAGTTGGCTTCAACAGCCCAGGTCTCTTAGATGAATTAAGAGTCCTGCCATGTGTCTCAGGAGAACAATGAGTGAAATCATTCTTCCCCTTTGCTGAGTGCAATTTTACAGAGAAATATTTGCAAATAGAAAATGTATGTTTAGTCTGATTGAAGCAATTGATGACTTTGAAAGGAGCTCGCGAATGTGCTAAGGGAAAAAAGGGAACTGGTTTAAATATTGATGTCAGTGATCTTAAAGAAAATACTTTGTTTGCTTTCTTGCTTTTCTGTACAAAGTGATGCATTTTAATATTTACCGAAATATTAGTCTCCATGTGGAAACAAAGCTGACTTGATTTATCTTTCTGTATCTACATGGATGTAGATGTAGCTGCATGAGTGTCTGTATACATTCCCTCCTAATAATGTTTGAACTCATTGCCTGATTTCAACTGAATTTGACAGAGGTCTCAAAGATAACTAAATTGCTACAATTTTTTTTTTAAAACAGGCAGCTGAGTAGAGAAAAGAAAAAAGTTTTAAATTCTGCAACTAAATGAAAGGTTTCAACATGAGCTCGGCCCTTATCAGATACCAGAGCATACAGAGCAGCATGCCAGCTGTAGATGAAGCTTCAAACGCTGCTTCAATCACAGCATACAAGTTCATAGAAAACCTGCTTATGGACCGATGTGTTTTAAGATAAGAACTCTCTAAAAATAGTTTAGTCCCATCTGATTTTAATAATATTCTTTTTTTTTTTTTTGGAAGGAAACCCAGTTCTAAGCAACTACTTCACGGCCATTTTTCAGTTCAGCTAGAGACTAGAAAAATCCTTTATTCGCAGAGCTGCACTCAGTGCTCGGGCCTCTGGGTTTGGTGCTCATGTTGTACTGCTTAGCAGCAGTTTTCACAGTCCATAAGGTCTTTAGGAGCAAGCATTTTTCCATCCCTTACAGAAAATACGGTTTAGGCTTATCTTATCCTCTCGCTGGGACGGAAATCTGCCAGCCTGAAACATAGCAAGAAAGCCACTTTGCAGACACCTGCACAATGCCTTGCTGCCCTGGGCACTAACTGGGGCAGCGAGGCCACGGCGATGGTCGTGCCCCCGAGCTGCAAGGTGCACAAGGAGAACTTACGCTAGATAGCTTCTTTTTAAAGTGCCTCCAAGGTCGAAATTCCCAGCTCACCTCGGAAATTAAAGACTTAGAAAATCTGTGTGGTTTCTTCTGTAGGGAAGCTGGTTTGAATCCCGGATATAAGACAGGATCACAAGCACAGGTTGGTTTGAAGCATTTGTATTGGTAACCCCACTGTCGTGTCTGCCTGGAAAAACATGCTTCCCTGTAAATGGATCGCATATATTTTTCAAAAGGCAATCTTTCCCAACAACCGTTGTCATTGCCATTCGTTATTATTTGTCACAAAAAAAAATATGCAGAAGACATTAGCTAATTGCAGGTAATAAGCTGTCTAAAAGAGAACAAAACTCGCATGTATCTGGTGTGGAGGGTATAATCTGAAAAAAGTGCAGGGTATTTCTAATTTCTGTCTCGATATCTGAATGTAGATTATCACACATAATCTCCCAAAAGGGACAAGTTTTCAAAAGAATTTTCAATGACATTGAAATTAAATTCAGTTTTGATGAAATTGAAATTTGTGGCAGCAAACAACAGAGCATTCTGTAATTTCCATGTATATACACACCTAAAAATGCCTCCATACAGAATTTCTCCCAACAGCCAGAGATTCAAATTGTCCCTATTCATTGCCGGCCGTGTAGCACTGACTATTCCCGTATTAAGGCTGTGCTGCCAAATGCAGGCCCACAGGGTAAATACAACTCTGTGCTCACCATTCGGCCACAGATTGCTTCATGCTCTTCAGCCCAGCGTGCTTTATGGATGGGAAGTGGCACAACCAGTAATAATGGCTTTTTTTGTCTCTAGTGCTGCAAAGCTACTGGCGTGTTACAGCTTGGTGACTTTCTGCAACCCTGAGAAGATGTCATAGGTCTGACCTAAAACTTATGCTCTGGGAGGGACGGGAAAAAAACATGTTGGGATAAAACCATGATGGGAAAAAACCTTTGTGAGGACCGCTGCTGGCAGACTCCAAACGCAGCAAAGTTCTGCAAGTCACTGGTTTTTCTTCAGTTCACTTCAGACACTGGTGTATCTGAGCTAGCTGTATAAAAACGACTTTGAGTAGGCCTAGGCATGCAGTCATCGCATTTCATAAATGCAGCGTGGACATACCCTAGGGTCACAACAGTCCTGAGATGATGCATTTTCTTGCCTTAGGGTTTAGCCCTTAAACTGAAACTTGTAAACAGCTGAAATGTGTTTTCAAGCCGATGCGCATGCGTGCACACAGCTGCACCATCCTTGCATGGGGAGCGGAGAAATCCAAACCTCCTTGCAAGGAAAAAAAAGATCAAAACAAAAGCAGCAGAATAAAAGCCAACGCAAATCCCTCCTTCACTTTAAATTCTAAGAGGTCATTTTCCTTAAGCAAGGAGAAAAACCCCAACCCTTATTTATATCTCGGGCTGCTATGTAAACCGTGAGACCATATCCAACTGTAAATATGGATTATCTACACACTCGAGTTTTCTCTCAGTTGTTTACATGCTGTTTAAGAAACAGGGATCAGAAACACTAGGGAAAAAAGGGAAGGGTACAGCTACACAGCCAGGAGACAAGAGAGAAGGGGGAAAAAGGCATAGAATAATTCCTCTTCCTCTGACTACTACTGCTCAGTCCTTGTGAAAGGATGGGCTGGGGAAGGGAGGAACCATCAGCAGCTCCACCACAGCCGGGTGGAGCCAGACCAGCGGGGAGATGGAAACCAGGAGGCTGAGAGCTGCAGCTGCCTTCTCTGGGAGGAACATCTGCAAAATCCTGTGCGGCAGCAGCAGGGGAGGAGGAGCGGGCACAGGCAGCGAGCGTTCCCAGGGATGCACTCACACAGATAACTGTCCCACTGGATGGCTTCCCAGGCTGCTGCAGCGGCACTTCCCTCCCCCATCAGGGATGAGGCAAAGACCATCGTGTCCAACAAGCAATCCAAGTGTCAGTGCGGCCTCTTGCTTCAGCATCCTGTTTCTTGTGATGCTTTTTGATGGCCAGGCTGACCAGAATGGGAACAGTTCTTCCTCACCAACAACATGTTGTTTTGTTCTTACATAGGGGCTTTTATACCGCTGGCACCTCGGCGTCAATGCAGAAATTAAACGGAAGATGGCCATTACCTTGGAGCATTTGTCGTCACCTCATGACCAAATGTTTTTCTATAGGAGGTTGCTATCGTTATACAGATGGGAAGAAAAAGAGGCACGGAGCTGACAACTGACTGGCGGAAGGTTCACACGTAAGATTGGTATAGGCTTAGGGCACCAGCTCTTCTGGTGCACAAACTTATGAGCTATTCTCTTAGGCATGCTGAAATCACCAGGGATCTTTGCTCTTTGAATTCAGTATGAAGATAGGAATGAGAAGGATGTAGGGAAGGATCCTCTCTCTCAGGCTGTATATCTATATCTATATCTACACTTGCTAGTATAGATAAAACAGGCTATGGACAATTCGCTGGCTCTGACAGCCAGTGCTGTGGCCGGGGTCACATCCACACATACGTGTGTTTTACTCCACTCTCACCAAAGGGTAAGAACAGTCCCTGACACACACTATTCCCAAACCGTGCTTGGACACTTTCTGAGAGAAAGTTAGTCAGACAGGCCACAGGCATGCCAAGGACCCTGCTAACAACTAAGCACTCTGAAAAATAAGCCTTGGGCCTGTTTTATTTATCAGTGCCACTGCAGCCTTAGAAGCTAGAGCGATAAAGGTACTTGATGCCTTTGGCTCACCCCAGCCTCGTGCTCTTCGCACTTGTTTTGTAGATCAACGTACTATCTTTTTTTGTGGGCCAAAAATTCTTAGTGGGTAACCTCTTTGCTATTTGTATCTCATAACTAATATATATTAAGACTAGAGGTCATGAGAAGCAAGAGGTCAAGTTCAAGAACACACATAACACGGGATTTAAACAACATTATATCCTAAATTATGACATTGAAGCCCCCTGTTTATTTGTTGCCCAACTCTACTAAGCTCTGCAGTACCTTTTCTACCCGAGTTGCGAGTTCCCCAACGCCAAAATTTGACATATGCCCTCAGAGTATCTCTTTCTTGCCAGTGCCAAGCAGCATCACATTAACCTCATGCCAAGATCTGGAATTGAGATATTCCCCTACTTAAGTCCACAGGAAGGCTTCAGACAGTCAGTAAGTGCTGTCTGTGCATGCTTAGCGTCTTTTTGCTGGGGTAGGAAGCAAGCTGGCAGGGCGAGCCAAGGCCAGCACCCCCAGATTGCTTGGCTACAGCTACACGTAGCATGGCAGGGAGACTGCTGAGAAGCCAATATTACTATCTTCTTGTAAACTTTTCTCCCTGATTTCCCTCACACTTGGTCTTCTGATTCTGCTACTTTCACCATGTTTCTCTGTTACTGCCAACAAAGGTCGGTATGCATAGTCTGTAAATACCATTCAGTTGTAGAGGCTGAAACCACAGATATGTATTACATTATTGTGAAGTTTACTAAAGAAAAACCTCATCCTGATCATTTGACTTTTATTTTGGGGTACTTCACTGCCATCTTCTTCATATGCTTATATTATATTAAATAGTGTATCTAGCTATATATATTACACAGTATATATGTATACACACTATGTAATATATATACATTATATAAATATATGGCATAAATATTTACATACTATATAGTATCTATATTTTTATACAAATATATAAAATAATATATAGTATAAAATTAAACAGCATTTTTTGATATTGTGGAGCTGGTTTAAGTGCCACTTACGGCAGGGAGGTAGCAGTTTAACACTGCTGGCATGAGTTATCATACTGTACATCACCAGAGAAGTGTGAGAAGGCACAGCTGAGTTTACAATTTCACTTGATAAACTAAGCCCTGGAGCGAAGGATTCCCTCCCTGACTGATCTCCTGCCACAAGTTTAAGCTCATTCCCTGCTGGCTGCCAGCTTGGGAGATGTCTTATAATTAACCTGCAGTATCATATGCATGTAGCTGACGACCATTCCACACAATGTCATTTCTATGGAATGTGCGAGATACGGGTTGCTCCTAGGTACCTCCTCTTCAAACACAAATACCTCAACATAGTCTTCTGCACAGAGTCCGCAGTACTTAACAACGCAGCTGTATAAAACTCTTCATCTAGCCTTCACTGTGGGCTGCCTCAAGGGGCCATCCGGCTTTCTTCTCTCCCCCCTACACTTTCCCACAGGCTACCTTGCACTGGATCTTACCTGATTGAAAATTAATCCTGTGAAAATAGAAAAATCCAGATAACCAAGCATTTGCTTCAGTTTGATCAGTGATTTTTTAACAGAAATCTGCAGTTACAGCTGAATAACAACATAATGAAATTGCATCTTCGTTCACTCTCACTGCTGTAATTACAGAACAAACATATGTGCAGTGTCCTTAAGTTTGGTTATGCTTACTTTTACTGCGCTAGTACCTCATGGTCCCAAGCAGCCCACGATTCCACACTGCAGAATGTCCAAGCACAGGAAACAGCCTCCCCACAGCTCCATCTCCTCTTTACTTCCCGAACAAGGGATTGAGAAACAAAGGCATAAGAAAATGAAATCACATAGTGAGGAAGCGACAGCGTCAGAAATGGCCTCTGTGCCTTCCCTGTTTGATGTCAGTACAGCATCTGGTAAGTTAGAACAAGCAATAGCAAGAGGCAGATGAGGACACAGTTCCTGCAGGTGGGAAATCCCTAGCACCTCAGTCATGCTAGTGGAGGAAGCCATGGAGCCAAGTTAGAAATGCACAGAGGGATGCAGGCCAGGAGGAGAAGAACATAAGGACAGGATAACCAGTTTTGTAACTATATAGGTGTGGAATAAAATTGCAGGCACAACTGATAAACTTACATGTCAAATTAGGTAGGTGCCCAATCACCTTATTTGCATTCCATGTTAATGTGATCATAACTACTTGCATACATTTGCACATTTTCCAAATATATATTTGAAGATGCAATCTTCAGAACATGTCCTAGTCTAAATGGGAGAAGCTCAGGCTGACAAAGCAGCCAAAACTTTGAAATGGTAAGGGTTAATCTCCTAATCAGCAAAAAAATTTCTTAATGTCCAGTGATGACTGCACATTTCTGTGGAACACGTGCTAGAAAAAGCTATATCCTGAAAAAAGCAAGCATGTAGACATAGACAACAGATGTGGATTTGCTAGAAGACATTTTGTGTCGAATTTATGTAGACCTTCATGAGCATGCTAAAGAACAGAACCTTAGTCAGAATTCAAGCAAAATCAGGGTTTATAAAGCTTTTCCTCATAACTTGCCTATGCGATCAGCTATTCAGAAAAAAAAATCAGCACCTGTTGTGATACAGCTATACAGAACCTCGAAAGAACTGTCAGGGAGAAGACATCACAACAATCTACCCCACGTTGACAGTGTTAATTTTAATGACTCAGAGCCTTTAGGCTGAATCCATAAAGAATTAAAACAGCCTTAAGGCACTCCATAAAAATGCCAAAGATCCCGTGCAGAGGTACTGAACTGTGGTAACAGTTGCTCTAAATTCAGAATCCCTGTTTCCAAAAGCTCGCCTCCCTTGACCGTCTTCACCTAGATGCGGTGGATCCGTTTCTGGAACAAGCCTCAGGGTGGCAGCGCTGCCGCACGCTGCTGTGAAGCCAGCCTGCAAACAGGGAAGCAAAACCGGCATTAACAAGCAATACTGTCACTAATGACTCGCTGATTTGAAGTGAGAATCTGAAATAATTATTCTTGACAAGTGAACCTAGTAACGCATTTCAAGGATTAAATTGAATCTAGCAGAGGAAAACATCCCAACTCTGAACACTTCAAAATTTAAATTTCATACTGTTCCCTCTATCCTCATTAAAGATATCCTGCTATCACTTCAGACATGGAAAGTATGTAATTACAGAACCTCAATTTCAAAAAATTGTCAGTCCAGTGAATACTTTGCATGACACACATATATATACGCATATGTATAATTTTCATATAAAGACTGATGTGTCTTTTTAAACCTAAAGTCAACCTGACAACCTTGTTTCATTCTTCAATCTGGGTGCTGGGCCATTAATTGGCCACACTGCAGCCACACTCATTTGTTCCTGGCTTCCCGAAGTGAAGCACAACAAACAGCTCTTCCAAGAGAAAATGTAAGTACAGCTGAAAGGCAGTTCACCACAGGCTCTACTCCCTACAGACAGCATAGGTGGGACAGTGCCAAACTTGGAGGACTGTCCTGGACAGAGAGAACCAGTGCCATCCCAGCCACCCCCACTGTGTCCTCACGTCCCCTTCTCTCTCTCCTCAAAGCGTGCACCATGTGCCCACTTTGCAAAGATTAAACAAGCTGCATATTGGAAGAGTGCAAAGCAGCAGTCTTACTTTAGTCATTTTAACATTAAAAGCACAAAAAATGCTGAGGGCCACACAGGGACTTGGGAGTATTTGAGGCTTCTCAGTCACCTGCTCGTATCTTTGTTTCACTGGGGGTCAGTAGTCTACTCACACGCCAAGGTACCACAGTTTACTGCTGTGGACTATCCCTTCAGTGCCAAACAACGTTGCTTTAACTTTAAAAAAAATTCTTTAAAGCATTTCTAAGGCAAGAGGCAGTAACCAGAATCCTGCTGCAGTGCAACATGCGTGTACGCAGCAGCAACAGCGGCAGCATGTTGTTGCTGTGAGTCCTAACTCACAATTGCTGGATTGTGCAAAGACCAGCGCTGACCACTCGGTTCGGTCAGAGTGTGCACATGGAGCGGCCATGCCAGCCATCAAGGTGTGTGTAGCCAGCAGCTGAGGAGGTCTGAGGGCAAGTCGCCTCACAGAAACGCCAGGTACGCGCCACCAGTGTTCACACCATCTGATCTGCAAACTGGATTAGATCTCCTGCCGGTTTGCTGGCAAAGGTGCTAGCTCAGACGACGTGGCTGGGATCAAGCCTGGATCAGTTGGCCAAAAGCCGTGTACCACAGGCCCACCAGCACCAGGCGTGCAGGCAGGGGCTTCCAGGGTGGCCCACAGCCAGCCCTCCCGCTGCACAGGCAGAAACAAATCACCCGAAAACCTCCCCGCCTGCTGCGCGGCCTCGGCAGCTCCCCAGGGAGCTTTGAAGCAACGCGGCTGCTGAGGGGCGTTTTACGGCGGGCGCCGTGGCGCAGCCCAGGGTAAAGCCTCGCTGCGCCCGGCCTGGGGCGCTGAGCCAGCGCCAACACCACAGGCGGCGGACACTAGCGGGCCCCAGCGCCGACGAGCGAAGGCTGGCGCGGTAACTGCCCCATTAGGCCACAGCGGGGCGGCCCGGAGCCGCCCGCCCGCCCGCCTTCCTCGCCCCAGGCGGTGCCGCCGCCCTCGGCCCGCCGCGCCTGAGGGGGCGGCCGACGAAAGCGGAAGTGCGCTGCCAGCGCGGCCCCCTTCCTCCCCTCCCGCCGCCGTGACTTCCGGCGGCCGCTCTAGCCGGCGCCGCGTCTATGCCCGTGGCGCTGGGGGATGTTTATTGTCGCGGGGAGTGGGCCCAGGACCCGGAACGCCGCCGGGCGCCAGCGGCGGGGCGCCTAGCAACCGGCACCCCGCTCCGCTCCGCCCCGCCCCGACCGCCGCCGCCCGCCCAGCCAGCCGCCCGCCCGCACGGTAACGGCTGCCGCCCGCCGACGGGCCGCGCTCCTCCTCCTCCTCGCCGCCGCCTCGGGGGGCCGCGGCTCGGCGGGCCCGGCCCGGCGGGACCTGCAGCCCCTGCCCGGGGGGACGCGGCCCCGCCGCCAGCCCGCGCGCGCCGGGACGGCCGTTGGGCCCCGCTCCCCCGTCCCTTCCCGGCTGAGGTGAGGGAGGCGGCGTGGGGCCTCCCCCCGCTCCTCGCCGCGGCCCTGCCGGCTCCTCCCGCCGCGGTGCCGTTCCCCCCCGGGGCGGGCGGTGCGTGGCTGGGGCCGCCGTGTCAGGGAGGGGAAGGGGGCAGAGCATCCTCCAGGGGAAACGGCCCGTTCCCCGGCAGCCGGCGAGGCTTCCCCAAGGGGCGCCGGCTGCCCCGCGCCCGAGTCCCCGAAATAGCGTGCCCGGCCGCGGGGGCTTTGTAAGAGCCGCGGCCCCTGCAGCGGCGGCCGGCGCCGCTCCGGCTAACGCAGCGCAGGCATAAGCCAGCGCTGCCGGGAGAGCGGCGGAGACCGCCGTGGCCAGGCCGCCTTCTGCCTGCGCTTTGTTTCTGCTGGGCTTGCCGGAGAAGTTTTCGGCTGGGGTTGAAGGGGAAAAAAAAATATTACTTGTTAAGCAGAGTGTTGCGGCACTGGTACGTGTAGGGCTTTGAGTGAGATTCCCAGCTGTGTGAATAGGAAGAGTACTTCTGTTCTCTCAATCGAGACGTGCAAATGGTAAATGTTTGACTGGGAGGGGGATGAGAGGCTTACCTGTTGTGTTAAAATATTTTGTAACGGCAAAACAGATTTCTGTTTTTCTTACAATGTTTTATCAAGTTGGAATGGCCACCTAACCTGTTGGTTCAGATTTTTATCGTACTTATGACAATTTTCCGCATATCATAAAGACCTAAAGGATTGTTCTTCATGCTTGGCATTTGACTATTGCTGGATCTTACAAGGGAAAGATGGCAGAAAATTGGGTGCAAGTGATTCTTGCTTTGAATATGAACAGATCTTTTTGATGAGAAAGATTTGAGGAAAATGGCCTATGATGAATTATTTAAGAATACACTTCCTGGTCTTGTTCTATAAGCTATTTGGCTTTATTCCTGCAACTGGATTTGTGTTGAAAGACCCCAGGTCCATGGGGATGCAGTAAGCTTATCCAAGAGATTTGATAGCAGGATTGGGCATTTGTGTCCTACTTGCTTATGGTATAGCTGGTACCATCATTCTGTTCATTAGTCTAATTGGACAAATCCTTACTTTGACACTGTTTTTATGCATATTTGGAAATTTTCTCCTCTGAAATATATTTGTTTCAGTTCTGTAGGAAATAGTCATGACTGTGCAAATCTTGAAAGGTGAAATATTAGCTTCAGGGTGGCTGTTTGCTTTAGGGACAATTTAACTTGCCCCTGGAGACACCTCTCTAGCTCCGTGACTGTAACTAAGAAAGTTTTTTGGATCAGAGGATTTTCTATACAGACAGTAGTAGCTACGTTGCTTTTGGTTCTGGGGAGTCATCCACCTACCACTGGGACTGTATCATATCTAAGAATTCAAGCACATTTCAGAGGTCTGTCACCTCCAGCATTTCATATGGACCTGTTTCCTGAGGGGCTGAACACAAGTCTTAAAAAATGCACCTTCAGTGGAAGGATGTAATTGACTCCTCGTTCCTGATGGGCTTTATTTTGGGCATTCTCTCTTCTCATATGGAAACCTCAAATGGAAATTCCTGTTAGCTTCTTCAGAAATGATTTTCAAGCAATAGTTTGATGAATGCCTACTGGCACAGTAGTGACAGCTATCCCTTCAGCTGGGCTGTTGGAACTCTTCGTGGGGTCAGTCAGTTAGTGAGCTGCTTTGGAGCAAGGTTAAAAATAACCAGTAGAAGTTGCTTATACTTACGCTGCTGGTGAAAAAGGTGTTTGTTAAACTGTTCTGACATTAACGTAACCATTGTTAGATACCCCCCATCTACTTTTAGAGCTCTGAGTTTCTCAGATCAAAGGTAGGCAAAAGCTTAAAATAATACTTTGTTTATATACCCCATCCCAAGTGCCTTTCCTCTCTCTTTGATGATGATGGTGCGGTTGGTTGGTTTGGTTTGGAACTTTTTGAAGACGGAGAGCACTGGCTTTTTTTAGATTGTAAGATTTCAGTGCAGGGTGTTTGTCTTCATGTGTGTTTATACAGTACCTAAAATAGTATGGCCGTGGTCCTAACTGGGGATGTATGGGTAATGCTTTGTTTAAGAACTTGAGTGCTCATTCCTTCCTCCTAAGTATTTCTTGTTCTGGGAAGCTTCTCTAGTTTCAGTGTAGAATACGTTACTTTACAGTGTCAAATATCCTTTAGTTAGCTTTTGTTGTTGTTTTTATTTTTATGTTCATTATCGTGCTTTACCTATCTACTTTTTTTTTCTTCCTCTTTTTTTTCTTCTTAGGATAATATTCCAGAGGTATCCCTGAAGTCTATGTTGAAAAGAAAGAACAAACTTTTAAAATTTCCTTAATAAAATAAAATAATACAGACTTCTACAGAGATGTTTTTAAGCTTTTTTTCTCTGTTGGGATAGATTGTGTTACGCTGGTGCAAGAGAACTTGAAATCAAAGTTGGCTAGTTTCTTGCGCTGGAGGAATCTGAATGAAGCACACCATTTAAAATAAATGCTGCACATATAGACAACTAAATTATTTTATTTTCAATTTTAGCCTATTATTAAATTAGCATTAACTGGCAAAACATAATTTTAGAAATGAGATGTAAGCTGCCAAAATTCTAAGGTTCAAATGAGAAAACCTTTGGGCAAAACTAATAAACAAAACCTAAGCTGAGCTCAATAAAATCAACTTAGGCATTTGCAAATCCAGAAGTGCAGAGAACCAGATGTTTGGTTTCTACTCAGTCCGTCTGTTCTGCAAGTGTAACTGCATAAATATAGAATAGTAACAGGCTTATATGTGAGGCTGTTGCTTGATCTCAAAATGCCTTTGTAAAAGCATGGGAGCATTATTTTCCCCATTTTGCAGATAGGAACCAGAAATGCAGAAATTCAGGTTTTGGGAAATAACATAATGGGTCAGGGCTACGCAGCAGGGATACAGTAGTGTGTATCCATAGCACACAAGACGAGAGAAAACTGGGAAAGAGGATGTTGTTTAGGACTCCTGTGTTCCAGCTAATCATGCTACTGGAGATATGTATGAATAAGAACATCACCTTCTTTCTTTCCTTTTTTGTTTTTTTTTTTTTATTTTTTGAAGAGAGCATCGTTACACCTTTTTTCTAAACATGTTCTTCAGATTTTTTTTTATATAGTGCATGGATTATTATTATTTTAAAACATTTAGCTTGCTTCTGTTCACATGCTTCCTATGAATTCAGATTTCTTTGAGGCTTCCCAAGGAAAGGTAGCAGGATGTCTTTTCTCTAGATTTTTTTTCTTTGTTGTCAGTACAGTGTGAGACATTAAAATGAACACTTAAGGCAGAGGTTGTAATAGGTTAGGCTCACTCACTGCTTGGACAGAAGTATCCAAGTCTAGAAACATTTTGGTTTACCCAATATTTCTAAATTGTGCCTTGGAAGAGGTTAACATTGTATTTGTGTACTAATGGGAATGGGTGTACTCAAAATTGTTGACACTTAGATTCAGGTTCTCAAAGAACATGGGTAGTATTTAGCAGCAGCAAATAAAGAATTTTCTTAATACAAATGAGAAAAACTTGGTAATTAATATTTGAAGAGTTCAATATTTGAGTGAAAAGTTTAACAATGAAGTGCTTCTGTTAGATCAAGTAACCTTAAAGTAGAATAAAGGCAGTTTCCCATATTTTTACACTGTATTCAGATACTGCTTCTATAGCAAATTATGTCCTTTTTTAACTGAATGTCACAAAACATAGTCTAGAATATTAGCTGGAGCTCAAATTAAATTTCAAATTAAAAAGCTCCTCCCTAAATATCTGTTGTCTTGAACTTTCAGAACATGGCTAATGAAAATAGGGGCACATTACTGTAATGTTGTGTAATTTTTCTCCCATTAAAATCTATGCAAGTAGATTGTAATTCTAACCAAGATGCACCATAACTGCTGAAAACATCCTTACTGACAGCTCCACAGCATATTAATGTTCTTTTTTCCTGTAGTTCCCGTTTTACTGATAGCTCTTTTTCCTTTTTAAATTGTAATCCTCCTCTCTTTCAAACACTTTTTCCTTTGTCCTGAATGATTACATGTCTTTTCTCCCTGGGTCTGTTTAAGACAAGCCATCAGTTTTATGAGGACATTATCGTACAGTATTATGGTTTGCTTAGAGGTTAGCAACCTTTCAAGGGTGTTATGCATGATGGTGGTGTTATTTCAGAATGTGGAGATTGAGGATGCCAGTAGAAACTTGCTGATAATTGGGAGACACTCTGATTGGAGGTATCTTGTTTTCCTATACAGCAGTCATTCCTGGGTTCCAGTAAGTGAACTCAGCAAGAGCCAGGAGTTGGAGCCAGGGTGGAAAACAAACGGCTCTCTGAAGATGCCACGGGTTCCAGCTCCTTGCTCTGTGCTGGCCCTGCCTGCATGCCATTCAGAATCTGCACATGTGCTATCTTTGGATCCGGTGCCATAAATTGCTAACCCAATCTGTAGTAGTCCATCAAAACCAGATGGGATAAGTAATTTCTAACTTTAAGGATTCGTATAATTTTTGGTTGGGAAAAAAAAAAAGGATCTGGGAATACTAATTAGTTACTGTTTGTTCTCTGCTTCTTTGCCTGCTTTCCCCCCCACCCCCACACATAGCCTTTGGTTTTTCTGGTTTTCTCTCACTGTCTCTTCATCTATTTTCTGTGTTATCACCCGTCTTGCCTTTTTTTATATTGGACAAGCCAACAATTACAGAATAATTCTTTCAGCTGGGAACAAGCTGCACAGTAGAAGCAGCAACCATCACAGCATTTGACCTAGTATATTATGAACTAGCCTTATAGTTTATTACTTCTGTATTGTCAGTGAATTGTAGTCAAAGATGCACCTTGAGTGAGTTCTCGATTAGAGACTATGGCATGATGTTTAGGAAGTCGTAGTCAGATGAAAATACCGATAATAACATAAATGTTGTATCTTGAAGATTTCTGATACAGAATGTAAGGCCAAAACATTGGAAGTGATAGAAATGCATTACAATCTGTTATGTCTATTGTTGTTCTTGATGCATAGTCTCCTGCTTCTTCCATGGCAATGACCATGTAGAGCGTTTCATGTATCTGACTATTTTTCTTTGATTTTGCTCTTTGGTTTCTGTTGTGTTCATTTTGGATTAAATACTACTAAAATTTTAGATGAATACATCAAGGTAATATTGCGTCTATCTCTTAGGCTATTCCCTACTTAAGCTACTTCTCCTGGAGTAAAACTAAGGTTTTTACATTCTTTTACAAAGAAAAATCCTTAATGAACTACAGTATTTTGATATAAGTCCTTTTGACCATATACCAATGTCCTTGCTCTTTTTCCCTCTCCTTTCCCTAAATACTTCACCTGCGATTTATGCGAGATGTTTGCTGTCTTGGCTTTGGTATGCTTAGAGAGGAGATGTCGGGCAGTCTCGGGCTGGGCTGAGCAGTAGCCCAGCTCCCCGTTTTATGGTCCTCCTCCCCTGGTTGAGATGTGTGTTAGGAGTGTCACCTTCAATGTGCATGGGCAGACTGGACTCTTCCTGGCTGCCTTAGGTTCACTGTGCGTGCACTGGGCGGCCATCCTGTGCCTTCCCAGTTACTCATGCTTTTCCTCAGAAATACTTGATTTTACTCTGCACGTACAATACGTTCATTCTATGCGGTTCCTGTGGGCAGTGCAGAAGCGGGTGAGAGGCCACTGTGGCTCAGCCCAGGCTGTTGCTGCTGCCAGGACATTTTGTGTAGTTCATATTATGCTATTATATTGGGAGAGATAGGCCAAGAGTGCTGGATGGAGATGGGAAAGCTGTGGTAGCAGGCTGTCTACAGGCTGCAGTTTGTGTAACCTGTATTAGTTCAGAGTTATTCAGCAGGCTCATCCATTCCAGCGCAAACGTCAAGCTGTTCAGAATTATCAACTTCAGCAGTCAGAGAAGTGCATTTTCCTGAGGTGTCTAATGACATCCTCAAATGAGCTGAGGAAAGATTATCCACTAGAGCTATGGAAAAAGTTTCAGTAATCTTTACTGTGTCCTAACATAGTTGGTAAGAGTTGTAACATATTTAACCGACAAGTTTAAATACTTTTTTTATATATATGTGTGTGTGTGTGTATGTGTATGTATACAAACTTTATTTCTGTTAAGTGTGGCAATGTGGCTTCAAACAAGTAACCTCCTATTTTCTAGCATACAGGATGCAGACACCCCCCCTCCCCACACACAGTTAACCTAAATGAGTCAGAGTGTAGTCACTTCTGCTTCTTGTTTCATTTAAGGGACAGATGTATACAATGGCGTTAATAGGCAATTTTCTACTGGTATGTTTAATTTTATCATTTTCCTTTCTCAGGATGTGATCTTCATGGTGAGCTGGTGGGAAAACTGAGTTGTAAATCACCCCAATGGATGCGGACAGTGATGTTGCACTGGACATTTTAATCACAAATGTAGTGTGTGTTTTTAGAACAAGATGTCATTTAAACTTGAGAAAGATCGCATTAGAGGGAGCAAATGTGATATACAAGCGTGATGTTGGGGTAAGAGATTCAACATACCTCATTATCTGTTTTTACAAATGTTCCTTAAGCTAAACAGTCTTGTGTCTGCTATCTGTGTATGGTGGATAGAGAAAAATATAGTTTTATTTCTGTATTTCCGTATTGATAGGCATTTAGTCTGTCATACACTAAATGTATAGTAAGGGGAGGGGGTAAATATTGTGTCAGAAGACTGCATCTAGTGAGGTGAATATTGGGTATAAGGTA
The DNA here is from genome assembly GCF_034638445.1 of Ciconia boyciana. Classification (NCBI taxonomy): domain Eukaryota; kingdom Metazoa; phylum Chordata; class Aves; order Ciconiiformes; family Ciconiidae; genus Ciconia; species Ciconia boyciana. The sequence goes on from NC_132936.1 coordinate 64,109,903, forward strand.
TGTGGTGAGACCTCTTACACCTCAGGGTAATAACATTGATGGCTTTGTCAAGAAAATATATCCTGATAGAGAGTCAGCAGTGTGGGAGTCACTGTAATAAGGAAAAAAATTAGCACAATGCTTGTGGCTTTCAGCTTTTTATTCAGAGGAAAATACCTTCATTTAATCTGTTTTGTGAACACTGAATCACTGGCTGAGATATTCCATGCTTATTTCGCTCTTCTCAGGAGCTGATTTTTTTTTAATTGCTGAACAAGATGAAGGAACAGTTCCAGGCTATCAAAAATAAAGGAAGTATTATTAGTGTAACAGTTGATTTGTCTAACAGTTGATTATTTTTTTTCAGTATGAAATTGAACTACCACTAATTCCCAATTCTTCCACTTTTATTTTTCTTTTTAGAAAGTATTAATGAAGCTTAGGAAACCTAGGATTACGGCCACAATTTGGTCCTCAGGAAAAGTTATTTGCACAGGAGCCACAAGGTGAGTTCATGAAGATTCTTTCTCTAGCTGTAAATTCTCGTGTATTTGAAAAGATAATGTTGTAAATGAAGAAGATGGCAAGAGACAGTACTTGCCACTGTTAAGATTCACTCACACTAGATCACATGTAGATCCTTGCCAAGCTGTGTATTTGTGAGGAAGTTTTCTGTGTGAGGTGCCTGCCTCAGACTGAGTTGAAATCTTAAGCCTTCTGGGAGAGCAGCAGGGAAAACTATTTTATGAAGAAAATCCTAGAGATTTCATTTGAGAACTCTTTAAGAATTCTATGTTTTTATCCAGAACTTGAAACTTGGGAAGGGATGACCTTTTTTGAGGGCTATCTCTTACTATTTCACAAAAACCCACCTGAATTTAATCAAGTTATACAGTGTTGAGGGACTGGAAAGAAGCAAAAGCAAACTCTCAGTTCAGATACATCTGAGACTCACTAAACTCTTAACAACTGAATTTCTTTAAGATATGTCTGCATTGTGGAGTAAGGATAAGGTACAATAGTAAATTTGCATACTTTCTGTGTATGATCTCTGTCTCGAAATGGAAGATGATTGTTCAGGGTGTCAACTCCAGACTACCCGTGATCATATTTGTCTCTCTTAAGAGTACTTAATATCATGTATGATCAAAATAAGTCTCCAACTTCAGCTGGAGCCGAGTGCCAAGATGTTCTTCAAACAGGGCATAAAGAACTCCATTTGAATATCTAATAGTTAAAATGTAATACATACAGTAGGATAAAATGAAGGCTGTCCATGTGATCATGGTTCATGTATTACATGATTTAACGGTTCATTTTGTAGTCTGAATAGCTATTGTGGTATGTGTGCACACAAATATATACTCTATTTCTGTTAATGCTAGATTCTTTTCTTTCTTCTTTATAGTGAAGAAGAAGCTAAATTTGGTGCCAGACGATTAGCTCGTAGTCTACAGAAACTAGGTTTTCAGGTAATGCTAATGAAAAAGGACTTGTATGACTCAAGCAATGCTGGTAGTCCATTTTTTAGAAAGAAACAAAAATGAGGGAGCATAACAATTTAGCAGTAAGCATGTTTTCACTCAGATGGCCCTTTTGTGTCAGCATACATTTTCCAGATGCTGGTTAAAGAGAAACTTTTATTTTGTGTATTTGAGTTTCGTTTGGCAGCTCAGAGTAGTGCTTCTTCACTGGCTAATGAACAACAAAATTTGTTTAATAAATGAACCATCCAAAGATGTTTCTTGGATAGAATTTACAGTATCTTGAAAGATTTATTGGGAAGAAGTGCTGAAGAGTATAAACCTAACTGTCATTTGAACATAATTTTCCCTCGTTTCTGATGGAATAGCAGATACATGTCCATCTTGTTAAGGGCAAGTTTGAGCCTCTTTAAGTGGGGGGAAAAAGTGCTTCTGCACTGTCAGGTTGCATAGCAGGAAATAAGCCAAATAAAATACTTAGGACATGAAACCCCTCTTTTTTTCTGGGTTTGGGTTAACATTACCAGTGAAAAACACCACTTGCATTTCATAGTAAAGGTTGAAAAACAGCAACATGAATGACTTAAAATGACATGTTTTAGTACTCTAAAACTTCCTGGTAGTCAGTTGTGCTGTTTACCCACAGTTTCAGTTTACGGACAGGCAATTAGATAGAACCAGTGGCTGTCCTTTGGCAGGGAGAGGCTCCCTTTGATTGTAGTACATAAAGGCAGTGGTGACAGGCTGTCCTGGTAATGCTGCATCAGACCCAAGCAAAAGTTAGACACTCTTACTGTTATGAACACATACATTAGACCCAGCCTCTTAAAGTTGGAATGGAACGTTAAATCAGTGAGGTAAACAGTGCTTCCAGGGTGGATGCACCAAGTTTTATAATAAAGCGAGCAGTTTAAGTGGAATATGTTTTAAAGATTAAATTGATAGTTGACCTTTTATAAGGATAAGTTGCTTCTACTGGTAGTATACTTCTAAAAAGTTTTGACTGAGGAACAGTCATTTTAAGTTTAGGCAATCTCAGAAAATGAACAAAAGTTTCTTCAGTGATACTGCCAACACTGACTTCTCAGCAATGCATTTGTTTGTTTAGGAATTGTCTGTTGGCTATTTTATTGTCATCTAAAATGGCTCTGGTACAGAATAACTGAAAGCCAGTACTTTGAGCTGGGTTTCAGAAAGTAATGGAGTAAGAAAACAGCTTGCCGTGCTGGCCACTGGAGATTTGAAACAAAACAATTTTCACCTTTTTTCTTATTCTTAGCTTGCATAAAAATGGTGTATAGCAACAAGGCATTCAAGAAGTTTTCAAATTGCGTAAGATTCTTGTAACGATGACATTTAAGCTTTTTCTTGGCTTATTTTGATGTTCCATGAGCTATTTAATTGTTTATTTTCACTTTGGAGGTGTTTAGTACAGCAATGAGAGTTGTTTGTGTGTCTCATTCTTAAACTGTACTATAACCATGTAATACAACTGTGAAGTATCTAGTTCAACAGTTACTGTACCATAGAAGGATAAAGTAAGTGATTTCACTCCATTAAGTACTGTTTAGATTCCTATTAGAAATGTATCAATCACAAGGTTTTAGTTTTGAAATCTCATCAAAATATTCTAATTCATAGTCTTCTAACTTTTTTTGCAACCCATACCTCTGCCTCACTGTAAAGAGAATTTCTAATGTCTTTTTCCCCTCTCTTTTGAAAAGGTAATTTTCACAGATTTTAAAGTTGTGAATGTTTTAGCAGTGTGCAACATGCCCTTTGAGATCAGATTGCCAGAATTTACGAAGAATAACAGACCTCATGCGAGGTATGGTAGGATTTTAAACAATTATAGTCTTGGTATATTTCTTAAGCTTTTCTTTTTCAGTTCTAGATCTATCTTTTTTTACCTTTTATTTTGTTTTCTAGTTATGAACCAGAACTTCATCCTGCCGTGTGTTACAGAATAAAAACTCTCAGAGCTACCTTACAGATTTTTTCCACAGGCAGTATCACAGTTACAGGTATTTTGATGTCAAAATAAATATTTAACTTTTTGGGAATATTTAACTTTAGGACCAGTAGGTTTAGAAAAGGAAGACGTTTAAAACAGTCCAAAGATATGTTGAAGGGATTTTGTTTCCCAGTGCTAGCACCTAATTTGTTTTTGAGTGAAAGTGCCAGAAGAGTTGTAGAGAAAGTGTTATTATTGCTAGGCTCAAAAATTACTTTGATTGAATGTACGTAGTCTGGTTTTTATAAAAACAAAAGTGAGGTAGGACTTGAGAATGCAGGTATTTATTGTTTGTTTAAATATTTGAATTTTCTTCCTTTTTCTCGTCTTCATAGTGCTGTAAACGACACTGCATGTAGTATTAACATCTCTTTCATAAATACATGTTTCCAAACTGGAGATTTATGGAAACGTATAGGATAGCATAGCATTTTGTCATAACTGAAGTTGACCAATATTTGCAGTTCTTCAGACTTGTGCTCTCTTCTGTTAAAGCTCAACTGAGAGAGAACCACCACCTGAATCACCGGCATCAGTGACTTTTCCCATGTGATCAGAGATGTGATTGTCTTGGGTCTTGGAGATGCCATGCCATGTTTTTTCCTCTCTCTCCCTAGTTTTCATTTTCCATTCTTTGTTATGCTTGCTTGTGAGGTGTCTGCCACCGGCTTCCAGATACGAGAAGTCAGGTTTTTTAGAGAACGCCTGTTAAAATGGTACAGAACCAAAAAACATCACTTTATATTACTGTAGTGGGAATTCTGTCTTGCGGTTGCTAGAGCTCAGCTGCTGGTATCAGAAGTTGGGTAGGGATTTTTATTTTCACATCTTAATTCCTCAACAAATACCTAGGCTTTATGAGGAACATTTCTCACAAGGTATCGGGAGAATTGTTTTTTAAAGAAGACAAATTCCATCAGATTTGGTAATCTGAAATTATAGGGCTAAAAGTATTTCAAGACTGCAGTGTATGCTCTGAACAGAGCAACTGGTCCAGCCAAAACTAGAAACTAAATTTAAAATAAATAAGAAGCATGAGTATCACTGCAGTAATAAAAGGCTTTCAGCATATCTTGTCAGCCTCCTAATGAGATTTAGCCTTTCTGTAAGATTATTATTACTCCATATGTGGGACAAAATCACTTTCATATTTCCAGAATTGCCCTTTCAAATATGAAGGCAAATATGGTAAACATCAAAGTTCTACTTCCTTCTTGTTTACTTGTTACAATGAGTTTGAAATATCTCAGACCTCTGTTGGTTTTGAAGGCTTCTGTTTTGCCTAGGCCTTTCTTCTAGGGAATAAAAATGTCTGGTCTTACGCTTCTTGTTCTAAAAATGTTTTAAATTACTTTTCAACCTTACTGTACTCCCTCTCAGGTGCATTCAGATGAGGTCCCTTTTGACCATTCATGTTTCTGTAGTACTAGTACTTGTCATGCCACTAACTTACAGAATTTTATTTGAGATACATAATTAGAAATGTCATTTAAAAATAGGAAGGTTTTTTTTTAATGGGACAAGTATAAAAAGATTTAGACTTACTTTGAGAAAAGAAAATGAAAAGAAGTGATATGTAATAGGAAAAAGTATTAATTTTTCTTTCTCCAAAATGAGCTATGAGGGGGTTGTTTTTTGGGTTTTGGTTTGTTTTTTCTTCTCTTATACTCCCTGCAATGATGATCCAGTTTTTACATCTCTTCAACCCTACAGGGAGTAGCATTTTTTACAAGAATTATTTGCCTACTCATACTCTTGCTTTCTGAAGGCTTTCTCTAGAACTTGCATTTCTATAATAGCAGACAAATTTAAGGAAGGTGCAGTATCTGCTCAGAAGGCAAGTGTCTTTTACCAGGCTTGTTTTAGGTGAGTGCTTAACTTGACAAGTTTGAAAATACAGGAAGGATCCTATTCCATTCCATTTTCTTTCTGACTGAGCGTGTAAATTAAAACAATATTTCCAGGATTACTTAAGTAAGTAATTTATAACTTACTTAAGTTATTTATGATTTTTGGGAACCACTTTGAACAGTTCTCTATACTTGGAAGAAACTTTTGAAGTCTAAAGTGAGGTAAAAAAACCCTGAGTGCACAGGCATCAAAGCACGTGAGAAATTGCTGTTTTCATTTATCTGCATCACCAAACTTCTATGCAGGATGAATTTTTTCTGGCATGTTACTGCTCACTTATTTGCAATCTTAATTGTTCATTGCATAAAATGGTCTGGTACCATTAGAAAGCATCGCTAGTTCATTCTTCCTTTTCTTTCCCAAAAGATCAATCATAGATCATGTTAGATAACCTTCAAATGTTTCATCCTGAGACAATAACCATTCCCTGGCTTGCAGGTTTTGTCCTGAGATCAATGGTGGAGCTATTTGCAAAATCCAGACTAGAAAGTAATAGTCTGTAATTTTCAAACATAAAATAATCTTGCTTGAAACATACTTGGGTTAAATCCAGCATTATTTAGCAGTAGTTTTTGTTGGTAGGTTTTTAGAAGAAGAGATAAAAGTGGCTAGGCTTTGAGTAATACAAATTCCTAGAAGATTAGCATAAGTAAAAGTATTTCTTTTACCTCTGTCACTCAGCCTCTCCCTTCTTCTCTGGGCTGTTTAAGCCAGTAAATCAAAAAGCACCCAAGTTGTTGGGAAATTAAATGACAGTATTATTTATTTGTAGTCTAGCCATTGACCAGTGTAGAACATCTTGCAGATTTCATGTGAGAGTCTTTTGTTGTAAGTAAAAGTGATCAGAGGAACACCTTCTTAAGTCGGGAGAAATGGGGGAGAAATTATTTTTGTCTACAGTATAAAGTTGTAGCTAAAAATATTAAGGTTATTTTAAAGATACTATCGTTGTTTTAATTTCTGATTCCCTGATTTTTCTCTTCCTACTGCTTTTTTTTTTTAACATGTCTCAGGGCCAAACGTAAAGGCTGTTGCCAGTGCTGTGGAACAGATTTACCCATTCGTGTTTGAAAGCAGGAAATAAATTTTATAATTCACCACTTGATGGTTAGGTTCCCTAACCAAGCACCTTTAAAGACTGCTGCACATTGGACTAAAAGCAAAAAGGAAAACTGGACCAACCATAGCAGAGGAATACAGACTCTTTTACTTGCTCTTGGCCACAGTATAAACTCCAGTTCTTTTGGATTTTACTCTTAACAGTGCTGTATTGTAAAAACGGAAGTTTACAAGATATGAAATTGCTGCTTTTAAAAAGACATTCTATTTATTTTTGCAGTAATTTCTGTGTATTCATAAGCAAAGCTGTCACGATGTGCACTACCTTTAAAACTTTTTTTTTTTAGTTTGAGCTTGTGTTTTATTTGTGAATAGTCTTTTACATTTTTGTATGCTGAATATTGGGCACCAAAGAAGCTGTAAAAGTTATCTTTTTCACCTTATGAATGTGCACAAATAAAAGTTTGGAAAATATTTCTCTTCATACCTGTTCTGTTATATTCCTTTCCCTTTTTTCTATTACAGTTAAAATTGTATAGTTGCAAATTAATTTGAAACAATGTAAGAATAGTCTTTTGCTGATACCTTCTGTTTCTATTTGTAGTATGTGTAAAACTTTGTGTGTGGGTTAGACTGAAATCTATAGTAGTTACGTATGTTTATCCGAGGACGAAATTTGTTTTTTTCCCAGTTCTCTTAACTACATGCCAGGCTTCAAGTATTTTCTTGCTGTTACATGAAGAGAAGACATTTCTAAATATAAAGGTCTACGGCAAGTGTTTTCCTATAGATGATGAGGAAATCTTATCAACTAAAGAAGCTACTGTAGAAAAACCAACTGCCTCGTCCACCTACTGGAAAGGAAAAAAGTTACTATGTGAGCTTCGGCTTTCAGGAAAGTGTTATGCTTCAACTCAAGAAGATAGTATGGTCACGCTAATCCATCCCCAGCTTATTGCTGAATGATTAACACAGACCTTTTCTACACTCTTCTTACTGTATAGTATTTTCATGACAGGAGCTGCCAACAAGCAATGAAGCTTGATTCTGGCATGTATTATTATTGGTATTAATCTTGGACTTGGAAGCCAGTAGATGTTTCTCTCAGTAAGTGCACATTTGAAGCAGAAGAGAGGTGAATGCTTAAAAGTAACTGCAAATGATACTTTTAAAAAGATACAATAAATATGTATAAATGTATGTATGTCTTTTTTCCCTATCTCACTGAAGAGAAATGTAACACTACTACTGTGTGCTGCAGGTAATATACAGTCTTAGTGGGTGCTAAAAATAGTAAACCATGAGTTGTTACTGTACCAGAAGTCACAGTTGCGAAAGAAAGGTGGAAGAACATCCTGAAGAAGCCAGTGCCTAGCATAATGAATATTTAATCTGTCTGAGGGGATGGTATAGAAGTTGGGGCTGTCTGTAGTGACTTCATGCAGGAATTATGGAAAGGAAGGAATAGTATGGGAAATGCTCAACCAAACTCTTCAGAACAAAAAGAAAGAAGCAACAATTTGCCACAAAGCTTAAGTGATATATTCATAAAAGCCCTTTTAAGCTCAGCGTAGGTAGGAAAGAGAGGATTTATAACCGTGAAATCACAAAGATGAGTTCAACAGTCACAGAATTCATGATATAGAGCAGGGACAGGGATGCTTGCTGTATGCAAGCTTTCCAGTTTGCATAGAAGATAATGTGGACCTCAGCACTCCTGACATTAATGAGGATTTTGTGAAAAGTCAGAGAGCAATGGACAAACCACCATTAAGGAACACTAGTGTATTACAATTTAAAAAAGAAAAAGGAGAAGGTATTTGAACAATGAACAAAATTGTAATGGGTTTTCCAGGAACAAAGTGTAGTCCTAAACTGATGAATGAGGATTTGGCTGTTATAACTACAATAGCTGTCTTAGATTAGGCTTGCCTCTTTCTTTTGGATCAAAGTACAAAGCACTTGAGTGCTACCAGTGAAATTCTGGAGCTTTTGTCAAGCATATGTGTCTCCTAAATTTATCTATGGAGAAAGAAGAACGTTACGCTTTTTTGTTAGCACTGTCACGTAGTATGAGATCTGCCTGTTAGAACAAAAATGAAAGGTAATTATAAGCTGCAATGTATTAAAATGGGAGCTGTTTCTTTTGAAGCGCTGCTTAGATCCATGCTAGCAGTTTGAGTCCTTCGTAGCAATCCATAAGGGAGCCGAAAAGCACACTACTAAACTTGCAGGCTAGTATTGAGAAAGGATAATAGCAACGAAAAGATTCCTTGAAATGTGTGCTGACCTATCCTTCTAGCTTTAAGGGAGCTTCAAACTGTTTGCGACAGATACGCTTTAAAACCTGTGAGGATGAAGGGCATTTGGCAGTGTAGGCTTATGCTTAGGGATACCACTCTATTTCCCATCGCTGCTCTAAATCAGTAGGTTCCCCGCCTCAGTGTGGAATAAGCCTTGCTGCTGCTGCTTTCTACATGCATGCATATGCACACACGCCCCTTCCCCATCTTCACGAGTTAGTTTTTCTTTCCTTTGCCATCTTGTGCTGCCCCCACCTAGGCTCTCCCTATCGACTCCTGCAGTCATGATGTGGACCCTAGGCCAGACAGCATGCCCCAGCATGCTAGCTCTCACCTCCAGGGTGAGGAGCAGTGCTTTGGATTAAATTTACCTATCAATCAATCATCTCTTCCTCAATGGCCATGTTTTCTAGAGCACTGTTCATCTGTCTCTGGATTCTCAAGGTGGATCCCATAAAAAACTCCGCACAGGGCTCAGCTGTGCCGCTAGCAGCACCATAAAAAGTTTATTTCACATTCCTTGGAGAGAAGGGTTGATTCTATTTATACAACCTACTAAGAGCTTTTTGCAGTAGAACGATAACTCTGACTCATTGCTAGCTTGTGAGTTGTCATAGCCACTAGATCTTTTCCTGCAGTTTCTAGCTCAATTTTATCATTCTCTGACTTGCAATTAGCATTACCAGAGAAATTTGCACTTACGCTTTCAGAATTATATCCTGCTTTTTTCAGACCCTTCTCAAGGATTTGTGAAGCTCTGAATGCCAACCCAGTCTCTCCCGGTTTAGTATTGCCTGCAAATTTAATAAGCTTATTCTGTTCTGTAGTCCAGTCCATGAATGAAGATACTGAATAATTTTAGATCTGGGACAAATTTTTTTGTGGAATGCTTCAGAGATCCAGGGATGTGATTTGTAAGATGTGTCCCTTTTTTCCCTTGTATTTTCATAGTTGATGAGGTTGTGACTGCCAGTTCTCTGTCATCAGATGTACAGGCTTTGTTATAAAAGACCAGTACAATTAGGGCTACATTTATAGGGCTATATAGGGCTGAGTCTGTACGACTACAATTAAGACTATAGCTATAATGATTTAAAAAGCCCTCGACTACAGCATCATCACCTTTTGGAGGTATCTGAAGCTGTTAGGGTCTCTACAGTTAAACCAGTGTTGGAACTATGCCTTCTTCAGAAAGATGGTATTTTTACTTACTTGTTTCTGCACTAAATAGGTGTGCATGGGGAAAGTTTTGAAGAGCTCGCAATGAACTCAAAACCTGTAAGGTGGGGAGACAATTTCTATGGTATTTTCTAAGTTAAACTTATTTTTGTAAGAACACTCACAAAATTTATTACAGCAGAGGTTTGTTTGGGAAACTGCAATACTGAGAAAGATTTTGCAGAAGCCCCTTTCACTAAATGTGATGTAATAGAAATTGTAAGCCAGTATGGGCTTGGATTGCATGTGCAAAGGTCTGCTATCTAAGAGGCAACTATCAGAAAAGGGTACCACCCAGAGCAAATGGGGATGCTATTGGAAAAGCGGGTAATCCACTACCTGGTAAAGTCACAGATCAGGAAATGGATTAATTTCCTGCAATATAGTCTTACTAAAAATACGTTATGTTACTTGATTTAATCTCAGGCGCTTGTTAGTGTAAGAATGATGTTGATAAACTAACAGCATCTTTGGAAGACTACTCAGAGTCACTTTAATATTTCTTGTTCTGAAGCTGATTTAGTAGAACACATGATACTGATAACTGTCCTCCAGCCTAAACGTGAAGGAGGTGGAGAGATTTCAGTAGACATCAATGCTAAAAAACTGAGGAAGGTACTAGCATGCAGAAACCCAGAAAATGGTGCATTCAGACGCCGTTTTTTGACAAGATCATTCTACAAGTGTTCAGAACTGATAGTGGAATTTGTGGGTTTTATAAAAAGAAAATATCACTGTTGATCTAAGAAAAAAGCTTTACAGTATTAGCAGGCCCAGCCTGCAGCCCTTTGCTGGCACTTGAGAAGTTCATCTAGATCTTTTGCTTTTCTTCAACAAATGCTTGCCAGGCTTCCAGGCTTGACACATACTCATTAGGCAATACATGGCACCGAGCATGTATCCCATTATTTTATTCTTCTTTCCATTTCAGTAATAGAATGTGTTGTTTTCTCTAGCAAAAAGGCATTGATATTTTACAAAACTATTCTTTGCTTGAGCATACTATGGTTACAAAAAAATGAAATTCAGGCTGTATATCACAGTGTGAGCTGATACCAAAAGTGCAAAAATCAGGATGCTGAACTGACCATTCCAAATAATAATAAAATAAAATTAAAAAAAAAAAAAAACCAAACTAAAAAAAACACCAAATCTTGTAGGTTTTGGCCACGTTCTGGTTCTTGAATTCCTCACACCTCCAAGTTCCATGTGAAAATTTAAGGTAAAAAATTCAACCTTCTATGCATGAAACATCTATGCTTAAAAACTTCAGCCGCCCCTTCCCCCCCACTGCCAGAGTCAATCTCTGACTTCACCTCCCCTTGCATTTCATGTGCCCTCCTCATCCATGGCTTCTCTCCCACTGCTCCAAACCCAGCTCTCCAGCTCTCCATGTTTCACACTGCTATGAAACTTTTATGTGGCTGAGCTCTAATGCATTTTGCATCCTTTTTCTGACCATCTGTAGAAGTTACAGGAATATCCTTACCTTTGCCAATTCCTGCTGCTGCAGCACAGAGTAAACGTGCTGCTGAGGTCAGGGAAGCACAAGGAGACTCTTTGCTATGGGCTCTCTCCCATGCAGGGCAAAGGGACCTCTTCTCCTGGCCTCTTGTGGTCGATATTGGAACTGTAGACCTCAAACAAAATTCTAAGCAGTCTTCAATTTTTATTGGAAAATTCAAAGTAATAGAAACCAAAGTTTCCCACGTTAGTGGACAAGGTGGAAGCACCTGAGATCCAGAGTGGAATTTTAGCTTGGGATGGGAACCTGCCGATTCCCTGTGGGGAATGAGAGCAAAAGGCTTTTGAGCTTACTGCTTCTGATGGGGCCTCTGGTCTGAGTCACCCACTTCTCAGGTGCACAGCACCACTGTCTGTCCATGTGTCCTGGGTGTGCTTGGTCTCTCGTCGCTTATAGACTATGTCAAAAGGGCTCACGTGGACCCTTATGAGAAGATTTTAACTTAATCTTTGATACGCTGTGTATGCCAAAAACTGCATCTTGCTGAGCCTTATGCATACTACCATAAGCATCCCTGAAAGCAGCGCGGTCTCAGGGCACCCATGAGGTTATTGTGAGGACTGCTGGCTCTAGGATCAGGACAGAAAAAATAAGGCAGCCACAAGCTGACCAGCTAGCCAGTGGCCTAGCAATTCAGAGTTTTGCTTGTTTTAGACGACATGGGATCTGCACAGTTAAAAATCCTGCATTGTGATAACTACTTACCTGACCTTTGCACCAAAAGTCCAACAGGGTTTTGATATTGGTTCCCTTAAAGCTTACAATGCAGGAAAGTTGTGATACAGATTTGGCTAGTAGGTTCCCATCCTGAGGTAGCTAAATTTCCAGCGACTTCTGGCAAATCATGTCCTTGGCTTCAATGGTTTCTTTTCAGGTTTTTAACACATGCTCACTGTCGGAATAGACGTGCTGCTCTAAATTTATGATGTCAATATCTAGAAGCGTGACCATGTGAGAATCTGATCAGAACTGATCCGCTCTGCTCCGAAGTAAAACTTTACCTAGATCAGTAAGTTAGTGTTCCTTCAGTGCAGGACACAGTCAGGTGGTTTTAATGCTATGAGACAGCGAATAAAGTGGGATCATGTGCTTAGTTTGAAGTAGTATCTGCACTCCAGCTGACAGTGTCAGTCTTGCTTCCTCAGTTAAATGCTGGAAGAAATGCCGCTGTGTGGCTGCTGAGACAGCCAGCATGCTTTTAAAGCATGCTTTTTTTCTTTAAAGAAATAACCGTTTATTTATCTGCTAATAAATATTTATCTATTGATCATTCTAACAAAATCTACTAACCTTCTAAAAAAAAAAGACCTATGTTCTTTTATGGGAGCCATATAGATAACCCTTTGTAGAGGCTTGTTGAGTACTTCAGGATACACTTGCTAAGCATTAACCAAGAATTTGACCTAATTTATGATTTGCAGTGATTACGGTTTCTGAACTCCCTTTGTGCTGCCCTGTACCACACAATTCTTGCTTTCTGAATCCAAAAGTCAAAGTCTAGTGTGCCCTGTGTTGAGAAATAAAATGATTTTGGCATCAACTCAGGTACCTTCAGCTTCCAACTTTTCTGGGACTGGGAAGCCAAAGAAATCCTATCTCCTCTTCTGTAAGGCCATCCTCAATCTAGAGTAGTTGGTTATGCAAATGTTCCCCCATTAAACAATTTGGCTATGTTTTCTGAGGAGTATTTCCTAGGTCACGGAGTCCTGGCCCTCCCAGGAAACTGTATGTAAAGTTCCTCTTATAAGCTGAGCACGCTCTGTGTTATAAATAATGAAGTTCTGATGAACAAGATCCTTTTTCAAGTCTCATTAAGCTGAAGCCTAAATCAATTCGTAAACAGTTCATACCCAGTTGTTCTGCACTAACGTCATCCTTTACACTCCATAGGTGTCCATTTTTGCTCCATAGTCTTGTCTTCCCTCACGTACTGACAGAGACTTGTTAACCCTTTTCAGCCCCTTTTTTGCTAGGCAAAACAGACCTGTCTTTGGTGGGCTCCTCCTGTGAGACTCTTCCTTCTCCTCGGCACCCCAGTCGTTCTTTGCACCTCTTCCAGGCTGAACTCTTATTGAATATGGGTAACTAGAATTGTGCACAATATTCCAATTGCCATTCACCTCCTGTATGTAAGAGGCGAGTAACCTCAGGGGAGGCAAGGGATGGTGGTTCGAAACAGACAGAGCCTAGATTTCCAGTAAGTTATAAACTACAACAATCTTTAATGTTGGCTGTAAACTGCCACTGAAAGAAGCTCTACTAAGAAATGAAAGAGGGAAAATCTTGTGTATAATAAGGAAACCACGTGTCCCATCAGAGTGTGAGCATCGCTGAACTTGGTTTTTTATCAGTCTTTTGGTGAAGGCTGCTTTGATTGCCCCGGCTCTAGTAGAGCTGCTCTTTCTCCCTCTTCGCGAGTTCCACCGGCACCAGTTTCTCCCTGCGCTGGCTCACCCAGCACAAGGGGGTCTTCACGTATTTCCTGGAGAAGCAAAAAAACCGCCAAAACACAAAGGTTTGCCATTGCGCACAGCTGGCAGAGTGCTCTCCCTGCTTCATACGCCTGCCCCGAAGGCCACGGGTGTCCGGCAGGACAGCCCTGCCGGCTGCCCGCCCCTCTGCACACCACCAGCGCAGCCCGGCCCCGCGGCTGCTCGGCGCCCGCGCCGCTTCCCCGCCTGCCCGCGCGGGGGCGGCCCCGCCGCGCGCTCCTCCGGGGCGGCCGCCGGCGGCTCCCCCCACCCCGGGTACCCCCCGCGCCCCCCCGGCGCCGGCTCCTCCGGCTCCCCCGGCTCCCCCGGCTCCCCCGGCTCCCCCGGCTCCGGCCGCGGCCGCGGCTGCGTGTCCTGCTTTAAGGAGGAGGGAGGAGAGGGCGCGGGGAGAGGCCGCGCGGGCTGGAGCAGAAACGCCGATTTCTCAGTCCACGAAGCAGTGATCGCTGCGAGGGACAGCCCGGGGCCTCCGGCAGCACAATTAGCTCCGCGCTTTCTGCACATAATTGCTCTTTCCTAGCCCGTAAACGAACTCATAAAGCCTGGCTGAGTTGCAGCGTGCCCTTTAGAAAAAAAATTCTCCGGTAACGTAAAAAACCCAAATAGAGGATGACCCATCGCGCCAGGCTGTTCACACGTTAATTACTTCCACTGTCAAAAAGTACGTGTCTTATTTTCAGTCTGAATGTTTCTCTCTGTGCCTTCAAGCCTCTTTCTCCGGGTGTCATTTGTCTTGCTGACAGGCAGCAGGCTGCTGGCAGGCTGTCAGCAGGGAGAGAGTGAAGGAGTCTGCGTTGCCCTGTCAAGCCTGGGCGTGCGGATGAACCAGGGGATGCTGCCTTGCCGGCAGCAGCGTGCCACCCGCTGTGGTGAGGCCTGACTCTCACCCCAAGCCATCAGCCCTACGAAAATTTTGTTCACTAAATTGCTTCCCCTATCATTTCTTCACCCTTTTATTCATTATGCGGATAACTTCTGAGAGGAGTCCAAAAAAGCAAGTAGCTGCTGCAGAGCAGCTCTTTGAACAGACCAAGAGAGTGCTGCATTTTAAAAACCAGGGCTGGTTAGTTTTTCCTATAATTTTTTATGGCCAAAAACAACTGAGAAGAATGGGGGCAGTAGCAAATTGATAGTAAAAATTGCCAGTTAATTTCTGGTCAATGACACCTGCATTTGGAGATTGTAAGCAAAGAGCATGTGTGTCAGCAGACCGTTTAATTCTGTTCTCCAAATTGATGTGCTACTTTTGTTGAACGTATGTAATTCCAAGGGCCACTCTACTTCTGAGGGACGAGGAAAGACAGGTAGAGTCAAAAGACACAAAAACAGTGAGAATGGGTCATATTAAAAGAGTAGGCACATGGCATTCATGTCACCAACACTCTCCCTCTCATTGCTCTTCTACCATTTTTATGTGGTGAGGTGGGGACACAAAACTCATGCGGGAAGACCCTTTTTTGGGTAAGAGCTCGTAGAGCCTACAGAGCCACAGGACTCAGTAAATGCATGAAAAAATGCCCATCTAGAAGAGCTATCAAAACTCACATGGAGCCCTGACGTATTTGAGATAGGGCCTCTCTCCTTCCCTTTTTCTGCATGCAAGCCAAGACACACAGCCCTAAATCTGAGAACACGGTTGCCCTCCTCTTCGGGAACACCAGTCAGCAAAAGTGCTGGGGAGCCCGGTCTGGCTGCAGGCGTTCCTCACACAGGTGCTGGAAACCACCATCCCTTTAGGGCCAGTCCTTCAGCACCAACAAAATGTTTGCTTGGCCACTGAGATCAATGTATACAAGCTCAAGCCCCGATTGTTCCAGAAAAAAACAATGCAGTTTCCTTTTTTTCAGCATGCGGCATTAAAGGCTTTGTCCTCTGGCACCCGGGGGATGTGGTCACACGCTCGCTCGGTACTTACTGTTTAGCTAGTTCCATGGATATTTGCTCCAAGGAGCATCCTTTCGTCTCTGGTATAAACACAATAACAAAAGCCAGGGATGCTAGGCTCATTATTGTGTAAATGAAGCACACCCAGGACAAGCCAATGAGCTCTACAAAGGAAGAAAACATGTTTTTTTTAATTTTCAAATATTTTTTTTTTTTCTGTTGCCATATTTTTATAGGATACAGCCCCTAATGCACAGGAGACGTTAGAAAGAAGCTAGGCTGTTATTCTTGGCTCACTTATTTGTGCCTGGTCATAATTTGGAAAAGAAGAGTGGTTTTGCTTTTTCTAATACTCCTTATGAAAGAAAATTGATGAGCCCATATTGATCCATTTAGCATGAACCTGTTGATTTATTTTGCTTGCAGTCACTCTGGATGAAAACCGTGAGTAGCCATTGTTACTGGTTTGTGCAAAGGCACTGGGGCTCACGAGCCTCTCGAATTTCCACCCATGTCTGGTTTTGTTGCACATTCTTCCATGGAGTAAACCCAAGCATTTTTCACACCGTTGCAGTTGTCTCCAGCTAATCCTCCCCGCCTGTCAGTTCCCAGCATTTCCACTGCAAGTCATGGGTCCTGCGCCAGAAAGGGATCCAAGAGTGAACTCCTAATGGGGCCAGTCAACAACTAGCCGTTTTCTGAGCCTACAGTCCCGGGGCAGGTAGGTCCTCAGGCTGAGGGATGCACTCTGCAGCCCCTGGAAAGTAGAGCATATACAAACCCAATAGGCTGCTGCAGCCCTCTCAGCCCTTTCTCTGATAAAACTAAGCCAGACAGTTGAGACATTTTTCAGTTGTGTCATGAACTAAAAATTGTAGCTGAAGCTGCTAATCCAGCTGGTATCTTCTGCCTCAGATACCTAAGCGCAGGTGCTGCTGGCCACCGCAACCTCCTCGTGTATTCATTTGAAGACAGAATTTCCAATTCTGCCTTTCTGCTATAGACTAGTGTCGTGGTTTAGCCCCAGCTGGCAACTAAGCACCACGCAGCCGCTCGCTCACTCCCCCCCGGTGGGATGGGGGAGAGAATCAGAAGAGCAAAAGTAAGAAAACTCGAGGGTTGAGATAAAGACAGTTTAATAGGGAAAGCAAAAACCGCGCACGCAAGCAAAGCAAAGCAAGGAATTCCTTCACTACTTCCCTTGGGCAGGCAGGTGTTCAGCCATCTCCAGGAAAGCAGGGCTCCATCACACGTAACGGTGACTTGGGAAGACAAACGCCATCACTCCTAATGTCCCCCCTTCCTTCTTCTTCCCCAGCTTTATATACTGAGCATGATGTCATATGGTATGGAATAGCCCTTTGGTCAGTTTGGATCAACTATCCTGGCTGTGTCCCCTCCCAGCTTCTTCTGCACCTGGCAGAGCACGGGAAGCTGAAAAGTCCTTGACTGGTGCAGCAACAACTAAACCATCTCTGTATTATCAACACTGTTTTCAGCACAAATCCAAAACATAGCCCCATACCAGCCACTATAAAGAAAATTAACTCTATCTCAGCTGAAACCAGGACAACTAGGAACACATATTTGCTTGTAGTTACACTTTCATCTGGTCTAATCCAGATTAGACCCAGCTAAGCCAATAGAGTTATTGTGGCTTTGCATTCATTGAAACTGAGACGAGAATAACGGCTAGGTGTGCATTAACACGTAATGCTGCACAACAGGAGGGGGCCTTTAGGTGAAACAGTTGATGCTGAGGACCTGAGATTTGCACAATCTGTTTTCAGTGACATTTCCTTAGGAATAGCTCTAGTCTGGTCCAAGGAGTGAGCAAATGTTGGCAGCTGGAGTGCATTCATTGTGCATTTTCTGGTTTGGTTTTGTCCAAAAGCTTGTGCAGTTCAGGACTGCCCTGTGATGCAAACCCAAGTGCAGGGAGTGGAGGCAACTAGATGATTTGCTTCTGAAGAGAACCCTTGATCTAACTAAAGTGCTAGTGTGGACACAATGAGTTTGGCCTGGCATATTTTTCCTAGTTTTAATCAAGATAGTACTCAGGGGTTTTTTTCTCTCTCTCTCTTTTTTTTTTTTTAAGAAAGGAAAACACCAATGTGAAACCCATTTTAGTCACAGATCACACTGATTTTCAAATCCATCTCAAATGCATCTAACAGGATGAAAACCATCTCAACTTTTTGTCAGTTGATTGCCTGTCTCTGGTGGAGAGTAATGTAGAGTTAAAGGAAACCTGGAATTTCTGTTCCCTTATATATTTTGATTTTCAGCACATATTTTCCTCAGAATAAGACTGAAAACTAAAATTTGCAAAACTTCTTATGAAATAAAATTAGAAAAAAAATTTTGCCAATCAATGAATTGAAACATCAGCAGTTAACCTTTTCCCTTGTTTATCATCAAATTATAAGTTACTATATGGTAGTCTACTTTCTTGCATTAAAACATGAAACATTTTTACCTTACAAAGACACCTTTTTCTAAAGGAAATTTTCTCGAAGCCAGGATATTCCTGTGAATCTTTAAAAATCTTTAAAATGCTTGATCAGAAAAGCTGCGGTCTGATCTCGAGCAGAACTTCCATTGGCTTCAGAAGATGCAGGACTAAATCCTAAATATTATGTATTTTCAACCTACTAAGGCAATGGTGTTTTTTAAGAGCTGGGGTTCACAGCCTATGGAGTTGATGTGCAAGGCGCTCTGACAGCCAGCGCCGTGAGGCTGTAATTACTAGCACAAACTTAGCAAGACGTGGTGGAAACGGTGAAGTTACACTAACAAACAGCCCCTAAACGGAGATCTGAATTTGGCTCCTGGGGCATCACGGCTACAATTTTAGCAACGTTGTTTGTGTAGGAAAGATTCATTTTGCCCACTAGGAGAATATCAACTTGGAAGGACACAGAGAAATCTTACCAGTTACAGTCAAAAATGTCAAGGAGATGAGGAGATTTATACCCCAGTTCATGCTAGAGGTCAAAGCCATGGCCCGTCCTCTGATCCCACCAGGGAAAATTTCGCTCAGGACCAGCCAGGACACTGAAACAGAAGAAGAAAATATATATATATATATATAATTAAAATAAATAAATAAATAAACAAATAAATAATCTTGTCTTCGAAAAGATGGCTTTCCTTGCTGTAGATTTAGGTCGTCCATGAATTCAGGTGAGGCCACCTGAAAGAATAAGGTGCTTTTCAGGGCTGTTAGGCTTGTGTGGGCCCAAGCCCCCGAGGACCACCCATGCTCCGCAAGCAGCGTGTGCAGCAGCCAGCACCACCCCGGGGCACGGTCCCTGCCCGGTGCCCTGCCAGCCAGCGGCACCCATGGGCAGCGCCAGCGCACACGGAACCGCAGAGGTGGGCTCTGACTGCACATCTGTGTATGAAAGGGAGCTCTGACTAAATAACTCTCAAGTGAGGTAACGCTAATGGAAGTGGGGCAGCAAACCAAAGTAATCTTCAGCCTCGGAGCGGCACTGTGTGTTTATGCCACCTTATAAATCAACCTGCCACACTGAAGCAGGTTTGCTATTCCAGCTCTCCGCTCCATATAAATGAGATTGCTGAGGCATAAATGAAGCCAGAGGGCCTGATTTTTGGCTCCTTCATGTCACACCACACCACAGGTGATCTAAATGCTGGTGTTGCTAGCCCACAAAAACAAGTTCAGACATGAAGACCTGGCTGTGTAACCATCTTGATAGGAAAAAAAAAAAAAAAAAAAGAAAAAGAAACCACATTTCTGCACCATTCCTGCTTATTAGAAAACCAAAAAACCCAAAAAAACCCTCCACCCTCCTTTTGTTCAAAAGCAAGATGCATTAGCAAGTGGTTGCTGTGTGGAGAGGTTGTGGGTTAGCAGACGACCAGCACAAGAGCAGAGAGGTACACATGGATGAACTGTGTCTTCAGACCCTTGGACATGGCCGTTACAAATTGCTCCTCCGTGATGTTGTTTCTGCAAAACGACAGATGGAGTTTCCTCAGGACACCTGCACTGGGCAGTCTTAAAGTTACATTTTAAAAATAGGCTCCTGTATGTGCGAGTGTGTGTCACACTGCAATATCCGTTCGGATTCTTGTAGGATTCCTGTGTGACAGTACTGGTAAAGGTAGAAAAGAAAAAAGTGCTGTGGAAGGAGACTGGAAAGGCCCAACTGAAAGGGGAAAAAAACCCTGAGCCTTGAGTCAACAGAGCAGATTTGAGCAAACTCTAGATTTCTTTGTACCACGGGTTTGAATTCAGTAATATTTTCTGGAGCTGGCCCAGACTTTTTTTTTTTTTTTTTGGAAAAATACAAAGAGCTTCACTCCCACAGTGGGACTGCCCTGGCAGAGTGGAGATTTTATTCCAGAGAATCAAGACCACACTGTGTAATCGCCTAACGCTGTTATGCATAGTCAAGTGGCACACAGTCATAACACAGCCGCTGCATCTAACAGCAGCTGTAGAGAGGCTTTTTTTCTTTTTTTTCTGACTTGGATCACACCAAAGTTTAATACACTAGCTGCTGACAAGACAAATGTTGCTCTAAAGAAATGCCCTGGGTGTGTTCTGGGGGGTGTCTACACACGGGGGGGGGAGCAAAGAAGAAGAGAACTGGCTTTTCAAGCGGGTGTTTTTCCCTGTCAGGCCAGCTAGCCCTGCGCCTGAGCAGAACCAGGCCCTGGCAATGCATGGGGATCTCATGATTGTATTTTGCCCCTCCTCAGCATCAGGGCTGTTGAAACCTGTATCCTTAGTCACAGCTGATACAACATGTCACGACAGGGAGTGCTAGCTGAACTGCAAAGCAGCGAGTAAGCGAGACGCAAAGGAGCCCTTCTGAGCGGCACGTGCACGGCCCATGGAGTTTGTCTCCGTAGGATGGACTGGCAGTCAGCAGCCAAGCTTGGCTGGAGAAAAGGTTATACACCAAGACTGGCAAAGGAGATACTCATAGTCACGTTAGACAGGATTAAAACAGTCTGAAAGAATTCAAACCCTCTTTCTGCTGGGCATAAACCAACCTCCAGGAATAAACTTTTTCTGTGTGTACTTTGGTCTGTATTTGCTCCTTCTAGAATCTTCTTGCGTCCAAGCAACTTGCAGTGGCTGCTCAGAGAGGCACTGAGCGTGGAGGATCAAGTCCCATGCACTGAGATGGCAGCCCCGCCGGGCTGGGCGAGCCCTGGGCTAGATGAGCTTCAGCAGCGTTACCGGCACTGGGGGACGGCTCATGGCACAGCTGAAATGTGTGGCTCTGCGGCAGCTCCAATACCATGCGTTTTTCCAAGGACAGACTGGCCCTTTCAAGCTAACTACAATTTGTCTGGAGGTTTGAAACATATTGTTTTCCTGTTAAGAAACCAAAATACTTGAGGATCTGCATCAGCCGCAGCAGTGGTTAGCTGCTCTTATTTCAACCAGTTATATAGTTCAGACAGATCCCACCGACACACCAGATCTGTTCTTCACATCTGCTAATGGTAGCTGCTTCCTCTGGCATGGCCCTGACCTCTGCTTAGCTGGCGAGGAGTGGATAGGTTTATTCCCTGCAGAGAAAGAGCAGTTGTAGAAATCTGACACTTATTACGGTCTGTTTATCCCTTTCCCCAAGCTGAGGCAGCGATAACGATCGATTCTTTGCTTTTAGCACCTCTCTGGGATTGTTTTTACTATTTGTATCTTTGCCAAAAAGCAGCAGCTGCTGTAGGTACGGCGGGGATGTGGCTTTCTCTTGGGGAGCCAGTAACTAGGTTTGGGCTCCCATTCATAATGACTGCTCCTACCTTGTGTGCTGTGTGCACGCAGCGCTGCAGAAATTTAACCTGCACGCTCCCAAAGTCGCTGCAAAGTCAACTGTGTGCTCTGCCTTCACCAGCCTAAGCAGTGCCATTTTACAGGGGAAATCAGCCTGTCCTTGAAAAGAGGGTCCAAATAACTCCCCCACCACCTCTCCATCTGCTGTGTAATCTAACGTTATTTCAAAAGGACGCTGTGATAGTAACCACATTGCACATGCTCAATAGTTTTCAGTGTCTGCTCCAGCCACCCTTGGCTGGTGTTTGTGGAATGGATGGGAAAAGAGCTGGTGCTGTCCAGGTCAGAAGTGGGTAAAAGATGAGGCTAAGGGCTCAGCGTGAGTCTCTGTGCTAGATTCAACAACCGCGGGATTTGTTCATGCAGTGGCTGCAGGTAATAACTCACCTTTGCTGACCTGCAGTGCATTGTATGTTGACAGCAGTTAAGGAAAATTGTACAGTTGAATGGTCTTTTATTATGGTACAACCTAGAGAAAAGAACACCCACTGCAAATGCAGAAGAAAATACTGCATTGGATCAGAAAGCTTAACTGTTCCATTAAGTATCACAAAAACTCAATGCCCTGACATTCCTCGCCCAAGTAGGGAGAGCAGAGGATTCAGGTATACAAACAACCCCTTGACCAGGATGGTGACCTTCACCTCTAAACAAAGTTACAGGGGCTGTAAAGGCAGAAAACAGAATAATAATGGAAGATTTCAGCTGCTCCCATTAAGGCTGAATAAATTGCATAATGGAGCACAGTGCTGGGACTACATTTTCCGATACTGTAGATGATGGTTTCTTTTAGCACTTTGCCTGATACTTAATGAGAGAAAAAAAAGCAAATCTTGCTTCAGTGCTGAGCAGGGGTAGTTCAAGGTGTAACCGTCACAAAGATGCTCTGTTATATTGGTTATAACATTTCAAATTCAATATTCTTATAGAGATGGAAGAGCCTACCACATTTTGTTTCAAAAAGAGAACAATATTAGAATAAGCCTGCTTTCTATAAAGAAATTAAAGGACAATCAGGGTAAATGCTTCAGTGGTGTTATGGAGAATGTTTAAATTACCTGATTAGAGGCTTAAAATAGACATACAACCAAATAAAATAAAAAGAAATCGCTCAGCACAGATAAACAACTGAATTAAGAAAGCTGTTAGAAATAGCAATATGCCTTCCGTAAAGGTGTATGCTGTGTCCAAACACAGAAAACACAGTATAATTGCTGAAAAGTTACTTGCAATACCATCATCAGGCAGCCAAGTATTTTGAGAGTCTGCTGGCTGAGAGGATAAGAGGCCAGGGACGGAGGAGGTGACACATGCCAGCAATGAAGAAAATGTTCCGTGGGGATGCAGGAAGGGGCCACCCTGGTAGACTTCTGTGCTGAGCTGCTGGCTGGAGCTAGGATGAAGCAAGTAATCTCAGCTGGAAGAAGGAAAGGAGGAGATGTACAGTCTTGAGGAAGAGTTGTCTAGTTTTTGCTGAGGAAAGCCATGTCTCTTTGAAAGAATTAAGGAACATGGGGATCGAAACGCATGAGCCACTGTGCTTTTCAGTTTCAAAGAGCTTTGGTGAAGTGTCGTGGGATAGAAGAGAAGGTATTCATATAGATCAATAACTGTTTGTAATAGGAAACAAAGGACAAGGCCAGTTTGCACAGTGGAAGGCAATTACTAGATCTGCTCAGTGTATTTCCAGATCACTCAGGAAAGGGAGGTGAATGCACGTGCAAAACTTACTGATGGTACAAAATTATTCAGGGTAATAAAAATGAAGAAGGATCATAAAGAATTGCAAAAGGATCTCAAAGTATTGAGTACATTGAAAAAATGACCCATAAAAATCTTTATCAACACATGCAAAGTAACATGTAGGGAGAAAACCAGCCACCAGTACCTACACCAGCATGCCAGCACTGCTCGGGGCAGAAGTGCTGGAGCCTCTGTGGGCAGTTCAGGGACAGCATCAGCTCCAGCGAGGCAGAGGTCGTGGATGCAGAGCCTTGGCAATTTTTAGGAAGGGAACACTGAATGTGCCACTGAGCATGCCTGTTGTGCCTCTGCATTTGTCACGCTGCACGCAGATTGGGTCAACTCATAACTAGATGAGCCATGGAGAAAGGTGTGTAATGGGCTCTGCAAAGAGCAATTAAACAGACGAGGACTCTTCAGCTTAGATAACGTACAGTGGAGGGAAACAGAGTTGAAGTGGAGATGAACAGAGGAGAGCTTTTCATTACATTTTTAAAGACGAAAACCAAGAGAATCCAAGTGAAGTTACCAGGGACAGCAGTTAGGCGAGGCGGGAAGATGTGCTTTTTCAGACGATGCATACTTCAACTGTGGAACTCACTTTCACAGGATGCTTCAGATGTGAAAAATATTGGTGGGTTAAAATGATTAAATGCTGGGTGTTAAAACATTATTTCTCTGCATGTGTGGAAAAAGATCCATCAAGAACTATTGTTCACAATAGTAAAAATAAATCCCCAGCATTGTTCTTGAAGTTCCTTAAACTACAGATAGGCAGAAGGACATGCTGTGCATGCTGCATGGGCCTTTTCTTATGTATTTTCCCTCAGCATCTGCTACTGGCTATTGTTGGAGGCAGGGTAACAGATTGATTAAGTGGCCCTTTTGTTTGAGCCAACATGGCCAACTTAGTGAGCTTTATATTTGGGCCGTAAGCAAAGAGATGTCTTAAACCCTAGTGTGATTTCTTCCTCACTTCCTTACTTTACAGCTATGCAGTAAATAAAAAATAGCTTAAAAAATTAACAGGCTTACATCAGAGAAGCAGAAAAACCTGAGAATATCTGAGAAATACTGTGAGCTTGAGGGTACTCAACATTCAAGTGGGGTACATGAATGAAAAATGTCCTTGTTTTGACCTTATTCCTTCCAGGAGGTAGAAGCAAATTGGAAGCTGCTCAGCAGCTCTCATTAATGAAATATTAGATTCCCTTGGTATTCATTTGCTACTTAGCATTTTTTCCTTTCCTATACATGTATTGCGTGAGATCAAGTTCTTTATGGTCAGATTTAGAAAGCCACTGCAATGCTTGAAAGAATTCAAGTTTCTGAGGTATAAATTCTGGAAAGAGATTAAGTAGACTTACAGTTTAGGAGGGAAGCAGGCAGAAGTATGTAAGACTTTGAAAGGGAGGACTGGGTTGTTAGCAACACGAGGTCCAAGGGAAGATAAGGAAGGGATTATCCCACCAGTAATGCAGGCAGACCATCTAAGAATGTGTAACAAAAGATCAACGTTGGGGAAGGATGCAAGCAAGCCACTGTGAAGCTGCCACGAGAGGAAGGAAGTCAAAGGACATGGCTAATGACAGGCTTTGCCAAGACCAGATTTTTTTCCAGGCTTATGAAACCCCACAGGTTTTTCATTTGCCTGGTTTCTGGCTCTATGGGTATTAACAAAAATAGCCAGATGGCCAACTACTTCTCACAAAAGGCCAGCTTCAGTGCTGGTTTGCCTTGATTTAAAAGGGCATGTTGCAGGGGATGGCACAAGTCTTCGCAGTGTGCATGGTGATGAGGTGTGTACCCGTGAGGGCACGCAGCACTGGGACAGAGCTGGGATTTGGGGTTGGGGGGACCTGTTGCTGTCACGCACCAGCACTGTCCCGGCACTGCTCCCAGCACCCACACAATGCAACCCCTACAAAGGCTTTCGCAGCAGCTGTGGCGAAGGAGATTTGGGAGGATGGCAAAAGTGAGGGATGCTTAGACTGGAAAGAAGAGAGGGTGGAAAGAAGAGAGGGTGAGAGGGAGTTTGTCCTTTTCCAAAGCAGGTAAAAGAGATATGATGTGCGAAAAGTTGCCCGTGGTTTTGTGCAAGAGGCCGAAGCACACGATTGTGACTGGCATTAAAAATCAATGACTTTGCTTAATGAGAGCCACTTGTCTCTCTGGCTCTGCCCCATAATATGAGACCGAAGTGGATGCTCAAAATTAATAACTGGCAAATGTGGAGCAAATGAGCAGCTATATTGCTTTGGAGAGCGTGTAAACTGCCAGCGGAGTGCCAATCTGCCAAGGGTCAAGTCAAACCCTGTATGCGCACATTAAAAGGAGTGGAATTGCTCTCTTGCTGAGAGATGGGGGAGTCAGGAGAAGCCTCAGCTAATCTCATGCCTCTGGCCGCATCCCGATCTCTGCGGATGAAGGCAATATGTACCTCATTCCACGGCTTCCAAGGCGCTTCTCTCCAAGCAGCTTTATGACTGTTGGTTGCAAGATACCTGATACCATTGATGATCCAAAAGGAGCTGATGTGGTGTGGCAAATCTTAAATTCTTTTTCTTTTCTTCTGGGACACTACATTTCTGTTTCTAATGGTTAATCCTTTAGGCTGACTCCTCAAAGTCATGAACATATGTTAGGACAAGTGGGATTTAATTCTTTTATCTATGAGGTTGTATCAGAGTACATTAAAATTGTTGTCCAGTGCTTGTACTATTTGCATCACTATTAATAGACAGGCTGAACACTCACATGTGCTTTTTTAAGGAACATTGCAGTGGACCACGGAAATCACCCTTCACTCGTGCCTCCTCCAGTTTACGTTAGAGCAGTAGGAGGGTTTTAGGGGAAGAGACTGTGAGACCAACGCATTACCTCCTTCCCCTGTTTCCTGGGCCACTTGAGAAGAAAAGCAGTGAGATGTACTTCACTGATTTTCCTCAGCCATCCTTCCTCCCCTTCTCATCTTCTCACCACTGTGAGCCTGCATTTTAATGCTTTTTTTTTTTGCTATTGGAATTTTCATCTCCATGAACTTGAAAAAAATGTAATGCCTGGTATGGGTTTTCATGTTTCATGCAAGCTGTTCAATATATTCTTAAATCTGTTTTTAGTGACTTTCAATTACTGTCCATTTTCAGCTTGAAAGAATAGTCACAAACAAGAAGAACTTTCTTATAGACTGTGATTCCTTTCTGAAGGATTACTGGGCAAGAAGTGATAGATGTATAAGGATGTAGGAATGGTAGAATTGTCTTAGTTAATGTGATTTGTGGCCCATCTTGCCCAATAACAGTACGCAGCAGCAAATACATCAGTAGGATGCATCGTAGCTTTACTGTAGGCAGGTATGTAATAATCTGTACCTCCTTTCAGGTCCCCTAATAGGAGCTGATTTGAACTGATATATGAGATGACAATTCTGTTTGCAACTGGATTTCACAGCCACTGTCTCTCTCTCTCTCTCTCTCTCTCTCTCATCCTTTGTTATGTAGACACTCAAACTGTCCCATCAAGACAGAACAACTTGCAGGGCAAGCAGAAAGGAAAAAAGAGAGAAAAAGAAAAAATTAAAACAAGCTTTCAAGGGAGAATGTGCTTATTATAGAAAATCACATACTGCCATCCAAAAAAAGGCCTTTTAATTAAAAACTCAAATGTGTATTCCTGTTTGTAGGTGGTTTTTTGTTCAGAATATTGAATCCAGGATAATCTTCTGAGGCATTTGCAGAGGAATGACTGCAGAAGCCAGAGGCTCTAATTCACAAAATTGTATGTGGATTAGTTCAGATTATCACATATTTCACTTCTAAAAAGTATGGAGAGGAGAAATTACCCAGCTGGGTGGGGTAAATGAACCTGTTTTTCCAGTATCCAAGGACTAATGTTGATCCTTGAGAGGGTGCACAAGAGAAGAGAGCTGTTGGGACACAGCAACTGGGGGCAATTTAAGCCTTTGCTCTTGCAAAATAGAGATTCGTGCGTATGCTTTACAAAACTCCCAGTGGAAAGGATAATCAACCTTTTACAGCAGTGACTTATTTAGTGAGAGGCCTGCAGTGATCCATTTTTTTAAGTCCCTCACTGGTCACTGCTGCTCATGCTTTGCTTTGGTTCCTGCTGGAGGGAGGCAGCCAGGAGGAAGGTGTGAAGGCTCTGGGTCCACCCACCACAAAGTGTCTTTTAGTTCTCCTTCTTTCATAAGAGTTTTCTGCACTTAAGAGTTGATTTTCAAAGGCAACAAAAGCTGGGTGCCCTCCTGTGTCCCCTTTCCCTTTGAGAAAATATTCCTGGCTTTCATCCCAAAGCTCAATGTGTCACAGAAACTCAGACGCCATGGGGAGAAACAGTCTCCTGACTTCATGCACTGACTTACCATTGGGCCATGCTCCCTGCGCTTTGGCTGCCAGTCTACACCTTCCTCAGCAGTGCCAGTAAGTTACGTGATTGCACATTTTTACCTTTCTGGCATAATTATTTTCTCATACTTTATAATACATGTTTTAGTTTGATGATCTTTACAAGTGAAATAAAATACTGTCTTTGCACTTGAAGTCCTACTGACAGTTCTAGTTTTTGCAGAAAGCTGGCCCAAGATCAGCTTGCCTCTAAAAAATCCCTCCCAGCCCTCTCTCCCAAAGGAAACTGGATTTTATGAAGCTTGACATATGCCCGATAAACTTTTTCACAGATTTCAGTGTCACAATGATCTTCTCTCCCAGAACATGGTCAAGGAAATTCATGTAAAATCTTTCATTTTCTTTGATATGCTTATCAAAGGCCACTATTATTTACTGAATGCTTAAATGCAACATTTGACCTACAAAGTAAGAAGGGCAAATTTGGTTAATGATAGGCAGCCTTGATTAGCATATGAAAGCTTGTATGAGATGGTATGCTAGACTCACTTGACAGTGCACCACTTTACAGAAGATAATGTCCCTGTGGAACAAAAGAGGATTGTTAGGCCCAATTACTAGTTAGAATCACAGCAATATTAATTCTCTAGATTTTTTATGAAGTGGGTCTGGAGGTAAAATCCTTCATTTTGGCCAACGGCTACTGACTAACCTGAGTAGAACTTTAAAACTATGCCTAATTTTAAGCACAGGAGCTATTCCTCTTAAGCTGTGCCTTTGTGTCAGTAGGTTTATTAACATACAACTATTAGTAGAGAGATATTTATATAACCCAGAGCACCACAATCGGAATATTGACTCAAATCACTGTTTAAGTGGAGCATAGTACGCCAAAACACAGCTAGTCCTCTACCTTCTCTAGGTAGTTCTTGGAGGGCCAAATTTTGTGCTCAGCAACAGCAGATTGAACCACCATCGTTGCAGAGACACAGGAATATTGGCTGGGGCATGGTGTTGTCACTCCCTCTTTTCACAGTACCAAGGGCTCTGTCTTTCAGAAGGCAAAGCCTTTGGCCTGATCTGCCAAGACTTTCCCTCATTCACATACTTAAAAGTAAAATTATGAACAGGAACACAGATGTCAGTGAAAACAACGTCCCAGATTTCATTTGTGCACATCAGTATATAGTTTAAGTTCAGTCTCGGGGCTGAGCCAGGCTATTCTGCTCTTTGCAAAATGGAGTCCTAAAATAATTAAGGAGAAGTTCCTGCTAACATTGCCAAGTCTCATTACTGCAAAAACATTTTTTTCCTTATTATGACCTTTTTCACACCTAAAAAAGCCTCCCAAACTTGTAGGTTCTATCAAGTTAGGTAGGATTAACCTATTTGGCCAGTATTTTAGAGAACAACTCCTGCAATTTGAAATCCTGTAATTCAGCATCCAGCTATCCAAAAATATCTTAAATTGGCTTGCACTTCACTACTACCAATCAGCCTGCGGAAAGGCAAACCGATTCCTGGGTTAGCTGACATGTTAACAAGGGGCTTCACATAGACCTTGTCTGGAGCAAGGAAATAGAGACAAGTAGGCAATTCACAATCCTTGCTTTATTTTTCATTTTGGCATGCCTTGTCTTTCTACTGCAGCTTGGTAGTACAGACACTGTGAAATAAAGGCCACATGAGGCACCATTTGAATAGCACAGGAATAATGAACTAGATAAATACTAGGAGTGTCCTGTTCAAACCACATGGATGCTTGCATTAAAAGATGATTCAGTGCAAATGAACAGTGCTAGGAATCTTGTCATAAAATAAAGAATCCAAGATCATTTTTTAATTAACTAAAATAGGACTTTCTGTACTGATCCCCAGTGAAACATGCACATTTCCAAGGTTTATTATCCTGGTTCAGATCCAACAAAGCATTTAAGCAGTTCCTTTTTTTTGAGCACTTGATTTAATCCCCACCACTATCTCCTTTTCCAGAGTAAACCACAAAACAACATAAAATTGATGCTGCTCATTTCTGTGAAATTTAAGGCCAGGCCACAGCTGCTCTGCAAAATGTAGAAGCTCAAAAATAAAACATTACAAATGAATGTCATGCAAGGCAATGTTGAGGATGAATGCCTGTTAACATCACATTCATGTGCACTATAAATTAATAAAATAACCATGTTTTGTAAAAGCCTGAAAATGTCAAAGGTATTGATGTGAATTCTATCTTTTACCAGTGTTTTCCAAGCTAGTGCAAGGCCATACAGCTTACAATATTTCAAAACACAGGAACAACCAACTTAATCCATGGAGGGTCAGAATTTCCACACTGACAGTTCTCCTTCCCACAAGATTTTCCAGTTCCTGGTAGCGCATTTGGTGGCCAAGATTAAGTCCAAGAGCATTTTGGAGCAGAGAAAAAGCAGTCCTATGCAATCTGGATCATAAGGATGGCAAGAGGTATGACCTCTGTGATCAGGTCTCTGGGCTGTTCAGTGTCATATGTGAAACCAGCTGTTCTGGGTTTTGTTACAGATGCATTTAGTGACTGAGGTGAAAGACACAGAAAAGGTTCTGCATTTTACCGTGCTAATGAATCATGCTTTAACTCAGGTAGCCAGTTAATCTAAGAATCATAGGAGCAAAGTCAAGGGGACTAAATTTTTCTCCAGTGTAATTCTCTGGGCTTTAAGGCAATGTTCCAGCTCCGGGTTTTGGCTTGCTTAATCCAATAAAATACACAAAGAAAGACCACCACAAACCACGTAAGATTGCGTAAGGACAGTGATGGATTGAAAGAGGGACTTGTTTCCTTCCTCACCTCCATGGATTTCACTTTTCTTGTGAACCCTTGAGCTTTCTTCAATCCTCCTTGATCCTTCTTGCCTGATCCTTCTTCCATCTTCCCCACTGTCCCCAACATGGGTTTAAAACTGCATTTAAATGACTTCAACAACTCGCAATAAGATGCAGACAAAACAAGTGTGTTTTTACATGGGAATAGAATAGAATAGAACAGAACAGAATAGAATAGAATAGAATAGAATAGAATAGAATAGACTAGACTATTTCAGTTGGAAGGGACCTACAATGATCATCTAGTCCAACTGCCTGACCACTTCAGGGCTGACCAAAAGTTAAAGCATGTTGTATCTGGAATGCTATCATACAGTCTAATCTAGCTTTCTGATCACCATAAACTCCCTCAAAAGCCAATGAGGAAAGGAGGGCTGTGCCAAAGGAGAGGTCAGAGAGCAGGGGTCTGAAAGCCCCCATTAGGTGGGGAGACTATTTCCCTTTGTCAATTATCTGAGGAATCTGGCTCCCACATCAGTTAAATTTCCAAACATGTTGAAACATCTGTTCCATTTTAGGTATAAATTAGCTCAGTTTTAAAGCATCCATTCAAGCTGCTATAAATTTAACTCCGATATACTCAATATGGCAAATCTGCCCAGGTTTAAACTAGAAATGGACATCTCTCATCCCAAACTAGTCTTTCAGCAGTAAAAATTGCTCCTAAGATTTGCCCTCACCAGGGGCTTGCCTTCACTGACTTCCTTGCATGGGTTTTGGTCCTCGCAGGGCCAACGACCCACACAGAGAGCTGCCACAGCAGCGAGATGGTGCATCGCAGCAGGGCTCGCTGGAGGGCATAGTCACTGCCCCTCCTTGGGGGGACCCAGGCTGGGGGACATGAAGCCACCATCCCAGGTCCCTCATGTGGGAGGAATTTCATCAGTGTGAAACTAGTCACCCCAGGGCAGCTTGGTGGCCTGCCACCCTTCCCTGCGCTAGGATCATATGGGTGCTCAAACCTGGGGCCCAAGCATCCAGGTTAAAGCGGAATAGAAGCAGAGACATAAAAGTCTTTAGCAGCAGGTAACCAGAAAGAAAGCCATTTCCCTTCTGAGCCTTGGCTGTGAGACCAGGTTTCCTGATGAAGAAAGTGACTGTAGTGACCACAAGCTGCTGGTTTGGTAACCTGTGTGGATGCAGGTGGGGATTTTTCCATCCCTCTCTTGTGCCTGCCCCAACAGCTTTGAATCTGCCTGCTGACTTCAGCCAGGCAGTTGTTTGTATGTGCCTCTGCACCCACACACAGAGAGCAGGCAGATGTTAGGGGTCCCCAAATCCAGGAGGAGCTTCAGTCCGAGGTGGCTGTGAGTCAGCGGCTGAGAGTCCATCGGGGAGACATCCTGGGGGGAACTGCTGCCACCAAAACTGCCCCTCATTTTGTGGGTCCTGTGCTCTCCCTCCCCTAGTACATGGTCCTCAGACATGCTTCGCATCCACTGCAGGTCGGGACTTCACAGCCCTGGGCACTGGCGAGCTGCTCCCGTAGCCAGCTGGTCCCCTGGTTTGTGGGTAACCTGCTCACTTCAGAAGTTAAAAGGAAACACTGCTGTGAATGGAGCGATGAGCATGCAACTTTTTTTCCAGTTTGCCAATCAGAAACATTCACCTGATGGCTGAGGCTAGCAGATGGCAACAGAGGGCATAATATCCCAGTCTGAGAAGGCTTCCCATGGGTATTTAATTCCACTATTTAACAGGTTTCAATCAATACCAAAGTACTGCCAGTCCTGTAAGCACCCACTCAGGGGAGCTGTGCTTCGATGGGACTGTAACAGCTATGTGAAAAGTAGGGTTTGCAGTAAGTTCTAAATCCCTCCTCCAAGACCCTGTTATGCACTTGTTTGTCGACCACAAATACGTTAAGAATATTTTTTAGATTTTATAGCTACATGGATGGGTGTATGTGGTATTTTTTGTGCCAAGCCCTGAAACCCAGAAGACATTTCTCCAGCTGCAGACACTGATCTGCCTTGGGTGTGTTGTGGCCACAGCTGTGTGTGTGCCAAGCGGGCTCTGAGCACTTGGGGCCAGGGCATCCCTGCAGCTCCGAGAAGTCCCCTGGAAGAGGAGCCTGTGATGGCCTGCAAGGGAGGAGCTCTGAGTTTGGCCCTTGGCTTTGGGGAGCCGCACAAAGCTGGCGGTTGGTCTAGGACATGCAGTAATAGAACATCTTCAGTCCCAGCTTGGCAGAGACATACATGCCTTCAGACTTTATGCATCTAAATGGTTTTGAGGATGATTCACATAATGAAACTGCCCCTCAGTCCCAGTTGGAGGTGCTTTTCTTGATTTGCATCTGCACGCTCAGCATGAACTGCCGTGACGTCAGCGGAGCTGATGTGATTTGCACCAGCAGATTACCCCAAAGTTCATTGGCCAATTGCCTAAACACCTTTGCAGTTACACAGAAATGTGTTTAAAGGACTGACAGAGGAGGAAGAGCTCTTTTGTGCAAGGCACCAATGCCATGGATGCAGTCCAAATGCACACATTTGACATCCCCCTCTCAATAAAAGTGTTCCCCACTCCACAGCAGAAAGTCCCTGTGATCTGCACGGATCCCCTTGAACTGCATTCCCACAGTATGTTGTAAAGAGATACTGCCCAAGTCCTGTTTTGCTCACTTGCTTTTTATTTGCTAGAACAAATTCAGATGGGGAAAACAGATTCTCTGTTGGGTCTAGACTGAGTTTGCATTACTTGCTTCTCAGCCTAGGACTTGTTGGAGCCCCTCTGATTTTTGTTTGATAAAGAGGATTGCCTCCAGACCACACTGCATCCCTGTATTAATGTGTATGGTGCTACTGTCTCTCTTGCAGCTATTTATTGGTGAGATCACCCAGTGAGACGTCCTTGCTCAGGGGATATATAGGCAAATATGGAGGGAATTTAGTCTTTGATCCTAAATGGTGCAAAAGGAGATGATCAGGGCAGAGAAGCAGATCTTTGGTAATGGGTGCCATCTGACACCTGAATCTGAATTTTGTTCATCAGTTCTGTGAGGAAAGCAGCGGGACTCTGGGCACCCACTCTGTTTCAGAAAGGCTAGAGCTGCCCTACAGTTGTTAACCAAGAGAACTCTCTTGCACATGCTCTGTCCAACCCCAAGAGTCCCATATTTACAGCCTTATTTTGGAAAATAATTCTGATACACGAGGAGTTAGGCTTTCCTGGTTCCTGCTTCTCAACATGTTGTACCACACAACAGTGATGAGTGAAGGAGGTGACACCTCTTTTATAAGGACCACTATTTTTTGCCCCTCAAGTGGTTTGAACAGAGCATCTGGCAAATGAGATGCTCTGCAACCATTTCAGTTAACTCTGTGTCATTTAGCAAGTGGTCATGGCCCTGACTAGAATTTCTCTGTGTGTCCTTTGTGTTAAATTCATTTCCAGGGTCACTCTGAGCTTTTAGCTTGGGTGAAGAATTGGTGATCTACCTCCACACTGCACTCATCTCATTAGCCTGCACTCGCTGCTCCCTGTGCAAGGCATAGCAGCATTTCTGTGAGGCTCAGATTTCTCCTGTGCCCCCCTCCACATACAGCAGGATCGAATGCCTCTCCTTGCAAACATGCACTGAAAACAATGAAAAGCCCATCTCTCACTCCTCACCCTTCATGTGTCAGCCAGAGAGAGGTTTCCCTTGCGCTCTGTTGGCATCTTTCCATGGTGAGAATGGTTGATCCTCATTTGACCTTTCTGATATACAGACAAAGGTAACTCAAGACAAAGATGGGTGTCAAGTAAGTCCCCTTAGCTAATAACTGCCTTGAAACGCCTCTGCAAACACCCCTGGAGAGACGGCATGTGCTGTTCTGTGACGTGATGCAACACTGATTTGTTGCATCTACAAAACATCTTCATAATTGTGTGAAATTGAGTGTGAACAAGCAGTTGAATCGCAATTCATCAAACATAATTAATCCGAAACAGAGCAGCAGAAATACTCCTTTTATCTTGCCTAAGGGTTGATGATACAAATACAGAGCACCCCAGAATCAAAAAAGTGACTAAGCAGATGCTTGTTAGTCTGTGAATTATTTTATAATGCAAAAATGGCTTTTATCTCTCACTGTCTATTTTTGAGTGCTCATCACTGTGCTGCCTGGTTGCTTTGATAAATGGCAATAAATATATTTAGCGTATGTTTAGTTCATTAAAAAATCCATCTACTTCATGTAATTTGGAGACAAAATAGAAATCGTGGAAAAATACAACATTTATAAATGTCTGCTATGCAAATCTGGACTGTAACTAGCTCTTTGACCAGAATCCCAAAAAAGGAAGGGGAAAAAAAAGGACAAAGTAATTAAAAAAAAGATGATAGAGCTCAGGTTGTGTGACCTGCCCTGTGAAGAGTGTGCCATCTTCCTAATGGAGCTACAAAGAGTCTCCTTTATCCCCACAGAACATAATGCAGCATGGACTCAAAAGAAAGTGGGTGAATTTGTTCCAGAAATGGCCTTGTGGGGTGGGGGGAAAAAAGCGAGATCCTCTCTGCTCTTTGTCCAAAAGAGGCTGATTTGATCTGTAGGTTACAAACAGGCACATCCCCAGCTCCGCTTTCACCTTAGCCAGCAGGACGGGCAGACATCGCGCAGAGCATGAGATTTTTGCATTGAAAATATAGTGGTGCGGGGGTTACAGTGCTTCTGTCCCCAGGTGCCCAGGCATCGCCTGGCCACAGCAGCCAGCAATGCCTCCCTCCTATTGCAGACTAGGCAATGGCTAATGGTCTGGTCCAGACCACAGACCAGATTTAGAGATGAATAACATAAACATGCTAAAACTGTTTACTTTATATAAGCAGAGGGGCTCGGTTTTTTTCTTTACACTAAGAAAGGCACACTGAGGACAAGAAAGCTAGGCTTTTAAAATACACTCAAGGATTGGATTCAGAGCAGCAGATGTTGAAGGCTGCATATGGGACACCAATCATAACCTCGCATCCCAACCCAGACTATTTAGCCACAATAGATCCTTTTCAGATTCCAACAATCTCTTGATTCCCCGACCCTTGCATTTTCTCTACATTGTCAATTTTAACTGAATAGTGTGCTCTTAAAGGCACGGAAGTGTCTTGACAGTACTTATCTGCAATTTGAAATACCTGTCTCTCCTAGACCTGGCCTTCACTTGCTACGCAAATGAATCTGTCAGTTTAAATTGCCTCACGTGGCTTTATCATGCATGATTTCAACATGCTGGAGCTGAGACGGTGCCTGTTCTTTCCCGTTTGCTGTTTGAGAGCATTTGTGCTCTCAGTCAAGAAAACAAGTCAGAAAACAAGTGCGGACCTCAAAGACTTCTCAGATTAGCCTGGCAAACACACCTCAGTTTCCGTAGCTCTCAAGGAAGTAGAGGTTGTTATCATTATCTTCACATTGGGCCAACTCAAATGACCAGGAACCCATTTACAGCCAGGTCAACAGGAAAGCAGCTTTCAACAGGAGGCCAAGACTGAACATGTGCCCCTGCCTTGAGGGTCATTAAATGTGTGTTTGAAACACCCAAGGAAAAGCTCAAGTAACATTTTCTTTTCAGGGCTGCACCCCTGGTTTTGAACCTATGTCATTGAAAGCAGAATCCAGCCCCAAGATGGTCTGCAAGGGAGGGAATAATGCTGCAATAACACAGTCAAGCTCGCTGCCCTGGCAATGAATGCTTATCTCACGCTGCTCTCCCAGTGAGTAATGTTTAAAATAAATAAATACTGCAGGGGAGTTGCTGTTAGTGCAATTGTTGGGTTGTATTCTTGTGGCAAGCTTTTTATCATAATAGTGCAGCAGAAGTACAGTGTGTTTGCAAGGCAAGTTTGAGCCAGGGCACAAAAGCATATAAAATCTGTTAATAAATAATGGACTCTGTGCATGTGGGTTTTGCACTGTGGCTTAAAAAATCAACCCCTTCAAAGTACAGTAATGTGCAAGTGCTATTGAAACAAATCAAAACAAAACAAAATTAAGACATTTAATTGCTAGTCACGGGGAATGGCAGACGTTCTCCTCTGGAGAGAGTGGGAACCACGCAAGTTGTGATGGCAGCTGCAGCAGTACCTCGGTTGCACAGTGACGCACCTTCTTCCACTTGTGCTGTTCAGCACAGGTAGCAGCGATGATACTACAGTTTGCTCATGAACTATGATACCTTGAATGTCTTTCCTGTGTCTGAAGACTATTATGTAGTCAAGAGGCCAGATCCTCAGCAGGACTCAGGCATGCTGGCATTTCATGGATTTGATGGTGTCATACCATACAGAGGTCTAGAGCTTATCATTATCTTGGGTTTATGAGTTAGCAGCAGCAAATGCCTACATCTTAACCTTCAGTTAGCAGCAGCAAACGCCTACATCTTAACCTTCCCAATGTAAGGACACAATAAACTAGGAAGAGGAAAGGTAGCCAGGGGACCCATAATTTTGCTGTACAAAGCTCACAGCAGTTCTTAACTTCACTGAAGAGGAGCAGCTAATTTCACTGAATTGAAGGGAGATTAGGCCATTGACCTTAATGGGTAGGCCCTCTTCCTAAAAAGTACACCCCAAGCCTACCAGGACAGTCTGTGACAATACCAGTGCATATTAGCAGAAAACACTGCTTTGCCCAACTTGGGAACCGCCTGATGCCAAGGTGGGCATGTCATCCCAGCACCTAATCCACTTGTAAGTAAATCATTACGAAGAGTTAGAAAAATGAAACACTTACTTGGTCCGAGACCTATGGAAAATGCGGCAACATAAACAAGCAGGCTGGCCAGTGAGAGCCATTTCAGGACAACAGGAACCTCCCCACTTTCCATGTGAGACCCTGTCGTGCTTTTGTCTCCTGCCAGGGCAGTCCTGTTCAGTTCTCTCGTCCTGGCAACATCTGGGCTTCTCTGCGCATCAAATGACAATCTTTCTGGTGAAGCCATGCTAGAAAAGAGGTCCTTGAGACTCCCGTTGGTGACACCAGTGAGGTTTCCTGGTGTTTGGAGAAAGACATCCTCTGGAGATTGGCTTCTACAGACATTGGTGAAATTCACATGTATGTTACGGTTCACTAAGCCCATAGTGACCAACGATACTGCCATAACAGAAGAGCCAATACACAGAAAAGTTTTACTTCCAACTTGATCCACAAAAACCGTGGCTGGGACTGTGCTGACCACTTTAACCATTCCAACTCCAGTAGAAGCCAAGCTGGCAGCTTCGTTGCTCTGGAACCCAACTGACTTCAAAACAGTCGATGCGTAAAATAAAATGTTGGGTTGCCCAGTTGTTTGCACAAAAAAGACTAGAGTGAGTCCTACCAACATTCGGGCCCTCATGTTGTTTTTTGAACGAAACAGGTCCAAGAAACTATACTGATGTTCATCTTTCAGGGAAGACTTGATCACAGTAAGTTCTTTAGCAGCATCTGATGTTTCCCGTAGCCTCTCCAGTACTTTTCGTGCAGCTTCATCGTTATTTTTCATGACAAGAAACCGAGGACTTGGAGGAAGGAAATACATGGCAATAGCCTGCAAAGCACCTAATGGAATCACAAGGCCAAACATGTACTTCCAGCCATGAGATACACTGGCAAATGCATAATTTGAAATATAGGCAAAGAGAATGCCTATCACAATCATGAGTTCATTTAATGATACGAGGAGGCCTCTTCTGTGCTGTGGGGCGATCTCAGCGATATACACACACGTTGCAATTGATGATAATGATATGGAGATACCTATGGCAGTCCGTCCCACAATAAGTATCACATATGATTCATAGGGCATTAAAATCAGACTCCCCAATGCAAGTAATGAAGATGCAATTATAATAGCAAGTCTCCTTCCAAATCGGTCTATCAGGAATCCACCAGTAAGGGATGCAAATAAGGCCCCAAAAAGCAGGGAACTTACAACAATTTCCTGCTCCTTGCAAGAGAGTGCTAGTATGCTGCTCATCTGAAGAAGAGCTCCAGAGATAAGGCCCAACTCATAACCCATCAGAAGTCCACTTACGGCAGCAACGGCAGAAGATAGAAAAGTAAATGTTCCACAGCCTGAAATAAGAGAAAAACCACAAAAACTTGAAAGTGTGACTTCTGCAACATTCTGACAACTAATAATAACTTTATTTGATATTCTAGTCCAAAAAATCTTTTTGTAACTTTTAGGCAAAGCAGTTATGTGCATACAAACCCAGCAGCAGTGGTGACATAAAAGGCTATTTTTGAAAAGAAAAGAACAGTTTTTAATTCATGTAAAACCCTCTTTAATTTTGATGCTTTTGGGTTCCTTATCTTCCTGATCAGAAGTCAATAAGGTTTTGATCAGGCCTTAAATAATTAAACCTTCTGCCTCAGAATATCATTGCAGAAGGCAGCACTGACAATACAACCTTTTGGTAGGAAAGCAATTTTTGCCTTGAGATGCTCTCAGTGTTTTTCCTGCACTGAATTGAGGAAGTCTTGTCCACCCAACTAGTGTACCATGGGCAAGGAAAGCTGTAATTTCCCAGCCAAAGTGCTTCAACCTTAACTTGAATAAGTAACAAGTTAAGTTTTCCCTCTCCACTTACTAATTCCTTTGCTTCACCTGAGGATGCCATGAAGGCTGCTGGTACCAGTGTTTTTATTTTGCCAGATGGAAACTTATCCTGAGCACCAGGCTGATCCAGATAGCTGGGATATTCTAGGGAAACCAGTCTTTGAGGTACAAATTCATGAACTTTCTGAACTTTGCTCACCACTAATCCCAGATTCTTTGGAATATCAGGATCAAATATTTCACATAGTTTATGACAGCCACAATGTCAAGAATAAAAAACAGATGGTGAAAACATAAACCAAATGGAGATTATATGCCTTTGAATGTCCACTTTAAAACAAACTCATTTTATACAACTGCAATTCATTGTTTATTGTTACAAGATAGATTTGACTGATCATATTCTACTAACTGTGAAGCCTTTTGCACCCTAACCCTTGAGGAATATATCACTTTGTTATTGTTGGTCTTGTTCTTTCTCCTAGCACGATTTTCCCCTCGTCATGATGTTGGCTGCCACATCACTAGAAAAAGAGTAAATTGACTTCTGATTTTCCGGTTAGTTGGAGAGATAGGATGTGTCTGAGAAGAGGTAGCTTTTGCAGTGTAACAGAGTCCATATTTCAGTTAATTCTCCTGGAACAAGTACTTTCCAGCTTGGCTGGAAAGTGGTATATGGTCTAATTGAAAATGATACATAGACTTTGTTTATTTTTAGCTTATTTTTCTAAGGCATTAAAAGTCTTTGATCAGGCTGACTGCCTGGAGTTCCTTGCCAATAACTTTTGAGCACATTGGCAAGGATCAGTCCCATTTGACAGAGGATATTATATTTCTAAAGCAAATCGTGAAACGAGAGGAGGAGGGCAGCCCTAGCACTACGTCTGCACTACTAAAATAAACAGTGGCAGAGCCCAGGCCCGGACGCTAGCATGTGGCCACGTATCCTACTAAATTGCTGGCATGGTCGCTGGCATGGTTGTGCCCAAGCCACCTCGCGCTCTCCTAACAATTCCCAGAGGCAGTTTGGCTCACGGCGTGAGCCCACCATCACACCCTGCCTCCATCTCCTCCACAGGAGACTGGGTTATTTTGGAGGGTAGCAGAGTATAACTGTGTGAATATACGCTGTGCTTCCAGGGTCGGGGGAGATTTGTAAGCCCATTAAGTCTATTAAGATAAGTATCGCCTATTAGCTCTCCTACCTGGCTCTTGGTTGGCTCCCTTTGAGCCAAGCAGAAGCCAAGCGGCAGCAGCCCCGAGCTACTGGGTGCACCCAGCACGCCTCAGGGCTCGGGTGGCTGGCAAACCAGAGATAGACAGGAGGCAGGAGAAAAACACATGTTTTTGTTAGGATGGGCCATAAGGGCATAGGGGAAATGGGAGTATTGTGAAAAGTCTTTCAGAGGTGGGAGTGGATGGTAGATTTATTGTGATGGAGGTGGGACAGCTTGAAGAAAATGTCGGAAACAAATTTGCAAAATGCTCCAGTGATGGAACAATCTTTTTTAATAGTGTTGTTGTCCATGTCTGTATTATGTCTAAAGCTTTTTCTTCCTTTATGCCTGCAGTATCCAAGATCATTGCACTTATTTTAAACAGAGGTTGGTGCATGAGTTAGGGCAAGGTCCTGCTGTACTTCTTTCACACACTGAACAGCACTTCAGTGGAAGTATTACTGACTCCAGTTAAGCTGCTTTGTGCTACATGTGCTCCATCCTCCAATGCATGCATGCAATATACATTTTATCATTGCAAAACCTAACTTCTCCCTCCCCTTTATACTTTTGACTTGCCTGCTTGCTATATATTACTAGATCTGGAAAATACACCCTTCCAATGAATCCTGGCTGGAAATCAGGGCTGGTAACAACACAGTGTTATGCTGAATGAATGAGCTTGGGTATCAGAAGCTACACTGCTAATGTGATCACAGTGCTCTGCCCAAGCTACTGCTCAGTGCTGATATTTGTGCTTTCTTGGATATCTCTGTGTTTTACGTCATTGAGCCATGTAGATTTAACCTAAGATTTTGCTTTAATTTATATATTATGAAGCCAAAAGAGACCATTGTGGTCATCCAGTCTGACACTCATGAACAGCACAACATAATCCTTCAGACACGTTTAAATGACATTTCATTTGAACTAGGCCATTTAAAATAGTCAGCTTTGATTTAAAAATTGCTAGTGGTTGAAAACTTATGACTTTAAGTCATAAGTTGTCCCAGTGGTTAATTGCTTTCACTGTAAATTATCTGTAAATTACTACTAGACTTAATTTCTGCAACTTCACCTTCCAGCCATCACATCCCATTCTCCATTTGCCTGCTGTGTTCACCAAGTACAAAATTATAGCTTGTCATCAAGTCATCCCACGGACTTCTCCTTGATAAGCTACTTAGCCTGCGAGGCTTTACAAGTTTACCAGTCCCTTAAGTATTCAAAGCCCTGTTCTCTGAACTCTGTCCAGATTATCAACTTCTTCAATAAATTGTGAGCCGGACCCAGTGCTCCTGCAGCGATTGCGCAGTGCCAGATAGGAACTTGACATAATTGTTCCACTCCTGGTGGACATTTCCCTCTCTACTTGTCTAAGGACTGTCACAGCCGTGGACAGGACCTCAACTTCTGCTGGTTGTCCTCCAGGACAACCAACTTCTTTTCTGACTGGGTTCTTTCCAAGGCACTGCCTTTCCTTTAAATATGGCCTGCCTTCTCACATCCTAGCTAGGAATGCAAATCACTTTACGTTTGTCTGCATTAAAACACATAGGATGGGTTCAACTTACCTAACTGTGAGAGATCTACAGCATCTCTAGATTTCTTCTGTAACCACTTGCAAAAAATAGGCACTTTTGGATGTCTGAAGTAGGTCAGATGCCTATTTCTCTCCATTGCCTATAAAAGGAATCTGTGCAGCTTGCTCAGATGCAGATGTCTAAAGTTAGCAGAGAGGAACCCCAGACAGCACATTCACTCGCAGTCAGCAGACCAAGCCATCCGAATTGCATTCAGCCAGTGACATATCCTATTTATTAATCACCCATCACCTTTATCACCCACAAATAATCTGTTATTATCTTCTTCCAGGCAATTGAGAAAAAATGTTAAGTAACAGAGGGACCAAAACTGAGTTTAAGGCTCTCCAGCAGAAACACAGCAGCGTGGGCAGTGTCTCCTATTGATACTTTGAGGTCTGTGTCCTGCACGGCTTTTAATTCTTTAAATGTGCGACTGTCAGTTTTGTATGGTTCCAGTTTCTGATTCAAAATGACAGTGCCAAGTCAAATATCTTGACGGAGTCCACCAGCTGTTCTTTACAATCCAGACTGTGCTCTCCTCAGCCTGTGGTCCTCAGATCAGAGCAACCAAAGCAATTATTTATTTTTAATCCGAGAGGCTGTACAAGCTGGGTGTGAAGCTTGGACACCTGGGAAGTTGCTAGGGAAGCACTCAAGCCCATATATTTCTTGCTTCTCCAAGTACAGCAGCTTGACCAATGTCTTAATGTTTCTTTGGTTTGTTTTTACTGGGTCAACTGGTATCCTTGTTCATGTGTCCAGTGACACACGCCCACAGTTGTATAGAAGTAGCAGAGGGCTGTAACTAAAGCAGACCCCTGAATGAAAAGCAGATTCTGATGTGATGCAGAGGGAGACATATTGTCTTTCTGCATTAGCAACAGCAAACTCAGCATTTAACTCAGTGTCCCTTGTCCCTCACAGGCACTATTCTGCTGAGAAACACCCTCATATCACTATGAGGTTTTGTTGTAGCTGGTGTACCTAAGGCTTGCCTGCTCAGAACTGCCTGCTGAGTTAAACCCTGAAATCTCTGCCTGGTTTTCCTTCATGGTCTTCCTCCAGACAAAATTCCCTCTGACTTCAGCATATGTTTTGCTTTAACATTTCCAGATAAAGCATGTTGCAGTAGTTGTACTCACAACCCTTTTAAGTGTCACTTTTAATGATGTTGCTGGCAGTTCTCAGGCATTCCTTTTTTTAAAAAAAGCTTCTTAAAATGTATATTCCTCTTATTTTTATGAGATGCTTGCAAAATACATGGCAGTGTGTAGCCCAGGGGAATAAAATATTTTAATGATGGCTTCCAGATAAATTTCTCCTCCTGCCTGCAACAAACACCATGGCTAACCAGTGTGTGGCTGGTATGTGACAAGTGATTGGAAAGACTATTCTCTAGTTTCTCCATGAAAACAAAATAGTTTCTTGCAACTGTTACTCAGGTCAAAAGCAGCACTACTTGGCAAACAAAGTTATCTTCAAGAACATTTGCTGGAAATGTTTATGCTTGGTTCCTGACAAGGAGACCAAGCGCAGTTGTAGTATAGCACAGTACTGCTGATGAGACTGGATGGGGCCATGTAGTAAAGGTGTGCCCCTTTATTTATTTTCAAGCACCTATTTGGGAAAATACAGTCCTTCCAAAGGCAAAATATTTGGTCTGTGCATGTATTTTATGGGCATTATGGATAAATGATCTGTGCCAGGGAAGAACTGCAAGCAGGCTGACCTGGGAAACACCACTCTTTCCCTGCTTCATGTGCAGGAGAGCTATGGGAAAGGTGCCTGGGAGCCCTTTCCAGCTCACCTTGGCAATACCACACTCCACATTAGTCCAGATACTGAGATTTTTGTGACGTAGTTTTTCTTTCCTTTCTCCCTAGAGAACATGCAGTGTGTGTACAGAAAACTAGTGGGATGGATTGGAGGGGCAGATTACTTCTTTATGTGACCTGTGCAAATACATCTATTTTGATAGGAGGGGACTCTACAGTCTCTTCCAACATGGTGCTTTCTTCTGTTGACTTTGATTTAATCTGAGGCAAGAAATATCTCAACTTGGGAGGGAAGGAAAGTATTTTACTGGAAGGTCAAATATATGTTCTTTAAATCCTTGGGGATTCTTGGATCTATTTAGACATTTGGAAGGTGAAATCAAGCTCTGTCAACCCTTGGTTAATAAGCACAGGTTAGAAAATCATGATGAATTCAGTGCATTGCATAGATATGAATCCACAGCATGGAACCTCCCTTTTTCAATAGAACAAGGTATCTACTTTTATCCATGATAAATCTTAAAACTACAGCATCTGTATCTGAAAATTTTAAGCTATCTTTAAAAACATATTTCTTCTCCATCTGAGTGCTGTTTGACCTACAAAAAGTTTGTCTCTACAGGGAAATTGTGTTTAGAATTCCCCAAATTGTTTTTAGAGGAGCATTTTGGTAAAGTGTATAGCATGGGGATCACATGGTTTTGCAGGATAAATATTTAATGGCATGTGTTGGGAATTGCTGCATAATTAAATCATGGTTTTGCTTCTCGTAAAAAGGTGATTATCCCATTTTTATGCCATCATGATCTTTGCTGCACTGTCACAGTCATCTTCTCTGTCTCATCCATTTGTCTGGTGTAAAGAGGTATATGTTACCCTGTTGATCTATTCTAATGCCTGAGGTTTCTTTAGATCCACTAGCTGCTCAATGTGTGCATTT
This sequence comes from Ciconia boyciana, assembly GCF_034638445.1. NCBI lineage: Eukaryota > Metazoa > Chordata > Aves > Ciconiiformes > Ciconiidae > Ciconia > Ciconia boyciana. The sequence goes on from NC_132936.1 coordinate 64,154,600, forward strand.
CTCCTATTAGTTAGGTTACATCTGATCTAACTGTCCATCTAGAAGTCTGGCATGGGATCTAAAACAGTGACCCTACAAGACCCTATGGGATAAAACAAAAGGGTGACTTTGGGACAAAGTTATGTTGCAAGTAGAGCTGGAAAATCTCAGAAAATATTAAATTTACCCCAAAATAGTACCAGGGCCATGTGGGATCATGACCATTTGACAAATGTGACTCCTCCCACCCAAGTGTGAAAGGCAAAACCAAAACAAGTATTTTGTAAATTGAACTAAAAAAGAAGGCAGAAGGAAGCTAATGTATCAATCACACATTTTCACACGTCTAAATTCCTGCGGTGGTGGGAAGCATTGTATACTTTGTACAGCATAAGCCCCATGAAATGTACTGTGTGAATAATGTTCGCATTTCATGAACAAAAGCCCTCTGGCACTGATGGAAAGACAGGGAACGCAGGTCCTCGACAGACCCACCCTGGCCATCTCTCCATCTCTCTTAGTGCTCTGCCATGTATTTTCATTATGTCAACAGGCAGCCTGGCCCTTCATTATATTAAATGGGATTTGGGTTTTGTTTTGTTTGTTTTTTCCAGTAAGAATCAACAAGTTCTTCTAATTCCTAGCTAGGTAATTATAAATTCCTCAGGTTACTGCTTTAATTTCTGAGGGTAAGGCCAAGTGTGTAATTTGCACGTACTCTTCTAACCGTAGCCCTTGCGCTGCAGTAACTTTGCTGTCTGTTTATTGTAACTGCTGTGCTTCCCTTTGCTAACGCTATCCTATGGCCATCTGCATTGCCCCCCCATACCCTAAGGTAATGCTGAATATGTCTGCACGCTGACTGGCTTTCTGTTCTTGATTAACCTCTGCTTCCTCTGCTTCCAGGTACCAGCAGATGTTGCTGGACTGATCGCTATTACACTCCAACAAAGAAATTGTGCCTGTGGTATCTGAACATACATGGGTTAGTCAGTTCATTCGTTTTTAAGTGAACAAAACCTGCTCAGGACATAGTAATTTCTGGCTTACAGTCCTGCTTTCTTGCTCGGGTAAAGCTGTCTTGCAGGTGAGCAATGTCACGACTGTGGGTCATTTTCCCCTTGATCTTATCATCAGTGAAAGAGACTCAAGGTGCAAAACCATGCTGTAGCTTAGAAAAACTGGCCAGGTAGGACAGCAAAGGTGAGGAGCTATGAAATTCAGCTTCAGCACTCAAATATCTTCGCATAAGAAATGATACAGTTGATTTTTCAGGGTGTCAGCACAGAAACCCTGTTTCTTCATGAAATGCTAGGGGAGAAAAGACAGGAGGGAGTCCCCATCGCCCCACCCTGTACTTTCCCCTGCAGGAGCAGGTGCAATGCTTGCCTGCCCTCCCTCCACCTCGGGGAAAAGGGCTGGATCGCTCCCGAGCATGCAAGGACCGGAGCGCCGTTGTTATCTTAGACGGCAGCGGGTTCTCCGATTTTTCAGGTGACTGATCCTCATAAAGGAAGGGGTTTACACAACAGGCAGCACACGCACGAACAGGAGGAGCGAGGCCTTTTGGGAAAAGTATCACATAAACCTTCATTCAAAATTCAAGCCGGCATTTCCCTTCCTTACTCACATTTTCCCCTCTCGCACTTCTAGAAATCGAGTCAGCGTGCCCCGAGAGTCCCTTGGCTTTGCGGGGCTGTTTTCCCCCAGCCCCGAGCATTAGCTATGCGGGCACGCTGCTGCTGGCTAGCAGCTGGCACCCAGCTCCTGCCGCTTTACCTGCTGCAGCCGGGAGCTTGCGGAGGTGGCGGCGGCTGCTGCGGCGGCTGCCCCGGCTGCTCTCCTCATCCTCCCCTGCTCTCATCGTCTGGCTCTGCTGGCCGAGGTCCTTCGTGCTCTGCCCAGGTGCCATTGCCACCCTCCTTGCACCTTGGGGCAGGAGCACTTCACAGGGCAGCGGTCCTTCCCCAGCCGGCGAGGAAAGCGCAGGTTATTTTCCTCATGGCAACAAGTTGCTGAAGCTGGCTGAAACCAAATGCAAACCACAAAGTGGTTTGTGAACAACTTTGTTGCTATTTCAGAAGGCTTTGCCCTTTGCAGTGACACAGGCTGTTGCTATTCTTGGGAGCCTATTGCAGGCGAGGGGAGGGCCGTCTGTCGGAAGTATTGCTTTTGCCTTTTAACAAATAGTTGGAGACATCGGACGTCCACGCACAGCTCAATGCACATTCCTTACCTATTAGCTTAAAGGGTCTCTCTCTCTCTTTCCCTCCTCTCTCTCGTGTCCGTACGCCCAGGTTTTTAACAGAGAAGGCGCACGGAAGGGGAGGATTTGAAGTGTTTGCTGTGTCAGCTAAAGTTGGGCACTGAGCACACACACGCGGCATCGCTTCGTTCATGTAAATTGTGAGCAAGTTGTGGTGAGAAATAGCAGAGAGGAAAAAAAGCCATGGCAGCCCTTTGCAGTCTGCGACAGTAGGAGTCAGGATTTTTCACAGCATAGATGCACGTGCTATTTTACCAGCAAATGAAAGGGAAGCCACTCTCTCTCCCATGAAAATTATTTGTGGGAAAACTCAGTCTGTCTCAGTTATATTGAGTCAAAGGCTTGATTTCTGAGAGCTGCTAGGAGTCACTCCATCCCTACTAGCTTCAGTGGAAGCAGTGGCCAGAGGCTGGAAAGCGGCGGCAGGGGAGGCTACAGCGGGTGCAGGCAAGCTGCCTACAGGGGCTGCTTGCCCTGTCCTGGTCCTGGTCCCGGTCCCGGTCCTGGTCCTGGTCCTGGTCCTGGTCCTGGTCCTGGTGTGGGAGCCTCCAAGTGCTCTCAGCAGACCCACTAACCTCAGTGAGGCAAGTTGTCCAAGCTATCCCCAGTGGGAATTGCTAATTGTGTAATTTGGCAGTGCTGCAGGCTTCTTGTTTGTGCTCTTTTTCTCTTTCATTACTCGCTGTTTTGTCTTGGTTGTTTTTGTTTTAATGCACTAATGCCTGCAGATAGCGTGGGAGGGGAGGAAGAGGTGGAAAGTTGGTAGCTTTTGCAATATTTCCAGGAAGGAGAATTCCTAAACATTTTTTCCTTAAGTAGAGCAGGCATGATACGCCCTTTATCGGTCTTTGCTTAACAGGAAAATTTTACAAAAGACACTGTAACTGCCCTGTCTGACAGCTGCATCACTGTCAGCGTCAGAAGCTGGAGTGTCAGGGATGCCATGGGGGCACCGGTTCCAGTGGGGAGCTTGGTTTTGGCGATGTCTTTGGTGCTGTCAAATGAGTCAGCCTAATTCTGCTCTCATGTATAACATTTTCCATGTAAAATGTCCACCTGTCAGGCGATACGTGACGCTATCAATCAGGGCTGTTAACAATTTCTTGCCACATCCAGAAAGGTGTTGTTTCCTCATGGGTGTGTGCAAAAAGTAATGTCAACTTTTAAAGATATTATTCTGATGTTTCGGGAAAAAATGAGAGTCTGTTTAGGCTGGGGAAGGAGAGGAAATCTTTTCAAAGATTAAACTCAGCCGTGACAAGATTCCTCTGTTATAATGTGGTGTGTAACCGACCTCCTTTAGCAGCCCACACCTCATATAACCCACGGCTCTGCTCAAGCGCTGGCTCTCTGGAAACTCAGCTAACTCCATAGCTACACACTTGTTCTCACCTCCCAAATGCCTTTGTATGCAATGGTCCTGGAGAAGTCGGAGAACTGCCGAGACACCCGTGGCAGCTCTCCAGGAAGCAAAGCCATCCTCCCAGACGTGTGGCCCTGGAGGATGCTCTGGGGTTGACTCCTCCTGCCCAGAGCTGCTGCCTGGGGAGGGCTGGCCCCAAGGCAGTGATCCCCACTGCCTGCTGAGGAGCCGAGAGAAAAAGAGAGTTCACCTCAGCCTTCAGTTGAAGGGCACGTTCAGCTTCACAGAGGATTGATGAGAGGCTCTCTGGGCTCCTGGCAAGGTCTGGCAGAAAGGGGGGGATGTTTTTAAGGGGCAATGCCCAGTGGGAAGTGAGGCATCCTGAACAGCCTGAACAGATGATGGGCTTCCCCCATCCCATGCTCCCTTTGCACCAGCATTATTCAGTATTCTCAATTTTTAAGTTTGTACATGTGGAGTGACAGAAGGTTTCATGCAGAAAATCTGTCCCATCCTTAGGTAATCAGGTATGCAAGAATTGACCACTTATTTTACTATTAGCTTTTGCCATCCAGCTGACAGGAGGATGCTTTGCTGAAATAGGGACTGCTGTGTGAAATAGTCGAGACAAGGTTGCAGCACAGCTTTGGTGGGACTGGAAGTATCCATCGCTCCTTCTTGCATTTGTGAAGAACTTCTGCAGCCTGTCTTTGTCCCCTCATTCCCCCAGTTCCACCCAAAACTGATTCTGCAAATCTCTATGAAGACATCCTGGGCAGGCATCTCCACTCCTGTCACACTTGTAGAGTGTCCTTCTTTAGCTGTGACCTGAATCGGACTCATCAGCTATAGGGTATTACTAATTTTGACAGAAGTGAGAGGTGTAATGCAACTGCAGCCCTTTCTGTTCAAGCCTTTCCCTCTAAACATAGTCCTTCAACTAAATATACTGCTTATGTGTAGCTGCTGGCACCTATATACTTTGGGAGAACTTAAAAGCTTGTCAGGAACTGCACCCTTCCCCTGAACAAGAAGCATACTACCCTCAGGAGTAAGTAATAAAAAGTAAAGGCTGCTTTTCCCCAGGTTCCCAAATCTTGCGATGAACAGATTTTAAGTGATGAATGTTAACCGAATACACCAGTGAATTACATTCTTCTTTTTTTAATAGAAAAAAAAAGATATTTTAAAAAAAAATGGGATTTCTTTTACCTGTGTTTAAACCTGGAGTTCAGTGCTACCTACATTCCCCTCAGAAGCCAGAGCCCAGCCTGATTTTTAAATGCTTACCTACTTGTTTACTCAGAAATCCAGCAGACTAATCTCCTCCTGAAAATAAAGGCCAAATAACCCATTTTTCCTTCCTGGTTCTGCCTTTATTTCACAGTATCTATGCCAGCTGCAACACAGCAATGGCTTAACCTTGCCCCCTGTGGTAACCTCAGGAGGTACCTAGCTTTCATGCATGGTAAAGCAGCCAGTACACAACACAAACCGTAATGGCCAGGCAAAAAATAAAGGAAGACGTTGTTATTCTGGGGACTTGTGTTTGGGCTACCCGGAGGGCAGTGTACCCTTGCCATGCTGAGCTGTGGGTCTGCAGAGGTACCAGGGAGCTTCCTGGGCTTCGACCTGCTCCCTAAGTTACACCCCATGCCAAAAGCACTGTATCAGTAAATATTTATTTTAATAAATATTTCTTTTAATTTAAGAAATATAATAAATATTTCTTTGCAGAGGGTCTTGGGGAAAAATTTCCCCGTAAGTAAAAATGTGAAATATTTTATCCTGAGATCTGCTGCTTGGCGTGGTATTGGTACGAGGGATGTTTTGCCGTGTCATCAGTAGCCAGCTGATAGTGAAAAGCCACAGCTCAGCAGGTGCGAGAATCTGTTTCCACAATGGTGGCTGAAAAGCTGAGGCATCGATGTTATTGGTGTGAACTGGCATTAGCTGGCATCCCAGAAAAGGAAGGAACTGGAAAAAGGCTGGTTCCAGCCAATGAAAGCAAACAGAGGGAGGGAAAGCAAACAGCCTGTGCTGGTTCTGCAGCCAAGGCGATCGTAAAAGGATCTCGTGCAACACAGCGACTGTGAAACGCTTGCTGGTGGCCACAGGGTGCTGGTCCCAGAGCCCTGTATCTGTTTCCCAGCAGAAGTAAACAGGCAAGCAAACAAGCAAAACTCCAGTACAACAGACAGGAACGGGATAAGGAGGGAAAAAAGGGCATGTGCTTCGCTACTTTTGAATTCTCTATTCTTTTCCTGTTACCGCCTTGCCTGGGTATGCTGTTAAAACAACGGCTTGGCTCGCGCTGTGTGCCTGAGAGGGAGAGGTGTCAGTCAGAGCAGGGGCAGGGGGGCTGCCGGAGGCTTTGCAGGGTGGGAAAGGATTGCACCCGCTCTGCCCCTCTCACCGCCGCCTGGGAAGGGAGTCCTGCTGAACCAGGGGGGAGAGATGTTCCAGGAAGCAAAAAAATCCCGGACACCAGGATAGGCAAACAACTTAATGACGCTCCGAAGAGTACAAGCCCCAGCTCCACAACTGCGCCGTTAGAGGCTGGGCAGAAGGTCACGAGCTTCAGGAGAAAGAAGAGTGGAAAAGATAAAAAAAGCCAAAAGCAGCAGAGGATCAGGAGACAAGCCAGGCGTATGAGTGTAACACCGTCGTGAGATTCCCCTGTCAGTTTTGTCCACATGCAGCTGGCAAGTAATCATCTTTTCTGATGTTTTCTCAATTCCTTGCTTTCAAAACTGACCAAACAGCTTATAATTAGAGGCATGATTAGGCTAGAAAAAGAAGATAAGATAAAGTATTCACATTAAATCGCTGAATAATCTGTCTGGAAAATCTGTGAGGCTGAGGTGGGCATTTCTTCTAAAATCTCTGGTCATGATTTGTATTTGTCTGCGTTTCCAGTGATCTAATAACTCGGATTTGGGAATGTGGAGAGACAGGAAAGTTGGTGTTAAGCCAATAGGAATGAATCAAGAGCTGAAGGGCTTTCTGAATCAGTATCTTTAGCTATTAGTGTTAAAGAAGGTTGTCTTATTTCCCTGTAGATTTTATGACTCTCAGAAAGAAGATAGTGGAACTCTCCCAATTCATTTATTCTAAAAAACTGAATTAAAGCTTTTCAGCAAAACTGTGGAGAGGATTTTCTTGATATATCAGCTGAAGTTATGTTGCCTACATCTGTGATCGCTGAGCTTTGCTCTCAGAACTAATAGTTCACTGTTTGCAAAAGAAGTTCATAAGATAGCCAGCACAGGACAATGTGAGGGAGACTGGGAGGACGAGAGAAGGAAAAATACATGGAAAGAAAAGAAAGAAACGGAGCAAAAACCCTGAAAAAAATGTACCTTTTATTCCAGAGAAAAACTACCAATCTAAAAAAGCACAAGTAACCTTTCCCATTAGTATTGACGCATTGACACCCACACACAAGGGGGAAAATGTGCCAAAATTCCAGTCACAGAGAAAAGAAAACTAGATGAAAAAGACAGAGAGAACTATCGCAAGAAAGTGAAATGATCCATCATTGAGAAACTGTGGATATAGAGAAGATAATTGTTATTACTGTTGTGCAGCAAATGAATTGCAATTCAGGAGTCAACTTTGCAAAGAAACTTTTTATAAATGTAAGATAAATTTAATAAATACAATATTTAGGCTATGCCATTTGCATCATTTTGCAAATGAATAAGATCTAAATAAATTGATAAATTGATAATACTAAGTAAGTAAATAAATAATATCGTCTGATGTCATATAGCAAGTAAATGACAACTGAGAACACAAGTTTCTTCATTCTGAGTCCTGTGGTTTACTTACTAAGTCGTTGTCTTTGCATTTTGTTCTTACTCTTTGAGAGGCACTGATTTATACCAATGTATTTTTATCTGTCTTTAAAAAAGTCTTTTAGAAAAGTTCTTGCCCTCTTTTGATAGAACAAATAATAGATACAGTCCAGAGCTCATTGCACTTCACAACTCCCTCCAGGGCCTGAAAAACACCTGCTGACTCACTGCACAACTATTTATTCCTGCTGCTCTTCTGTTAGCATCTTCTTTAAAAGTACTCGTTAAAAGTCCAATGTGGCTAGGGTCAGCAACTTTAAGAGTTATGTTTTGGCAAAAACTTAAAATCAAATTGAAGTTAAGAATGGGGGGTTGGAAAGTACAATACAAAAAGAATTGAGCCCAGAATAATGCAATAAAACCTGAATTTTACTTCAGATTTTTACTTTCATGGCAGTGTATCCTTTCCATCAAATAAAAGGAAAGGTCTTCTAGCTTCTGGGTAACTTGAAGGTTCACTTGTAATAGTTACTGAATAACATGTCTGTGTTTTGCCATCGCACACTGTTCTTTCCTGTTTGCTTCAGATATTTCACACGTACCTTTTTTTACCAAACCATAGAAACAGCAGCCCCATACATTTGAAGGAATGTTGTCCATCTGAAGTACAATCAGGAGGCAGTGATAAGTGAAAGCCAGAAAGTTTCGTAAAAATGCCTGTACAAATTTTATCGAGTTCATTATCTTGTGGGAAATGGCAAAGCAGTTTCTCTACTCAGGCTGAAATTTTTATTGGCTTGATTTCTTTCTTACCTGCTCCTCATATAATTTTCTGGAATCAGTGGAGAAAATCCAGTATGAACGAGTAAGAGGTGTACCAGAGCTACATTTCAAATGTCTTTATTAGTATTCAGTACACTGCTTTGTGTGATCAGAGTCATTTCAACCAGCTACTTCACTGGCAGAGCCTGAACTCGAGCCTGAACTCGGAGGAAGCATCTCAGAAAGATGGCGTGGGAGGAACAGCGAGCACATGGCCCTGGTTTCTCTCTTTGCTTGCACCATAAGTGCGCTGTCACCTACGTGGTGCAGCGCCTGCCGGTGCGCAGTCCCAGGGCAAGGGCTGGGCACGGAGCAGCCAATTAGTAATGTCTCCCACTGCCTGAAATCAGGCGGTTTTTAGGAATTTCCAAACGAGGTGCCAAAAATGGAAGCCCTTTAGATCACTGCGCAGTGGAAAAAGGGTTTTGATCTTTCCTCATGTGATGAATTGTTAAAAATGTGTAAGCTGAAATTCCCTTGCCTGTTCCAATTAAGGAAAGGGATGTACATTGCTAAGAAAAATGTCAGCTGCTGAAATGGTTTTTTTTGTTGTTGCTGGGAAACATTTTCTCCTGCACGGAATATGTCAGTCACACAGGAAATGCAGTCATTTTCATGGTTTTAATTATTGCCACTGAGAAAGTGTTTTGTTTTCTCCTGAAAATCTTGTTGTTGCAAAAATAAACAACTAAATGTCATTAATGCTGTGCTTCAACTTCTTGCTGTTTTCTGACCACAGCTGGCAACCTGAAGGGAGTTTTACATGCATTCATTAATACCAAATGTCTGGGTAAAGCTTTCCAAAGTCCATCACAATTTTCAAATGGTTGCAGGCAAGCAGGAAACAAAACCAGCCCCCAATGCACAGGTCATTTCGTGTTCACCCAGTGGGCGCGAAGAAATAAGCAGCGTACAGTCCTGCGATGTGATGAAAACTTCAAGTCATCCATTCCCCAGAATGCTCCTCACCTTGGTTTGTTAACAGGTAGCGAAGATGGTCTTCAATGAACAGTATAGTGTTCATTGAAGGTGAGGTGTCCAGGGGAAATTTGGTTTGAGACCATCATTCCCCTTCACAGCAGGAGACATTGAAAGCTCAGCAGATGGAGTGATGGGTCTGATATTACCCAGGACAACGTACAAGAGGCCATTTGGAAGAAATGGAGGGTTTCTACCCCAGAATCCTTCCCTGCCTAGGACTCACCAAAATCCTGTCTTTTGAAATACAGGTAAGGAAAAAAATACGCTGGCAGTGCTTCAACGGGGAGGTGCCAGCAAGGTTTCCTTTCCCCAGTGTGCCAGCCCCATGGGCCAGGTATGTACTTTGCTGGCAGAGACCAGGGAGGAAACTATTTGTTCACTTCCCACTTTAAAAAAAGAGATGTTTTCTCCTGGTCACTATGAGGAGGGAGCGAAGGCCATTTGGCCGCCAGCTCTCCGGCCCCTCACACCATCTGACCTAGCTCCCGAAGGCAGGTTGTGTGGGCAGCAGCCGCTTTGTTATCCGACACAGATTGGTTGGGTGTGCGCCCATGTTGTCTCACAAGCGGAGTTCGTTACCCGGTGTGCAACACCCCATACGCACACAGAGCCGAGGTATCAGTTTATTTCAAGTTTTGTGCAAGACAGGGTGCTAGGTGGTAGCTCCACAAAGGTAGCCCCTCTTCGTTCATACAGGTAGGGTATTTATACAGTCTGGTTATACATATGCATAAGTAATTACTCAAAGCAGTCTTCTATTGGTCTACATTTTCTTGTCTTATTCTTAAAGCTACAGTACTACTTTAATATTCTACGCATGCCCAAAGGTGAGGGGTCTCTGCTTGGGCCAGGGTCTCCAGCTCAAGGGGTGTGACTTTTAGTATTATAATGAGGAGAGTTCGCGTGAGGGTGCTTCTTATCATGCTTCTACTAATAGCTTCAGGTTGTTCCCAAAACATCTTAATTAGCTTACATATTTCTCCAGGATGTGCTTCACTCCCAAGGACAGTAATTTTGATAAGACCACATCAAAATTCCACATTCCATTCTGAATCCCCCTTATCAACTTTACGTAAGTCCCGGCCTTCCACCAGCTCCTGATTGACCACAATTCCCCCCCTTTGAGACTATCTAAGAAGATATTTTTTAGATAAGTCTCACTTTCTCCTCAGGTTGTTTAGCGAATGCTAGGCAACATCTGCAGGTACATTGTAGTAACACATATAGACATACAAAGACGCTTAATCCAACCAGTATTATGCCCAACAACCTCTTTACCCACGGTCTCAAATCAGGGAACCAAGAGGTTAGCCATCTCCACGTCTCTTCAAATCCTAAGGAAGTATCATCCTTTTGAATTTCCTGTAAAATTTTAGTTTGTGGCCAAATTTCATTTAGATAGGTCGAGATTTGTCCACTGTGGTCAACATAAACACAACTAGTGTTTAACATCGTACAGACTCCTCCTTGTGAAGTCAGGAGCATGTCTAAGGCCATTCTATTTTGTGTAGAAATATGATTAGGCAGAAGAGGGATATCATTCCCTCCATTTCCTTCGCTCTCTACCTTAAAGAATTCAGTATATTTACAAAGATATGTTAATAATATTATTGTTCCAAATATTATAAGAAAATACAGAAATAATTCCCTTTGACCACAATCTATATGGGCTATGTATTCTATCTGAGTCCAAGTGCAGTTCATTTAATTCTGAGTCAGCTTCAATTTCAACAGTGCTGTTTCTCTCGATGTCCACTCTTCTGGAGGGGATTCACTCGCGTGTAGTGAATCCAAGAATCTGTTCCTTTTACTTTAATAGCTGTGGGGGTAATTAGTAACACCAAATATGGTCCCTTCCAGCATTCTTTCAAAGGTTCATCTTTCCAAGTTCAGACGTAGACTTGGTCTCCTGGTTGAGAGATATGTACTGGAGTGTCTAGCGGAACAGGTGTTCTCTCATTCAGGTACCTTGCCAGTCTTCCAGTTCTTTAGCTAGTACGTTACGGAACAAGGTAGGACTGTTCTTAAATCCCTGGGGTAGCGCAGTCCAGCAGAGTTGGACTTTTCTTCCCATGATTGGACTTTCCCATTTGAACACGAACAATTTCTGACTTTCTTCTTCCAGAGGTATACAAAAGAAAGCATCCTTCAAATCCAGTACTGTAAAACAAACATTATTTTTATGTATTGATGGTAACAGAGTGTATGGATTTGGAACTACCAGATGCACATCAACTGTAATCTGCTTAATTTCTCTTAAATCCTGTACCAACCGATACTCCTGTGTTCGGGGCCTCCTGACCAGCAAAATTGGAGTATTATATTCAGATTGGCATTCTCTTAATAGTCCATACTGAATAAGTTGTTTATCAACAGTTCCAAACCTATTCTGGCTTCCAACTTAATAGGATATTGTCTTTTTCTTACTGGTTGTGCTCTGGGTTTCAATTCAATTTTTTCTGGTACAGCATTTTTCACTCTTCCCAGTCTCTTGGTTGCCCATACTGTAGGTATCACAGCCTCCAGGATCTCCTCTGGGATGTTGATATTCTCCTGCTGCTTTGCAGTCAATAAACAAAATTGTGCTTTCCAGGCAGTTTCTTTTGGTAGATGTAACTGTATTGATCGATCAGAAAAGGTTATTTGTGCTCTTAATTTACAAAGTAAATCTTGCCCTAAAAGAGGAATGGGGCACTCTGGCTTATAGAGAAACTCATGAGATACCACTTTACCTCCAATCTTACATTCCATCAGTTTCAGAAATGGTTTCAAAGCTCGCTTTCCCATGACCCCAGCAATAGGCATATATATATTACTTAAAGGTCCCTTACAGCTAGTCACTACAGAATGGGTGGCCCCCATGTCTATCAGAAAATCTAGAATTTCATTCCCCAGCTGAACTGGAACCAGGGGGTCGGCTGGGGAAACTCCTCCTGACAGTACGCACACTGATTCAGTCCTAACAGATGGCTTGCAACTGGGATAGACCCAGGGTTCCTACCCTGGCTCCTACCTCTGCCTCTGTCATTTCATTGATAATATTCTCAACCCCTTCCTCTGCTTTTTGCCGAATTCCCTGCAATTGCTGCAGCCAGTAATGTAGCCTGCAGCTTCCTGTCCTTTAATTTTTCCTTTTGTTTCTCCCTTTTCTGTGTTTCGTTCCAATTATTATACACCTTATGAGCTATTTCTATCAGTTGGGATATAGACATTCCTCCTGCTCCATCCGCCTTCTGTAGCTTTTTCCTTATATCCAGGGCAGATTGTCCAATAAACAACATATTAAACATTTTCTGATTAGTCTCTTCCTCTGGATTCAAGTCAGTCCACTTTCTAGCTGTTTCACACAATCTCTCATAGAATGCTGTGGGGCTTTCATTATTTTCTTGTTTAATATCATACAATTTTGCTAAATTTTTAGGTCTCGGAACCCCATGTTGTATCCCATATAAAATCAATTGTTGATATTGTTTAATCATAGCCCTTCCGACACTGGTATTGAGATCCCATTCAGGATCATTTTTAGGCATGAACCTAGCAGGATCATCATTGGCATTCCACCTCTGATTTTCCTGTTCAGCTTTTTCCATTACCAGTTGCCTTTCTTCTGGAGTAAAGAGTGCTTAACAGTATCTGCATGTCTCTCCACGTAGGGTTATGATTACATATAATTGCGTCCCCTAACTGATACATTTTATCCAGGTTTTCCCGATAGGATCCAACTGATTGCTTCCAATTTAAAAGGTCTGAAGTAGTAAATGGTGCATGCACAGACACTGGTAAGCCTTCTACTCCAGTTGCCTGTCAGAGTGGTGCCTATATCACAGGTACAAGCTCGAGTCCTCCTGGAGATTGGTGAAAAGTCCATCCAGGAGGACTGTTCCCCTACCCCATCAGACTCAGTTTCATTGTCCAACCCCTCTCGCTTAGTTCTTGGTACCAATAATCGAGCATCCTCTGGTTCCTCATTACCCTTGATACATCCTTTTCCAATACCACATGCAGAACAACATCTCTGTCTCTTTTCTAACCTGTTTTCTGCCAAAACATATATACCATCAGGATCATTATTTAACAGTTTACATTTCTTTCTGATTTCATTATTATTTTGCAATGTAAAGAAACAAATCAACATACGGTACTTCATCCCATTTATCCATCCTTCTACAGAAAAGCATCAATTGCAACACGGTATTACAATTTAGAGTTCCATTTTCAGGCCATTTTTCATCATCACCTAATTTGTACGTAGGCCACCACTGATTGCAACATTTACAGAGTTTTTCTTTAGTTAGGGGATCCCCTCCAAATTTTTGTCAGTTCTTCAGGATGCATCCTAAAGGAGTGTAGGAAGGTATCTCAGTAGAGGGATGTAAACCCATATTATTTCCTAGGAAAAACTTTGTTAACCAGGACTTTGTGTATTCAGCAACGAAAGTGTCTATGTACAGAAGTCTAAATAAGCTCCTGCTGCGGTCCTTTATGGGCATCTTATGCAGAGCAATTCAAACCAGAAACTGATACTGAAACAAAAACCAGAACGAGGGACGTCTCCCTCCATTAAACAGATCAGTACTGAAAATATGCTACTGCCACGTATCTTTCCTGATGCATCTTATACAGAGCCCAGAACAAAAACAGAACCAGATTTCCCACTCACCGAGATTTCCTTCTCTGCAGTCCCCTAAAGATATCTCGTTAAATTGGCGTTGCACCGTTGTGTCGCTTACCACCCAACCGCAGAAGAGAGGCCAAAGGGAATCCCCAATCAACAGGTCAGTGCGTGCTGGAATCTGTTCAGACCGCCGCTTCCCGTCAGGACAGCAAGACGATCTGGGCAAGGCCTTATGGCAGTCCCATCTGGGTCACCAGAATGTTGTCTCACAAGCGGAGTTCGTTACCCGGTGTGCAACACCCCATACGCACACAGAGCCGAGATATCAGTTTATTTCAAGTTTTGCGCAAGACAGGGTGCTAGGTGGTAGCTCCACAAAGCTAGCCCCTCTTCGTTCATACAGGTAGGGTATTTATACAGTCTGGTTATACATATGCATAAGTAATTACTCAAAGCAGTCTTCTATTGGTCTACATTTTCTTGTCTTATTCTTAAAGCTACAGTACTACTTTAATATTCTACGCATGCCCAAAGGTGAGGGGTCTCTGCTTGGGCCAGGGTCTCCAGCTCAAGGGGTGTGACTTTTAGTATTATAATGAGGAGAGTTCACGTGAGGGTGCTTCTTATTACGCTTCTACTAATAGCTTCAGGTTGTTCCCAAAACATCTTAATTAGCTTACATATTTCTCCAGGATGTGTTTTACTCCCAAGGACAGTAATTTTGATGAGACGTTCCACATTCCATTCTGAATCCCCCTTATCAACTTTACGTAAGTCCCGGCCTTCCACCAGCTCCTGATTGACTACACCCATGGGATCCCCGGGGACCTTTCTTGGGGAGGAAACCCTCGGTGGGGCCATAGCCTTGGAGCGGATCCCCAACATGCACCCTCCGAAAGCACTTGGTGCTGGTTGCAGCCTGCTGCAGTTCAGGGGCTGGCATTTGCTCTTCAGTCATTTGCATTTTTATTTGATTTTTTAAAAGCCCGAGGTACGAATAACCTCTGGCAAAGCTGATCTAGTGATCTCCAGGGTAGATGCAATCCCTCTCCTGTAACTTTCTGTGTAGTTTACCAGTGTGATTTTTACCAAGGGCTTCCCCAAGCCGCTGAGGACTGCAGCCTGGGGGCTGACACCGCCTCCCTCCCCGCCGCTGGCACAGGCGGACACAGCCTTTCGAGAAGGCAGCTGCCACCCGCCACCAAGATCCCTGCCCTCCCAGTGTGGCTGCTTGGCTGAGTTACTTCTGTGAACCAAGAGACATTAGCATCAGGACTTGAACCTCTCTGAAGATTACAAAAGTCCTGGTGCACTCATTTGGCTTCTCCATGGCTTGGGCTGCCAGCCTATGAGCAACTCCATTCAGCAGACTCCCTTCTCCCTCATTTCTCATTCACATTCAGACTCCGTGCTGCTCAGTCTGGCTTAAACCTCTCTGTTTCAGACTAATCACTGAAGCATTAGTTGTTTAAATTCACACTGATGAAATAAGCATTGGCAAAGGCCAAGGGGCTGTCATGGTACAGCGTGTGCTGTGCCCGAGACGCACAGTGCCCTGAAGAGCCGCTGTGCTGCCTCTGAGCAGGAATGCCCCCGAGGAAGGGATGTCTGAGATGGGGTTCACAGCAAACGGCATGCACACAACTCTTTAGCCTTCCAATACAGCTCCTAACTTCAGCAAGTCTTGTCAAAGAAATGTGGGCAAAGCACTATTTTGTAGTTAGCTGTCATAAAGTTTAGCTCTTGGTAAGGACTTTCCTACTGTGGACGTAGCGCATGAGAAAGCTTTTTGTGCATGTGATGTCAGTAGGCAGGAGTTACTGACTCGGCTGAAGGTTATTTTCATACCACAAAAAGTAATCAGAAACTCCAGAGCAGCACTAGGGAAGCTGCTTAGTTGCAGCTACTTTTATGAGAGCAAGGGAACTTGCTCATCTCTTCCTGGCTTCTCTGGGAAAGTGAAAGACCTGTTTTCTTCCTTCTCCATCCTCATCACAGAGAGATCACACCGATCTCACTGAGTTTTGAAGAAGCTGGTGAGGAGTTTTGGCACTGCCTTCAAGTTCTCCCCCGCTAGACAGGGAACTTCAAACATTTCCCTCATGCCCCGTCTTCTTCTCCAAATCCTACCCTATCCTATGTAGTGACCAATACGCACTCCACCGCCCAAAGAAAAGTCTCTTCTTCCCCGTCTGTGACTCTCCTGAGTTGCACCTTGGCTTTTTGCAGTGGGTGTCTGCCCTCTCCTGACGGACAGCTCTGAAATTTCAGTTGTACTCAGTGGACATGCCTTCATACCCCCCACCACACACACTCATGCTTTCTTACTCCCAGCTCTCTGACCGTGACTTCTCCTCTCCCTCAGCCCACCCAAGGGGGCAGAGCCACTATAGCAGCGAGGAGCGAAACTCAGACCTGTTCTCTTCTGAAGAAAGTCCCAGTTTGCTGCAAGACATCTGACTTTTAAACAGCTGTCTCTGTGGTTTAGAGTTTTTTGTGACTAATAACAGATTTAGACATGTATATCCATATTTATCATTGTACAGTTTGGCTCCCTTGCAAATTCTAAAAGCGAATACACTTGGGCCAGCTCTCAAACTCTTGGACATGTGCCACTGAAATCAGAGGCAACACGTTAAAGTGCCTAATTCCTGAAGTCTTATGATTATCACATCTGCACAACCCACCCTCTCAGTTGTAAAAACTTGAAAGCCGGAGTTGAGCTTCATTCATAGAATCTCAAGAATGAGAATATGAATGTAAATAACTCAGCATTTTTTATTTTTAAAAGCCACATTTTCTAAGCCAGTCTTTTGATTTTGATTTTCCAAAAGGCATATGAAGTGTTTAACATTTCAACCTCAGCTTGAACATACATGACGTTAAAATTGAGGAGGAGAAGCAATTTTATGGATAGAAGAGATTTAAACCTTCAGAATTATGACCACAGGATAGTTGGGACAGTCCAGCCCTTGCACCATTGACATGGATGGGGCAGCAGTGGGCACACACCCCAGGGACAGTGCTCAGATGCATGTCTGAGCAACACTCCTCTGACAGTCCAGTTCTCAATTTGCCAGCAAGAAGGGAGGGCCTGAGCACAGCCTGAAACCACTTCCTTCATCTGAAATCCTCCCTGCCAAGTGACACCCATGCTGGTGGCAAGCAGAGCAGTGAGGGCTAGGGGACACAGCTGCAACACTGTCCCCCTGAGCTGATCTCCTGCCTGTGTCGGTTTGGAGGTGTTGGGAGCTTGGGGCAAGAGCAGAGCCACCTTCCTCATCAAAGTCTCAGCCTCTTCTTTGTCAGATCCTGCTTCCTCCCAGATAATGAGTGACGTGGAGAAAGTGGGATTCGGAGGGAGATTCTTGAAGAAAAAGTAGTGGAGCTACACTGCACTGCATTGCTCTGCATGTGTCATGGTTTAACCCCAGCCGGCAGCTCAGCCCCACCCAGCCGCTCGCTCACTCCCCCGCGGTGGGATGGGGGAGAGAATCGGAAGAGTAAAAGTGAGAAAACTCGTGGGTTGAGATAAAGACAGTTTAATAGGGAAAGCAAAAGCCATGTGTGCAGGCAAAGCAAACCAAGGAATTCATTCCCTACTTCCCATGGGCAGGCAGGTGTTCAGCCATCTCCAGGACAGCAGGGCTCCATCACACCTAACGGTGACTTGGGAAGACAAACGCCATCACTCCTAATGTCCCCCCCCTTCCTTCCTCTTCCCCAGCTTTATATACTGAGCATGACGCCATATGGTATGGAATAGCCCTTTGGTCAGTTGGGGTCAGCTGTCCCGGCTGTGTCCCCTCCCAGCTTCTTGTGCACCTGGCAGAGCATGGGAACCTGAAAAGTTCTTGATCCAGTAGAAGCACTACTTAGCAACAACTAAAACATCCCTGTATTATCAACACTGTTTCCAGTACAAATCCAAAACATAGCCCCATACTAGCTACTATGAAGAAAATTAACTCTATCCCAGCTAAAACCAGCACAGCATGGTAACTGCAGCTGGCCCGGTGCAGTGCATGGGTTTGCCCCCAAGGCATGGGCTCTGCATCCTGCTGGAGCTGCACAGGCTGCAATCGCAGCAGTACAGCAGCAATTTACTCTCAGATTTGGCGTGGCTGCTTTCAGAGACTTCCCGCATCATTCCATCCCTCTGGCTTCGTTTCCAAGTGACTGGCGCATCAAATTGAGGTTTGATGGCTGTAGGTTGCCATGAGTTCAGAGACGAGAGACCTCTGTGCAGCCTGCTGGGCCAGGGGCCACCCTGGCTCCCTGCAGACATAGTTCCTGACTGGGCTGCACCGCTCTGGGAAAGAGGAAGGTGGGGAGCAACTCACAGCTGTCTCAGCAACAGCTTGTGTTGTGCCCCCCGCTTCAGCCCCCTTAACTGAGCAGGGAAGGGAAGCAAGCAGTTTCTCCTGTTTAGGATGAGTCTCCTGATGATAAGACAGGTTTGTCTCGATGAATCTTACATATATGTTCTTCACGTTTGAGTACCGCATAGGTTTATGTCATGCACAAGGGCACCTCAGAACACCATTACAAAACGCAGTTATGCGGAAGCTGGGAAATTCCAGAAGTGGAGAGTATTCACTCCGCTGTAACTCAGCTCTTTTGTGCATATGCACAATACATTGTTTAATATCTTTATTGCATACAGTTTCTTTCACATGCCCTCACCTTCTTCAGTACACAGAGCAGATAATGTTTAGTTAGTCATCATTTGGAGGTCTGTGTTAGATTAGAGCTCAGACTGCAAAACCACAGCCATTGCTCCTGCCCTTATAACCTACACTGTTAGTCAGTATTTTGATTTTGTTTGGTTTGTTCCAGCCTATGGTCCTAACCTTGGAAATGGAGATAATCCGTCATGGAGATATGGTTAACAGTTTCCCTATAAAATGCTAGATAGTACTATAATATATAAAAATTTCATAAGCCTGAATTAATCCACCTTCACAACATGCCAATAAGATGAGTGGATAGCATTGTCTCTGCATTGGGGTTGAGGAACTGGGATGTATCATTTTAAGTCCAAAAACATCCCTTCAATTTGGATGCCCAGTCTGAGAAACCTAGGATCTGTCCTTGTCATTTAGTATTAAACAAGTCTTAATACATATAAAGGCAGTTATCATTGACTTTGTTCACACTTGGGAGTCTTGGACACAGCTGAAAATAAAGCTTCAGGATCTCAGATCATGCAAAGAGAAAAAATAAGCCTGACAGCATCCTCTGTAGGCCATCTAGTCTAGCCTAAGAAAAGGTCAGCTATATCAGTCTTCCCTGGGTATCCCTGTTGCTAAATTGTTCCTGTCTAACCTGTTCTTAGAAATCCCTGAAAGCAGAGATTTCACTGTCTTCTGAGGCAGCTCTCTTCCAGTGCCTAATTATGCTTGTTGCTAGACTGGTGTTTAGACTAAACCCTCTGTACTACAACTAGTCCATCTTTCCTTGCTTTGTCCACAGGGGGCATGAAGAACTGTATATTCCTCTGCTCTTTGAAGACATTGGATATCTGCTGCTGGCCCCCAGAGTCCTCGCTGGTTTGCACCTCTCTTTGGGGAACCCTGCTCAGAATGGGACATGAAACAACAGTGGAAGCCTCAGGGGTGCTGAGTAAGGCAAAAAAATTCCTTCATGCCTCTTATGTGTTACTTTTTCTGCTTAAATGTCCCAGATATGATCCTCACATTTCTTCACAACAGTGTCAATGTTATTGCTCGTGAATAACTTGGGGTACACTACAACCCCAGTTCCTTTTCTGCAGAACTATTATCCATCCCGCAAGGTCCCACTTCGTAATTTTGTAATCAATTACTCTTACTTAAATACAGATCATTGTGGTCTTCCTAACTGAATTATTTCCCACATTTTTTCAACTCACTACGCTGATTTGTTAGCCTTCTGCCCTACCATGTGCCTGCAACTCCCCTCCCAGCTGGGTGTTGTTTGTGGTCTCCCACACAAATTTAATACACATATCTGCTAATGACATGAGTGATAGAGCAGAAAGCACAAAAGAGAAGCAGACCCAGGCCAGACCACTGTGGAAGTGACAGCAGATTTTCTTCCAACTTGGCAATTATTTGTTAATAATTCTTAATTCATAAAAGTAGAGTTCCTACTGTAATCATTTTCTATGCATTTAAGAAACAAGGCATCTACAAATGAACAAACTACTGTGGAAAGTCTGGTGTAAGTGACTTCCCCAGCATCAGGTACAACCCTGTGTCACAGGCTGGAGTTGGAGCTCGACTTTCATCTGCCTCCAGGATGGGGAACATTTTTGGCCCCTGTTCAGTTCAGAGCTGCCTGGGGTGGCTGGAGCTGGGTGGGGGGGGCTGTGCTGGAGAAGGGCAAGGGCAAGGTGCAGCCTCTTAGGCACCAGGAGCTGGGAAGGAAGGACACACTCACTGAGGACAGCGCCTTTAGAGACGTCAGCTTTTAAGCTCTAGCATGCCTGTACATGTTCTAATTCCTGATGTAACCAAACCTAGACAGGTTTTTGCAGAAAGAGGAAAGCATACATTCTTGGCACAAAGGTTACCCTTGCTAAATTTCAAGCGATTGGTACGAGGCAGAATGGGGGAGTAATTACGACAGTAATGTTTTTGAAAGTAAATATATTTTTGAGCACTGGCAAAAGCGCATTCTTCTCCCAGCATTGTTTGTGGAAAGAACACTGTTTGCACCGAGCTTTGCTGCAAGCAGATCTTAAATGCAGTAGACCTGCTGATCACAACGGCTGTGGCTGGAGCAAGGTTTTCAAAGCCAGGGCAAAGGGAGGTCAGGGGCTGGACAAGTCGAACGTTGTACCAGGCTGCCGTTCTGTCCAGGAGACATGAAAAGGACCTGGGCAGGCAACCAGAGAGCCCAGGACAGGATGCTCAGCTAGAAGGAAAGATGGCAGGAATTAGTCAGTGCTCAAAGTGCCTCAAAAAAGCAAGGCGCAGTTGTACAGTTACAGCCAAGTAGCATGTTTTATAGCCATAGGCAACTACTGAGATTGCTTCATACCTTTATAAATGGAGGGAAAAAGGCAATCCCTAACTCTTCAGTTAAGTATATTAACCGGGTTGGTATGTATGTAGTCAAAAGGAGCCCTGCCCGTTGCCAGCTGCAGTGTGGGTACTCGCAGCAGCTATTGACATTCACCTCAGGACAGCTCTTTCTTACTTTTTACAGCTTTTACATTTTTTCACTTAATTTCAACCAAAGCTGTTGAAGTTTAGTGAGATGACGAGCACCCTGAAACAAAGTACCTAGCACAAAGCAGTGGGCAACCTTATGAATAGCTAGTGCCACTTACTGGTGTCCACTGAGGGTCTGCCCTTGGGAGACCAACTGCCCTCACGTTCTCCACCCTCTGATGACAGGGATGAAGAGCAGACCCAGGGGGGGATTCAGAAGAGGCGTGGAGGGAATTACCCTTTATGGGCTCTTCCCCTTCGCTCGAACCCCACGGTTAAATGTGCTACACCCATGTCACGTACCTCCTTTATGTTAATAAAGATATCATAATCTTCCCCATAACATAAATTCATGGGAACTACGGGCTCACAGAAGCAGGTTTCGTATTGTTGATTTGGGTTTCTGAGCACAGACAAGCAAAATAAGCTCCCATTTTGTGGGGTTCAGATTAATACAGTTTGAAAAAAAAATCCACTGCTTTGAATGGGGATTTTTGGAGCTGTCTGAAAAGAGTAAAAGATGTCTATTTTTATTCCACTAGAGGTCACCAGCACAATATTTTTACAAAGATGACTACGGGAAAGAGCAGGATAATTTCGGTTCAAGAAGTTCACTTGGGACTTAACTATGTGATAAATCTGGCCAGCTAATCATTCTGGAATAACTGTTCATAACCAAATACTTCTTACACAGATTTCTGCTTTGGGAGCTGAGCATTTTTCTGAAAAAAAAAAAAAAAAAAAAAATCACTTTAATTCTGAACTAGAGTGTTCACACCATAAAAGATAGCTTAGAAAAGTTAGTTCATACCAAAATAAGTACACTGAGCGGTTATCTTCAAGTGGTTAGGTCACAATTAACAAGTGGAATAGTAAGAAGGCAAATTAACATAAGGATTTGAAATTAGATTCTGTGCTCCTTTCCTGTGACCAGTAAATGAGGACCAGAGAGGATGTTTTGTGGCAAGATACATTAACCCAGGCTTGGGACTAGCCCTATGGCTACTCCAAAGTCTGTAACACTTTGCAGTACACTGGCAGATACCCCTGCCTGTGGCACTTCTGCTGCCATCCTCACTGCAGCCGTGTGGGGATCTAGTCTGTGATTGCAGCAACAACTTAACTCGTTAGGGAAACCGTCAGGCACTGCTTTTGCTGTAGTGCCGAGCCCACAGTTACCCTGCCTTTTCCTTGGGGCTTGGAGGCTGTGCTCAGCTAGTGGTTGTCACCTCTCGATTGAGAGTGGTACCGCAGCTGACTAATATCAAATTTGTTGTGATATGCTATGCAACATACAGATAATCAGAGCCAGGGCTGGCAGCAGCAGTTGTTACATTGGCCCCATGCCTCTGACACATCTAATGACAGGAGTATCTCAAAGGGAGCTCCATGTCATTGCAGCAGTGTCAGATTGAAGCCTTACTTAACTCATCATCCCGAGGTCTTAGCATGGCCTCGACTTGACACCTCACCCTATGAAAGGATCAGGTTGTATAGCAGAGCCACAGGCTATGCATATTGGTTCAGTTGCTGGAAGGTTATATTTTTCCATGAATAATGAAATTTCAGGCCTCTGTGTGCTTTTCCAGAGGGGAGTAGCGCCATCACACATCCTGCTGTTCCAGGAGATAAGGGCACACAATAGCCTGGAGCCATCGTGCACAGCCCCTAGCACACCATGGAGAACTTCACCTTTGCTGACAGACTGGGTCAGGGGCTAGGCAACAGGAAACAAAATGAATCTCTTCCCAGAAAGTTGTGCATTGCTCATGAATCACCTGATATCAATGGCAAATGCAGCTACCAAACATAGTGCAGCTCCATGAGCAATGGCTTACGTAAACCATTTAAAGAGTTCATATGCACCTTTGCAGATATTTTCCTCTTCCATGTTCTGCCCCCAACTCTTTGCAAAGCCTTATCCCAGTTATCTCCTTGTTCTTCAGTCCGCTGTTGGGTCTACCCGCCTTCCTAACCTCACCCCTTCTATGGGCATCACTTTGGCTGCACTCCACCATAGGAGGTCAGGAGACAAGGGGCCATCTACCTGCATGAAACTCCAAGCCACCGCAGTCCCTGTCAGCTATGGAGGAGTTCAGCTGCTGCCTGTGAGAGAGCAGGTGGTGTCAGGCAGTGAGCAATCCATGATAAGGCACCAAATGTATTGGCTATGTGGTCACTGGGTAATCTGAGTGTTTGCCAAAATGCAACAAATGTCACTCTGAAACACCCAGCTGTGAGGGGAGCATGGCAGAGAGCTAGAGAAGGTGGCTGCAAAACTTCCAAATGTTTCTGGCAGCAAGTAGTGGTTTAGAGGTATCAGAGACAGCAAAACCCTCACCTGCTTAACTGGGCCACGCACGTTTGGGATGGCTGGAGCAGGAACTGAAGCAGACTCTTTCAGTGTTCCACGATGCACCATGATTTTGGAAGGAACAGCTAAGCCATTGTATGTGTGAACAATTTTATTCCTCAGGGCACTTGACAAGCATCAGTTGCCTTTAATCCATGGCAGCTAGCGCCTCTCAGCAGCATTATCACTGCAACAAAGTCTGTGTAGTTTAGGAAGAGCACGATGCTCCTCCAGTTCTCCTCTTGGTCCTTGCCAACATCACTTTTGCCCTTTCTTACTCAGTGTCAAAAAACAATGTGCATAGCTTAAGTAAGACTCCGGCATAGAAGAAAATTGGCCTTTCACTAAATCGTGGATGTTCACTCCCTTGGTAATTGCTTTTGCTCTCCTCTAGCTGACTGTCTTATAAATCACAAGTGGCATGGAGGGAGTGAACAGGCATTGATCATTCACCATCCCCTTAATACAATAATTCTAGGTCATTGAGGAAAAGAGAGATAGAAGAGAGATCTGTGAGAAGAGATAGTCTGTGGCCACAGTCTAGTGCCACTGCTGTCCTCCCACAGCAGGAACTGCCAGGCAAGACACGACCTGTGGCGTATGACCTGACACTTCTCCCTTGCATACCAGGAAAGGTGGGAAGTCTGTCGCCACCAGAAGGTGTGATGATAGGACAGGGAAATGCACTTGGTTGAAACTTAATCTGGTGAGCTTGAATACAAGCGGTAGTGAAGAACATTGCATGTGTGGTTTCTGCAAAGGCTCACAGCTGAAGCGAGCACTGTATCTCCCCTGTGGGTCTGCTGAGCCTAGACTGAAAGCCCGGCTGTCGTGCCTTGCTTGCTGTTGCTGTCAGAGTTAACTAGGATAAGCATCGATCAAGCTAACGATGTTCCTGCGGCAGAATTGAGTGCAGATTGTCAAACCCAGCTAAGAAGCACAATATGTATTTGACCAGTCAAGCTCCCTGCTAGCAGCCCCCTGCATAGGGCTGGGGATGTCCACATCAGCTCCTTCGGGAGAGCAGCCTACAGGTGCCTTAAATCTGGTTCAAGGATGCCTGTGCATTCATGCAGGCACACTCTGGTTGCAGGGTGTACATCCTCTCAGGGGCAGGTTTGAACTATGGTTTAGGAAATGGGATTTCTTACTTCTGAGATGCAATACCTTGCCTCCTCCTAAATTGGTAAGCATGGCAAACTGGTACTTTTGTCACGTGGTTTTGGATTAATCCAAAAGGGAAGAGCTTCTTCTATCACTTACCTAGAGGGTAGAAAACCTATCCTATTGTGCTCTCGATGCTGTTGAGGTAAAAAGGCTGAAGATAGAAGTACTATACATAGAGTGAGAAAGTATTGGGGTATACCTTTGGTAATTTCTAGATGCACCTCTGTCATGGTTTAATCCCAGCTGGCAACTGACCACCACACAGCTGCTCGCTCACTCCCCACCCGTGGTGAGATGGAGGAGAGAATTGGAAGATTAAAAGTGAAAAAAAAAAAAAATCTTATGGGTTGAGATAAGAATAGTTTAATAATTGAAATATAATTAATAATAATAATAATAGTAGTAGTAGTAGTAGTAGTAGTAGTAGAATATAAAAGGCAAGTGATGCACAATGCAATTGCTCACCAATGCGACCGCTGCCCCCCAGCCAACTCCCCCCAGTTTCTATACTGAGCATGACGCCCTATGGTATGGAATAGCCCTTTGGCCAGCTGGGGTCAGCTGTCCTGGCTGTGCCCCCTCCCAGCTTCTTGTGCACCCGGCAGAGCATGGGAAGCCGAAAAGTCCTTGACTTAGTATAAGCACTACTTAGCAACAACTAAAACATCAGTGTGTTACCACATTATTATCATGCTAAATTCAAAACACAGCACTATACCAGCTACTAGGAATAAAATTAACTCTATCCCAGCCACAACCAGGACAACCTGCTATCAGTGTTTAGGTTTGTGTGTCTACAAATTCTCTTTTGTTATATTCAGAGTGTAAATGAACTTGTCATTCAAGTTATTAAGGGGATGTCATTAATTACCTTATTTTGGGAAAATCAGTACAGAATATGTAAAACAAATGGAATTAAAATGCTTTTCTGATGAAGAATTTATAGCATGAAAGATCTATAATCCTAGCTCTGGAATATATTGGCAAGTTGATACTATATTCAAAGGAGGGAAGGGGAGTAGGTTTTGCATTTGATGCAATCAGCTAGCTTCTGAAGTGACTCTTCATTTTAGTAACGACACTTTTCCAGCTGCCTTTTCAGAGTGTGAATTTCAATAATAAGTAAAAATTAAAAAAAAAAGGCACATTATAGAGAACTAAGCTCCCTGGAAATACCACATTTGAACTCACAAGCCTCTTAACATCCTTTTTATATCCTGATGGTGTAATCACTGTATTTTTGTCCTTAGCCAGCAAGTAATTTAGCATTAGTGCCTCACCTTATTTAGGGCTGTTGCAAAAGACTCCCGATTTATGGTAAACGTAAGAGGTGAAGCTAAACCTGTAGAGACAGACAGTCTAAAGTTAGGAAGGGTAATGGAAAGCATTGTACTTAGAGCTAAAAAGGAAAATGGATAGCATCGTGGGAACAGATTACTGCCAGGCTATTCGGTTCTTTAGGAGGGCTTGCCTATTTAGTAGTAATAACCATGATAGCCAAATTTTGCTTTCAGTTTTAACTATGAAAATCCATACAACTCTGTAATTTTTGTTGGCATAAATAACATCAGATTTTTCCCCAGATTTTTTTTTATTATTTTAAATTTTACGCTTTTTGAAAACTGACCAGTTTAAAAATGACTGAGGCAAAGTTTGCAGTCTTTCAAATAAGAATAAATTCCTGTTTGGATTTAGAGCTTCCAGGACTAATGTGGACTTCCAGGACAATTCAGACTCACGAGATACTTGTTGCAGAATCATTAGGTTTAATGATTCTGCAACAAGTATCTCGTGAGTCTGAATTCAAAATCTCATGTTGGATGAAAGCTTTCCTGTAAATAACAAGTGGACAATTGATGAAGGAAAAGCTGGTATGACCATGGAGATGTGTGAGTCCCTACTTTTTAGATCTGATAGCATATTGTTAGAGATGTTGTCTACAATTTTAAAAAATTTGGGTTAGACTGTTTTGGGCTTGCTATGCTATGATCAGATTTGTACCTGAACCAAAAGACTCTGAAAGAAAGCTGTCAAAAGTGCACTTCAGTGTCTTATATAGGAAACTAAAGCACTGTTTATGGTTGGAAAAGAGAAGATGTGAGATTTCCTGGTTGCAGAGAAAATACCCTTGTTTGAATCTGACAGGGACACAGAGACAGGGGTGTGACAAAGGGCAGACAAATAGAGAGGGTCACGGGCAACTGGGATGACGGGTTTTCAGCTGTCGTCTTTGTGAAACCAAATTGCAATTACAATTTGCTATTCAGTGATGGATAAATAGAGAAGTATAATAGAACCTATTTTTAATATGTGGTTATGTAGTTAGCTGCTGGATTTTAAACTATAAGCAATGTGTATTTTATCTCCACGGGTAATGGGCTTGGGTACTGCATGTGCCTGTATGACTAATACAGTATCAGCCATCAGCGAGTGCCAGGAGTACAAGAGCACTGGAAACTGAATTCTTGAATTCTTGTCCAGGGAAGGGTATTGATCTCTATTTTTAAACGGTCTCTTCAAAAAGGCAATTCTGGGACCCATGCAGCATTTTTATTTTTTTACTTGAAGAGGACTTACAGGATGACATTATAATATAAAGGTGTATTTGCTGCAACAGATGAAAGAACTTAGCTGAAATGGAAGCACTGAATAGAGACCGTACTTGGCTACACGTGGGAAAAACATCCACTGCTTGGTTCATGTGCATCCATACAATGCCAGAGGATAGATGCAAATAACCTGTTTGCAATTCCTCACACTTCATAGATATTTGCGATTTGTATCATTTAGAACTGTCATATAAAACTGTCCCCAGCAGAAAAAAGTAAGGATATATTGCCAAAAGTTATTCTCACTATAAAGACCTGCTTGTAATTTTAAAACAGTTGTGGGACTAATTTTTTTCTAATTGCACAGCAGAAGCTCAGCCTAATTTCAGTAGAGTCAACCTTGCTGTGCCAGAATCAAACTGACAGAAAGAGAGGTGAGAATCAAGCTCACTCCGTTTTTTCTTACTTCACAATCAGTGATCTTTCCAAAATAATTTTGGCAAATTATGTTTATCAAATTTATCAAGTTAAAATGCATGAACTGCATTCAGACACTTAAGTTGAGCATTCCTGGATTTCCAAAGTGACTGGAGACCTGACTAGGTAATGGGAAGACGAACAACCCAGATGTGTGAACATACTTAAGACTACCTGGATTCAGTTTATGCTTATCTGGAAGATGACACTGCTTCTCTCAGAGCCTTCATGAGAACACATAGTTGAAATATAGGAACTTTTTAAAAATGTTGCATAGTTATGAACATTGCAAGTGCATGCTGGAACATTGCTGTTGTGGTCCATAGCCCCGGGCCCCAATACATGGGGTTATACACAGGCAAAACAACAGCGAAGGTCCTGTTGCCCCCAGCTAACAACCCACCTGCAGCCTCGAGTCACCACCTGTAAGCTCCAGTTACAATCACACGACTCAAAGGGATCAATTTTCCATAGCCCAGCTGAGTGACCATCAGTGGCTCTGACGTGTCCATGAGAGTACTGAGCCAAATTAAAGTCTCACTTTTGCCAAAATGGTGGGGTCCTGCTCCTCCTCACAGCTTGTGGTCCTCACCTCTGCGCTGAACCCTGATACTGTGCCAACTGCAGAGCAGGAGAGAAGGGAGGGGGGTTATGGGACCCTCCCATTTTGGCTAAGTGAACCGCTATTTTGGCTCCGTGGTCTGTGGAAACACATCAGCACTATTGGACAGACCCAGCTGCGGAGTAAAACAGTCCTTAAGTAGCTTAATCCTCTAAGTTTTACTTTGTAGCCTATAGCAAGGACAGTAGGCACCTCAGCTAACTGGAGAGGGGTCATTAAAGTGAGGTTACTCACAAGCTCTGTCACCACTGTTCTTACCAGGCAGCTCCGATCAAGGTCACATAGAAACCAACAGACATTGTACATCTGGCCTATCTGTTGCAACAAAAGTTGCATAGCTGGAGTGGAGTAAAGGAAAACAGTAAATCACATGAAAAAATGCTCATCTGAATGCATCAGCAAGAGCTGGAGTACACGCAGTGGTAGAGTAGATACTCACCGGCATTAACTTTTATTCATGTAAATAGTCCCACTGAAACCAAAGTGAGAACTGGAGTGAAGACGTTGTGCATGTTGTGTGTTGGAAGGCTCTGTAATCTGACTCAGAGTGACTAACCATGGTATTTTAGCATGAACAGTTGGTGAATTATTTTTGACCCAGATGGTAATAGGCCCTCATCAAATGTTTGGTTTGATTCATGCTAGCTGAATGGCTCTGCTAACAATGCTGTCATTTTGTATGAAAAAATGGTTTACAGGTTTACGTGATTTAGTATAACTCTCTGTAGATTTTGGCACTGTTTCACACAAAAACTACTCTTCTGCAAATGATTTTCTAATGGAATGCCCCAGTATCTTATCTATTTCCAGCTCTCTGCCATTACCTGTCACAATATTTTGCATGATGGCAACATGCCAAGAGATGCAATGTCATGTTAATAATTGTTAACATATCATGTATACTTCAGGGCAGATAGCCAAAGTGATAGTGCTTTAAAAATAATAAAAATTTTTTTTTCTTTTCATATTTCTTGTTCTCCAGCACTTTTCATTCTATAGGCTGCTTGTTCTTCTTCTCTCCTTGTTCTCAGTTGCTGAAATATTATTTTTTTGTGACCACAAAATAAGGAGCAGTGTATCACTAGTCATCTGTAAACCATAATTTAAAAATCCATGCTTTGGAAGTATGTTAATCATCGCATCTGATAAGCTTTCTACTGGCTTGCAGTCATGTGTTAAACAAATACAGTTTTTCTTTGCAATTTTTTTTTAATTGCTTGCAGGGCTTATCAGCATCTGCAAAGGTAAAATACTTCAACTCCCTAGCAAGCTGCATGATTTCCAGTTAGTTCTACATCCTTTTGATATCAATCCCATGTGCCTATAACATGTTCTGCTAAATACACATTGACGTTGAGCAAAATATGCACATGCAGAATGATCACTTGGGGGGGGCTGTGAATCTATTTTAACCAACTGCATTTACTAGTCAGTAAAAACTCCCTTTATAGGCAATGAAAAGAAACCATCCCCTCCAGAGGGGCCACCACCTCTGTTTAAGACAAGTGAGATCAATTGCTCTCCCTGAGTACCTGTTTTTCTTTGTAAAGTCACTTTAAAGGGAGACTAGGTGGCTGGCTCAGGTCTGACCCATACTTACAAAGCGATATGATTTAATTAACTTAGCCATAGACTGTTAACTGAAGTGTGGTGCAACGTATCTCAGTGAGATGATATTCCATACTCAGGGCTGAATAAAATAGTACTTGGGTAATCACTTATTAAGCAGGAATGGTTCTTACAAGGTTTAGTCCAAGTCTGCAAATTCATCATTCAAAACACATTAGTAAATTATAACTTATAACCAACCTGATGGCTGGAATTGCTTGTACCACCACCCACACCACCAACCTCTGTTTATTGAGTTTAAGGACGGCATCTAGCCGGGGCTATGCAGCGTGATCACAACCCCAAAGCCAAGTGATCCTGGAGTGCAGAGAAACTTCAGACCCAAATCTGGAAACCTAAGTCACATCTGAGACCCTCTTTAGCATTAGTCAATAAAGCATGTCCCATAGCTTGTTGCGTGGTCATCACTTGAAGCAAATGGATTATTTTGTCCCTTCGGAAAAGCTGTATACCCAGGTATCATCTCCATTGCTTATTTCAGTGTACCTCAGCACAGTCAGTCATTAACTGCAGTTGTATGGCGTATATTACTTCTGCTCAAATCCACACAAAAAGCTATTTTTAGCATATATAACTGAATTGAATTGATACAGCACAGTTCTCAGCAGGAAACTTCTCTGCATGGCATATACTTTGTACCTGGGGAGACGTTAGCTACACAGCTGTATTCGGAGTAGTGTGTGCATTTACCTGCCCTAATGACTTGACTTCCCTGCGAAGAGCAAAAATGGTAACTGAGTTACAATATATTTTTGAAGCCATATAGGACTCTGTACTAGATCTCTACTCCACTCTCCAGTATCTATAATGAAGATTACATCTTTACAAAAGTAAAGATAGATTTCTATAGATTTCAAAAGTGAAAATATAGATTTTTCTATACCAGTATAGAAAAACCTCAATACCAAACCACTAGAGAACAGCTATAAATATAGACTCTAAAGTGCAGAAGGAAGGATGTTTACAAGTACCGAGAAAGAAGGATAAAGTCTAAGGCGGCTTAGGCCTTATCCTATAAACCACTTATTTGTGGGCTTCATATATTACATTCATAAAAGATGGCCTGAGCTGTGGGATATCTTCTCCTCGTCAACGTGTAAGAGACCATTCACAGAGTATTGAGTTCCTCACATCCTCCCGCATGGTGGGGAGAGACGATTCAGTGAACAGACCCTGACTGAATAAATGGGCCAAGGCTGTGGTCCATTTCCTAAACAGTTCAATCTTCCCAAATAAGAAACTACTGAAGGACCCCATGGACATGGTGCAATGTTGTTCGTGCCTGGTGCTGCTTATCCTCCCCGGAGGACAGGGAGGGAGGCAGCATCGATTGTAGCAGTCGACAATCTATGTACCAAAAAAAATAATCTGGAGGAAACTCCGGTGTTAGCTGGCTGCATCTCAAAGGCAGGTGGATCCAGACAGGCATGTTACAGAGGAGACCGCACCTGACAGAAGGAAGCGTTTGTCTGGGCTGATTAAAGCCTTCACAGCTTCAGGAAAGGAAAAAACCTCTACCACCGGGAGGTGATGCCTGCGTGGAGGAGGAGCTGGAGCGGTGAGCTCGTTCCTGTCCCTCACGTAGCAGCAGCTTAAACCAGTTGCTAAGCCAGGTGTAGAAGGACATCATTTTCCAGACGCCTGAGCTTCCATGCCTCCCCGCTGCGGAGTATTCACGGCCCCTGCACCGCCTTCCCCGGCAGGCAGGAGCTGGGCGCTGCAGGGCGGCCACCACAGGGTGTCACCCAAGGACCAGGCTGGCCCCGGCCGGCGGCACCCTCCCGCTGTGGGCAGCCGTCCTGCGGAGAGCTCCGGCAGGCAGCTCCGGCCCCGCTGGAGAAGCAGCTCAAGGGGGGGCCCAGCTGGCCAGGACGGTGCTGGGTGGGTGGTGTGGGTGGGCGGCCGGCCGTGCGGGGAGCCTGCGTCCCTTCTGCCAAGGCTCTGATCTCAGGGCAAAGGCCCTTGGGCCGCGCAGCAGAAGGCAGCTCACCGTCGAGGCTCTCCGTGCTCTACCTGCCCTGACGCCACGCACAGCGGGCTCCACTCTTTTCTTTTTTCTCCGCTTTCATGCCAACAGATGGAGCAGGAGGAAACTCCTGAGTAAACAGCAGACCCCTGCTCTCTCCGGCGCTTACAAACGTCCCGAGTTGGAAAACTCACTGCACACAACTGCAGGTGACCAAACCGAAACGTGTAGTGATTGTATACTGCTACTGTAGTGCCCGTACCTGTACGGGAAAGCCACAAACTACGGAATTTCAGTCTCTCAAAGAAGAGAACTTTCATTTAGAGCCTTACCTGACACTAAAGCAATCTGCTGGCCAAATTGTCTCTGATTCAAAACATAAATGCAGTACATATCTGTATTAAATATTTAAAGTTTTCTTTTTCAAATAGCAAACCGCTGTTTTTTTTTTTTACCCTCCTTTTTTGGAAAGTAGTTTTGGAATCATTTTTTGCAGAAACTTTCCATAGACAGTTCCAGCCAGCATGGAAAATTTTATCCCAATCTTTATGTGTTGATCTTGACAGCAGAAACTAAATGTGGGGAGTGTCATAAACCATCTTTACTATAAGCCATCTTACTAGCTCTACTGGGGAAACTATAGCCACATAGTATCCCATAAACATCTGTAGAGCTGGTACTGCAGTTAAACAGGAGAGTAATGTTGTAGAATATTTCATTTCACTTCTTAGAAGACTACAGATGGGCCAGGATTCATCTAACCTAACTTTAGGTACCCCAGGTAAGATGCCCAATTAGGACCACCACCCAAAGCTCTTTTCTGAGCAGCGTCCCTCATTTTTTTCAGCTATCTGTAGAAATGTTTCACTGGAAGTGCAAGGCTGTACAAGAGTCTTGCGTTTTTTCATTAATTTCTACAGGCTTTTTATAAGAAGTGTGCAGAAGATGGGCACGGACTACTTTTCGAAAACCTTTCAGGGGAGAAATGGGCATCTCTTGCTTAAGGCCCAGACTGTCCTCCAGAAGTAACCGCCTGTTGAGTACACAGGGAGCACAAGAAAAATACTGTCGCTAAGAAGCTTCACTTATCTTCCTAAGGCTCATGAAAGGGTACATGGCTTATGGTACACAGAGATAAGTCATACAGTTAAACCACGTCAAATGTCTGAATTTATGTATTTAAATGTTTATATGTGTATCATCAATACACTCCATCCAAGAGGCATATGAGACCCCAGGCACACTCACCATACAAAATACAAGTGTTTTAAGGTTCATTGGGTTGACTGTTGCGCTAAGTAAAGCTACCCAAGCCGGTGGCAGTTACAACACTGCCACCAGCAGAAAATTTGGATGATTACTTCCATTTTACAAATTGGTGAAATTAAACCACAGAGTCACCTCAGTCGAAATAACACATAAAGCCTATGTCAGCTGGGATTTCAGGAGTCCTAACCCTTCACTTCTCAGTCCAGAGACTTTTCTCTAAAGGAAATATAGACCTTACAGACGGAATTCTGTAAAACAAACAAAACAACAAACAAACAAACCCAAAAAACAGCTGACTGCCATAGACTCCCTCCCTTCAGGCATGACTGTAATGCATCAAATTCAGGGAGATTAAAAACATGGTCAAATTTTTCACCTTTTCTATACTAAAAAATTGAGGTGACGTGTTGAATATTCATTGCTAGCAGTTGCAGATTTTTGCACAAAGCAGCAGCCGCATAATGAGCCTACACATGGTAGAACAGTTAAAATTACAATCAGACATTGTTTTTTAAAAGTAACCGATTAAAATAATACCCTACATCTTGGCAAAGATGAAAGGCACCCAAGGTACACCTCTGAGTCACTGAAGTTCCATACTTCTTAATTATTAATGACTCCAGTGGTTTTTTTTTCTTGAAAATGATATATAGTATTTAATGTTTTGTTACCCTAGGGCTGCAGTTCTCTGCTCATGTATCTGCACGTAGCACCTTGCTAATGCCTGGGAAATGTGAGGCAAAGATAATGCGTATCGCAAAACTTCGTCACTTAGCAAGTGCAGTTTCATTTTCTGTAGGAGCAAATTAGCACTGTATATTTTAACATCTCTAGTCTACAAGTCGTGAACACAAAAGATGTTTCAGGCACATTACAGCACTGGAAGACTTTGGAAGGCCTGTCAGTACATTGTTCAAAGAGTTATTGAGCACATGAATTTGGGACTGCTGCAGTTTGAGGCGGAGGTGGCTGCATCTCTTTCATACACTAACATGATCTGAAAGGACAGAGGTTTCTTGGCTGCTATAAATTAGCATTTTCAGCTCTGAGTGTGGTCTCCCAGACACAGTTTATAGCTGAAGCCACGCAGGTTTTTTTGTTCCTACATCCAACAGATAATAAAAGATGGAAAGTTACTGCATGCTTTTATCTCGGAAATATAATGAACAGAAATATCACCCCATGAGAGCATTGCTTACACTGCCGTTATCGCAGTGGCCTGAGAAACAGTTGACTCTGTCTAGGTTTTTCTCAGCAGCTGCTCGTTTTGATTCTCCGAATTGCTAAGACCACCAACTGCAGTAACTGGTGGATAATGGGTGCTGTAAACAAGGTGCAGACGCTCAGTCCCTCATAGAAGGAAGCATCCATCACTGTGCAGAAGAAATTGAATGGGATCACCCCAGAAGAAGTGGTTAACTTAATTCTTAATTCTTGGCTGAAAGTCCCTCTTGCAGGCCACCCAGCAGTACTCAGTAATAAAAACCTTAGTTTTAGATGAATAGTCTGTTTTACCCCATCCAAGTAAGCATATGATCAGTTGATGAAATCCGCCTCCCCGACACCAATTTTGGCACACTGGTAAGCTTTAGGATGCATTACACTGCCCCACACTATAGCAGCAATGTTTGATGCTCCAGGATGGGACTCCCAGGTTGGGAGTTTCCATCAGGCTTACACCAACCTGCTTTTAGCATTCGTCTGCAGCATAGTGCTAAAACAGCTCAAGTCTTCGTCATACAACTGACTGAAGGACTTAATTCTTCAAGTGTAGGTATGCTTTGTCCACACCAGAGAGCGGTACCTTCACTTTGCTAGAGGTAGAGAAACCCATTTTGAGGAAGTGCGAACATTTGTACCACGTAAGAGCACCCACATTGATACACGCCCCCTCAAACACCCACATTCGGAAGACCCATACACCCATATTTTGCCAGGGTGTATCCATGATAAGACGTGTATGGGTGAAGCTTGACGGAATAACCATCACACACCTAAGCAAAGTTACACAGGTATCTTAGCTGATTAGCAGCTCAGATTTGTCCTTACTTTTTTTTTTTTTTAAAAGCTGGCTAAAATTTTTCAGGGAGAAATCCTTTGTTTTAAAATAAAAACTGACAGAGTTTATGGAAGTATTTTTCAGGATTTTACTGCAAACCAATGGGTTTGGTCACAAAAAAAATATGATACATATAACCATGTTAATTATATTACATTACAATGATGGTATACATTACAAGTAAGTCTGTAAGTTTAAATATACATCTAGAGTTACAACTGAATGTACAGATCTTTTTTACAGTACATACAATCAGGAATGAAACCCCCCCCAAACCATAAATAATGCCCATTTTACAGATGACATCTTTTAAACTAAAAAAGAAAAAAAAAAAAAGAAAAAAGAAACCAACAGCTTTGACCGACTGCAGCTGGGGCATTTTGGTCCATAAAAACCCTTTCTAAAAATAGAAATCTTTTTTCATAGCAGCAATGCTTTCTTCAAGCATTTGGATACAAGTAATTGTGAGCCCATTTCAATAATTTTAGTTGACTGTATAGATTTACAAAAGAAATTTCAAAATTACACTTAATTTATCTTCCAAATATGGAAGAAACAAACAATGCCCCACATTGTGGTATCCTGCAAGTGTCACATTGATGCTTTAAACTAAGTCCATCTGTAGTACGCAGACCACACGCATACCATTTGTTCACATAGTAAACCCACATAAATGAACTGAGAAACACACTCTGCAACAGGGAAAGCTTTGGAGCTCACAAGATCTCATCAGAAAAAGGCACATTTCATAAAATCCTTATCACGTTCAGATAGATCTTCAGGCAAGGCTTTTCGGAGCACGATTTCAAAACATCTTGTTCTTACTCCTACGATCTGCCGTAGCAGTCTATGGCAGCAGTCACTCTTGTTTTTCTTTCCCAAGGAGACAGCACCACTTTGGGGGAAGAACAAATGGAAATGAAAAGCCTGTAAAGCTCATTTAGAGAGTGATGTGCTCTTCAAAAAAGCTTCCAGCAAACAGTGTAGTTGAAATTAAGGCTGCAAAGCTGCCGTGGTGGAAATGTGCAAATTCTCTTTCAAGATGACTGGTCAACTGGCAGTTCCACCAGAAGGCCAAACAAAAATGAAAATAATAGTTATTATTATTAAAAAAGAAAGAAAGAAAAATGTTCACAAGAAAGAGTCCACGGGTGGGGCATACGAGAAGCCCAAAAAAGCCTCAGCGGCTTCTTTGACGCTGGCGGTGATAAGGATGCTGTCTGGGGACTGGCCGATGGAGTTGGGGACTGGCTCATCTGTAAACTCCGGATCGAAGTGTCGCAGGTCACTGGGGCCACTCTGTGGAAAGGACAGAAATGGAAACGTGCAACATTTAGACCCAAATGTTTTGTGAGTGCACAGTTCAATTCAAAATGGGGACAAGCACCCTTGTGCGGAGACTCACAGTGTTATCACCTTGGGCCCACTGTTTAACAGCCTTTGCCAGTTTTAGTTTGACCTTTTTTTTGTATCCTGCTGCATATTGTCTCACTAAAACCAAAATGATTCAATTTAATACGCTACCCTCCAGCTAAGCTTATGCAACAAAAGCCAAACGCAAACACACCACCCTGCCATGCAGCAGTTTGCAGGGGAGGACTTTGATCTCTGGGCCAGTTATTAAATTTAGTTTATAAAATGCTCAGAAAGTGAAAGAGAACAACCTCCACAACCAGATCCCTCTCTTTAGATGTTAGTATCTGACAAGCCAAATGTAGCTCTGCCCTTGAGAAGCTATTTGCTTTCTACACCTTACCCCTTTGGTAAAACAGGGATGCTGGGGATTATTTCAAAATAGCCATGCAAATGAAGCATTTGTGAGAGGCCACAAAACCCAGCTAAATTTAGACTGTCCATCAGCAAAAAGCCAGCTACAGCTTATTTATAACCTTGCCTGGACAGCCACAAGGGAAGGAGAAGCTGTGTTCCCCAAACACAGCCATCCGGCCAGTCCCCCCAGCTCCCAGCCACCCCACAAAGACAAGGGGGGAAAAGACACTCTCCATACATTCTATAATTAGAAGTGATACATACCACATTTGGGTTAAAAGGGGGTGTAATCTTCTTATTAATGAGATCATCCCAGTTAATTGGGGAGAAGAAGATGTGATTCTTAATCTCCATCTGTTACAGAAAGAAAAATAGATTAATTCAGACCCAAGCTAATGTAAGCAGTATGCCCTAGTCATCCTCCTGCGCTGCTTGCAGGCACTAGCTGGTTTGCACTTACAAAGTCCTCCTTGGCGCCAAGCCTCTTTGTCCTATCCTTCTGCAAAAGGCCTTCCAGGAGATGCCTAGCCGAGTTGGTAATATTTGGCTTCAGCTGCAAGGGTTTGTTCAAGATGTTGTCATACATTTCTGCCGTGTTCCTGCTGTAGAAGGGTGGCTGTGGGAATGGGAAAGGAGAGACTCAGGTTAATGAGGTTAATGACAGGTGGGCACGGGGTTTCTTGGTGGGAAAGGACAAGTAAGCTAGCTTGATCTGTCACGAAAGATTCATTGCTTACCAGGCCATAAAGCATCTCATACAGGACTGCTCCAAGGCACCACCAGTCCACAGTCCGGTCATAGGGCTGCTTATGAAGAACTTCAGGAGCAAGATACTGTGTAAGAAAAGGAAGAAAGCCGCGTTAGCCAAAGGGATCTTTATAATTAGGAAAGCCTCACCATTCTTGAATGAAAGCAGCTTACTGCATCCCAGCAATATGTAAGCTACCGGAAAGCTACAAGCTCTTTATAAACAGGGAGATGGCTCAAGAGCTGTTCTCTCCTGCTCAACAAGCTCTACGTGTCCTACACGTCCTCACTGGCAGCCTGATATTACAAGACCCATAATACCCCCTGCTTGTCTAACCAGCCATAAATATACATGGGAGATGTCAGTTTTCACTGACAAGGACAGCGCTTGCTGCCGCTCTGCGAGTGGCGGGCTGAGGGCTGGCCGTACCTCTGGTGTGCCGCAGAAGGTGGAGGTCGTGCCATTGTGCTCAATGTTTTCTTTGCAGAGTCCAAAGTCAGTCAAGACAATGTGCCCCTGCGAATCGAGCAGAATATTCTCCGGCTTCAAGTCGCTGTAGGAAGAGATGAAAGAAGACAAGCGTTCGTTAGAGGAGCTACAGTGAGAATATTTTAGGTGCAATTGTTTACATAGCTTCACTAAGTCACGAAAAAATATTAAAAGCAATTCCAAGCTCATATTGAGATCAACTTTTTAATGCTTATTCAATAAAGCATGTGGTTTTTTTAGGCCAACAAACTGAACAAGGTTGCTTACCGATAAACAATGTTCAGGGAGTGCAGGTAGCCTAGTGCACTGGCAATTTCAGCAGCGTAAAATCGGGCTCTCGGCTCCAGGAAGCAACGCTCCCTCTGGAGATGGTAGAACAACTACAGGAGACAGAGAGAACAAAGTTGAGTAAGCGGCGGGCGCCAAAGCCTGTTAACAATGCACTTAATTAGACTCAACATATATAGGGAGGGAGAACAATAGCAGGAAATGGCCTAACGATCCTTTGGTAGTTCAAAACTTGGCAGGCTGGAAACACTCAATCTAGTAACTTTTCCCCCATGACTTTTCCCCTTGCAACTCTTTTTTATTTAAAAGGAAGGGTGAAAGAGTCTACCCTGCCACCCTGCACATGATAGGAAATACTATTTCATTTTCTTACTGCTTACCTCTCCACCATTGATGTAGTCTAGGACAAAATACAATTTGTCTGCAGTTTGGAAGGAGAAGTGAAGCCCGACCAGGAAGGGGTGTTTCACATTTTTCAGCAGGACATTGCGCTCTGACATAATGTGCTTCTCCTGAAAACATAAGAAATCATAAATGTTTAGTACACTTGCTTAGTAATAGAAGTAAAAATATATTTGATGGACATGGCATCATGAAGAAGCAGCTTACCTCCTTCTTCTTCAGGATTGCTTTTTTCTGCAGGACTTTAACAGCATAGAACTGTTCTTCTGCCTTATGCCGTGCAAGCAGAACCTGAAAGAGGATAAAATCCCAGAACTGAGCAATACTGAAATACAGAACAACTTGTAAACACAACTGGAAACAAGCCTTTATGTTAACTGCTGAACACTGCTACATCCCTCTGGTTCAATGTGCAAACCCTTTGCTGGAAATGCCTAACGCTATTACCACTCTGGCAGATAAATCTAGCCCAAAGTTTTTATGGCTAGTTCCCTTCCCCTCCAAAAGCGAAGTATATATTCTTCCCAGAAGATACCACCGCCTCTTCACTCCCTTGCTCTTCTATGACTCTTTCAAACGCAGCACGCTGCTCCCTCTCCCCACAGCTACGCAGGGAGCCAGGCACTGGGCAGCGGGGCATGCTCACGTCTGGTTTGAACGACCACCATTTACCAAAGCCAGTACAAACCCAACCCTCAGGCATTACATACAAGACCTGAAGAGTAAATAAATTACAGCGAAAAGAAGTTAAGATTTACCTTCCCAAAACTGCCTTTTCCAATCACTTTTAAGAAATGAAAGTCGGATGGTTTGGCATGTGGGTTGGATGACGGACCAAGATTGATCTGCTGTGAAGGACTGGGCTAGAAAAATAAACAGACAGAAACCACACTTATTAAAACAGCTTGGTAGTGAGAGTCTCAATGATGTCTCTGTTTTAAAAATATAAATAAAGTGACCTTGAAAGTCAAGATTAGCACTCTTCTTATCACTGAAAATTTAATCTTGACCTCTGCCAGATATCTTAAACTATCAGATACTGCCTAAGAGGAGTGTAACAGCCACAGTTTACTTAAAAGTTCTTGTTGAGGTCTTAGCCACATTCCATAATGAAGTAACAATCAATAAAGCTTATTTTTAAAATGTTTC
Organism: Ciconia boyciana; assembly: GCF_034638445.1. Lineage (NCBI taxonomy): Eukaryota > Metazoa > Chordata > Aves > Ciconiiformes > Ciconiidae > Ciconia > Ciconia boyciana. Next base: position 64,194,562 of record NC_132936.1, read on the forward strand.
CTCCATGTGGGGAAAAAGTTCCAGTCTAACTTGATAACTCTTTTTCCCCACTTACATCAGAGTGCTATGAGCTGAACTAAATTAACACTCGTGATGCTAATTTTACTACGCTTCTATTACTGGCTGATTTGATGTTCTAAAAATGCTTCACTGAGTAAAATCTACTTACCGGAGGAGAAGGATCAGCATTCATAAGTTCAGGCTCTTGAGGCTGGGAGATTTTCAAGATAGACTGAACTTCAGGGCTGTAAGGGTAAGAGCATGCATGATTAGGAGAGTTACCAGAAGCATCAGGCAGATTTTTCCGCCAGAGGGCATGCACGGATCGTGAAAGATGAGTTTTGGTTTGGGCTATTACAGGAGGCAACCGAAACAATCTATTCGATTTAAGGAGTAAAATTAATCTACAGAAGGTAAATTCTGTCATACAAAAATATGTATTTATACTGTAAGTACAGTTCAAAATAGGGACGGGGCTCTAGAAATCCCATCCAACTGATTTCTCCCAAACCCAGCTCACGAAGGTTTGTTGCCAAGTGAGTAATACCTCAAGAAGATCAATTAACTCTTCCGTAACAGTCATGCCTGCGGCATTCCAGTAAACAAACATTATTTTTTTAACTCGATCTCGCAATATGTAGTGATATTGGTGACTGAAATCCGGCCTAAATTTCTGATACTTACTGCTTGCATGCATAGGAATTGGTGGCTATCTTCTGAATGAAGTCGTTTAGCCCCATTCTTCTCTGCTTCATGAAAGCTATACAGTAAAAGGAGAGGGAAAGGAGAAATAAAATCATTAAACCATCCTGCGAGAAAAATCACAGCCCCCCGAGCATCCTCGGAGAAGCCCCCCCGCCGCTCACCGATGAGGATGGCCACCATCCCCCTCATCTTCGAGTAGGTCAAGGTAGGACCAGACGCCTCGGCTGCTTTCACGGTCATTTTGGAGCGGTGTGGGGGATAAATAACGAGCGTACGACACCACCAGCTCCCAGCACCGCACTGCCTCAGCGAGGCACCCGACGGCGCTTAAGTGGCGGCGGTGATGGGCGGGACAGGGGCGGGGCGGCGACGATCGTGTCGTCGTGTCCCCCCCCCCCACCACGACGTCCGAGGACGTCGTGGGGGGTGGACGACGACACGATCGTCGCCGCCCTTGCCACCTCCCTACCTGGGGCGCACCCCCCGGGGACCCCCCCCCCCAGCATCCCCACCGTGCAGAGCATCCATGAGCAAACGCATCCAATCCCTTTTGGGTTTTTTGCACAGCAAACTCCCTTAGCCTCGTCTCCCTCTGCCCTCCTTTCTTTTTCCCGGCCCTTCTTTATTTTTTTCGCCGTCATATAAAGTTGAAATCTGGCTCTGTCCTGGACAAGCACCTCTTCCTAAAGTGTGTCCCCCTCGTCCCCCCCCGCCGCAGCCCGCGTCCGCTCCCGGGCCCCGCCGCCGGCCCGTCGCCCCGGGCGAGCGGCGATAAGGGACGCTGACGTTTCCTTGAAGGAGGCGCGGTGACTCAGGAGAACAAGATTTCCTGACCGGTTTTCAATAAAACAAACAAATGTCCCCTCTGTGCATTGCCCTGATCCCGGCTGAGACATTACTTAAAGGGAAAAGGCAAAAAAAAAAAAAAAAAAGGTCTTTTTTTAATGCCAAAAAGGGAAACAAGGGGAAAAAAAATAATCCCAGTCCTCTGAGTCCTCTGAACTTGGAGGAGAGGGCAGAGATCTACTTCTAGAAAAGGTGGGGAGGTGACCGAGGACTGGACAAGTGCAAAAGGGGAAAAAAAAAAAATCCCAGAAAACAGCCCCGCTTCGCAGTTTTTGTTTCCACTGTACACGCTCACTCGGGAACACCGCGTACCCGGCACTCAATGGCCCAGCCGCTGCCTTGCGGGCGCACCGGGGGCGCGCCAGGAGCGCTGGTGCATGCACGAAGCACAAGGTGAAACGATGCCGCCGGGGACCCCCCCGCCCGGGGGACGCAGGCAAGGACGGCGAAGGGGACCACGGCCTCCCCCTAATCCTCCCCCCGGTGCGCACCCCCGCTTGCAGCCCTCGCCGCGGGCAGGCGCGGCCGGGGGGTGCCGGGCTGCTCCGCGCTACAGGCGGGTGGAACTTTCCACCCGCCGGGGCGTTACTTACGCGCGTATTGCGCCTGGCTGCCTGAGCGAAGGGCGCTGGGCTGCGGCCAGCGGCTCCAGCTGCAACATGCCCCCGTCCTCCCCCCGTCCGGAGCCCTTTTTTTTTTTTTCCTTTTTTTTTTTTTTTCTCTACACCCGCTGCTGCTGCCTCCCCCCGCAACCCCAGCCGGCCGCTGGGCGGCATCCCTTGGCAGCTGCCGGCATCGCCTGCCTCGGGGGGGGCGATGGCAGGCACCCCAGCACAGGGGCCGTCAAAGGCTGCAGCTCACGCTGAGCAGCAAGACGGAGGACTTGGAGGAGAGAGAGAACCCCTGCGAGGTGGGCACAGCTCTTACAAAGCGCTGCAAAGACTTTACAAGCCAGAGAGCAAAGGGGGCTGTTTGGCGGCTCGGCTGGTCTCCGCACCGAGCCGCCGGTGTCCTTCCCGGAGCGGAGGGGGGCCCTGCCCGGCCCCGCCGCCGCGGTGCGGGGGAGTGCAAGGGAACCGGCGCCAGGGAAGGAAGGGGCGACGGGAGAAGCAAGGAAAAGCTGGCTGCGGCTGGCGGGGCTCTAGCTTCTCCCACTTGTTGCTTTCCTCACTCTGTTGCAAAAACTACCCCTCTCATTAATTGAAGCGGAGGCAAAAAACCCCCAAACCCGCAACTAACCAACCCAAACCCCCAAAACTTGATAGATGGGGATAGGAGCAGCCAACTTCCTCTGCCCCTTCTGGACTGCTTTCGGAGTGCTGCTGTTAAAAACTACTTGAGCCCCGCCGTTTTGAGGGCAACCGGAGTTCCCGGCCCCCGCCCGCTGCTCCCCTGGCATCTCCCTCCGGGCCCAACGACGTGGCGTCCCGCAGCCGGGCCGGCGGCCAGCCTCCCCGCCACGCTCAGGCCAGCTGGGCGCAGAGGCAAGCGTCTCCCAGCCCCCGGGCAGGCTCCGGCACAGCCTGCCCCGCTCTTCTGCACAACCTGCCGCGGGCTGCAGCCCGCTTCCCTCCTCCCCGCTGCGCCGCGGCCCCCCACGCTGCCCGCAAGCGCCCACGGCGCAGCCCGAGCGCGGCCCCGCCGTTGCCCGCCGCTGCCCCCGCTCCGGCCCGTTACGCCACCGCCCTCGCCCCCGCTTCGCACCGGTCTTTTTGCGAGGGCTCCGCTGCTCTTGCCAAGTCACCTGACCCCTTTCCGTGCCAAACGCTGCCCCGGCTGTACCCCGCACGCACCCCCCTGCATCCCCCGGCGCCCCGCTCCGCGGTGGCCCCGCTGCTGGAGGGGTTATTCCCCCGTGGGGAGCAGTCTTCCTGCCAGGGCAGGGTGTCCCGCCGGCAGAGCGGTGAACCCACCTTTCAGCGACGACTTCTCCTCTTTGCCCCTCATCTCGCTCCCTGCCGAGACCCCGGGCGCGGCGCGGCAGCGCTGAGGCTGGGACTGGGCTCCCGGCCGCCGCTGGAATCCCAAATAACTCCCCTTCCTGGCCGGGCGGCCCGCAGGCAGGAGGGAGGCGGCGAGGGCGGCGAGGCCGGCCGCCGCTCCCGCTGAGCCGTTTATGGACGCAATATCGAGGGCGGTTGACATGCAGGAGCGTTATAAAGTTCAGCACGGGCCGCCCCGCACACTCTGCCCCGTTGCAACATCGCCCTCAAAATTACAGTAATCAGCGCGCACACACGCACGGGCAGCAGCGGGGAGGGCGGGGGGGCCACCGGGCCCTGAGTGACCTGCCGGCAGCGGCTAACCCTGCCCCGCGGAAGGAGGCGCTGCCCGCGCTGCCCCCCGCCACGGCGCGCTGAGAGCGGCCGCGCACCCACGGCGCCGGCCCTGCGTCTCCCCCCGCCGCCCCCAAAGGCTCCGCGCCAGGACGGGCAGAGGCGGGGCGGGGGGCTGCCGCTGCCCGCGGGGGGCGGAGGGCTGCGGCTGCCGGCCGGGCTTCCCCGCCGGCCGGATAGCGCCGGGGCGGGACCGGCGCCCCGCTCCGACCTGGCACCCAGCGCCTTCCGCCGGCAGCGCCCCGGCGGCGCCCCCCGCCCGCGCGGCTCCGCTCCCCCGCCGCCCGCCGCGGCCCGGCCCGGCCCGGCCCGGCCCGGCCCGGCGCCGCGCACCCCCGGCCGCGCCCCGCCGCGGGAAGCCGGTGTCCCTCCGTCCGTCCCGCCGTCCGTCCCTCCGTGCGGCACCCACCTGCCGGCTCCCGCAGCCGGCAGGGCCCTCGCCCCCTCCCCGTGCTGGAGGTGCCGCTCGTCCTCCGGCCCGTCGGCCGGCGCTTCACAGCAGGGGCGTTTTTAATGTGGAAGGGAGGAATTCCTCCCAAGGGCTGAATTACTATTATTTATAATTCACGCCGCGTTTTAAAGTCAGGAGCTGGGTTCTCAGAAGCCCGGGGTTTGGCTTAAAAGCCTGGGTGTCCTAAGATTGCGTTTCAAAACTTTTCTCTACGACGGTAGCAGCAAACACCTTAACAGTTGAAACGGGCGAGAGAACACAAGCGAGGGAAAGGTACCCGAAGATCCCCTTATTCAAAAGCTGAGTCTTATAGAAAAGCATCAGACATTGTGAAAATCTCAATAAATTGGAAGGGTTTGCATCGGTAATTTGTATAGTCAGTGTTTTAGGAGTGTACAGCTAAAAAGTAAATACAAGAGAAGAATCAAATTACAGTGATGTTCACACTCGTGTTACTTTTCTCCCTCAGGCTAAAATTTTGACAAATTGTCCTGAACTTCTAAATTAATAAGTTTTCAAAGCAAAGTGAATAAAAATAAAGTAGGAGGTGGGCATTGAAAATAAAAAGGAAAGGGAGGTTCCACACAAGGAATATTTAAAGTTACAGAACTCCTTGCCCCGGGATGCGTGCACACCAGAAGTGTGGATGGGGTCAAGAACAGCTGGACAAATCAATAGAAAAAGAATGATTTGACTACAGCGTGTCAAAAGGCAGCGTGTCTGACCTGGAATATTCCTGGACCACAAATTCCTGGGAGCCAGGGCTGTTTTGGGGGCAAATCACTGAATAGTTGCCTGTTCTTGCCCTCTCCCTTAGCAGTGCACTGTCAGCTGTGCTGTTAACCAAGACTGACCTACATGCACCTTGGGCCCATACCTTCATTCTGATAGTCTTATATTGCACTTCTGAGTGGCATGATACTGTTTTTTCAGTCACAGAGTTTAACCAACTCACAAACCCCCCAAGAACTGCTGCTTACTGGCAAGAAGAAAGAGAACTGATTTGATTTGTAACCTAAGGTAAAGCATTTGACTCTGCCAAGTAACTATATTCCATGTAAAAGTAGGACTAGGTAAACAGATGCTCATCAAGATCTTCACCATGCCAGCATCCAAACCAGGGCCCCACTGCTGGGCTGTGAGAGATGCAGAAAGATACAGACTCTGCCGGAACCATGGGCGACCAAGGCATAAGGGCAGAGCAGGCATGACATGCTGGTTTACCAGTATGGGTAACCCCAGGGTCCTGTTGACACAGAGACTGGGACATGCCCAATGTAAAGCCAGGAGGGATGTGATTCAATTTGTCTTAAAGATTGAACACACGTACGTCACTAGTGTGGGGCTGTGTTGGCCAATGCAATTCAAAGCACTTTCAGCAGTAGCTGGTCTGTGGAAATTTGTCTCCCTAGAGAACTCTCACTGTTTGGAGGGTTTCTTCATCTGCAGTGGACAGACAGATATTAGTTTTGCCTGACAGTGTTTACGAAGCACACAGAAACTTTTCCCTCTTGCCCTTCAGGCAAGGTCAGAGGCTTCAGCAGCCCACATGGTAACTGGAATTTGTGAGGTCTCTTCCTCTGATTCTGCCCTGGTCCTCACTGCCTGCTGCAGAGGAAGATTTATGAATGTAATTCAGTGCCTCCATCCTTCAGGAATTAGATTCTCAGATAGCTTCTGAACTTCAGTTTGGCAATGAATTCAATGCTGAAGGAATGAATTCCTGCTTACTTATCTTGCCAAATCAAGACCTTAGGATGCAGCAGGTTGAACTGTTCCTAGAATTACTTGGCTGACTCTGGAAGGAAGCTTCCCAAAATTCTGCAAATATTTTCGGCAGTATTTGGCTTTGGGTTAATTAGACAAAGACGGAATTCAAGCCTTGGACTGCAGGAATGACATAGCCCCCAAATACAAAAGGAGATTGCACTCCTAACAGCATCTGTCTTCTGAAGCAAAATCTCAAAAGCTTTTCTTTTCCTCCTGTAAATCCCCAACAAACAAGTTATTGTCTCTGACCTTGTAATTAAGTTTCATGTGCAACAGCCAAAACTTTCAGTCAAGACCTTCAGGCTGCCCCCACAAATGATGTCTACAAGTAGCAGCAAATAGATAAGGAACCAAATAACAGCTTTAATAACAGCCTCAACAGAGATTTAAAATCAGGAGCTTTCGAATGCTGTCAACAGGTCTGCTAGACATTGTTCTGACAGGAGGTTTATTGGATGAAGCCCCTATTGATCTGGAAACATCTAATTGATTTCAGTGTCATATTTTGCCAAACACAAATTTGGAACGTCTTTTATTTCCCTTTTCTGATGCTTACAGAGCAGGTTTACTGCATTGTCAATAAGAGGCTTTAGTGCCAAGGGATTACGCTCACAGGATCACGGAGTGATGCAGGGCTGTACTGAGAAAAAAGTAATTCCCGTCCTTGTAGAAAGCAGTGGAAAATTACGGCATCCTTTAGATGCACTGACCTCTGGTTAAAACAGCTGATAAACAATGGCCCCAACTTCCATTTTAATTCCAGCACACTGATTTGAGTCTAACGGAGTTGTTGTCACTGTGGCTTTATGAGCAAATGTTGCAGGTATTTCAGCCCGTAGCCGTCAGAGAAGGGTGACTGCAGAAGCAGCACATTTGTATGCCTCCCTCTGAGTGTGCCCCCCCGCCCCAGATTAGTGTAAGTCCTTGCAATGTTGTGTAGCCTCTCTAGCATAGAGTCCTCATAAAACCAGGTTGGATGACAGATACTTGAATTCGTTATTGTTGTTACGAACTTAAAATAATGTGCTGTGACTGCACAGAGTTTGGTCTTATCAGAACTGAATAATGCTAGTATGGTAAGGGAGATGAAAACATAAGACAGAAAAGTGATAAAAAAAGGCTCATGAGAAAAATGAAGATTCTTAGTGATGCTATGAATTCAGTCTGCTGGTCTCCTTTGGTCACAAGGCAGCCTAATGTGAGGAGCTGGTACGTGCTCCAGAACGAATAGTGTAAGCATGCACTGTCTGCTGACTCTGGCATGCAGATTTTCCTTCCAGAACTTTACCTTTTGAAGTATAATAGCAGAGATGGATTTAGGCATTTTCTATCAAGGATACAATCTGAACAAGTTTCCGTGTACCTCACGCTTGAACATATGTGCTAAAATACAAATATTATTTATAAATTTTATAATTTTTATATATATATATTTTATAGCTGATCTAACCTAGCTATCAGGTCATCTGTCTTTCCCTTATCTCTTCATCTAGTGTTCCACAAGGTGTTTGCTACCATGATATCTCAATGCCTTTTATGTATATACAAAACCCCCATAATCACCATTGTAGTTCATTATCTTAAAAGAAAAATCTCTTTAAGCCTGTAAGCCCTCCAGCAACCTTGGAGTTAAGGCACCAAATGCTGTAAATAGTGAGCAAATTAGTCAAAGAGAGGAATTTTTGCTAGAGAGACATTCAGCTGGCTGTTAACTCAAAACAGCAACTTGGACTCTCGGAGATGAATTGGATATGAAAACAGAGGCCTGCTAAAGGGAGGCTCACTCTGTCAGGTCTTAATGTTTTTCTTCTGGTGATACCACCATGTCTCTTGCCATCATATTGCCTGCTTTAATATTCCTTATTATTTCTAGGAGATTTTCTATCAGGAAGTGTAAGAGGCTTCCTGGGCAGAAGGATCACAGAATCACAGAATCGTATAGGTTGGAAAAGATCTTTAAGATCATTGAGTCCAACCATAAACCTAACACTACCAGGATGCACAACATGCGCAACATGCATGCAAGGATGCAGAACATGCAAGGATGCACAACATGCACGCTAAACAGGGCTTTATCTATAGGGATTTCTCTCCAGTGATCTATTATTTTAGGACATATTTGCCACTTAGTTATCTGGGTCCATTGCTTTCAGTGGGGTTATTACAGTATTTCTGAGGGTAGACTAATTAGTCTAAGCTAGAGGGTGAGGGAAGAAGCATTAATTTTGCCCTAGGTGACTGGTCCAAAATGGAGTCAAAATATGTATTTATATATTCAGTCATAATATATTTACCCTTCTTAAGTTTTGGCATTTGAGGTAGGCATATAGTCACCAAAGGTACCCTCCTTGGTGAGAAGAGACAAATAAGCACCCTGGAGGCAGCTCAGTGCATCTGTGGCCTGAATCAGGTAGTGTCTAATGTTGAGTTGAAGGAATTTGGGCCTGAAACCCACAGGTAGGTAGAGGCGTTTTTCAATCACAGGTGATTTTTTTGTTATTTCTGAAGCTTCACATGTAAAAGATGTGGAATTATTTTAAAGGATCATATTGTCAACATACCCTGAGAGCTGGTAATTTTTTTCCTGATTTATATATATTTATATAAAAAGATAAAATCTTAGGGCCTAAGTTTAAATACCATACGTGATAGGCAGAGATTCCTGACCTGCTGCAGTCCAGTCTAGCTATGGACCTGGGAGAAGACTTGTAACATTGGTATAATGCTCCATAGTGCTCCTCAAGGATGAATTATATATCTTGGCTTTAAGCTAGTAGCCCTGCATGGTTCTGTGTTGTGCTGGATAGACAAGGCATACCAGCTTTCTTGAAATTAGTTGACGCTATCTTGCCTTGCATTGTGCCTGATATCATCTCGGAGAGATGTGGAAGTATTAGTTCTATTTTATAAAAGTGGGAATTAAACCACAGGGTAGACAATGTGTCTCCTCTGAGGGAAGTCTGTGGCAGAACCAAAAATTAAGTGCAAAGTTAACTTTCTCCCATTCTAATAACTGGATTAAGATTACTGTACAGCAACATATATTCCATATCTGCCAACCTCATTTGCGCAATTACATGCACTGTAAACAGATGACTTAGGATGGCAAGAGCCAGAGCAGGCACTGCAGGCATCTGCTGTACCTTGGTGGAATCACAGAATCACAGAATTGTATAGGTTGGAAAAGACCTTTAAGATCATCGAGTCCAACCATAAACCTAACACTAGGAAGACCACCACTACACCATGTCCATAAGCAGCTCATCCAAACGTCTTTTAAATACCTCCAGGGATGATGACTCAACCACTTCCCTGGGCAGCCTGTTCCAATGCTTGATAACCCTTTCGGTGAAGTAAAATTTCCTAATATCCAGTCTAAACCTCTCCTGATGCAGCTTGAGGCCATTTCCTCTTGTCCTATCGCTTGTTACTTGGGAGAAGAGACCGACCCCCACCTCTCTACAACCTCCTTTCAGGTAGTTGTAGCGAGTGATAAGGTCTCCCCTCAGCCTCCTTTTCTCCGGGCTAAACAACCCCAGTTCCCTCAGCCGCTCCTCATCAGACTTGTGCTCCAGACCCTTCACCAGCTTCATTTCCCTTCTCTGGACACGCGATCCTGCCTAGATATCTGATATTACTATAGCCCTGGTTCCCTTCCCAGTAGGAGCTACCGATCACAGTGAAAAATGTGGGACTTGGAAACACTGACACCTAAAAGGTTTTCTTGTGATTCGAGAAAGGACCTGAATCCACATTTGTGGGGAAGGGAAGGAAGTATAACTGTATCCACACTGAACTGGCAACTGGTAGCATCACCTGCCACCGTCCAACATGTCGGAAATGCCAGGAAAGTGCTTTTCCCACAGCACACTATCACCACAAATAATATTACTGTAAGACAAAAAAAGTCCCACAGCTGTTTCGCAGGCAGACACAGAAAGAAAAAGCCACAAACATCTGCAGCATTAATTTCTTTTTTTTATTTCCAGATGCTGTTTTCAAGCCTCTTCAGTCATTTACTGCACTGTGCATCTCTTTGTAGTATTCCAATTAGCCCAAAATTTTTTAACACCTTAAGCCCTAAAGTGAATTGGCAACCTTTGATATGGGTTTCATTTACTTTGATAGAAGCTGCCTTTACTTTTTTGTAAATGCTTTATGTAATTCCACAAAGAGAAGCTTAACTTCAGGCAGCCAAGCTCAAATGTTTTGGCCATAGGTTTACTAGCCTTCAGGACCAAAAGGATCTGCTACAACATCTAGCCTGGCTGTCTGTGTAACATTGACTTGCATTTGCTGCTACATAGATCAGGTCCAACAACTTTACCTCTGAGGTTTCTTGCCTCTTCCTCTTAACTCAAGCTTGGCTATCTCAAAATTTTCATCCAGTTCAAGGATAAGAATCAGGAGGTTTTGACAAGCACAGACACCCACCCATGCATAATCATGCAATAGACCACAGGCTGTGAGTCTATGACCTTTCCAGCCTTCAGCAAGGGCTTCCTTGCCCCAGTGCGTCTGCAGCTGCTCATCAGCATCCACATGGTGGGTGTTACCAACCCTTGGATCAGCTGGCAGATCTCCATGTGGGAGCTCCCACTATCTCACATTAGTCAGCCAGGTGATGAGCACCTGGGCACAGCCTCTTCAGCTGGCACAGCTGAAGCTGGAGGCAGATGTGTATCCCAGCCCGCTTAGTCAGTGTGCAAGGCAAACAGTAAGCGTAGTACCACTGATCTTACACACATTGGCTGCATTGTCATTTTAACCTCATAAAAAAAAGATAGAGATTTGGAAGCGTGCCACACTCCAGGTAGTTGCTGATACTTCTGTAACGCTTCCCATCAGAACCTTGTAACCCTGTGCTTTTTTCAGAAAATATCTGCATACAGGAATGGGGAAGAGCAGGTCTAGCGTATTGGATTACTGGTGAATGCAGTGTGACTGGTACATAATTCTCAGCGTGACACTAATCTCTATACCTGCAGTAAGATGAATGCAACACCTCTCTGCTCTGCCTAGCTGAATATCATGCATTGATCTTGCATACAAGACAGGTTTAATAATGCTGTAGAATATTCTCTTTGGGGGAAAAAAAAAAAAACGACCAGGAGAAAGAGAATCAACCTTGTCCATGTATTTTTAATAGGGCATTAGAAAAATTAACTCCTGGAACTGTGGCATGTTGCAAACATGTCTCAGCCTGCTGCAATATAGGAAACATTACTAAGCAGTTTGTATTTTGTCGGCAGTGGAGTTCTTTAGATATACAGATAAAGTTCCAGGTGAAGAAATTGAAGCATAAAGAGGTTAAGCAAAGCACTGTCCAGTGAGATAGAAGATTGAAAACAAGACTTTTGGCCTTTGGTGTTGTACTACCTGTGTAGACGGATGAACCACTGAGGGCAGATATACAGTTTAAATACAGAACGGCTATGCACAGTGTAGCTGCCAATGACAGCTTTAGTCACTTGCAAAGCATAACACTGAGGACTTCTCTACAGTTATAGGGAATTGTGTTACTAGTGCTATTCATGATTTCCACTTAGCAATGATTTTCACTTATGCATGTTTTTATCCAGAGCTCTTTAAGCCCTCACACAGGCAAATATTAACAGTGACATTTCAAAGAATGAAGAGATGGGGAAGTTGGATGACTTGGGTCACTGTCATATGATGAGCCTGAAATAGAATAAGCATTTTGTAGGGCTTGTGACTTTCAATCCCATGCTCAACTCGTTGGATATATAGCCCACCTCCTACAAAGCAAAACTTGACAACAGTTTTGCTCATTTGGTGACTGACCCAGACTGACTGACTGAAAACAACAGTTGAAATCACAGCTATTGGACTCTGAATCAAAATCAAATGCTGTCTTCTCCCAGTTTCCGTGAGGTTTGCAAATAAAGCTCTAGTTTTGACCCATTCTGCAATTTTGGGATTCTTAGCGCTTTTTACAGAAATGATGGATAGGCAGACAAGGAGCAGAGAAAGCAAGGGAATTTCTCAGAAAGGAAGAAAATATCTTTGTGCCAGCATTTGAGATATGAGAGTATAAAATACAAAATGAGCTGCATACGTCAGATTCAGCTGAGTAGTAACTCTCTGCATCTGCATAATGCTTTTTTGATTTCACTCTACCTGCTTCAAAATGGATAGTACGTGGTAGTAAAGTATGCTCAGCTTTGTCTGGAGATAGGACTCTGAAGTATTTTTTAGAGACCACGTTTTTCTAATCTTCAGTATTGTGTATACATATATATTTATTGCTGTGATTGTGTTTTTCATTTAATATATGTTTATTCTAGCTTCTTAAACTTTTCTAATTTGAACAGCGTACACAGAACTTGTAGCTCTTTCATCTAGACTCAGGTGCCACTGATGAAAGATCTGTAATCACTCAAGCCCCAGAGCATTCACCCTGGTTATTTCAAGTATATTTGTCTTTAGGTGCTACAACCACAACTAGTAAACTTCCAAGTCACTTTGGCTGTGTGAGTTGAGTCATAGAATAATATAAAAGGACTTCTATTCATGCATTTGTGCTCACTGGAACATACTTATATGTACAGTAATGACTAATGAACTAGTGAACACATTTGTTAAAGACAGCTTAATAGGAAAATGTGACTTGTTCTTGGGGGGGGAAGGCTGTTATGAAGTCAGAAACTGTGAGAACCAACATTAATTCATTTATATAATGAGCATTTTTTCTTTATATACATTTTTATTCTCAGATGTGGTGTTTTTAAATATTGAAGAATATTATGAACCTGAGACATCACGTCCCACTTTGTTGTATAAGCCTATTTGTGGCTGCCAGGATAGGAAATAAGCTTCTCTGAGCGTTTCTGAGTATCTTGTGCCTCCCCCTTTAACAGTATCTCTCAAATCCTGTTAATTCAGGGATTGCTTAGGTTTTTGGAAAACTATCCATGGACCACCTTGTACAACACAGCTGTAAGGTTTAAATTCACAAACAACTATAATGAAGCTAAGCTTTGAGTGTTCACTCACTTGCCTTTTTCAAGAATGTTTGGAGAATATTATGACTTTTATTTCTGTGTTTCCTTTGAAAAAAAGTCACAATTTTTCAGGTCACCATCCGATGTTTAATGACTACCAGTACTGCAGAGGCCACAGGTTGAGAAACACCTCTGAATGTTATCTGACACTGACCATTACTGGAGATGTAAGTGGACCTTTAGTTGGACTGAAGTGGCAATTCAAATGCTCCTAAAGCAATTTAAGAATGCTAAACTGATGAAAAACTGTTTGATCAATATGTTACAACTATTGACTTGTAAAAGGTCCTCTTTCATCACTCACTATCATTTTCCCGGAAGATCTTTAAATAGATTTCAAAATCACATTTTACTTTGAATTGGCTCGGCAGGCAGAAAAACAGGCTTCCAGGCTGTACGCCATCATTCACGAGCATGGCTCAGCATCCTGACACTTCTGCAGGGCCAGCTTACAAGAAATGTGGAACCACTGAGATGCTGAATTCTTTTCACAACACGAAATGTTTAGACTGCTAGGAAAGAAAAAAAAAAGGGAACTGGTGTGGGAGTGCGTGGGGAACTCCATATAGAAAGAGGAAGTATTGTGTGTGACTGATCAGGAAACGGGTGCAAAGCATCTGTTTTGGTAGTATTTTCACTTGTTTTGGGGGCATTTCCATAGTGAACTGGAATCTGGCCCTGCGCGTAGGTATTACTTCACTCCAGAGCGAAAGGCAGGCACTAATTTGGGGCGAAACACAACAGCTGTCAGCAGGAGCGCATAGCAACACGGCACAACAGCTGACGGCAGGATGCGCACGACGCAACATCCCGCTGAAACTGCGAGTGTTGTAGAGTCATTCTGGGCTGCAAGAATCACAAACAACTCTCTGACTTCTATAAAGTGAGAAAGCTATTTTCAAGGCTGTCTTTTCTGATGAGAATTGGTTCTCTTTTGCCTCCAAAAACTCTGGGATACAGTCCCATCTGCGCTACAAAAACTCCAGGGAAGTGTGCAAGGCAGCAAGGTGCGAACACGATGAAAGCCCTTTCTGATCCTGCCTGGCAAGGCAAGTCTTCACCATGCACAGATTTGACAGGAGAGAAGTTTATCTCTCATCTTTCCATAAACATTAGCTGGTCTGGAATACACTGCCAACCCCCATGATGTCAGGGCTGTTCGCTCCTTTGGTTTTGTCACGTGATTTTTCTCCCTTCCCCAGAAGCCGAGTCCAAAAATATGACAGTTTTTCTTGTGTAAAGTGAAGTTCTGCTTATGCATTAGCTCTTGAGCAAGTTGTAGTTAGTCAGATCTTTGCAGAGTTGTGGGGAGGGTAGTGTACTGCCCTCAATGCAATGAAGTAATTTTTAGAGGAAGTCCTTGTATGGACAATTTATTCATTGTTTTGGAAGACTTCAAATAGCATTTCCAGGAGGACCAATTCAAATTCCAGATTTGGTTCTCCTTATTCAGTCATTCCTCCATCAGGTGAGAGGCAGAAGCAAGCTTGGATATGCTGGTGCAAGTGGGCAGCACAGAAAGCTGAGACAAAATCCCTGACACAGGGTGTTTTGGACCTCCCCCTCCAAGACAGAGATGTAATGCTCCTACAGAGTTATAAAGGGGCTGAAATAAATGAAAGATATATTTCAAGGGCTGTCATGGTAAAGCTCCTGAGCAACATACTCAGTGAGATGTGGAGTGAGGCAATTATTTGGAGGACTCTTTTTGCCATTGGCTTTCCCCTCTCAGGAGAATGAAACTTGTTAGCTTAAATGATTTCAAACATGACCCATCCTCATTTTCTAAGCAGATCATATTAGTCTATATTTGTCCTGGATTGCAGTGTAGCAATAGTGACAGGGCATAATTTTCTGCACTGCTCCCTTGCTCTTCTTTTTCAGCCTCATTTTTCCTCTGTCTTCTTTCCATCCCTTCCATTGCTCCTTGGAGTGATCTTTTTTCCTTAGTCTGCTCCTGCATTTCACTTTCTATTCTCCCTCAGGCCTTTCTTTCTTCCTCGCTGCTTCGAGTTGAAGCCAGCATGCTGAAAGCAACGTCATCAGCTGATCACCTTATGAGGAACATCATGAGTTCAAAGTCATCTTCAAAATTATTTCAAGTGAAAGAGATCACTTTCTCACGTTTTTTTTTAATAGGGTGGAGTAAAATAGAATATGAAAAACTGTGCACAGTTTTGGCCACCCATTTCAAGAAGGATGTCAAGAAACTGGAGAGAGCCAGAGTGGAGGGCTACCAGGATGGTCAGGGGTCTAGCACACAGGACCACTGAGGAGAGGCTGAAGAGCTGGTCTTGTATAATCTGATGAAGAGGAGGCCAAAGGCAGTTGAACAGCAGCCTATGACTTCAGGACAAGGAGCTACAATGACACCAGAGCCAAACTCTTCTTAGTGGTAACAGAAGGTGCAAGAGGGGGCAATGGCAGCAAGATGAGTGTTCAGCTTGGACATTAGGAAACAAAATGCCCACCAGGAGGGTAATGCAGCCTGGGAACAGGCTTCCTTGAGAGTTGGAGGAAACCCCGTCCCTGGAGGTTTCCAAGCCTCGACCAGCCAAAGCCACACTGACCTGCTCCAGCACTGAACATAGTCTGGCCTCGGGGTGGGATGGGCTGAGCGACCCACAGAGCCCCTCTAAGCAGCAATATAACACTGCCAAATCATGTGCTTGTCCTGTCAAAACACTTAGTGTAGAGTTCACCGTACTGTCTCTCAGTTAGCCAGTCCCTCCTGAACTGGAAGAGGAGGATTTTTGGTTTGTTTTGGGTTTTTTTTAAGGGAAGGATAATATAAACCAACCTGAACAGTTATGGTAATTCTGGCATAAGTGAAATACTTGTGAATACCTCTAACTCTTGCTTTAAACTGAATGTATTTCATGCAGACAGTGTCTCTTCGTTTTTCACTGCCTTTCAAAACTCTACATTCTTGCGGGTGCTGGAAGATGTACAGGCAGAGTGCAATGCTGAGAGCTGAGCAAATGTGCCCAGCAGAGCAGAATCTGTAGTTTCTGTGGTTAAAACTGTGTTGCAATTCTGATACATCTGTCATGTAACAACAGATCTAAGAGGAAAAAGTTTGTGTGGACAGAGAATTATCTCTGTCCCCCAGTCAGGCTGCTCCTGAGCTACAGTCTGATTCTAAAGTAGTCCTGCAGATGATGTTACATTTCCTCTTAAAGGATATGTATAGACCCCAGGGCATGGTAGGTCACCCTGTATTAGAACGTATACTCTCAGTTCTACAAACCAGTGTAGTTATTTTTAGGTAGGCAAGTAGCCTCCTTAGTTTTAGTGGGATGATTCACATCCCTGTGATGATGCATATGTGTGTTTGTAGAATAAAAGTTCTTTATTTGTTGTTTCAATATTTATGACTTATCTCTGAGTTATTCTAATGAAATTTTTGTTCTTTTTTTTTTTTTCCTGGGGCTGTCCATAGGCATCCAATGCTTTTTGTGGAGAGGTGTTTCTTTTACAGTTTCCAATTCCTTCTTAGGAGTAAATTCACTTATTTTTACTGGGATGCGTGAAATACTTTGTTTAGGACATAGATTGTAAGCCACAATCTTGCATTTGCTACAATTACTTTTAACATACTTGCAAACTTATTTTTTTGTGCAGCTATATTAAAAGCAACAGCAATTTTCCGTCTGTTTTAATTTGCCGTAAATGAGTTTATGCTGCTGTGTTTTAGGCAGACAAGAGCTTGTCTTCTTCAGTAATTATCTCCAGACAATGCTGTTTGAATGATGTGATAGGCTAAATGAAAATGATAGCATATCTCAGGTAAACTAAGCAATTTTGTTCCAACATATTAAAGTCTGATTATAATAAAAGGTTTTGAATTCATTTCCCTAACCACTGAACTGATATTTGCAAATTGCCTTCTGAGGTGTACAGTGACAAAGAGGATATAAGTATCTCCTTGAGACTATGGAGGGTATCAAGGAACGATATGATTGTTGACATCATTTAAAATGGAGCCTTTTTCATCCCGGCGACTGGGATCACACCCCTTACTCCCCTGGTTCCTGAGAAGTGGGAAGGGTTTTGAGCCTTTAATACAGCCATAGACATCGGTCATTGCTACATTTGACATGAAAAAGTTTACAACATAGTTTTTTCTTCACATGGACAGAAGCCTTCCATCTCCTGTGTAGGAGCTGGAAAAGCAGTAGGTTTCTTTGAGGAAGCTTTCCCCTTTTTCCTAAAGCAATCAGTCTGGGGACAGCCAGCTCTCTGCCTAAGGCCTTGAAAGGTAGTTAGGGGATAATGAATAGCAAGCCTTAGTTAGCCCTTCTCTCTTACGTACATTTACCTCGGAGTGTTTGCATCGGTGTGAAAACAATTAAGCGTCCCCTCAGTCAGGCTGTTCTGTTACAGGATCCATTTCTGCTGTGTGATGGTAAGGGCTGATGAACACGGACGTGCCGGGTACACTACCTTAGTTAGGGTTCCCCCTTCCTGGACAAACCTCATCCTTTGAGAAGTGTGGTCACACAGATTTCTCTTGCGAAATATATTGCAGAAAAATACAATACAGAGAGACCTTGCGCTTGCACTACAAAAGACAAAGTATTGTCTTTTTCCTTTGTAAGGAAGCAACCAACGTGGGCACATTCCCAACTTCAAGGTCACCTTTAGAAACAACAGCAAAAAAATACAGAAAAATTATAGCAGCTGAGTATTTTCATTTTTCTGCGGGGGCATCATCCAATATGGCCTTTTAATTTTATTTTTTTTCAATAACCACTTCTTTAAGTTTATTTCAATGCCTATAAAATACACAGCAATAGTTCTCCTTGGACAGGAGCCAAGCAATCCAAATGAACATCCAGGAGACTCCCGATACTCAGCTTCTCTTCTGTGCCATGTTTTCCTCGAGCTTTTCTCTATTAATCTTGCAACAACCCATGCTTCTGTGTGATTTATTGCTTAGCTGAATAACTGCAGAAAAGGATTGTGGATGATGGTCCTCATACTGCTCTTCAGAAATATAACACTTTCCTATAAGGCCTGAAGTTCTTTTCACTGGCAAGGCTCCAGGATAAAGGGCTTTCCATTAGGTCTTGCCAGCCAAGATGTGGATCTGGCTGGGGAAGCAGGACCTCATGCAGAACAGAGCTGCAGTTTAGATACTGGAAAATACATGGTGGTGAAGGAAATGTTAGGGCAAGAGAAAAGGCCGGATCTGGATATCCTTCTGGCATCTGGGAGAGCAATGGATGTGGTGCCTCCTCATCACTCTGCTGCTTTTGCTGGTGGCCTCTTTTCTATCCTCTTGCCCTCCCTTACCTTCACCCCCCACCACTGCACCAATGTAGCATTTTCTCTAGAAATCTCATCTCCTGCCACACTCTGCAAGGAAGCCCTCCAGGGCCCTGGCTTGGCTAACTTGGTGCTGGCCTCCTTCACCATATTCTGTGGTATGTCAGGCGCCAGATTTGTAACTCAACAGAACAAGAAGCAAATTTAGAAAAAAAAAAAGGATTAAAAGATACAAATACTTAGCTCTGTGTTATATCTGCACTGGCTCTCCGAGAAAATGGGACTTTAAAGACAATAACATAATGCTTGGAACAAGGAAAGAAAGGAGTAGAGGGGTATTGAGGAATCCCCACCACTGAAGGTTTTTAAGTTAAACCCAGCTCATCTAGCCTTCCTTCATAGTCAGGGGAGAGAAAAGGACACAGACAGGGACTGATTCTTCTCCTCTTCAGACAGAAAAATGGTGGACTGTTCCTCTTCATTCATTGCCACAAAACCCAGAGTGACAACCTGTGACAACCACCCCCTTTGCAGAGGTCTGAAGAAAGATGAGATTATGGTTTTGGTTTGTATTTGACAAAAAGCTCTTCAGAGCTACAAATACTGCAAACACAATTTTTCACGAAAAATTTAGAATGGGCGGTCGCCACAGACCTTCCAAATTGCAGCATCCGAGCTGCCGTGGAGCCCTGCTTGCTGCCTGATGCTGGTGGCTGCCAATCGGTGCGAGGCTGTCCTGCAGGTAAATCTGGAATGACTTCACATGCCTTCAACCCAGACTGTTACATTTCTTTTTTAGTGCAAGTTCAGTATGACACATAGAGAGACATTTATATTAACTGCAATTAAGCTCTATTAGACCTTTGATCTGCTACCATGTTGTAGTGTATAAATGAATACATTAAAAGAGAAATAAAATGTGAAATAATTATCTTCTATAAGTTGCAAAGCTGAATTTCAAGCTGTGCCTTTAGAGCAGTTTCATCACATTTTTAATTGTGCTAGCTTTTTCGTCAGGAAAAAGAGCTTTATTGGAAAAGATGAGAGAAAAGTAGAACAAAAGCTGATGTTTCATTAAACTGAGAAATGCCACGGGCTTTAAATTGTAATATTTAAAACTTGTGTATTAGGAAATCAAATTACCAAATTGTTAGGTTTTGGGAATTAAAACCTTAGTTTTCTCAAAGAGACACACACTGGCAAAAAAATACCAAGGCTGGTTTGGAGATCAGTTTAAAAAAACGTTGCGTTGAAAGGGCAAAATTAGCCAAGTATGATGGTCAGCTGAGGTGGGGAAGTGAGAAAAAGATGACCATCCTGATAATCAGTCTGAAAAACAAACTTATTTTGCACAGCCAGCTGAATCAGACTGACAGTTTCCTTGCAGAGAGGCACTGACTGGCTGGATTGCTGCCTACCCGAAGCGCGGCTGGAGCACAGAGTGATGAGCAGGGCTGGGGAGAAGGGCTGGGTCCGTGGGGTGGTCCTCTCTCTTGCACTCCAGTGGGGTCAGCTCAGGGAGCTTTGTACAGGGGAAACTCTGTGCTTCTGCATTTCGAACACAGGTATGTTTAGGAATTACGTTTCTGCTTCCAGTCCCCACAGACAGCAAAGAGCACTGAATTGAGGGCTATGTGCTCCCAAATGGGGGGCACGCATCCAGCTTTCTTCAGTGAGAACTCCACAAGCGCAAAGGGAAGCTTTCTGGCACTCCCAAACAAGAATATCCATACAGGACTTCAGAGGACCATTCTTGGGCTCAACATTTGCACTGAACTGTGGAATAGCATCCTGCCAGTCAAGTAGGCAACGGGTCTCATGGAGGTTTTCTTTAACTTCTCAAGGAGGAGAAAGGAGAAAGAATGGCTTTTACTGTCCCTTCAGGATTATTTTTCATTCATTTATTTATTTATTTTTCTTCCGTCTGCTCTTTGACTGTATAGGCTGTTTTCAATTACACTGCATATCATGGTTTGCAGTGCAACCTGCAGAAATGTATAAAATGGAGCTGCAAGATGAGGTGCAGCACCTAGGGAAAATTTCCAGCAAATGTCCCAATTATTACATTTCTGTCTCTCTGGCTGCTGTTCCCTTGAGGCACCATATATTCTCATGCAGAAAGGGACAGTCCATTAATTCCCACTGCGAAAGCAGATCTCCCCATGCATATGCTCTGTAGATAAACTGTCAAAAATGGAAACTACACCTCAGCCTTCTGCACCTCTCTCCCCACTCTGTTCAAGGGGCTTTTAACTTCAAAGTGTAGTTGAGAGCATTAAATTACCAATGTTATCAAGTGCATTAAGCCTGGAAACCCAACAGACTGATTATCTGTTGGTTTGCTTCTTGGGTAACCACTGATATCTGCCGGAGTGAATACCACGGTAAGTGGAAAATCTAAGCAGTAGCATTCTGCAGGGCTTTGGGCTAAGCAGCAGAAATCAGGCCCAGCAGGTGCAAATACATGAAAAAGATTGTGGGATCTCAGTCTCATAAAAATCTCCCTTTTCTTTCTTTCTGCCTTTCCCTCCCTTCCTTCCTTCCCTCCTTCCTTCCTTCCTTCTTTCCTTCCCTCCTTCCTTCCCTCTCTTTTCTTTTCTTTGTCTGTCTTTTTCTCTCTTAGTAGTGCGTTTCTAGTCCTCATGGTGAAATATGATCCAAGCAAACTCGAAAGCCTCAAATTAAAATAAAAAGTCCACCATTTTAAAGTTCAAGTGTGGGGAGGAAGGGAGGAAGACAGAGAAGAGAGAGAGCAGGTTACCTCATGAATGTTGAATGTCTGAGATGGTAATACTATGTCTAATGTTGAAATGCTGGTTTGAATGAGTGCTGTGGATGTAACAATGAGAAATAGTATTTGGGAAGCAGACTAGGTTTAGAAAAATACTCTGTTTTGTAGCCTGCAGACAAAATGACTGGGAAAGATCCCAAATAGCTTTGGTAAAACTGGTTGAGTAAACACTGTAGGTCTCATTATTGTGATAAAAGTCATAAATATAGACCTATTCAGTATGAAGGTCAAAAATCACACAGAGCTGAGCTCTTGAACTGCAGTATTTTGGACCAGGGACAGCTGCTTTCCTCCTGGTGTGAGCAGTGCATGGCACAAGTAAGTGCTCAGTGCTCAGACTACAGTAATCCTGTGCTGGATAGGCAAGTGGCACTGCCAGCTCGATTGTGAAATGCTGTAGTGAATTGAATTGAGTAGACAGGAACAGAGGACTGAAAATGAAATGGCTGCTAACGTGAACCGTGTTGCAAATCTAAAGCATTCCAAAATCACAAGTCCAGACACTGTCCCCAAGTTATAAAATTTGTTTACACACCATTTTTAAATAAAAATAGTCAATGGTAAATTCATTGTTCTTGCTTTCTGGTTTCAGAGCTTCCAGGTGCTTTAGAGTCTCACATTTTCTCTTTAGCTGCAAATATTAAGTATCTAAACACCATTCCCAGTCTTCTAGGTCAAGCAGGTAGGTAAAGGAAACTTGAAATATCATTAAACTCATCATCAAGTTGCAAGAATTGGCAAGACTGCTATAAGCCTGGCACTGCAAGCTAGAGGCATTAAGTGTCACACATTTTTGAGCTTTATTTAATAGGCACTTTAGATCCAAATTATTAAGAACAATTTGAGATAAATGATGTAGAAACGTAAGAGCTGCTTCTTGCTAGAAACATATCTTTGAGCTCAATGAATGTGTGGAAATGCAAAGCATTGTAGGGACGGTTTCCTGCCTCCTGTGATTTGCCTGTTGCATTGGCACTGGTGCAGGGAGGGCATTTCCCTCTTAAACCATGGGTTTAAGAGCTGGTGGAGCTCAGATGAAGGCAGAGCCACCTGTGAAGAATGGATAGCAATGTCTTTTTTGCTGTGCCACTGTTTAATGTTATGCCCAGCAATTCCAGATTATCCAGTCATAGAAACCATAGACAGCAGGCCTTGTTTCTGTTTCCATTTACTTGCAAGCCCAAGAGATATACTATATGTATTTATGTAAGATAAATAATGGGAGAATTCTATAAATGTTAGCCACGGTTTGAGTCTGTAGACAATTCACACACTTCTTTCAAAGGTCACAGTAGGTTTAGGACAACTGCTCCTTCATTAAGACAGACAGATCTTTGATAAAGCTTTTAAAGATCATTTGGAGAAATTTTTTAAAAATTGCTTTCTCATGGTTATATCCTGTATTTTCTTGCTCCTCATCCTCTGACCAAGGAATTATTTTGCCTGTTGCAATCATCGCCAAGGACACCCAATTTTGTCATGTAAACAGAACAAAATGGCCGAGTCATAAGACTCACTCTGCTTTGGGCTGGGAACCCAAGAGTCCAAGCTTTTGCTTCAAAGCAGTTTAAGTCCTCTGGCATAATCAAAAGCCAGTGTGTAACTAGAATACAAACATACTACTTTAGTCCTGACTGAGGGGATTATGCAGGTCTAAACAAGATTACCTTTGATTGCTGTTGTAGAAACCTAGGAAGAAACACTGCTTTAGCCCTCTAATGGCATTTTACGGACGCCTAAGAGTTGGCTACCAAGTTTGCTATGGTGAAGCAATTGGGTTTTAATCATGGTCAGTTAACTGATATGGTAAAGTAGTTGTTAAATGCTTCTTAGGTAGAACCACTGGAAAACATTTAAAAATCAAAGGTGAGTTAAGATGTTATTGTAAGTGTCCCTGCCCAGCCAGCCAGTGCAATCTCACCTTGAAGGAACCGTTCAGGGCAGTTGTGTCATGGCAGAAGAGCCCTTAAATTCAGCTACCCTGGGACTAGGTCCCGAAGTGGTAAACCGTGAGCACTGTTTCTGCTTTAACTGAAATTAGCCTGCATACCTAATCAACCCAGGTAAGAAAAAGCACAGCACCCCCATCCCATCACCACCGCCAAGAAATGGCCCCTAAATACTGTATTTTTAACTGGGTCATCCCCCAGATCTGGTTTTACGTGTAGGAAGCTCTTGACCTAGCTGAGAGGACAGTAACTTCTGGCAGAGAAGAGAGGGCAGGAGCAAGCAGGAGGGACAGTGAGAGCCTCACACTGCCTGTGCAGCTGGCAGAGGGGTAAGGCGGGCCACTGCCCTACTGCACTTCAGGCAGAAGAAAGCACTGCTCAGATTAGTTAAATCAGTGGAGCTACCCTGTGTGGACTTCCATATTTTAGAAAAAAACGTATTATGGCTATAGCTAACGTTGCTTAGGAATCAGTGTAGCCTGCAACATTCACACACCACAGTAAGATCTCACAAAGGAGTGAGAGTGTTTAGTTAATTAAATGTATTTCTAAACTTGTTTCATAAAAGTTTATAATCTACATCAGCATTTAATCTCTACGCATAGAAGCCAAGACTGGTTATAGGTCAGGGGAATTAACCAGGAGCATTAAGCATTCAAAATCAAAGCGAGGAAGTGAAAGATTTCCTCCTAATGGGGACAGAGGCTTCTGGGATGTTTCCCAGGGGGACAGTTGCAAAAATGGCAAAGAGAGCAGGAAGAAAATTCCCAAACCATTCAAATGAAATCTGCCTCAGGATCTGACAGCTACTTGTCATGCTAGGAGCAGTTTATGTTTACTGGGACATTTGCACTGTGTAGCCACAGCGTTTTTGGGGCATTTCTTTTCTTGGCTTAAATGCAGTTCTGACATGTCATCCAACCACAGCACCTACAGTCCAAGTTAATCTGGTACACTTTTCATTTGTAAATAAGACCTAAGTTTATGATAAGACAAAGAGAAGTAAAGACAAACAAAGCACAAACCCTCCCACATCCCCCCCAAAAGCAAAACCCCAAGACAGAAAGGAGACAGAGTAAGGATGTGTGTGAGCGCAACATATTGAGATTATGCTGTCTATGCTGTACTTTCTTCCTTCTTGCAGAACTAACGAGGCTCCTCATGTGCACAGCGCTCGTGTCCTCGGTCCTCCTGCGTACAGACCAGGGGTCACCGAGCGGCCACATTTGCCCTCGGACGTATCGCAGGACTCTTGCTGGGAGCTCACGAGAGCTCTGCTCATGTAGCAGATCAATGCCGAAGCGTGGCTGACGGCTTACTAAACAGATCTGTTATAATACTTTTGTTTCTCCTCATTATGCCGTGGCATAAATCTTCAGGAGCCTTTGTGCAGCACATTGCGGACTGCGGCTGTCCTGCACGCAAGTGAGTTGTTGTTGTTGTCGTCGTCCGGCAAACACTCAGTGGGTGAGAGCCTACGTCTCGTTTTGACGTGCAAAACATCCTTCAATTAAGCTTGGCTTGGGGACAAAGCACTTCAGCCCTGAATAAAGGCGCATCAGAAGCAGCCTCCCGCAGCGAGCTCTGCCCGCGCGGCCCCCGCGGCGCCCCGGCCCCGCTGCCCGCCCGCCGCGCGCTGCCCGTACCTGCCTCCTCGCTGCCCCAGAGGGGCCTGGGCTCAGGCTTGGGCAGCGAGTCTCCTTTGCTGTGGGGCTCCTTCGTCTGAAAAACAGAGGGAACACATCAGGTCACGAGAACTTCCTCTTGTGCTGGGTTATTGCTTTACAACACTTAAAGACTAGAATTATTTTCTCTCCAAAGAAAATGTGTCGGGCGGCAGTGCAAGGCCCCTCTCCAGCTGTTTCTATCATCAGGGGCAAACTTACGAGGTGCCAGGTACCGCGATCTGCCAGAAAAGAAAAAGGGTCTGTGCTTCGCTGTACTTTGAATTGCATTTTCCATTCAAAGTGTGTGTGTGGATTTTACACCCGTGGACCAGCTGGTTAGCCCCATTCTCCTGCCTCGGCCTCGCTGAGGTAGGGGAAGGGAAAGGAAATGGCGGGCAGGGTCCTGGCGGGGCTGTCTTCTGACATGGGGCTGCTTGTGGAGAGCCACTTTGCCCGCTCTTTCACCCAGGGCAGGGACAGCCCTAATGGGGATGGGGTTGGGGGGGGTTGGGATGCGCAGGTGTAATCCCTTCACATATCCTTAGGTATTGCCAGTGGCGGAGCTACAGGCCCCTGGTGCCCTCCCTGATTAACACTTCATCCCCATCCCTGCTATTACGGTGCATCTAACTGCTTGCCCTCTGGACCTCTCTTACTCACACAAGAGGCTGGGATCAGAGCTGCGCATGAATTTGGGGGAACTGGGAGTGTGACTGTCCTCCGGCACCACTTTCATAAGGGTATCAGCTGCTGGCCTCAGTGGTGCTGCTTCTGGGTGATAAACTGAGTGTGAGAGTGAAGTCAGTCAGCAGGATCACACATTTGCTAACCCTGTCTGTCCCAAAGTACTTCCCAGGCTCTCCATCCCACTGAAATGCTGCATCCAGCATCAGGATGGGGAGCAGCAGTCAAACAGCAAATAAGGTGCTGCAGAAGAACAAGGTAAAGAATTCCCACTAGAATCACTGCACAGGCTTTTGGTAAAAAGTTCTGGTGGCCAAAGACAGGAGAAATTTTCTTGCTAACATCAAAACTTAAGTGCTTCTTCATACAAATGCATTGTTGTCCAAGTCTGCAGTCCGGAAGGATTAAAGAGTTTGTCAGTATGAGCCTGGGGGTCTGGTGAGTCACTTGAGTAGAGTTTTCAACTCTCATGTTCTTTGTGTTTTCAGTTTAAGAAATGCTTTCATTCAAAATATTCCCAACTCAAATGGCAACTTCATCCACCGTTACACACACTCCAAACAGGTGTGAAGCTGGCTGGAGGATGCCCAAGATTGCAAAGCATTGAAAACGAGGTTCATTTTTCTGAAGGCATATGTCTGACTACCTCTATTCAGGAGAATGTGACACAAATATCAACAATATCTTGGTCCTTTTAGTGGCTGCAGAGCTATGGTGATTGCCACACTAAACCACATGCAACAGGTCCCAAGGAGAAAAAATTATGCTAAGCAGGTACTAGAGAGGAACAGAGCAGAAGGGAGGCCACTGCTACTAAAAACAACAGCTCCCAGGAGGATTACACGCACGTCCCTCCTTCACCTCATGCACACACAGTGTCCTGCCTGTGCAAGTGAGGGCAATGGAGGCTGCTGTCAAGGGGCCTGAAACACCAGCTTATCCATCAACCAAGAGTAGCACTGGGTCAAGAGTGAAGGTGCCTCATTTGTACATTTGTACCCGCCGACAGGAGGAAGGTTCACAGCAGAAGCCTGGGATTGCGCTGACACTGCAGCAGCATCACCCTTGTATGTCTCACCCCGGTTAATGCCGGCAAGTCACAGAGCTGACAACCACCTCACCGCACTCCAGAGTGTGCTGGTCTGCAGGACCGCAGCCAGTAACACTTCTGTATCTCATAGCAGTGGTGGGAAGGTAAAAGCATTAAGTCTTGTGAAACACAGAGAACACCAGTGACAGAAGTCACACAAACAGGTAGGAAATCTACTCTGAAATAGCTTGTGGAGCTCCTATAGCACTAAGTATGCCCACTTTAATTGTATATCATATTCCTAACAAATACATCCATTCCAATAATTTTGCTCCTCCTGTAATTGCTTCACAGTTATCTGTGTTTACAGTGGCACTTTAATGATGCTTTCCATTTTTATGTCTACTCTGCTGTTTCAATTGAGGTTCTCAAAAAGTAAGGCATGCTTAAGTAAAGACCACTTGTTATTGTATGCAGGATGTTTCTTTTGTATGTTTTCCTGAATTATTTTCACATACTACCCATTCAACTGAATAATCCATTCTCTGAATATGGGAATTTCACATGAAGTATAGGTGGTGGTGATTGTCATGTCTTAACATGTGAGAAAAAGTACAAGGCCACCATATCCACAGAATGAAGTGTTTTGCAGGTGCTTTTTTAAAAAATTCTTTTTCCTCTTTATAATATTTGCACTGAAGAAGTTTTGCTTTTCATTTGTGACTTAGTGAATATGCTTATCATGGTGCTTGTAAAATGCTGGATTAAGTCTGTTTCCTAGCTGACATTGCTCAAGCCCAAAGTTCAATGAGGGGAAAGGAGACAAATAGTTTAATGCTAGTGGGCAACTCTTTGTGCTAGCTGAGTACACTTAAGCTGCAGCAGATAAGACCTCAACAGGTCAAATATTTTAAAACAATATCCATACAATAGTGACTCGGTGTAGAAAACAGCACATTCTTTCATCCCACAAAACACAACTCCCTCCCCACATTTCTTTTACTCCACTTATGTGACCCTGAAAGGCCAGCCACCCTGCTGAGTGGGACTGCTCCCACTAAGCCTTGCCCTAGGATTCAGCTGTGGAAAACTACAGCCTCTGATTTGCGAGAGGTAAACCATGTTAGAGGGTCTATCTCCAAAGCAGAATTTAAAGGCACTAAACTATGTTTTAGGATTACTCTTATCTCAGTGCCATTGGGAGAAGATAAAGCAAAGTAGAAGTCAGAAGTTCATATGTCAGTGCAAACAACACTTGACTTGAAATACTGATTTTCGCTAAAATTCAGTGCTTTATATATTTTGTGCAAACATGATGTTACTTGCATGATTCTGCTTTTTTCTTGTTTTAGAAACAGTAAAAAGACAGCAGTCTTTATAAACGCTTAATAAAGTGGCAGCTATATCACTTCCTTCTCTACTCCTTTTGACCTAGGCACACAGTTCTCTTCAGCTGCAGCACCTCTTGGTGCGTCCTCAGCCTGGAGGCTGCCTGTAAAAGAAAGACTGGAGAAGACACAAGGTAGGCAGACTGGCTACTTGTTCTTGCAAAGGCTGGTGTAGGCCAGGGAATGGGAAAGGCTGTTGAGATTCAAGTATTTGATGAGATACTCTGAGAAAGCTCATCTTCCTCATGGCATCCAGCCTGGGGATAGTTGAGGGCATCCAGACATTCATACAAGTGCCTTCGTCCCATTGTGGGAGCCCCAGAGGATCTGGGACCTGGGGGAATCACTTCCTCCATTGCTGTAATGTGGGGTCCACATTCCTCCACTGCTCACAGCAAAGTGCCATGGCGGGACCCCCACACCAAAAAGGGAGAGAGGAGACAGCATAAAGAAGACCTGTTATTCTTTGAATAACAATGTTAGTAAGGCAGGTAACACTTCTGGTCTAGAAATGACCTGAGACTCTAATGCGTGTGCTTTTAGCGGGACTACTGCTATGTTTAACATTCAGCCAGTCCTCACCTGCTCTGCTGAACCAAGAGCCAGAGAAATGTGATCTGCCTCATTCATTGCAAAGGCAATTTAAGCTCTGAAGCCTAATTTACACATCAACATTGTTAATTATTTCATTGCTGAACATCTTAACAGAAAGAGCTCATTAATGGCTGCATATTCTGTTCACTTGAAAGGACATCAATACCAACAGTGGAAGCAGAATACATTATCTAGACTAAATACCACAGCCACTTTGTATTAAAAAGAAAAGATGTTGCTACCAAATGATACTCATTTATTAAAGTTATCTGCCTTCATTGCTGTTTTGTGGAGTCCTATAGAGGATCTACCTTATTCAGCAAGACACAGCCTTGGGATCCAGCATATTTTTGCTACTGGGATGACAATGAATATCCTGTTTTCACTTGAGTTTCTCATTATCCAAATAAGTCACTGAATTCTTTATGACACTTAACATATTCAAATTTACAGCTTCATTCCTGTAGACAATCTCTTCCAATGAAGACAATGTCAGGATGTGACAGGGCTGAGCAAACATTAGCTCTGTGTATTGTGTTTGTGAAATGTTCACCTAAAGTGAAAAGATTCATAAAGTGGGTGATGCTAAAATGTCTATAATCAGGCTTTAAAGCTAGTTATCCATTGAAATGAATGGGAGCCATTCACATTTCTCTTGGCACGACTGCTTCAGCACTGCTGAAGTCTCAGTGGTGTTATCTGAGCCAAGGTCCTAAGCAGTTGCCAAAAGACTACCACCGTGCCTAGTGCCCAGGAAGGGCTGCCACCACTTCTGGTGACCACAGTCATCTGCAGCTTCTGAAATGAGAGTAGACTGGACTGCCCTGTGCTGGTGTTCAAAGCAGGAACCCCAGGTGAGTCTGAAATCCAAAATTGCCTAGACCAGGACATGGCTATTGTAGCTTCTTACTGGCAAGATCTCCCAGGCTGGCTGTGAAAGAATATTCCGAGGTTTACATAGGTGGAGCTCTAAAAAATGTGAGGACTCCAAGCTCTGCCTATGGGTGGAAGAAGCACTGACGCTGATTTCCATAGAACAACCATGACTTGCAGTGGGTTCGATTATGCTGCGATAAAGTCAACTTGAAGGGCCATAATTAAGTGAGCTGCAAAGTTGAGAGAAGGCCATTGTCTGTATTTCATGTGCTGCAACACTGTTTCTCCAGCCTTTGTGTTTCTCCACACAGTACTCTGCATCCTTGCACAGGATCTCTGCAAGGGGCCCCAGTCGTAGGCACAATGGACTGCAGGATCCCATAGCTGCAAGCACAGCTCTCCAGGCTATTACTACCATAAATACACAATGTATATGCTATTTAAGATGCTTGTCTACCTTTCCTTTCTTTGCTGGGCCTCAGAAGGATTCAGCCTACACAAAGTCCCGTGTTTGTGTTATAAGGGTCAGAAACTATGTGCTTTGTAGACAGGCATCTCCTGGTGTCCTAGTGGAGATCATCATCATTTCTGAAGACATTTGCAGCCAGGATGACTCAAACCATAAGCCTCACTGGCCCCTGCACTGTTCCATGGGTGAAAAGAGCATGCTTTTGTTTTTTCCACTTCTTTTGGTCAGTTAAGTTTAATCTCATTCCCTTCCCTCACCCTTCAGCTTCTCTCCTGCTGCACTGCTTTGCAGATGGGCTGATCTTCCTTTTATGGGAGGTGTAATTTTTCAAGACCCGGAAACAAACTGCATGCACCTGTATGAAAAAGGGCTCCCTTAGTAAGATGGGAAGAAGTCTGGACTAGAGCAGCATAGGCAGGAGGTGGATTTATTTATCTCTCAGGAGAAGAAGGTTGCCTAGCTTTGCAAAACACTTTTTCTCCAGAACAGCCACAATATAGATACCCTAGTGAGATTTGAAGGATTTTCTTCCGAGGAGAAGCATGAAGAATGACAAGAATAATGTTCTTCAACTGCATTACTGATTTATTCAAACATCTTTGCTATACAACAAAAAAGCATTTGGCATAGGTGCTTGTTATTGGAAAAAATGTCCTCCATTCATAAAAGCAATCTTTTATTTAGGCTGCAACTTTAATTTTCAATAAATACCGTGGCTTTGCCTTGGCGATTGTCAAATTGTGGGAGACCTTATTATTTGTGACAATGCATTGTTCTACTAAGATTATCAGGAAAGGGAGAACCAGATATTATTGCTGCCCTAAAAACTCAGTTAAAACAGAGCACAAAAGGCTGGCTTTGGATCTAATAGGAGAATTACTAACTGCATAAGATTCTGTAAAACTTGCAGCTGATCAGTACAGGTTTAAGCTCTTTATGAGTAGCTCCCATCTAACCTGCAAAAACATAACCCTCTTCCAGAGCTTCCTTCACCATCGCCAACTGACAGAAAATGCATCTGTCTGCAGGAGGACAGACTGGGTTAACTGTGTTTCCACGTGTTTTTGAACCAAGTGGACCATATCCCAGCCCGAAGCCAAGCTCAGGGACGTAACTGAACAACACTATGTGAATCACAGCTTTTGTCATTCCTTGCCTTCAACAGTGCAAACCAGAGCTGTACTTAATGATGTTGGGAAACAGATCTGTTTGAATAGGACTGACTGATGTAATATGCTGAAGGACTGTGTTGTGGCTCACAGGACAGGCACCCAGGGACAATGAAACTGCAAACCTGCAGTGCAATGTAAATGCTGCATCAAACAGATACCGATTCATTATGGATGTACGGCATGCTGTAGCTACATCACCCATTTGGTTATTGAAAGAGTCCTTCCTCTTGAATAAACAAAGTCGGGGGGGGGGGGGGGGGGGGGCAGACAGCAGTGAAAATCAGCACTTTTCTTCCCTACACTTACATGAAGTTTCACCTGTGCTTTATCTACAAAAGAACTGCACCAGTCTAAATAATGCATATAAATGTCATTTGTGTAATAAAGGCCTTTTGGATTGCTCATTATAAAGCAGCCAACAGCTTTTGTTAAGTGGTGAAAATAAGTGAGCATTGAATAGACAATTAAAAAAAAAAAGCCACATTTTTCTCTGGTAAACTCTTAGTTTAAAAATTCACTGAAGCCAGAATATTAGAACCAAGGCTTCTTACCTCAGATTTTGAAAGAGCTTGAATTAGGATTCAGATTCTTATCTGTGTTTTGCTCCATGGGACTAAATAGGAATCCAGAGGCCAAACCATGCTGAATGGAGAGGAAATTCAGGTGCATGTGTGAATTCAGAGTTACAGTCACAAGGACTGTAGAGTCAGAAGTGGCCAGTACAATGACCTTGTCTGATACTCTGCATAATGTGGCTACAGAATCTTGCCAGGTTTATTGCTACCTTACCCCCCCTCACCTCTGGCATCATGTCATATCTGGTTTTGAGTTCAGGATTTCCAGTGATGGAAAATCCACCCTTCCTTATATGAGTTATTTGTTCAATTTTTTTTTCACTTTTTTTTCTTATTGATCGCTTTTGCTGGATCTTCCAGTCACAGGATACTTTTATGTCTTTTCTTTGAAGAGCTTTGTGTTACAAGTAACTGCTCCACTAGGGAGATATTTGTAGGCCACGGTCAAGCTGCCTAAGCTGCCTCTCAAACTCATTTTTGATGAAGTCATCATAGCCTTTAACATCTGTCACTGAGGGTTAAATAATCTTGCATTTGGCACAAGGAAAAAACACACACAGTTCCTACAAAGTAGCAAACAGAGCTATCAATTTGAGCCCTTGCAGTTGCCTCACAATAACATATACCTACATCCTAAATCAAGTTCAGAAAAAAAAGTCCTTTAATTAACTTTAGCTGTGTTTTCCAAAATAAGGCAAAGCATTACAGAAACGGACCTCATGTCTAGACTATCAAAAACAGGATTTATTGCCAATTTTCTCTTCTTATGTAGATTTTAGCAGATCAGTCTAAAGACTACAGTTTAACTATCACAAACAAACGAATGCATCATATCCTATAATAAAAGTGATAAACTGTGCCTGAAATAATTTTGAGTGTGGAGTTTAACTCTCTTAAGTAGCACAGTGGAGTAAAAAAGTAGCTGTATGCAGAGCTGACACAACACTCGCAATGAATGAGGTATGTTGATTAGAGAGGACAGAGCTTCCACACATTCACAGGGTCCCTTGGAGCTGTGGATATCTTCCAAGGCTCACAATATACTTCCCTTTTTTCCAGGAATCAGCCTGAAAGTGTCATAAGACTGGACTTTTTGGTCCTTGCTGGCTTTAGCCAGAGCAGAGTAATTCAGTTGTACATTATCCCGCTCTCATCCCCAAACAATGAGTGCAGGGAAATGAACGTTAACTTAATTTACTTCAGGTTTGGTTTAAGATTTGGGCAAAGGTTGGGGTCAGTTCTCACTTTGCCTGAACTAGTTCTCTGCCCTGGGTGTTAAAGCCTCAGAAATAATCAGTGACCCTTGCATGCTCCCAGCTTGCTTTGAACTGCTTTTGGCCTGAGCAAGGAGCATTTTTCCATGGATGAGCAAGTGCGATGTCTCAGCAACAAACACGTACCTACAGTGACAGCTGTTGCTCTCTGTCTGTTCAGTCACATAGCACATATTGCCAGGGAGAAGACGCAACTGGATTTTGCTTCAGATACTAAGTGCACTTACTGTGTAGGCAGTATACTGACCCTCTAGACTATATCCTCACTCTGTCCTAGGCACTAGTATAGAAAACTAGTTGCAATATTGTATTGTTCTCTAGTTTTCTGTACATGGGAAGAAATAAAAGTGACCACTTGTACAGTGATGGATGCCTTCCACAAGGCAGAGACAACTGATAATAGGTGGCATCTTGAAGTACCAAGCCTAAGGATTAATTGGATAGTTATTATCTCTATTTTACAGATGTAAAATCTAAATAACAAAGAGTTTGACGACTTGTTCAAACTTAAATCTCAGTTCAAAGAATCTGGAATAGACTCTAGTTCCCAATCCTCCAATTAATTTTCATGATGAAGTGATATCCCCTAATACATTCTTACATAAGTATGACAATCAGTTTACACATACAGTGGGTTTTATGGAGGAGCTCTTTTTTCTGCATATTTTCTTGATGCTCATCAAGCACTTGGGGATCCTTTTTTCAAGGCTTGTGGTTCTGCCATGTATTCAGATACAAAGAGACTGAACCCAGTTAAGAGAGACAGTGGATCTCAAATCCCACTAACAGGACTAACAAACCCTCGAAACTTCACGTATGTGGCATTTGCTCAGAAACAAGGGTGAATTACTCAGGAACAGGGCTTAATTTGTTTCTGAATGATTACTTCTGTTGTAGCACATCTCCAGGTCTCTGCGGCTTAGTGAAATGAGGTGAAGGATAATGGCTCTGAGTGTGTGCAGGGCTCACACTGAGCCAGCTGTGATTTCCAGCTGTTGAGAGAAACAGGAGTGAGTTATCTGAGGGGTGCTGTGAGTCCTGTAGGTCTTCCTTGGACTGGTAGTGGCCAGGTTTCCAGTTCTGGCCCCAGATGCCACCATAGCTTAACCCCTTTTACAGTCCCTACACTAGCAGTGGTGGGGAGCTCTCTACAGACATCTCGATCCCTGTGTGCAAGGACACTGGTTGGCGCATCCTTTAATCTTCTCTGAAACACAAATGTATTTATACAGGAAGAGAAGCAGATATGCTTGACTGAAGAACAGAAGGTGAGGACGATGGAGGAGCAGACAAGTACCTTGACCCACCAGTAGCAAGCACACGGTGCACCCATCGACTATCCTGCTGCATCGAGACTGCCATTTACATTGCCTGAGAGGTACATATCCTGAAGAAGCCAAATGGCCTTTGCTATATGGACAGCTTCGATGTCCTACTAACTTTGAAGTGTTGATATTTTCATAATACTGTAGTTCAGTGTCATGACAGCAAGGTCAAGCACATATTTTTATAAGAAAAGACTATTTGTTGTGCATGAATTAACATGCAGTACTTAGGTTTGATCCTTTTTTTCCTCCCTTTCATTTTCTCCCTTTCATTTGTTTCTCCTTTTCATCGTTCTCCCTTTCATTTTCCCTGCTAAGGAATCATTTGACCTGAAAATAAAAAGGAAATGAGGCTGGTTAGAAGCAAAGAGTTTTTGGAGAGTCACTGTCTACCTGTGCTATACATTAAATCATATTTCCATTAATTTCTGACAGCTCAATGACATAGCAAGGAACTGATCCTGTTCTCTGTTCAAGACAATGGAAAATCTCACTCCATCTTCAGGGTTCACCTCCTGGGGAAAAGAAAAATGAAAGGACACATTCTAGCTGGCAAAGCAACAGTTTCATTCACGGAGAATGTGAAAAATCAATTGACATTTTAGCTGCCTGACCTCTGTTACAAACATCTGCAGGGAAAGAAAGCAAATTAGCAAAATGTATCCTTTTTTACTTCAGTTCATTTAAGGTTGCAATGTTAGTTGCATGTGTGTTCAGCGGAAGAAATGAAGCAAAGCTTTATTTCTGTCATTACAGTTGAGCTGTATAGAGGATATAAATGGATATCTACATAATGCCATTGCTGTTTGTTGTGCGTGTGCAAAACTTGAAATGGAATTGTATGCAACTATTACAAGCCCATGTTATTCTACACCCACATTTTGCAAGAGATGGTGGAGGTGGAGTGATACTGGCCTAATAATGAGGGCAGTGATTGTTGTTTGCCATTTAGAAAGAGGAACAGAAACTGAATTATCTTGAACAAATAGGCTATGGCTACATCAGGGGCACGATGAGCTCTTATCAGTGGATTTCTTCTGGCTGTCATGACAGGAGCCAAAAGTGGCTGGGTCACTCATGTAGGTTAGGTGAACTCTGTATGCAATGTATGTCCACTGCCAGTCAAGGAGATATCCCCCACCTGCGTAACAACGGGTCGGTCCCGAGGAAGCTCCCAGCACTGGGGAGCATAATGCGGTGGTGTGCTTTCAGCACCGTGCCAGAAAATCTCTCATGATGTACGTGGCCACAAAAGCACTTGTGACGCCCTTTGAGTGGCTTCAGTACGGTCTCACCCAGTGTTAGCAATAGTGGGATCATTTTCCAATGCTTTCCTGAGTTTGGCCGTCCAGGCAGCGTAGGTGCCCAGCATCCTACCCTACCTGCTCTTGCTGTCAGCCACCCTGGTTCCAACACAAAACATACATATGTTAGTATAAACATACATGTTGGCATTAAGACATGACTTGGGGATATTGTTGGTGTAAATAAACTCTAAAACTTAATTCTACCCAAGAAGTGAATTGAGGGACTTAAGCTATAAAGTTCTATACAAACATAGTTCTTATCTGGATTTATGTTGTTTAGATGGGTCAGCCATGCAGCAATATCCAGTTTGGCTGGAACCCTGTTTAAATCAGATTTTAATCAGGCTTTAAGGGAGGAATGAATAGGGCCTGTGTGGTCCTTGCAGTCTGGCTTTGCATTTGCAAAGGGTCTTATTTCTGAACATTTCACAGTTTGATATTTGATGGTGTGATTATTAACAAGACTCAATCTTGCACAAAATGGCTGGCACATGGTGGCCAAAGGTTCAACATAAAGGTTCAGTACTGTTTAATATGCAACTACTTGCATATCTGCTGAGCATATATGTTGGTCCTTAGCCTCTGCTGCTGTGGACTGTCTCTAGCCATGAGTTTTGAGGAGCAAGGGAAGAACAAGGGCCATTTCACTGTTTATTGCAAATCATAGAAAAGCACCAAATCAGGTCTTTTGGAAGTGTTTATACTTTCTTTTCCAACTCACTTTATCTCTAGTCATAGCACCAAGAAAAAGGGGACTTGTTAAATTGGAAAATATTTAACACACTAATAAGGGTAAACAGTCATTGCAACTCTGGAAGGCAGTTTCTCCTTTTTTCACAGTACAAGTATTTGCGTGCATTCAGAGTTACCTAATCAGATATGGGAATGCTGGTTGGTTGCGTGCACTTTCATAGCTATGTATCTCTCTGATGAAAGTTCCCAGTTGTGCTTAGAGAGTCAGAGATTCAGTTTTTCCATTCCTTCAAAAGATGTGTACAGCATGCAGGTGGTCTTCTTTCCAGCTGTCCACAAAACTTTAAAGCAGATGTAGCATAACCAGTCTTCCATCATTATCACTGAGGCCATCAGCAAGATTAATTGATTTAAGAATTGTGGCTTTGGTCCAAGAAGAGCCTATGTTTCTCCCCCAAAGTAATTGGAACAGCATTCTTAGTGAAATGATAGAATATGATCCTAAGCCACCCAAATTTGGCAACAATCAAGCTGGAGCCCAACAAATTTTGAGGTTGTGACAAAATTGAACAAGTCTGTTACCATCAGCCTCACCACAAGGCTGCTGCCAAGACACGGAAGATTCAAAACTAAGTATACACAGCAGTTTCACTGAAAGAAAAAAATATTGACAAACGTTCTATGAAGGCACCGGCACAATTTTTTTTCCATAAAGTTCTTTGCAAAACTTAGAAAGGGACAACATCTTCTAAAGATCTGCTGGCAGCTGTTTAAGGAAACTGGTAT
The DNA here is from genome assembly GCF_034638445.1 of Ciconia boyciana. Lineage (NCBI taxonomy): Eukaryota > Metazoa > Chordata > Aves > Ciconiiformes > Ciconiidae > Ciconia > Ciconia boyciana. Next base: position 64,231,546 of record NC_132936.1, read on the forward strand.
AGACTTATATATCTACAAATATTCCTATAGGTCTTATTTCCACTCTTCTCAGTATTGCGGGAATGAAATGTGAGGAAGAATCAGGCTGCTAATGGGACACAGGGCACTGATACAATCTGAGTTTTGCAGCAAGAGACTTGGAGAATGTCCAAATTGCCTTTTTCCTGTGCTCCTCCAGTTAGAGGCTGGGGCAAGTGGTAGGCTCAGCACGGTCTTCAGCATGTGCTAATGTAGTAAAAACAGATTCACAGCCTACAGTAGCAATCCCATCCCATAGCTGAAAGAGAAAAAAAGGGCCAAAGATTGCAAACATTGCCACCATAGGCAAACCTGGGAGGACAAGCAGGAGCCAGATCTGTTGGTAGAGTATCTTCTGAATTGGGTGTGAAACGCCCCTCCAGATGTAGAGACAAAGCCCTGGACCGAAACCATGGGAGCGGGCTGTAACTAGCTCAGGAAATGGCCACTTTGCAGTTGGGTTTCATGTTCCAGTTGTGCCTGTAATGTGGGATCGTACAAGAGGCACATTGTGAAGGAGGCTCTATCTGAGTGTAACAGTCTTTTATGTTGTATCCATGTCTTCCAGGGATTAATGCCCAGTTACTTATTTTCAAAGAGTCCTCCCAAAGCTGTAGAGTGTGGAAAGTATTAAGTAGCGCTTATCAGGGCGGAAAGTTAGTCTGTAGTTCATATGTGAAGTGATATCCTGAATGTGCGATGTGTCAACAGCCATATAACCTGTGATAAGAACTCTGCTTGCTGCACTGTTATGTCAGCCCCAGTTCACGTGGCTTTCAGAAGCTGACGTGGTAAGAAACCTCTGGTCTTCTTGCATGTGGAGCATGCATGCAGCTTCTGCTCTGCAGATCACACTGATTGGCACAGCATTGGCAGAAATTTTTCTACTTCCTCTTCAGGACAACATTGCATTGATCAAAGTCGAAGAATTTGAAATTCCTCTCCCCCCCATGCAGTTGCTGTATTATCTGAAGGGAATATGAACCAAAAGAAGACAGTGAAAACTAGTTATAACTAAGTAACTTCACTGTAGGACAGATGCTGCATTTTCATAGTATTGCTTTGTGTGCTCCTAGAGAGACGATGGTACAGAGAGAGTATTTCCTTTTAAAATTTGTCATCCCTGAAGGTCACTGCTGAATAGCTTCAATTCCACCTTTTAAAAAGTGGGTATTATGAGACATAATGAGCAAGAGTTCCTAGAGGCACTACCAGCTCCAAGTGCCCCAGTTTCTGAAGCCCTGGCTTGAGGTCCTACACAATTTCTTGGCACATGAGGGGTGTTTCTTACCTTCTGCAATGTTTTCAAAGATTAGTTCAGTGTGTGTGTGTCCAAGAGCTGAAGTGCCTAAAATTGCTGGTCATTTCTGACAACTTAGCCACTATCAATGTACATAGTCAAACCAAATATTTATATAAAATGTTACTTTGACACGTTAGGAATATAATGAGCATAGTTTACTGACACACTGAATTTAAAAAAGAAAGCCACCTTCAGACACAGTGGGAACTGAAAACCTTGTAGCATTTTGGTGATGTATGGCAATATGAAAGCAAAGCTAAACAGAAATAGAGTGGAAACTCCAGACTTTCAATTCTGAAAAAACAACTGGTGGTTGAACTAAGGTACACAGATTTCTGAAATTCTTCCAGTTATAGTAATCGGATTTTAAAGATACTTTTCTTTTCAGATATACGATATTTATCTTGACAGAGTCTTACTCAACAGTTTCATTGTTTCATGCATTTCCCTTTGGTGCTTTGAAAAGAAAGCAAGTTTGTTCTTTTAATCTGTAGCCATTCCCTCAGTAGCTGTCATTTATTATGTAGAAAAAAGGATTGTGTTGTATTTCTGTATGCATTTGGCTTTGCATGCAGCTATATTTTTCTTTTGGTAGATGTATCTTGGGGCTTGGGGAATTGTTTTGATGAAAGGGCTGCTTTTTAAGCCAAAATATCTTTATCTCTCAAAGAACCTCGGTTCCTGTGGGCTAGATTAAAAAAAAAGAAACCCTTAAGAAACTAAACGTCATCATCTTAATAATGCTAGCTTTTAGACACCTGTTTTCTAGGGCAAAACCTGTAACTCTAGGTGTATAGGTACCCCCGCAGGTACCTCTTTAGCAGCACTAGATGCTTCATAATAAGAGTAACAACAGCCAGTATGCTGACAATAGAGCAGGAAATCTGTTAGCATTAGCTATCTAACTCCTTCCTTTTAAGAGTGGTTTTTGAAAAGCATCTCAAGGACATCAATCCCTGTTTTTATCTAATAGCTCAGGCCTGACAACAAATGCTCCAGGTGTGACAGGTCTTGTTTTAATGCCTTTCCAACCTAGAGAAATCAAATCTGTTTCTCCTGCTTTCCATGAAGCTGCCTGAAACAGAGTTGCATGCCTGGTGGTAAAACTTGGCCACTCTCAAGAATCGGACCTTTGGGAAGCAGACAGGAGCTGTCACTTTCCGTCTCAGCTACAACAGTGCTTCATCCTGCAACTTCTTAACACACAAATAATCCTTGCAGCAGTGAATAGAGCCCAGGAATCATCTAACCTGACAGGGTGTTCAGGCAGCCTACCCAGGGTTCAAGCAGGCTACCAGGTTTTGTGTGTGCTCTTACAGAGTGATGCAGCTGCAAAAGGAGCCATTCACAGTATCCTCCACTTTCACCTAAACAAGCTTATTACAGAGTGATAGTTAGAAGATGCTTTGGGAGTGGGGAGGTTTTTGTTTTCCCCACCTACCAGATTTGAAAAGTTATCTAAATTGCAGTCTTTGCTTTCCTCAGACTTCCACTTCACACTTTCAGCAATAATATGCGGGAGGTACCCACTCTTAGCTGCTCTTCCTCTTATCTTTCAAGGGCAAAAGTGGATCTTAGAGCATTCTCCTGAAGACCATTCTTGCATGCTAATCTTTCTGCAGGCTTTAGAGAAATACATGTAGTCCCTTTTTGTGTTTTCTACTTGCTTGCTCAGGACTATTCTGTAGCACCTAATTCTGTCCTGCAATGTAGAAGACAGAATAGAATAGAATAGAATAGAATAGGACTATTTCAGTTGGAAGGGACCTACAACAATCATCTAGTCCAACTGCCTGACCAATTCAGGGCTGACCAAAAGTTAAAGCATGTTATTAAGGGCATTGTCCAAATGCCTCTTAAACACTGACAGGCTTGGGGCATCGACCACCTCTCTAGGAAACCTATTCCAGTGTTTGACCACCTTCTTTACCACCTGGTAAAGAAATCCTTCCTAATGTCCAGTCTAGTATTTAACTGTAGGCAATGGATTCTGCTCCAGAAGGCAGGTGTTGTCATCAGGTGCTATCACACCACTCTTAAAACGTTTATTGGATTTATCACATTTGTAGTTTGTTTGTTGTTTGTTTATTGTTGTGTTTGTTTTTTTTTTTTTTTAAGATCTGTCTGTAAACCCATTTATCTGCAAAGAGAAAAAAATTGTTGCATAGGAAAGCAAAACCCACATGGTTTCACATGACAGCTTACTGCTAAGGATTTCTTAATTAGAAGGGTTTGGATTAATTTTCAGTTCCTTAAAACTGGTCATTCCTAAACTATAGAAGTCCCATGGGCCTGACTCTCTCTTCTTCAAGACGCAAGTGCCTTTTATAGATGTCAGAAGGGATCCTCCCACCCCACCCCCGAGCTCTCTATCAGGAAAATGTGATACTTCTTTTCCTCCAAAATTAATTCCCCGAATTACACAAAACTAGCAAGGGATGGTAAAACCAGTACCTTCTTTGCCAGTAAGGCTCCAAAATAATTTTGAAACAGTGTTAACTGTTATAAGTCTGAGCAGGTTTTTTTGTTTTAATAGTAATGTCAATATGGTGTGATACAATATAGGCCATACAAACTCTTTGTGCAGCTGCACTGCTGCTTTGGAAATAATTATCTTTCCATTAATGCAAATGGTCAAAAAAGTCGATTTACCATGCACCTCTCAAATCCAGAGAGTGCATTACAGAAACTCTTTTAGAACATCCTCTGCTGACTATTCAGAGGGGGAAAAGATTTCACAAAATGGAAAGGTTATAATTGGATACAGAGCAAGTACATTGTATTAAGATAGGAGACACTGAGGAGTCCTGGGATCTGGGAATTGCATTAAATTACCTTAAATGAGCAGCATGCACTGTATTAACTAACATTATAATAGGATTTACAGAATGCATGACTTTACTATGGAGGTCTTAGCCAATTATAACCTCTTTGTGCAAAGAGGAGAATTCTACATAAAAGGTTATCTGGAAGTTCTAGACAGAAAAATAGAGATACCTATATATAAACTGCAAAGAAATGCAACAGCTACAATGCTAAGATGAGAACAATATTACTCACTGTGTTACTCATACTGACCAAGACACTTGGGATGTCTTGTGATATCTGTGGCTTCTTAGGATAGACAGACCAGTGCATATGGAGCAGCTGGAGGAAGAAACAAGCTTTTTTTTATGGAACATGTTTTTGGGTCAGAGATGCATTTCTTTAGAGAGGAATGACATACAAGACTATTTCTTGCTGATCCACAAAAGCACAGTCTAGGCAGGCCACAAAATGACCCTTGGTGGGGAGAAGGGGACACAAACTGGCCAGGGGAGGAACTCTTTAGGAGTGGGAAAGTCAAGGAGGTTTCAGCTCACCCCTCTGCTCCATGCACGGCCCTGGCCCTGGCCAGGTGGCAGGGGTGGCCCTGCAGCCGTTCCTGCCCTCTGTACCCTCCTGTCTTTGTGTAGCCCTGGACTCCCTGACCATGTTATCAGACGGCTTATGGCTCCCTTGGTGGATGGGCTTGAATTTGGTTTTAAGTCATACTCAGCTATTTTACAGACCTAGTCGTTAGCTGTCTGTATACAGTCTTAGGCACACGTATGGGAGAGAGTAGTTTTATCTTCAGTGCTGTTACTCTTTAAGAGAGGAGTATTAATTGCCTGTCAGATTGTTTTTATGACCTTGTCACACAATGCAACAGACTCCTTTATTTATCGACTATGAAGCACTGAATTATCTTCAAAATGAGCTGAAGCAATGATTACAAGATGGGCAATAAACAGATTAAAATCAAACTTCAATAGAGGAGAGCAACTCCAGTTGTCGCTGCTAAATACAACCTTTGAAGACCAAATGGATCTAACACAGTGTTAGGCTGTAAAAAATATGTTCGCTTCAAACAAAGTGCTTTTTGACTGGTTTTGTTCACTTTCTTCTTTGACATCAGGTACTAAATATTGCCAGAAGCAGGATTCTGGAGAAACAGAGAACATCATTATTCCATTCTAGTAAGTAAATCTCTTGACCTTATGTGTCTGACCACTTGCTAATCAGAAATGAGCCTTGTCTGTCCTGCATGACAGGACAAAACTAAACAGAAATTTGGTCTGCTGTGTTTGGCCCAAACTCCTCACGTTCACTGTGCGGGGTATTTGCTGGTTACTACCACCAATGTAGAAATTAATACTTTTTTCTGATCGCTATGACTGTCAGAAAAGTCATTTGGATCTCTGAGTTGAAAAGGTGCTAGATAAACACCATATTAAAAATAAAAATAATTTTTAAAAAAGACAGAGAGAGAGAAAGAGATGTCATTTCCAGTTCAGATATTATGGAAACCCTGTGGAAAGTACAATAAATGATTTTCCAGTTGCAGAAGTCCTCAGAGAAAACCCTTGACAATTAGTTTCTTTAAAATAGGAGATATTTTAATTATTTTCAGTAGTGTTGAACCAGCATTCAGAAAGGACAAGAGCATGTTTTTAGTTTTTTATATTGACTTGTCCAATTAATTTACTAAATGTATGGCACTGAAACAGACCTGTGATGGATGAACAAATGACTGAGTGCCTCGCTGCATATTTGTACAGCAGATGATTGATGTATCACATCATTTCTTTGAGTCATGGAACTGATTTATATGCTCTGTGCTATATAGACATTCGCTTTGTCAGTTGGGACCGTAAAAACCCCCACAGGCAATTGTCTGCTATTCAGTCTTTGCCATTCACTGAAATTACACATAATTTTAGCCTGTGCATTTGCAAACTGTGCTTTGCCATTTCCATTTGAAAACGTTTTTGTGTTAAACATTTTTGACTCGTCTAAATAAATATTATCCATAATAACCCTATATCAATCCATTACAAAACCATGAAAGTACGTACTGCATTTAGATTTAATCCCTGAAACAAAGCCTGTTCCCACCTCACTCGCATGTTGCTTTCACAGCTGATTCTCACAGCTGCTGAGAAATCTGATCAACAGCAAAATCTAAGATTGCTTTTCATCTTGCTAAAGCTATAGGATCTGCAGTAAAGTCATATTTGAGTCACTGGTCTTTAGATATACACACAACCAAATTCCTGAAGTACAGGCACCTATTGGCCTGTGCTTATGGGTGTAGGTATGTATTCAAAGGTACCCAATTCCAAATTCCATCAAAACCGCTCTTTCATTTTCAGGCAGTGCTATAATACATTTCTGGAGCAGAATATGATGACTGGGTCTACTTGTGTATGAAAAATAGTCAAAGAGAAGCTATGGAGTTTCAGTGGTTGTGGATTCTCAAGTCAAATTACATGTAGTATATGAGCATTTCTTTTACTGGTTTTAACATCTTTTTCGTTTGGATTATGTTGGAAGTATCCTTGTCAATACAGCATGGAGCATTGAAAACAGGGTTGCCCAACAGATTATCTCTCTGTATGTCACTCTTATGAGTACAAGGTATAGTTCTCAAACTCAGTGGGATAAGTCCCCATCCCCCAGTCTTAGGGGGCATAGCAAGATATACTCTGGAATCTGGAGTAACCAAGTGTAAAGGCAAGAACGTCCTACACATGAATATATTAAACTCCATCTGTAAATAAGGTTGACACTTCTGTTTTGACAGACAGTTTCAGATCCCTGTAACTCTTACGTTTAAAGTCTGCTTATAAAGTTGAGTCTTTTATACAGTATACAAGATCTTCTCGTTGTAGCTATGCTATATGTTAGCTGAAACGGAAACTTTTCAGTTGTTTTCCATTTTTGCTTTCCAGACCTATCCTTACTATTTCATTGTTGCAATGGAGCAGGCAAATAGAGGGCCATTTTTTTTCTGGAATGAGTTTAAGAATATGGTTATTTTCTTATCAACAGCTTTTCCTGATTGCAAGAAGGGACAAAAGGGAAACCAAAACTCATTGAGATGATCCTCATAAGTGTTTTCTGAATCCCTGTATAGGGAGATTCCAGCACGCGCAAGATGACAATGTTTCTCACACCAAAGGTCAGCCTGAGCTGTAGGCTTATGAGACCACTGCCCTCTTTGTCTGTCCTTTGCTCCTTGGCAGTCTTTTCCCAAAGGATCCTACTTACCGGGGCCTCTACCAGCCAGTTCAAAGTGGATCTTATTATATAGATGAAGGGAAAGAATGATACAATCTGGCCTGCAAGGCCTTTCCCAGGCATTTGTTGCCCTGGTATCGCTGGTCTGTCCTCACCCCCACTAGGTATATTTAGATCACATCCTTCCCCATGTGTCTCTATATGGGGCAGAAGTAAATTCAGTGAATGGAGGGCTGTACTCCTCAATGAATGGGTAGAGGGTCTGCTTTGCTGGGTGTGGGACTGACCTTCTGAGCTACCCTGAGCTGAGGTCTTCAGTAAGCTACTCTCTGTGGCACCGAGGACTGCCTTCTGGAATAATCACAGTTAATTTAAGATCCTGCAGTGTGTACTGAGTAGTTCTAATTATTCCATCAAAGTGCATTACTGTGTTTCTGTCTCTATCGAGTGTAATCTGCCATCAGGTTGTTAATTTGCCTAGGTTTATTAGAGGCTCTCACAGTCCTCTCCAGATTTGATTTCACTGAACAATTCCGTTACCCGAACTTATTTTTTTTTCACCTACTTTTCCAAATTATGTTTTATTGCAGCACTTTTCACATATATTGGTTCCAGGATTAATTGTTCCATACTGGGCTTTCAGGATTCCATTTCCTCTATTGTGTATGTGCATATGTTTGTGTATTAACTAGCACTTATCAGGGTGTAAATCACATGGTGCCTCATTGCCAATGCAGATCATTAAAAGCAGGAGGGCTTTTTATCCAAAATGTGTGAGAAAACCATCTTTCCCTAAAAAGCCCAATCAGATCTGTCACCAAACTCTTTACGGAGAGCTAGTCAGATATTTCTTTTTCTCATCTCCACATTGTCCTAGTCCATTAAAAGGCATTTATTTTTATGATGCCCTTTTACACAACGTATTTCACCTGAAATATATTCTTATCCCATTTCAAATGCAGGTTTCTAAAAGCTGTATGTTATTTATAGGAGACATTCATAAGTAGAACTATCTCAAATAATTGCCCAACCTTTGACTTGGGTACATTTTTTTCAGCATTCCTCATCTCTGAAGCAAGACTTGAAATATGGTAAAGTGCTGAACTCTGAAATCAAGAGCTCTCCTATACACAGGAGCTTTGAATGGTTTTTAATAGTAAAATAAATTCCCGCTATCGATCTAATAGCATGATCCAAAAGTGTCTTTGAGAGTAATTAACTTCCAATAAGCTGCAAAGAACTTGTCCAAAAAGGTGGCAGCACTGAATTCCCTGCAGCCCTAAGCAAAACTTTCCTGATGTTCCTTCACAAAAGACATCAGGCATGCATGTACCGTGGTGGGTGGAGGAAGATGGGGCAACTCCCTCAGTAGCCTCCATCTCTTTTCCACCGCCAGCCCCACAGAAGTGGCAAGAGAGGGTGAAGAGACCAAAACCCTTTGCCAGACCCACCATATCGCAGCTGACATGGGGACAGATCCCTCCTGGGGCTGATGGGGCTCAGTGCCCAGCTCAGCACCCCTGAGCCCCCCGTCACGCAGCAGTGGCTGCACCAACACACAGAGATGCTCCTGGCAATTTAAAGTCACGTTGCTCAAATGGAGTAAACACATTAGTTTGCTTTTTCCTTCCTCTTGTCCATTAGCTAGGAGCAGTGCAGGGTTTTTGTTTAGCTTTGGAAAGAAAAGACAGCTCTAAACATTCAGGGCTTTGGTCTACTAGATAGAGATGTGTCCGTGGTGCTTCAGGACAAATGCCAGCTGATAGATAGGGCAGCAGGAGATTTTTTAGGCAAAGAGGAAAGAACAGAACAAGCCTTAAACCTAGCTGTTGGCTCTGTTTGAGAAAAAAGAAGAAGGTATTTTGAGCTCACTAACAAGGTCTGTTATCTTTTGCTTATTTAGAGAGAGGTCTGAAACAAGGGCATAACAATACAGTGTAAGCGGCATATACAGATCATGCAGAGTATGAAGGGAATTTACCTTCCTCATCAAGCTGGTGAGTTTTACGCAACCTGAAGTATGTAGATAGACATGGAAAAGTGAGGAATGGTTATTGTAAATCATTACCCTGGCAGTGGTCCAAAGCCCTTAGGGCTTCAGCTGTTACACTGGTAAAGCAGATATAAGCTTCCATAGAACTAATCCACGTTGGTTACAAAACCCAATGATATACCTATGTAAGTCAGTCTTGTGAAAATTAGCATAGTTTTCTGGCAATGCTTGAAAATTATCTATCCCACTGTATACGATGTGGAAAAATGTCATAAAAATGCAGAGATAATACACTATTATACAAATAATAGAGGAGACTTAGTAGAGGTTACATCAATAATCATTTATAAACACCAACTGACACATGCCTTAAAAGAAAAGCCTGAGGAGGTGGAAATAGAAGCATATCATAAGAAAAAAACCTCAGTATTTAAAATACTTTCAGTTTCAGTATAATCTTATTTACATTAAGTCAATTTTTATAGACTCCACTACATAATTACCATCACAGTAAACAAGCAGTAATGATTTTTTTCCCTGTTTTTGTGTTGGAAATAAGAATAGAAGTACAGACATGTGTTCCCTTGGGTGATGTGGTTTAATCAGATTGTTTTTTATAAGGCTTTTTTCAAACTGATCAGAATAGCCTGAAACATGTCAGAGAAAGCTTGTTGCCTAGAATAAGCCTTTAATAATATTTCACAGCTAATTTCTTTATGAATTAATTTGCCCTTGAGCAAAAGGACAGGGTCAGTAGGACCCTTGTACATGTTGGCATTGGGCATAGCACAAAAGAACTGTAATCACTGAACCAGTACCTGATTGCAGCATTGAAGTCAACAGAGAAGAAAGAGTAATGGTGAAAAAGAGGCAAGAATTAGCCAGGAGAGACAACTGGCACACCCCAAGCTCCCTGCCAACTTAACAGAGACCATGTTCTTGTCTCCTTGAAATACAGACTCTCTCTGTTCAAGTTCATTGGTTTAAAGTGAAAGGAGTTACTTCACATTTATGCAGCTTGTGCCATTTGTAACCCCTGAACAGAATCTCACCCAGCAACTCTCTTTAAACCTGGAAAAGGTCAGACATGGAGCTCCTTCAGCCTTTATTATTAAAAGCTTCCTGCCTGGTTTTACTGTTGAGAAAGAGGCAGTGACCTTACATTTAATCACATCAAAGACTCTGTGCTTTAACTTACTTAAAAGACTCCTTATGCAGGATGGCTTTATCCAAGGAGTCTTTTGCCAGACGACATTATTTTTAAAGCAGCGTGCAAAATATCCCTCTTGCTGCAGACTCCAGCTGCTGACTAAGCAGCCTCTCCGCTGCCTGCAGTAAGGAGACCGAGAGAGAGGTCTGGGGGAATCTGTGTTCAGCCAAATCTATCCCATATGTACGTAAAACCTAATGGAAATCAGTCGTGAGGCCCTACAGCTGTATAGGAGTACATGTGATTTACAGCAAGGCAAAGGATTTGCAGAATCCTCCATCTTTGGTGCTTTCGTTTTTTAATGCTTCAGCTTGAGCAAAGTTAATCTTCTTAATGAAGTAAAATGCAGGAGTAATTAGCCCCTCTGCCTGTGCATATGTTTCACCAAAATGCCTTTGCTGGGTTTCTGAATTGCACAGGACTTCCATTTTTACCTGCTGTTTGAATTTCCCTGTTTAAAAATGCAGCAGATGTAGCATGAAAAAATGGTTCTTCTGTGAGCTGTGTGCTAAGGCTCTGATAAATGCCTTGTCACATTTGCTCTGCTTTGTACTTGGAAAGAGTCTTATTTGTTTGCTTTTATGTTTCTACAACTCCCTCCTTTTTTTTGTGTGCTGTTTCCAGGCAGGGATGGTTCTGTTAGGGATGATGGGCTCTGAGCAAAACTTTCTGTTCTGTGTTTGGCTCTTCTCCACAGGGATTAGGTGGAGCTGAACGATGAATTAAAGGTCAGAAGTCTGCCTCAGAAAAGCCCCTTCCTGACCGTTTCATCTCAGCCCTTACAGCTTTGCCACCTTCGCATCTGTGTGCAACTGCCCAGCACTACACTCAAAATGATGCTGCCATTTATAACATACCGGCATGACTCGAGGCAAACCAGGGTTTCCCTTCTGTGTAAAAGAGCCACTGAATTGTTCACCTCCTGCTTGGGAAAACTCCCTGAGCCAAATTCTTATTTCTAAAGAGAAAGCTAGATATGGCGTGGGGGGAGGTTGGGAAAGAAGGGTGGTCTCGTAGTTGTAGGACAGAAGGAAAAAACAAGTCCTGGTCCTTTTCATTATCTTGGAAGGATAATGTTACCTCTCTGCACCTCAGTTTCTGTAAAACAGCGAAATACTACTTAGTGTTACTACTAATCTGTTAAATACCGAAAGACTACATCAAAGCACTTTTGTGAAGAACCCTTTGTTTCTCATGCTGTCCGTGGGTATCAAAGTTCAAGGTAGAAAGCAGAGCCCAGATGTGCACAACAGCCTTGGTCAGCAGAGTTTCGGATTTCAGAGAATCCCCTCTCTCCGAGGGAAGCACAATCTCGTAAATACAGACCCGTTATCAGTGTGAAACATGCAAACAAAATATGGGGGAGGAAAGAGCGGCTTACTTTGCTGCCTTTCTGGCTCTCCCAGGAGCAGGACTCGGCCTCCTGAGGAGCGATCCCTCGCTGGAAAGGGTGGTCGCTCAGGCAGGTCTGGCACAGCGGAGGCTCGAGCTCCGCGTCCCCCGGAGGTAAATGCATCACAGTGGACCCCGGGTATTTGAGGCTGGCATGTGGGTGCTTTTCAACGCTGACCATCGGGGTCTTAATCCACCTTCGTACCTGCCAACACAGAAAGAGGTTATGGACTCCCTTTGCTTTATGGCAGCAGCTGGGATGGCGCAGCAGGGTTTCTGATGCGGATAAAGGCATAGATTGGGGAAAATAATCAGATACCATATAGGGTCAGGATCAATTTTCTGTAGGAGAAAGTACTAGACCATGTCAGGGTGTGTGTGTGAACACTCACCATAGGCAGGCTCTTTATGCTGAGAATAATTTGCTGCTTTGTGCAAGTCTGCCATAAGTTTATCTACAATACAAAGTTTTCAGGCTTTATAAAGATATTAAAATATACGGTAGACTGCTAAGGAGAGCAAGACAACTACCCAAAGCAAGTACTCCCAGCCTAGACAGCTCAATTCCCCCTGTGGAGAGAAAGCAGACTGTTTTTGCAGGTATACAACTGTAATACTGTAAGCTTTCTGCAGTCCTTTTTCAACAGCAATATCTTTTGTTTCATCTCTGACTTCATATACTATCTCAGCCTTTTCTGTGCCTCCCGTCACTACATTCAAGAGTCAGTTTCTCATGTTGACCTGCCCCCAATTTTGACCCTGACTCCTCTAATCTGCCTTCCCCTGTCTCCGTGTCCTAGCTCCCGGGCTAGGACCTGGTGCACTACAGCAGGAAGGACACTATTTACGAGCGTAATACGCTGCGCTCGCAGGGCATGATGTCAGCCTTGTGCACTTTGTTTGCTCTTCCTTTCACTTCTGTGACTGTCTGTTTTCTGCCATGTGAATCAAAAGTATTGGATTTTCTAACAAGGTAAGCGAGGAGTCAGAGATCTTTCTGAGCTCTTTTTGCAAGTCATTTTGCACTGTGCAAGTAGAGAGACCGCTGTATGAGCTATGCTATATTTGCACTCAGTCTGATCAAAACTCTCTCATTTGAATGCGAAGGATAGATAGGGACGTATCAGGATACGTTTTACCAACACAGAGGGGAAGGCTGAGACAGGCAGAGCTGACAGCCCAGCCAGCCTCCTATTGACACGAGACAACCTCTTTGCTCTGCGAGCTGAATCTCCCGTCCGTGCAGGGGAGTGGGGCAGGGCTGCAGGGACTCACGCTGGGGCGCGCAATGCTCGTCTCCCTCGGCTTCCGCAGGGGGAAGCCAGAAAAAGCACTTGGCCTCAGCATCGCCATGCTTCATTAGGAGATGATATTTGCCATTAGAGGATGCTTTACATCAGGAAAATAAACATTTTATGTTACATTAGTCATGAGCATGATGCCAAGTGTTTGATTAAGAGTGGAAGTCTATATCGCAGCAACTGGTTACCAGGATCACGTATGATAAACAAACAGAATGAAACCAGCCTTCTGCTGGTGACTCCTCCGTGAGCGATACACCCGCAATCGCCCTGCTGTGCTGACCTGCCGGAAATCTCAAGGTTAGGAAAATTTTTCTCTCCTCTCTATGGAAACCAAGCAAACCGATGTCCTTCTGTGGGCAAATGAGCCACTCCCCACTGCATTCCCCATTTGCATTTTTTAGCAACATCAGTTTGTGTGGATAATAATTAGCCCCTACTTCCATGCTTTGGAGCATCCCTATAACGTCAGCCCCCCTTTTGCTCACTATAGCTCTTGGATGCCATAGCTGGCAGGTGCCATGTCTGCATGCTTTTGTAACAAATTTTACAGAATTGAAACCCAAGTGCTTAAAGTTCTGTGGAATCATTTTTCCAGGATGTTAACACCAATGTATTTTCTTTATTGAACTTCTCTGGTTTTATAATTCCTAAATTCCCTACTAGTGCGGAGAGACTGTTGGCTCACCGTCTTCCTTATCCAGACTTTTTTAGCTTCAGGTTGGTGGGTTGAAGTTGTAGGGGGAGGGATTATTTTTTTCAGATTTCATTTCAATAAACATATTTTGAAACTGATCTTTTGACTCTAGCAGATTTTAAACACATTTATTTTGCCAAGCACAATTGATTCTATGATTGTTAAGCACATCATTAAATATATTACTCTCCCCAAGTAAATTCATGGTTGTGTGTCTTGATCTAATTCCAGAACTTGGTACGTTGAAAAGAATAATTATATTCCTGGTCAAAAAAACCATGCTTGATTTTCCAGTGTAGTTTTATTACAGGAAGTGTGCAATGTATTTAATGTGATCCTGACAGGAGTGAATGACTGTTCATTCTGTCCTTTTTAAGTTAGGCCTGGTGATCAGTTAAGTCTTTTCTGACCTGGTTCTGCCTTTCTTCCTTGACGTCCTGCATTGTCAGTCACATAATTATGGGTGCACACAGTATGCAAAAGCGTGCATGAAAGAGGAACTGAACAGACAGCAAAGAAAGGCCTGGGCTGCAATGAGGTACAGGTTCAGTTTTTCTTAAAATTCAAGGGACATGGCCCAGTCTTCTGCTCGAGACCACTCAATTGCATACAGCATCAGCTCAGGCAGGAATTCAAACGCAAATCTGGGTTTGAGGTTTCATTCAGAACCAATGATATTTGGTTTTATGATTTCAAATTCAGGGCATTTGCAGTGACACAGTTAATCAATAATTTCTGTCGCAGCTGCACCTGTTGTTTCGCTGTCTTGTGTTTCCATTTACAGATCTCTAGCCTGCCTGTGTATTAGGAAGCATTCAAAATGTGATCTGGGTACTCCTGATACAGCAAAATCTGTCTGTATCAAATGATCTAGTAGCTGTGCCTTTTAATGGCAATGAAATATACATTCAGCAGCATAATGATCATAAATTAAAAATTACCCACCAGTGCTTTAACTTGTGTGAATGGTAATGATGAAAGAAAGTAACAGGGCATGCATTTTATGAAGCTGCACACACCCGAGTGTAGGTGACATCTTCTGGCTCTAGCATCAGAAAGTGGTCCTTGAGTTCAGGGTGAATCCTAAACAATTTGTCTTGCTGTTGTTTATTGCAGGCTGACTCCTGGTTTTAACTCAGGTACACACCTTTTCCTCTGAATGACTTTTTGCTGCTTAAAAATGTTGGATTAAACTGATGCTTTCACATGAAAGGTACAGCCTGTACTAAGAGCTGAAAAAGAAGTATGATTATGAACACTGGTCTGGTCATACTGTTTTTCTGTTTAATACAACAGGGTTTTAAGGAAACTAAGGTAGGAAAATTTCAAGAGAAGGTGGGAAAATTTCAAGAGTATCCAGCTTTGAGATTTAATGGATTAGCAGGATTTTTTTGGAAATAGTTGGAAACAGTTCCAATAGGTTAGCACATCCACAGTTCAAATGCACTGGCAGAGAAAAGGTTTAAAACAATCCTAGTTTTCCTTCATTGGATCGGGCAAAGTTCAGGTTCATATACATCCAGCCATGTCTGCTCAGTCCAGGATGCTGTGCTGACTCAGCAAAATACACCTAACATTTCAATAAACATACTGAGTCACTCTGAAAAGTAATATATAATCTACAAACGTCAATAGAAACCTGAGACCTGCACAGCTAAGCCCAGAGAAATTGTTTTTCTTCTTTCTGAAGTCTTTGCCTCTGACCCAGGCGCCAAGCCGGGGCTCTGTGCCGCCTGCCCGCACGCCCAGACCTGCCCGGCGGCCGCTCGAGAGGAGCCGAGCAGGGGCTGCCACTTCAGTGGGTGCCAACGCGCTACGTCGAGAGCCGGCGTGTTTGTTATTTTTAGAGCTTGCCTACATGGATGTGTGAAAGTTCGCCGGCCCAAGCACAAATTTGGTAAATACACAGTCAACCCTTGTGTGGACGGCTTGGTTCAGAATTAAGATACATTCTGTAGCCATTTGCTTCATTTATCTACATTAAAATTTTAGGTTTTATTCTGAATTGAATGGTCCATGAGGACTTTAATGACATTTAACTAATCTCCTCTAATTTCACATCTTCAGCTAATTCAGACTAATGTCCCTCAGTATCCCTCTGCAGACAAACCCTACATTTGCCTTTTGAAATACATAGATAATGCAGAGTAACGTGCATAGAAGAGTGAAGAGTGTGGTAATTGTTACCAGTGCTCTGAGTGGAAAATGAAATGGTTCACCACTGACTTTCAACATGTATCCCTATCCACAAGCATTGAAAATATTGATTTGAAACTGGAAGTATGAATTGGCAGCACCTTTGTAGCAGTGAGGCCAAGAGCAGACTTCTGAAGAAAAACAACTTCCCTGGGCTTAGCTATGCAGGTCTCAGGTTTCTATTGACATTTGTAGATTATATATTACTTTTCAGAGTGACTCAGTTAAGTTTATTGAAACGTTAGGTGTATAAATTAGTCATTGAATTGTAAGTCTACACTATAGGTTTTTGTCTAGCTTTAGCCTTAATAGACTTCAAAGATTTTTGCATATTTAATATTTACATTTACTCTAGACAAGTGCCTTAGATCTATAGCTCTGTTTGACTTGGGCTATCTTAAATGTCACTAAAGATTTCAAAGTGTAAAGCTTCCTTTCTTTTGAATTCAGTTCCACTAAAGAAACTCCCACACTGAATTTCACAAAAAAAGAAAAACAGTTTTGAAGAAATTTCTCACAGTTTCTTCCCTGACTGACAAAGACAGATTAACAAGGAGCAGATGACAGTTTGTTATTTAGGGCATTGTATGATGCTCAAATACCACAGTGCTAGGTGCATCATTCTTCATGGCGATGTAAGGAGTATTTGATCATTCAAATACTTTTTTTTTATTATTCTTACATGATATCCATCTACCAGTAAATAAACTAGAGCCTGCTCCTAGCTGCAGGAAGCAATTCTGTTCTGAACTGCTTCTGAAGATTTCCGTACTTTCATTTCCAAAGCAAGGCTCTTTAAACTCCTCAGGCAACTTCATCCACCATTACAGAGTATAAGCAGCTGACTCTTTAAGTGTATCTAAAATAATCTGAATAGGACTGAATAGAACAGAAAGAGCTCCCAGTTTCTCTTCCCCCATCATGACTATAGTACCTTTATGCCTTTTTCTCATCAACAACTCATATCCGCTAGAAATTGCTTCTACGACTTGCCTGTTGTGGAGCGCCCAACAGTTTCTGCTTAAGCTATAACTGCATTTATGAGATTCACTGTCCCCACACTAATTCTTTGAAGGTACAACCTCACAGGCCTGTGTAGATGGACATGAGCCTGCTTTGCTGGTGGTGTGCAGTAGCTGCACGTCAGCATCCCGTCACGCTCAGGGCTAGGGTCTTTTGCTGCTTTCTAGGGCTGAGCAAGACATCATCTGTACCCATCCATGCAGACAGGCTTGGGACTTGTCAAATATTGCCTTACTGCTATTAGCTGGAAGTTGATTCAAAATCTTTCAGGAAACCCTTGCCTTGCCTTGTTTGGAGAGAAAAGAATTCAAAGCAAGAAAAAGAGAGTTTACCAAAATTATCTGTGAAACATGATCAGCTTTAATATATCTACCAACCTGAATAATTTCTGAAAACAAAGAGTTTTGAAGATGTCAAAGCAACTAATTTCAACTTTTCCAAATACAAAAGTTTCACTTTTTCAAGTCAAATGACATATTTTTTTTTGGCCTTGAGATAGAACAATTTGTTTGGAATAAATGCAGTCAACTTCACACTCACAGCCCTTCATGGCTGGGAATAAACTTAAGTATACCTCTCCACCCTGTCACATTTTAGGATTTTTTTGTACTTCTGGTTTTGTTGTTGGACCACCAAAGGACCTTTGCAGCTAGTCAAAGTTGTTCGGTATTTCTTGTATTTCTTGCAATGACCACAATAAAAATTGATGAAATTTTTCTCCATTCTGTCAAGATAAGTGAGTTCAAAGGAGTGTTGTACACCTTTCTAGCATGTAGCCATCTGTCACTAATCTTAAACTAAATTGTAATGTGACTGTTCTTAAAGAATAGCTTTAAATACCCTTTTCCCAAGCATGGCCTATAATATTGCTGAAAGGTGCACAAGTATTTTTTTTATAAAAGGCTCTTTATTTTCTGACTCTTGTTTGCTCTCATTTCTTTGTTTGCTTTACTTTCTAAAAACATGATATCCAACAGTGATAATCACTCAGACTAGAAAACTGCCAGATGTGATTAAATGAGATTTGCCAAGTTCCAGGGTTTTTTCCACTCCTGGCTTTTCCTCTTATGTAATAGCAAACAGATATGGCTTTTAATTTCATATGGCTCAGTTGTCAATGGCATCAGTCGACTCAGCACATTTTATACTTTAATCAGGTATTCATAAGCCAGTCCCCATCACTGTAATCATGAGCAATATTTTCCATGAGAGAAACACCAGTCTGTTCTCTAGGGCCGCTACTGATGCAGATGTGGCTCTTGCTGGAGGAAAGCAGGTGCCAATGGCACCAGTGGCCATCTTTGGGTGTCCTCCCTGGCTTTGGAGACTGGAAAGCCCGCTGCTTCCCAGGACACCGACAAGCTTGTTTGCAGGCTTCCCAGCTGAAGGCTTGACTCTCGAGTGCTGAATACACTGGAAAGAAAAAGGCAACTTAGGCAGAGACTTAACATCTCGCAGGATTAGGCCTTTTGTGGATGTGAGAGTCACTTTACTGCAGCCAGTCCCAGTGCCTGGTGCAGACTATTGACTTTAGTAGGATTTAGCAATGTAATGTGAAGATACATATTCTGGAGCAGTAAATACTGATGTGAATGAAGAAGGGTGTAAGTTTGTAGGCAAATTTGATAGGCCATTAGAGTATCTAAAATTGCAAACATTTGCTGAGGACTGAGGGTAACCTGAATGCTGGAATGGTTTAAGGGAAGCTGTGGAAATCTGCTTGGAGGTCCAGTATTATCAGCCAGTTCCCAGTGAAACATCGCACCCATCAGCACAACAGTATCGCATTTAATCTAACGGCCTGTGCAACCATATGCTCTGCGTAGCAGCATTTTCTTCCTCTGAAACTTTGGATAAGCTTTTTTCCTGTTTTGGTGTGGGACTGGAATAAACCACTCTGTGCGCTTGAACTCTTCTGTACTTATATTTCCATTCTTCATGAATGTTCCGGTTTGCATCAGTTCATGGATTTTTATGGCTCTCAGTCAGCTCCTATTTACTCTACATGTTGCATTGCAAAGTCTCTGGATATTCATTTCCCTACCAGACAGTATCAAATGCCTCGACTGTGATCTAGGTCAGTGCGTGTGCATGTGTTTTGGTTCTGCCTCCCAGTGATATCAAATGTACTTTTCTGCTTCTCTGGTTGCAGTTCATCCTATCCCTTCTTTCCTTTTCCTGGCGTTATCTAATTGCACCTCGGACCAGGATTTGAATTTTCATCCATTATGTAAACCCTAGGTGGACACAGAGCTCTTGGAATCATCTCCCCAAAGCCTTGAGGGCGACTGTCAGGAAACCTATTTAAATTACAATTAGGGAGATTATGGAATGAAAAGCTCCATTGTTCAAACTGTATACAGTCATCTACTTAAATGGAGAGTGGTAAATGAGAGGCAGGCTGATTAATGTCCGGACTGAGATATATCACTACTCTCTAGCTGGCTTTGACATTTAATTTGTCATGTCCCATGGGAAATGAAGCACAGCAAAAGAATCAGTTTGTCAAATCACCTCAAGTTTTTTTTTCCCCTCCGGAGCCCTGAGACACATCGCTCTGTTGATTAATAATCACATTTTATTTTAAAAAAGAAAGTGAAGGGCAACTCACTGCTTAGTCATCATTTGCCACTTTCTCTGCAACCAAGAAGCTGCTCGCTAAAAAGCAGGCTGAGGCCAAATAAGAGAGCACATTCTTTCCACCCAGGCCTAGATAAATGTGGCCTGGAATCATGGAGAGTTCAGCCCTCCAAGTGTGCCAGGAGAAAGGTTGCTTGCATGTGAGGGAGATCTGGGGAAGGATGAACTGGCCACAGCTCGGGGCGGAGGGGTGTAGGGAACGATGATGTTTACAGGAGCCCCAGCACACTTTGGTCACGGGCACCAGGTATTGCAAGACGACGGAATTTAATTCTGGCTGCAACATGACTCAGGAAAGCTGTGCCAGTTCTCTGGAGTTCGGTTTGTCCTCCCATCCTTCTCTTCCTTTGCTGTTTCACCATAAATTCTTTAACAGTTCTTTGTGGAGAGCCTCCAACTTTGTGGCTGCCTGTAAGTGTGACTTTAATAAATAACACAAAGAATAGTACATGAAGGTATATGTGATGGTCTTAACTTGATGCCTTTTATGATCTTCCTAGCATCCAGCAATTGCTGGAACCATAAGAGCTGGATTAGAGGCCTGACCTATCCTAGTTCTGTTTTTTTTTTTTTATTTGGAATGTGTAATAATCTTCTACAGTCTCCATCTGCCTCCAGCTACACGGACTTATACCGTACAGCCATTGGGCAAACTGGTCTGGTGTAAATGTCCTTCACTCCACCAAACTGAACGCATGGTTCCCCTTCCTCCCATGGAAACCAGTGCACAAGGAGGAGGACATAGTTGTCCCAGCATGACAGGGGCTGGTTCATGCACGTGAGTCTGAGGGCTGGGAAGACCCAGGTAGACCCCTGGTACATGCTGAGGATTTCACCTGTTCTGTGCCACATCTCTGCTCAGGTTCCTCATGTTGTGGTGAGCATCTCAGGGCTTTTGTAATGGTTTTTAATCAGTACTTATTGCTATTTACACACACACACTTTCCCACACCAAAGTATTTCACTTTCCGTAAAGCATCTGGCAGAAATCAAAAGGATCTAAGAGGAAGCATAGTAAATGTTTCTATATTTGTTGTTGTCATCAGTTGCAGTGCTAACACTTGAAGTAAATAAGGCAAATTTTTGTGATCTTAAGTGTGAATGACATGTCTCCAGGCCACAGCAGCGAGTCAGCAAAGGCTGGATTCTTAAAAAATATGTCAGCATGTGACTGCAGTCAGGCACCAATCCCAAAAGATGATGGGTACCAAGATGACTTGAGGAATTTGGGATCCTCTAAACATGTGTTTAAATATCCCTGCTGAACAAGTTGCATCCATGTAAGTCAAGGCATGAAGAGCAGCAAAAACTTAGGCACACCAATAATGCCAATAAAGAGTGTTAATGAGCACAAAGACAATTGCCTGGTTGATTTTCCTGTTCCACTCAATGGGAACGCTCTTGCCAACTCAAATGGTGCAGAATAAAGTCTGTAAAATCCACATCTCACATTGATAGCTAAATTAGCTTTTGCTGTGTCCTCTTACTGACTGGCCGATTTGTTTGAAATGTGGCACCAAAAAATCTAAACAACTGAACAGGTATCACTTAGGGTTTTCCTCTCTTCCTTCCTCCCATGTTGTCCTTGTTAGCAATTGTTAGTCTCACGGGATTCTTTTCTCTGTGAATAAATAAATAACTGATGTGTTGGAATCAGGTAAGAGCTCTTGGATCAATTGTAAGCACTGATGACACTTGTTTCTACAGGAGATGAGACAATAGATTCATTGTCCATGCTGGTGTATAAACACCCTCTCTCTGTGTATTATGTCAAAGACGAAAACAAAACAAAATGGGGTTTATTGTGTATGTGCAAGTCTAATCTTTCCAGGCTACCAAGTTAAAAATGCTTTTCATCTAGATCAAATAAAAACAACATGAACAATACAACCCCAAATCCTATCCAAATAGTCCGAGGCTGCTCACTCGTACCTTCTCTTCTCTATTCTCTATTGTATGTGAGCAAAGCTAATTGTCAGTAAACCTAGGCAACGTTTATTTTAACTCTTGCTCTGATAAACGCCACATCCCACATCTATCAGTTCAAAGCCTCAGAGCAGTCTGCAGGATACTGTGAGCATCTGAGCCAGAAACAGGAGCCAGAGAATGCATGTTCGGATGTGGATGGGCTGCAAAGGTAGCTGAATGAAAAAAAGCCTAAGCAAAACAGAGATATCTCACTGTACTTTTTCTCCCTTAAATATATCCTTCCAGTTTTCTGATGCACTAATTATTTTGCATCCTTCAGTAGTCTGGGCTGAAATATTACAGCATTATAAAGCTTTACTGCAGTACAAGAATAATGGCTGCAGTGGCAGAACACAATGGATGACTGCACACAGCACCAAGTCCCATTCAGTAGTCATCCTTAACTATTCAGTCAAAAGCTTCATACTGTTCAGAGCAGTGACGCACATTTTGTGTGGCCCGAAATTAATAACTTCCTTATTCCTAATTTGAGCCTGACACTGCACTTCACTAATCTCCTTTTGATTTGGCAGAAGGTGACCCTTGTAATTTATTATACGATATTGCACACCATCCTAATTTTTTATTGATCTTTAAGGCAGCCAGGACCATTAGATGAGCTGATTTAAGGTGCCCAGTCTTTCTGGCCCTGAAAGATAGACACACCAAAACATTCACAGAGCTGCAAGACAGATGATATACCTCAGAAAACTGCAATATTCCTGGAGCGGTTCCAGGTGGGAGATGACAGTGGTTTTTCACAGGTCAGCTCCTCTGCAAGGCAAGGCTGGGCTGGAACCTGGCAGCAGGGACCTCAGCAGCCCACACGGGCTTGCCTGCAGTGTGGCATGGCAGTGCCACGGGGAGGTGGCACAGCCTCTGTCAGGAGCCCCACTTGAGCACTCAGGAGCTCTGGGGTGGTCTGCTCATCTAGCAGACCTCTGGGTAGCACAGACAAGGTAAATGCCTTTGTTCTTCCGTTCCTGAGTCAAAGGAGACGTATTTGCTCAAAGGCACGTCTTCCACAAAACCATCCACCATTTCTCTTCCTAGCTTTTTCTAGTGGCCAATTTGCCTTTGCTGTTGAGTTGCTAAGAATACTGTCTGAGGAGAGACAGAAAGTCCTGATCACTCAAATTAGCCATCTCTAAATGGCATCCCAGCTGAGATGCTGTGCATAGCAGTGTGAGGCACCCATACATTTCAATCAGGATTTAAAAGATTATTTTATTCTGAGCCACACAAGAAATTATGTCTTAAACCACCATCTTCAGTGGGGATTTAAGCTAGGAGAAGGTTTTATAATTCAAGTGTTTTGACAAATTAATCCCCTGCCAAATGTGACCAATTCTTTTAAGATCTTTCATTGATTTTTCATCTTAATTTTTCCCAGCAAGGATGATAAAAATGAACTTATGGGGAGCAGCACCACTTGATACATACCCTGTCACTATAGGAAAACATATGAACCTGAATAATTTGAAAAGAAAACATACATCTTCCTGTAGCAGTTGCACAGAGTGAAAGTAAAACTCCTTAATACAAGAGACTCTTATGAGGTTAACATTTGTTGGTTAATGATTCAAAACTTTCTGTGCATGATATTCTTTTCAGATACGTAATGAAATCTAGCTCAGTCTATCTGAAAGGTGGACCTAATGTTTATAGCATTTCCTGCTCCCAAAGCTGCAAGCAACATTTATTTATAGTCCCATGAGGAGAAAGCTATTATTTTCTAGTTACATTTCAACCTACTCTGAAATTTGTTTGAATTTTTACCAAGCTTCCCTTCACTCTGTGGAGACTAGATGCCTCATCCACTTGAGGAATAGGTCTCAGAGTCCCCCTTGGAGAGTGGGAAATGACTCAATGCTTCAAAAACAAAACAGCAAACACAAGATGAACTAACAAATGTGAAACCCCATCCCATTGCAACTTCATCACCTATAAAACTGCAGCTGTTTCAATTTGTGAAACCAAGCAATTTCTCCTGCACCTGTCAAACCTTCCTGGCATTTCAATAAATTGTTCCATGTGTTGGTTTTGCTCATGTTTTAACATAGCTTGAGAAATATGGTCTTAAAAAGGGCTAAATACAGACAAAAAGTAGAGTTAATCAGAGTAAAGCCACATTTTCAAACTGCCAGTTATAAACAGTCATTTATATGTATAAAAGAAATAAAAGTTCTTCAGTGAAAAATGTAGTAACAGATGCAAACCAGACACACTCAAGAAGTATGAAACAAGGGAGGCTTTCTTTCTGCCGTTTACATTATTTCCCTTCTTAGCTTTGTATTTTTCCAGGGGCATGCTCACACACACACGAAACATATTGCCCAGCACTTTTATTCCTCGTGGTCTTCACTGTATTACAAGACGACGGCAATAAAGCTGAAGTGTAAGTCACCAATACTGACTCATCAGCTTGAGGGCTGGAGTCTCCCACATGTGAAGGTTGTTGGTTTTGGGAAGCCTGTGACTGAAGCAGCTTGTTTTGAGTCTCTTGTTCCACATCCTTGGTTGTGTGTGGGTTTTCTTTTGCCTAATTCTTGCAAAAAAAATATTCTGAAGTCATTTCGGGTAAAAGCCATTGGAAGCTAACAGATTTTTCCTCTGAGCAAGCCAACATTTTTTGAGGGTTCGAGGCTGATCCAATGACATCAGAGAAAAGTATCTACTGTTGAAAATGCCCTGCAGGTAGGAGGATCGACATAATTTCAGTTTGGCCTGTAAATCATTTTACAAGGCTCTTACTCACCAATGTAAATTACTGTCAAAGAATAAGTGAAATAGAGAAAGAGGCACCACTTTGCTTAAAGGACTACCTTCATTTAAAGCAAAAGAAATTGAAGAGGGGAAGTAGAAGGAGAAAATGCCTGAGACAGACAAGTTAGCCAGGTTTTTAAATGGACTGAATAGTTTTTCTAGTAATGTGATCATGAAATAAGGGAAATCAGACCACAGCCTAACGTTGCGGAGTTGGCCAGTGACTCCTTTGCTAAAGACAACATTTTCAAAAGCAGCAAATGCACCAAACTCTTGGGTCCTTGCAGTCCCTGTGACTCACCCCACTCACTGGCAGCATGGAGAGCCTGGGCACCTGGCACGCCTGCCTTCAATTAACTTGCTAGGGCAAGGGGGCTAATTTTTAGTTTGGCGTACCTACACCGGAGAAACCCAGTGTGGGTGTCTGGATCCCATATTAATGCACAGATCTGCAAAGATATTTGGGTGCAGAAGCTTCTGGGGTTTTCCAAAGCTCACACAAGTTCCTCCAAGAGCTTCATAAAGAGCAGTGCTAGGCTGGACTCTCTAGCAGCTTGCGATGGAGAAGCAGCAATCTCTCCCTTCATCTCTGTATGGGCCTATTCGGTGCATAGGCTACTAAGTGGGTAAGGTGCAGGTGGGTTAGACCTTGGAGGGAAAAAAGAGAGAAGTACAATGAGCAGAAGAAATTTGGTGAAAAGAAGAAGTTTTATTTATATATTTAACTTCTGGAGGACTGCCAGCGTGCTTGGAACTATACAGAAAGAGAACCTCATCAGGCTTTTCTCATATCTAATTACAGCTCTTTCAGGCTTAGTACATACTGAATAATTGGGGGATGGAATGAACAATCTCAGAGTAGCTCTGATCTTTTTTCCCTTCAGCATTTCTTAATTAATCTTAAATAGAGAAGGAAAGAATTTATTTAGTCCAGGCAAGATATGCCAGAGTAGCCACCTTTGCTCCCTCAGCACTGTACTCACAACTGCAACACAAGAGAAGAGCCATAAAAAATAAAGAAACTTTTGAATCTGAAATGAGACCTATTCCTCTCACAAGGGGCTGGTGGAAGGTGTATGCATGGAAACCGCGGGCTTAGGAAGGAATGGGCACTAATGGATGTTTCTGACAAAGTGAATCAAATCTCACAATCTCCTTATCAAAAACATAGATCTCCCATCTCCTCCAAGTGCATCGTAACTCCTGATATTATGCACTGGGGAGATACTGTCAAACTGAAATGCAGGAGCTAAAAGAGAAGTGTCAGGGCCAGGGTAATGAATGGAGACTCTAAGTCCGCTCCTGAGGACTGTGTTGCTTCTTGCCTGTCCATCTCTCCAAGGGACTTGGTGGTGTCAGAGGCCTTGAGCTAAGAGATGATTTTGTCTGACATGCTGCATGAAATATTATACCTAAAACAACCATAAAAAAAGGAATTTTAAGAGAGGCTTATGCATCCCTTTTTCTTTTAGTCAGGCAGTGACATAGCACAGAACTTGTCTGTCCACAGCATCTTGTGTGGGAATATGGGCTTATTCAAATAAAAATAGAGACCTGGTATAGAAATGCTTATGGTGTGGCATCAAAACTCACCCTGTTTCATGGGGCAGGAAGATAAGTGACGATAAAACAATGTATGCCTATATACATACACACATACATATGTATGTATGCTGTATGTTAACATGCATGTACATATACAGTTAGGTTTAGATCTTGGGCCCCTTTGGAAAATTCAGTGAGCTGTTTTTTTGTCTGGAAATATTTTGGGAAGTGCAGAAAAAAAATCTTCAAAACTAATTGGGGAACTTCAGTAGAACAGCACCAAGGATGCTACTCAGTTGCCTTGATGGGACCGAAAAGATGAGTCTACACCAAATCTAGCAGACCTGTTCCCGGTCTTCTCATATACTTTGACTGAACAGTGGGTAATAATGTGTAGTATGTGGGTGATAATCTTAAGCACCTAATCAGAAGATAAAGATCCTGAGAGTCTGATACATTTTTGCTGATTTCATGGATCTTTTTCCAATAAGAGATCAGGCCTCGTTTGTGTGAACATATATCCTGGCAGATCATGGAGCTATCACTTTATTTGAGGGGCAGAGGCAACATTTTGAGCACTGTGCTCTGAATTATTATCACCATAATTGCGTTTATTATTAAAATAGTCAACCTTTAATTTCAAGGATTCTTACAGGGGAACAATAGAAGGCAATTTTACAAGAGTTCAAACAACAAATGAATCATAGTTTGTAATCATTAGCTGCAGGTTGTAAGTTCCTAATACTGGGCATTCTCCCAACTACACAGCTTCACCAGCAGCATAGCCGTTAACTTTATTATAGGTTTTTATATCACAGGCTCCTCCAACATTTTATATCACTCCTCCAACATTACTTTCCATTATCTTCTCTTCAGATGCCTTTTCTTATAGCTCTTCTTTGCATCACAGCCTAGCAGTTAGCCGGAAAGGTTCTACATAGAGGATTCCCACAGTAATTTTGTTCCCATAGCATGGAGGTCTATTCCAACACTCCAACCAGAAAAGTCCATGTTACAATGGCTGTTCTTGTAAGGAGCACTCCTTTAAGTTGACCTTTTAGGAATGAGGGGTCCAAAGTTTTGCATGAATCAGAGTGTGTCAAACAATGACAATGTGCTTCAAAATGTCATTAATTTTAAAGCAAGAAATAAATTATCATTAATCAAATTCCAACCTGCTTACACTTAAGCTGTTAAAGTTTAACAGTCTTTCATTAGATAAATGCAGGGATCTTTTAGGAAAACAAAAGATACTGAAAGAACTATATATTTTTTCACTAATCTGTAATTACTTAAAATGGAAAGAATTTCAAGCCATTTGACTGACCTATTCTTGGGTGAAATTTTTTGCAATACATCTACAAATTTTATTGCTGACCTGCAGTTCAAGCATTTGGCTTAATAACCTTTTTTACTTATTTCTTCTATACACTTGAAGACCTTTAACCGCCCCAGTAAAAAGCATACATAGGAACTGACTGAAGCAAGACAGTCTAGCAAACAGCTAATAAAAACAGAGCAGGAAATAAAATAAAAGATATATTTCCCATCTATAGTTGCAAAACCCCCCCATTTTCTCCTAATCAGCCATATAAAAAATAATTTTGATAGCAACAATAGCCAGTGATTTTCATTACATGACCACATTATTTCTGTTCATGAAGCCTTAACTGAGATTTGAACCTGACTTGCTTAGGTGGTGTAGAAACTCAATCTCTTTTTCTCTACCCCAAAGAGCTTGCAATCTAGATAGGTGGCCAAAGGGTGCCTGTTAGGATAGCTGAGGTGACTTCCCAGGGTCAGACACTACACCAGAGTCAGAGTTGCAATGAGAAGTCTGTTCTCCTGAGTACTCCTTTAGCACCCAGTATTGGTGCAAGGTAGCCCCTTAAAAATGCCACCTGAAAAGGTCCCAGCCCATTGGGATGCTGGAAGCATGCTGCTGTGGGTAGGTGAGAGTGGAACCTTTCCATAATGTGGACCCCAGGAGCATGTTCCAGCCCCATATCACATCTGTAGGCAGCTGACAGTGGGGCAATGGACACAGGTTCCCCCTCCTCCTTTTAGGGTAGACTTTGAATGTTGTGAGGAAAGCCCTGATGTATACTACCTAACTGTCAGGCACTTTCACCATGCGTAGTCTTCCAGACCTTTTCAGAAGACAACTGAACCCTCACTGCGTGCTTTGTACACTGTACAAATATGTACAGCCCAGAAAAGCACAAGCAAGTATGTTGTTGGCATCTGAACAAGTGGCCCCTTGGCTACTGAGCTGCAGCATCTGACCACATGCACGGCTCCTCCTTCACTGGAGCTGGGAAGTAAAATAGGTTACCACTGGTGGTGGTGCACATCAAATGCATGTCTGCCCATATCTGCAGTAAAAAGAGGCAGCTGACGCCCCGTGCACAGCTCACCAGCTGTGCTTCTGATGTTATGCAGAAGTTTGCTATTCGGGGGGTCGCCTGTGGGAGACACAAGTGAAGTGAAATAAGCACTGGGTTATGGAGCACAGCAGGCTCCAATCTCAGGCTGTGACCTCTTCAGCCGTTTCCCAATGCATCGCAGTACGGGAAAGGCTTTGGCCATGCTGGAAGACACTTACAATACAAACATGCCCCTTGGCACTCTTGACTTTTTAGGGCAGGCAGAATCTCTATTTGTCTTGCTTTTTTCTTCAGCAATTTCTTAATGAGCTGAGTAGACTGGAAATAATAGCTTTTCAAGCTTAACACAGTATCTAGCACCTTCTGGTGCCACTGCCATGTGAGCAAGACTGTATCAGGTGCTTCTTCTGACCATTAGAAAAAAAATAAAATAATTTAGTGCTTGTGTCATAAAGCTGCTTAAAACTCCTGAATAACTTCTAGCCACAGCAAACCCTAGCAGATGTTTGCTACTGCTGTTTCAAGAAAAGGAAATATCTTTTTTTTTTTTTAGTGAGGGAAAGTTACAGTAAAGGTCAGGAAAAAAGAGTAACTCCTGTCTTGTATAATAACTTGTCTAACTGACTTAGTTACCTGTTTTCTCTTTGTCCACTTATCTGTGAAATGGGAATGATTTTTCTACCTCATCAGGATATTTTGAGACTTGGTTAATTGCTTGTAAGCTGATTTGGAAATCTGTCAGTGCAGAGTCTTCAATAAACATTAAAATTTATTGCTCTCAGAGCTATTCATTGTTTTCTTACTCTCAATATTTAATCGTCTTGCTGTAAAAGCAACTGTTGTAAATAACAACCACTAACAATTATTTCATGATAACATGCTATTTAGAAAAAACCTTCTGTGTTATTGATTTGATTTTGCAAGCCTCTTTTGTGGTTTTAGATCTTGCTTGTTTTTCCATTGCTTTAGCATCTCCATTTACATGTTTTTCTGCAGAGATGGTTGCTGTCCTTCCAATTTCTCCTTCTCTACATCAGCCAATTTGTTAGAAGGATATAAGCTTTCCCCGTGCTTTCAGTTCTCTGATTCCTTTCTCCATGGACACAACTCCTGACCTTCCCTGAGCTTGTAACCCTCATCAAAACCATATCTTTAATTAGTAGATAGGGTAACATAAACACTGAGTTGCTCCAAATTCTTAGTCCTTCCCAGCCCCTGCAGATCGTATTTATCACTCTCCCCATTTGGCGGAGGAACCACATCATTGATTTTTCAGCAGACACAGCTGTCTGCTTTCTCAGTATCTCATTTTGTGTCACCTCTTCCCACACAGCCAAGGGTGTCCAAAACCCTTTGCGCTGTTCTTCTTGCTGGCAGTTTCTTGCATCACGATGTTTTTCAGACAATTTGGATGTTCAGACTGAGGGTACATGATACTGAGGCTGCTGAGCTGAGTTATGATAGCAGTGACATCATTGTGTTCGAGATAGGATTGCTCCAAGAATTTAACTCCAGACTCTGTGGCCTTTAAAACAGTGTTAATATGCACTTGGCAGAAGACTCGGAGATCTCATGGCTGGCCCTTCCCCAAACAGAAGCCATGCTCAGCTCTGAAGGCATGTAATGAAGAGAGAAGGAAGCACTATTCAGGCTCAAGCAATATCTAATCTGATCTTGAAAGGAATGAGCCAGAGCAGGCTCTCAAAGGAACCTCCCCCCCATTGCTATTTCATTAGTGGTGGTGGATAACGAGGACCTGAAAGTGGTAGAACAGCTGTGAGTGGGTCTGGAAAAATCCAGCCAGATTCTGAAATTTAAAAAAAGAGGAAAAAAGAAGTCTGTTTCTCAGAAGGATTGAGCTGAGATAAAAGTAAATCTTAAGATAAATTCTGTAGTCTGCGTTTTCCAGGAGGACAGTGATGTACAGCATGGGAGAAAAAGCCTTATGGGACTATGTGTACAGAAACAAAATTTACCACATCTGAAAAGCGAGCAAATTTTAGAGTTCAATAGAAAATGAGATAACATGCAACATGCATTTACCAATATGCCAAACTTGCCTGATGTCTTTCTTTGATGAGGCAAATGTGGATAATCTAATCCATATGGTCTTCGGTAACTCAGTAAGACAGCAATAACACATGGGAATTAATTAGTTAAAATGGAAAATAAGAATACTCTTAGAAAAATAATTATGAGAGAAAGGAACTAGCTAAAGTGTATTGACAAGAGGAAGGTTAGTACTGAAGTTGGGTTTGATACAGAACCTGGGCTTGTGCTCATAAAGTTTGCCAGTGACACACAAGACACCTGCTCAGCAAAAGAGGACCAGAGTGGGAGGAGAGGAGTGGGATGGAGGTTAGAAGTGTGAAGTGGACTCCATGAGAAAGAACAGCAAAAGAGGAATATATGGATGCTTTGGTAACCCCAAAGAGATCTCCAGGCCAGCAAATGTGACAGCTGCCTTTGTCTGCTAGGGTGATCGGGGAATGGAAAGTTTATCCTTAAAGAAAATTCTAAAAGAAGCTGACTTATTTAGCCTAGCCAAATACAGCTGAGAGAAGAAATGACTGCTCTCTATAAATACACCAGCAGTTGTACATATGAGGGAAGGGCAAGAGCTATTTAAGTTGTTGCTTTATGTTGGTACAAGAGCAAATGGGAATAAATTGGTTATGTGTAAAATTAGGCTGAAAATGAGAGGAGGATTTCTAAATTTTCAAGCAGGGTGATTTTCCCAACAGTGAAAGAGACCTGGGCAAATTCAAGCAGCAGCTTGACAAATTTGTGGTAGGAATTATGAGGCATGTTTAGGAAAAGAGATCAAGCTTGAAGAGTCTGGATGTGTCTTCTAGTCTTACATTTTTATGAAAGAGGAAGGAAGAGGTTAGGGAAGGGAGGAAGGAATAAGAAGACTTTCATCTCTCTGATTCTTTTTTCTTTCTTTCCCTTTCTCTCATTCCGCCTCATTCCTTCATCCTTCCTTATTTCTTTTCTTTTTTATTCATCTTATTCCAAGCTCATATACTTAAGTTTTAACAACGCTCTCATATTTTAGGTTTGAACAAGGGACTCACAGATGTTTTCTTGTCTAGACGTTGCCAGTTTTGCCTCATGAATCTTTTTCTGTATGCTAGCTGAGAAGCAAGATATTAGCAGTGATCTCAACCCAAAGCACACCTTGGTTTAATGGGAAGATAAAGAAAAGCAAAGTTCTTTATGGAAAACCAGTGCTTGGGCCTTACACAGTTTCTTATCAGCTCTCATATTTCGTCCCTTGTGTTTAATTAATAGGCTTTTTCAGAAAGGGACTGACGGACAGAAGGTGAGAAAATTATTGGTCAGCTCAATGAGTGTTCATAGCACGTTTGAAGCCTGACTGAGATTTAGGGCCGCCTTCATCTTAGTTGCATTAAAGCCCCGTGGCAATTGTGGTCTGCAACACTCAAGTTATAGTCTGATAAAGGCATTTGGGGTTGTGCTGGGCAAGGCTGAGTGCTTACAGCTTTGGCTGATGCCAAGAAGAGCCACGGATGCTCAGCACCTCTCCACACAGAAGTGGGACAAGAAAGAAGTCTCTATTGCAGCAAGACTCTGTCTTGCTTGCAGTCAGCCAGGATCCCTGTCTCTGGAAATCAACTTTAAAATTTATGTACTTTTGTGACATTGTCCCAAGCAGCTAAGAAAAGCAGCAGTCATCCCATATAAAGCTGGCATTTTCCTAAGGTACAGTCGGCTTCGGCTCTCACTTATTTTCTTCTAGGTAAGCTCCCAATTGCCCTAAAAAAAAGGTAACTCCAGTCCTGAAATGGACTTCTAGACTTGTAAAAGTGGCAGGGCAGAGAGCAGTCCTGCCACAGCACAGTTTACCAGAGGGAGCATAATCTGTAGGAGGTCAGCTGGAAGTACTGATTTCAAGGGCTTCCTGTATCACTAAATTACTGTAAACCTAAAAATGGTATTCAGGTAATTCTGCAGTCCCCTCAGCTGCTCATTGCCTTGAGCTCTAATGCAGGCTGAGCTGTCATCTTCATGCACGATGATGTTTATGAGTTAGCCTCTACAGCTTGTATATGGAGAAAGCTGCTGGTGTGTAGTGCCATAAAATGTCAATTTAGAAAGGAGAAGGGCATGGTTTCCACAAACTACATATTTGGAAAAACTTCATAGAAACAAAGACAGGGATTTTCTCTTCCTTCTTGCACATTCACTTTAGCTTGACCTAAATTGCTAATTAATGTAAATTTTCTCAGTGAAAAAGGATTATGGATATTCTTTCCCTTATCAGGTTTCAGACTAGCAAATCCTTAATCCCTGCAATAAACTTCCTCTCTAAGACATGCCCTGTTTCTTTTTTTTTCCTTTTATGGAAGGCAGCTATTTCTTTTCCCATTTATCAGTCATTTATCTTCTTCACATTCTGAATAAATTTGTATTTGGTCTTGGTCCAGACCTAAGAGGATAATGAATTTCCATACACTGAGGTTACCATATCATCAGCCAGTGTTTAAGGGGCACAGGCAGTTCACCATTCATCCTGCTTTAACCATGTTGATTGTGTTGTGTTATATGACATGGTATGTTATTTCAAGATGAGGGAGGTCATATATTGCAAAATGCTATCCAACAGTCTTTATAAGGGAGACAGATGCAGCAGAAGGCAGCAATGCCAATACCACAAACCCCCACTTCCCAAAACCATCTGGCAGGGATGGCAGTAGGTGGCAATGAAAGGCCCCTCTGCCCTGGGATATCCTGTTGGCTGAACAGCAATAGCATATTTGCAGGTTTACCACATTCAGTGATCTTTTGAATCAGTACGGTCCAGTTCTGTGGGTAATCCTGCACAGCTCTGAAGGATGAGACCTGTGAGCCCCTCACAACAGAAGCATGTGACTTCTGTCAATTAACAAAACCTTTTAATTGAACTTTGGGAAAGTCAAAATGCTGCTAGTATATGAAAAAGAGAGATTCCCCAGCCATTTGTAGCCAAACCAAGTCAATGGGCTATTTATATTGGTATCCAGTATGCAACATCAGTGGACAGGGAAAGGGATGGTAACAAAAATGAAGGTAATTATGTGCTATGAGACGATAATGTCTTTTAACCTCCCAGCCTTGTCAGAAGGTGATCCTTTTACACCATGAGCTAAGATTATGTGAACAATGTTTTTTATAATTTATCTTCATTGGAGTAACTTCAGATTCCCTCCTTGTGCCTATATATTTCCCATCTTCTTCTCTCCCCTTCTCTTTTTAGATTTGTGTCATCATTAATTAAAAAACAATATTTGATTATTAAAATACCATCCTGATCCTAGACACAATTAGTTGTTACACCTCTTGCAAAGAAAAAAGACAGGCATTGTAAATCATTTGGTTTTCTTCCAAACTGTGCAGGTTTTAAGTGGATGAAAGCTCTATCTGTTTGTTCCAACCCTGCCAGCAGTGAGTGCTACAAGATATTCTGCAAAACCAATAGTTTCTATTTTCCCTTTTATTTCAATTAAGTGTGCTGCCTTTTAATTTCAGCCTTTCCTTCCTGTTCTCTGACCTCCGGACGTGATTAGCCCATGGCCTGAATCATCTGACGTAGCAGGCGGCATCCCAGAGGGTCAATGCTTTGTTATCAGAGAATAAGACGGGCTTAAAAAAACCCTGGTCCTCAAATTCAAGTCAATGTTTGAATGCACTTTCAACCTAGCCTAAATCCACAGAGCTCTGCCAGTCCTTTCTGCACTCTTGGCCAGGGCAATAAAGAGGATTGCAATTTAATGAAAACATAAGGCTCAATGGAAAATGAAAACAATGAGGATACATCTGGTACTTTCTTCCAAAAAAATCTGAGTTGAAAAAATAGTAGCATTTCTTGAAATCTGGGGTGTTCTAATCTAGATTGTTATGGATTTTTTAGAATTAGACTTGAAAAGCACCTGTGCTAGAAATGTGAGCTTTTCGAGGAGACAGACACAGTGATTTTAAACTGGGGAGATCGGAGTCCTATCCCTTGTTTCATCATAAACCCTGTCGGTGATCTGGGAGAAGCCTATGCAGTACCCAGACAACAAATTTCCTTCTCTGGGTTTCAGCCAGATGTCAGTAAAGTGGGGACAGCAATACCTCACCCTGCAGTCAGGTCTGCTAGGCTCTGCAGGGCA
This sequence comes from Ciconia boyciana, assembly GCF_034638445.1. NCBI lineage: Eukaryota > Metazoa > Chordata > Aves > Ciconiiformes > Ciconiidae > Ciconia > Ciconia boyciana. Next base: position 64,266,185 of record NC_132936.1, read on the forward strand.
AGACCTGCCTCTCACTATGAATGTAGGATGTGTCCAGTAGGTTGCTGATGTTGGTTATGGTGTGCTGGTGCTGTGGTGATGCAGACTGTCAAACAACATCACATGCTAGACTCAAATCAAGAAACCTAGCAGCTATGCTTCTGTATGCACAGGATTTTGGTGGTTGTTCAGCCAGAGTGTCCAGAGCATTGGTAGGGAACCAAACCGACTGTCTTTAACCATCTTTCCCCGTCCTCCCAGTAGTTAAATGCAGCATGTCACCAGTCCAGCAAATGCAAGATATATTGCTGGGAGCCAGGAACACATTATGAACACGTAGCTTTTCTTGTTTCTACATGTTTCAAGCACTGACGTAGGAACAATGTGGTTAATGTTTGAATGCAGAGGATTTTCTGAGAGGAAGATAATGGGGGTAAGAGAAACGTCAATGAACACATATATCTATTGACAGAAATGTATAGGGAGGGAATTTCCCTCCTTTGTGTCTCTAAATTGGTTTTACTGATTTCGTCTATCTTCATCTTAATAGCAAAAAGGCAATATCTGATAAAATGAAAACCCTCAGAAACTAAAAATGGCTATTTGTCCTGATCCACTGTCTAGGACTGTATCACTATGCCAGTTTCTTCAAATATGACTACAATTAACAATCTTTTCCAATGACAAATTCACCGATCATCAGTATAGCTCTGAAAAAAACCAATCTTCCCTGCTTCTAGAACAAAATGATGTAGAGGCTTCCAGTGATAACTTGTCTTAGCCCTAAACAGAGATAGAAAACAATTGCCAATAATTAACCTCATACAGGAACTGCAAGCTATTTTGTTTTCTCTTTAAGAATACATTTATATTGAAACCTTTGAGCAATTTTGAAAAACAGATAAACCTTTCTGGTGAGCTGAATATCAAACATACATGTGCCAGTAGTAATACACTTAAATAAGAAGCAGCTTGGGATGAGAACCATTTTTATGGGCTGAGTTTATATGGTGGTTGGGCTATCTATCTGGGGCTTCCACAAACTGCCTTGGAAACAACAAATGTCAGCAAACACTGCACTTTTTTCCTCCGAGAGACCCTGCTAGGGGTCTGCCCTTAAATCTGGCATCTCGGTGCCCAAAAGGGGTTGACCCTGGCTTTCAAATTAGCAGCTGGTGTAGGCTTCCCTTTCTTTGCCTGAAGGGTTAAATGGACTGACCATATTCTTGGCATAACGAAGAGAGAGAATGAATGAGGATGAATGAATGAATGAACGAATGAACGAGTGAATGGAGCAGCTTATCTGCTCCTACTCCAGTCTGTTTAAAGAGAGGGTTGTCGTTTTAATCATTCAGGAAATCATTTCCATAGGGGAGTCCCTGTTACCAATCTCTTTCCGATGCTTTGCTTTTCCTGTCTCGGTCTAACCAGACATACTCAGAATACCTGTCCTGCTGCCACATGGAAATGACTTTGTTGCTCAAGTTAAATAGAGAGTGTGCAGCACCGTCACTATAAAAGAGTCAAAGAAACAGAAAGGACTTAACTAAAGTGATGAGGTAGAGCGTTACACTTACGTTTCCCTAAGGAAATCAGCAGTCAAACATAATGCATAGAAGATCTTTTCTAAACCCTGACATATCTGCCTAAGTTAAAGAATATAAAAGAAAACCAAATCCAGGTGTACCCCAGTCTCATTCTTTTCTCCTGCATTAATTGTGATTACAGGCAAATTACAAGCTGTGAAATACTTTGCTGAGCTCACAAATGCCTCTTTGTTCTCTTTTTTTCCCCCTCTGCGAGATGATGAATGGAGGTGGGTAATGCCGCACTTCAGGCAAGCGAATGAAAGGTGTGGAGGGAGTCATACCCCTAGACGGATGTGGAGGAGGGAGTCAGAGACAAGCTGCAACAACCCTGCACTCTGCTTTGGAGTGTATCATCCCAGTCTGAATAGCTGGTTGTATTGCGTCAAGCCCTGTGGTCAGCCGTGATTGAGATATACATTCCACAGCACAGACTGCTGACGTAATGCCTTTCGGTCCCCCCTGTCCCCGTCCCCCCTCCCCAGCTCCCCTTCACCTATGTGAAGGTGCTATTGCCCTTGGTGTTTGGTAGCGCTGCCCATGCCAGAGGCTCGTTACAGTAGGGGACTGGTATTAAAACACCTTCCTTCTTCAATGACTTTCTCTCTGCTCTAGCACATTAACAAATACAGCAACAACAAAAAAAGAAAGTGAAAATAAAGAATTAAAGGAAAATCTTACCCTCTTTTTAAAAAACTGAAAGGCTGAGCACTTCTTGACTGGAAATCCATTCATGTCTTTGTTGACCATTTTCCACAGTGAAGGGTACACAGTGATAGATCCAGTGTGGCACTTGCTTAGTTCATCTGTTTTCTTCTGTATCCCTTAGTTAATGAAGACAGAGCAGGACGGGAGACTCACCGGCATGGCTCGGGCAGCTGTCCTTTACACATTCATCCTGCTGCACCAGCTACTGCAGCAGCAGCAGCAAGCAGCAGCCTTTTCCAGCTTTCAGATGCAGCAGGCTATTAGCTTCTTAAAAACGTCCCCTAAATACACACACTCCTATAAAACCCTGTGACAGCTTTCAGATCACAGGCAGCAGATCTCGGGCTAAGTGGGTCTCACATAAACCCAGGTCCTTCCATCCTGTGGGTGCTACTGGTACCTCACGCTATATAAGCAGCAAGGCTACTGTGCTCAATTTGCTATTCTTCTTCAGGTGGTGTGATTCACTGCTGTTTGAGATGAGAGCTGGTTTTGATTGTGCAAATTCCAGTGGGAGCTGCAGTTCGGCAACAGCAGAGAGAGAGAGAGAGAGAGAGAGATGCGCAGGCAGAGCAGCCGAACACAAATAACCATACAAAGGATAGGAGGAAGGCTCAGGGAAAGAAGTGCTGAAAGGCAATATGTTTCCCTTGGGAGAGTGACAGCAATAGGTCTTGTTTTATATGCGGACAGTCTTTGAGTAAAAAGAAAAGAGACACAGGTCAATTAAAAAAATGTTTTTCTTATGTTGCTCTCCTTGCAACAATTTAGACAGTGGTACTTTGGAAAAAAGCCCATCTGATGATCAATGCAACGCTGGGTTATGTGACAGGACATGTTGTAGACAGAGAAGCACTGGAGCTTCGTTGTGAAGTTCAATGAACTTAAAGGAAACCAGTGGTTCCTAATAATGTACATTTACCACATATGATGCAGATAAATGTAAAGCAAGCAGACACAGACAAATTTGTTCAGATGTTTCCCCCTTTTTTTTCGCTAGAAACAGATATATAGCTTTCAAAACTAGAAAGACTATTTCATTACAGAAAAATAGGGCTGAAAGGGGTGTTGAAAGGACACCTTGTCTAACCTCCTTTTTATTAAATACAATTGAGTTAAATTTCACCAAGCCCAGTGAATCCAATAACATGTGTTTAACTAAACTGTAAAATATCTTTTAATTAAGTTAGATTTTCCAGCAAGGTCTGGAAAATAAAATAGAGACTTCATCACTTCCTCTCATCTTATGTTCCAGGTTAATAAACCTCAGTTTCAAGAAAGGACCTTATTTCTAATATTGATCTGGCTTCTGGTTCTAGCCATACCTTCCTGTCCAGCCTTTCTCTATGAGATTGGTCAGCCCTGTAGTACAAAGGATTTTCCTCCATTTAAGGATACTGTTCTGCTGTAAATCAGTTACTTTTCAAGCATCTCTATGGTTAGGTAAATACACTGAGCATTTCACATTTTTCAGTGGAAGCCATTTTCACTAGCCCTTGAAGAGGTTCTGTCACTCTTCCCTGCCCCTTTCATCCCCTTTTTTGAAGATTCTTGACAAATAAGAACACCTAATTTGTATATCCTACCCCAGCACAGTTTTCTCCTTATTGCATGTAGAGGTGAAACTGTGAGCTTACACCTACCGCTGTGGCTATTCCCCAGAGAATCCCACTGGTCTTCTGACCTGTGCACCTCACTGAGACCCCATGTCGAGGTGCTTGTAGGCTATGACCTTTTTGCAAGTCAGTAACATGTATTTCCCCACTTTGTACCTCTAGCCCTTATGTTTGTAAATTATTTAATTTGGCTGCACTCATATTAGACTTGGAATTTCTTAAGGAAACAATTTTCTTAGTAAGTGTCATGTCATTCATTCAAAACCTCCTCTCCTTTTTCCTTTCCTTTCCTTTCTTTTCCTTTCCTTTCCTTTCCTTTCCTTTCCTTTCCTTTCCTTTCCTTTCCTTTCCTTTCCTTTCCTTTCCTTTCCTTTCCTTTCCTTTCCTTTCCTTTCCTTTCCTTTCCTTTCCTTTCCTTTCCTTTCCTGTCCTGTCCTGTCCTGTCCTGTCCTGTCCTGTCCTGTCCTGTTCCATCCTTTTCCTGTCTTTCTCCTTTGTCTTTAATTGCAGCAGTTGCAGCTGTTACAATAACACTTGGACAGAGAAATATTTCTTGGACCCAGGATGAAAATTCTGGTCAAAACTGCAGGGGGAAGTTACAGCCCCGTCCCAGCTCAGAAACCAGAATAATCCCTTGGGAAGCTGCAAGTTCAAGGTTCAAGCCTCACAAAAGACATAATTTTGAGTTTGGGTGTTCTTACAGGACTGTCTGAAGCAGTGGGCTGAAGAGCCAATATCTCATCTGAACTGTTCCATTTTGTATAACTAATTGTCACTGGAGCAAGGAGTGAGGGAATTTTCTGCTCTGCCCCTCTGTCTGGAGCTAATGGATTTCACCACGGAGCAATTCAGCCCAGCCTCTGAAAACTGGCCAGCACTTCAGAATGCCCAGCTACAGGCACCCTGAAGGGATTTTCAGAAAATCTGGAATTCTCAACGTGCCTCAGCCAAGCCTCCCTGAACTGGGCACCCCCCACCTCCACCCCACAGCCTGTCCCTCAGTCTCCAGCCATTTGGGAAAATTCTCTCATTAATCCTCTCTTGCACTTTAGAGCTGTGAGATCTATATTCTTGTGCTTATAGATAGAGAAGTAGATAATGGTGAGTGTCCAATTTTTACCAGTGGCATCTCCCAGTAGTCTATTCTGAGCACCACGTGCTTTGTTGGCTAATCTGATATGCAAGAAAACTATTGTTAAAAATGGCTTTCACTCGGGCAAACCAGGCAGCTTGCTGTGCACGTACGTTTATTTTTGAGATCTTTGATCTATTCAGCCACAGCTTTGATCTGTCTCTCAGCCTCAGATATTTCTCCTGAGGGCTCGGCACTATCTTCTCTTTCACAAAAGCATTTGTGTTGCCTCTACCTCCTCCGTAAGATTTCCACACTGCTGGCTGAAATGCCGTTCTCCTTCGAGCCTTCTAAACCTAGCATCCTGCGTGCTGCTGGTGGGGGTGACTGCCACTGTGAATGTATCTCATGGCTCCTGGTGCCAAGACCTTGGCCTCTGGATCTTTTTTGCTATTTATTTTATTTGGGTGTTGGCCTCTTTTCAGCTGGACAAACTACGCACTTAAGTTAAGCGTATTTCTATTAGAGAGAAAAAACTCCAGCTGTTTTTAAAGTAGCCTGATAGTTTTAAAGTACTGTAGGAGTTGTTTTTTGAGGCAGGTGCGTTACTGCGAGGGGAATGAGCTACAACACTATCCTTGCATCACATACAGCCCTTCTGGCCTTTCCAGGATATCCATATTTTGGTAAGAATTCTTCTCAGCTGAAATCCCTTTGGCTCTGTGGCCTCAAAGGATTCTATTTGCAAACTTTTTTACCACAGACATCAGAAGTGTGACTCAATGGCCGCAGAGCTTATATCTAGCACGAGGTGAAAAGCCTTCCAGAGGAGCAGAAAGGGAACCCTGCATATCAGTTTCTACACCAGTAGACACAAAGATTTAAAGCCAGAGATATTTTCCTAAGTAAAAGTGTTCCACTTTATTATGGTGCCAAAAGCATGGCTTCATAATTAAACCTGAAATAAGCGTAAAACTCCATGTTCACTGTATTTAACTGCAATCAAAAGGCACAAAAATTGAGTAGGAAAATAAGAGCTTGAGCCAAGCCAGCCCCCTCAGCGGTGCTTTATTGTGACTGTCATGAAACACCAAGGGCTTTCATCAACTTGGTGGCCTGTCAGATGTACCAAGCACTTTAAACAGGTACTTCATGCTTTAACGGCCTTTAGCAGTTTCCATTAAACTGTCATACAGTCACCCAATGATAAAATAAGTTTTTTATTAGGGCAGTCAGGAAAGAAATGCACAAATATTCTAGCTGCAAAATTTTGGAGAGCTGCAAAGCACACAGTAATATTTGAATACCTGTGAGGCAGCCCCATAGGAGAGCATGGAGGTTTTTTCATCACAGATCTTCTTGAAGGAGTACTATAAACTTAGATTAACACAGTATGCAGAGGGGCCTAAGCATGGACCAGAACTCTCATTCTGCCTTGCCTTTTACGAACATAGCATCCCAATAATCGGCCTTGCCTTTAAAAGCTTACAAGTGCAATGTAACAGGTAACTGTTGGTAAATCAGTCCAGGGTATATCAGGGAACAGGTAAATTATACTGATGAGTTTGATCAGCTACAGCCTTAACAACCTAAATCTTCTTCTTCTCCCCCTAAGAAAAATCTTCAGTGTGGAGTCTCAGGTCTTTAGTAGCACAGCCCTTCATGTGATTCCCTTTGCTGTGCTTTCAAAGTTGCCTACATCTCTGGTATGGACTAAAAGCACGTGTTGCAGATCATTTCTAGTATCTTGCCAGTTATGGGTTCTTACACAGCTGCTCAGAGTCAGTGAGTGCTCCTTCCCTCCTTTTCCTTCCTTTGTGGGCAGGGAAAGGTAGATAGCTTCCAGCAGCTATGGATCTGATATTTTACCCTAGTATCCAACGATGAAGAAGGACACAGCTCGTTTCATGGAGTACCACTGGAACAGCTCAGAGAGTAAGAATGAAAACTGAAGACAGAAGAATGAACATTTGACCCTTCCAGTCCTTATTGTATCTCCAGAAATGGGACTGGTTGAGTCTGCATATGGCTTTCATCTCAGCTCTGCCTTAGGGCAGTTCTTGATACTTCCTTGGCTTGACACGACCAGCCTTATCAGCTTCTACCTTGTAACCCCGTTGTGTGGACAGCCCCCTTACGCCAGCTCTGATGTGTTCTTCATCTTGTATCGCTCACAAGCAGCACTTGTCCCCCAGCTCCTATTTGTGCTTGCCACTCTGCTCCATTGCCACCCCTGCTCCTCATCATAGGCAACCCCAAACCATATGGACTGCACGGTGCTGCTTGTAGGGCAGGTGTTCCTGCGGTTCTTCATCTGTGCTTGCTCCTTACTCCCAGTCACTGTGAGGAATGGGGAAATGACTGACACGGTAACAGCCCCCATGTACTATCACCACATTCACATACCAGAAAATAAAGCTGGCGATATAATGCCTAGCAATAACAGACTAACATAAAAAGCTGTTGTGAAGAAAGAAAAGCATGATTAGCACTTTGGAAGCTTGCTCAAAACTAGCAGTGCGTCCACTCTTGGTGTTTCAGCCTTCTCGTTTGAGAAGTATTTTCAGGGGCTCTTCACAGTGCTGACAAAGACTTGTGATGGTCAAACTTGGTTTTATTTAGGGAAAAACTAAAACACGATGGGACCCTGGGAAAGTTATGGTACTTTCCTGCAGTAGAATAACACCCATGGTATTGTAGGAAGGTGGAAGAGGGTAGGGGGACTTCCTCAGCTGTGAGAGATGAAGAAAGAAAAGCCTTCTGAAGAGCGCTGCCCAGAAGTACGACACAGCCGGGGGCACCGGGCTGGTGTCTGCCAGAGCACTCCAGCTCTTCCTTCGTCTGACCTGATTGACTATGCCAGCCTTTTGCAACCTGTGCTGGCTGAATAGAAAAGGAGATCTAGCCATTCTCCAGCAGTGCAAACTTCTAAAAAATGGCTTACAACAGTTTTTATTCATACACAATATCAGAAGCAATTTGAGGGTCTGATAGTCTGAAATCCTTCAAGGCCTGCAAGGAATTGTTCCATATTTCATAGGTGAGCTGAAATCTCCTTCAGTGCAGTTGCATGTATTTCCCATTTCTAGCCTACAGAGAGCTGGAGATGTAAAACCTATTCCACAGGAAGAAAACATCCATCTATATCCTATAGGCCACAAAACAATCACCAGGAAATAATGAGCTTTGCTTGCTGCTGACCTGAGCAGAATTCAAACTGTGAAAATTTCCATGACCAAGATCAGTCAGTTTAGCTAAAGAGCCTAAGTGGGTAGCTGGTTTTTAATTTTTGCATACTTGACTTTTGCTGTTTGATTATTTCAGGCATCTCATTTCCTCGAGTATTACTTAGAGGAGGGATGAAAATAAAATGATACATGAAACCATGAAATAAAATAAAACTGGCATTCACAAAGGAGAGAGAAAGAGGAGATCTGGTTCTAAAGCAAGCAAAATTTCACTGGAATAGACAGAGATGCTTTGTTTGTGCCAGGACTCTGTTTTTCCCAGAAAAGCCCAATCTAGAAAAAAACAGGATAGAGGAAGGTCATCACTATTACTGCAGGCACTTAATTGGATTTCCTAACTGTATCTTGATTGATCTGTAAGGTTTTTAGAGATAGGGAGCCGAAAAAGCATTAGGGGAAAAAAATTGAATTTTATGGAAACCTTATTGAGTCAATAATTTTCCCTGGCTCCTTTTTTCATGCCTTGAATCCATTCACAAAGCAAAACCTCCCTTCAGCCCCAGCAGCTCCTTCACGGCAGAGCCTGCCAGAGTCAGCGCCAGGGCTGAATGAGCTCTCTGTGCCTGCTCTCTCTGCAGCTCTGCCCGGTTCACCCACAGCGTGCGGGCCAGCGCGGGTGCCTGGCTCAGCCCAGCGCTTGTGCGGCACGGCCCAGCATCAGTGGGATTTTCCCAGCTGCTAGCAAAGCGCTGCTGGGTGTGCGACCCCGGCCAACACACAGAGCTTGTCAGGTAGAAGGAGGCCTGCAGGGAAGTAAAGCCCTTAAAAAATACCTTTGCAAATGATAAATAAAAAGGCATTAACATTGAAATAAAGGTCTTATCGTGACTATATTTCACTCACTTACTTCCCATGGCATCCACCAGGACAGGGCCATGTCACAACATTTGCAGGGATGGGGGTTTATGAACCATACAGTTCCTGAGCAGATAGACATTGATAAAGGTCCAAGCTGGGACAGATTTAAACAAAAAGTCTTTTGGGGGTGGGGGTGGGTTAGCAGCTGCCCTGTTTATTTGAGAGGACAGGACTTAAATCATTAATAATACCTAGTTACCCACAGAAGACTGGGTCTCCATTCCCACCACCTATACCTTGAACATGGAATCATCAGTGTTTTTCAATGAAGTTGAAAATAAGCAAGCTCTGTGGAGGACACTGTCATTTTGCATGGGTTTGGTAGTCTAAGCTTTCTACTACAGGTTTATTTAAATGTGCATGTTTTGCTTTAAAAAAAAAAAATCACAGCTAGGGCATACACTTCTCTAGGACATTTGCCAGTGCTGTCAAGGGCAGTTTTATGGGCAGGTATACACATGTCCTACGTGGAGATGCTGTTCATTTTCCTCAGCAGGCTCAGCACGCATGCTTGAGTACTCATGCTGTGGAAATCTGCTCGCTCTGACTAGCAGGTGCAGAAACGAATTATAGCAACCATTCCTCTAGGCCAAAAAAAATCTACTGATTGTCACAGTAGTTAGGTGTGAGCTCTCATTGTCTTTCACTTTTGGGGGGATTTTTTTTGTCTGCAGAGCGGCCAGTATTATCATCTGCTCACTTCCCAGGGTGTTGTTTCGGCTCTGTTGCCTTTTTCATTCATACCACAGAGCCATTAGCCACGAACTGTACTGAATTGCCCTTATGAAACCCAGTGACTACCGCATTCAGCTTCTGCTGCCCTCTCCCTAGTCAGCCAACCCTTGGGGCAGTACCTCTTGACGTCTCCCTCTTGATTCCTCTTCATGGTGTATTCTAGGTCAGTGCCTCCACACTCCCTGTACTGTAGCAAATTTTCCCCAGTTTATTTAAAAAAGCAATTAAATAGAATGGAAGTTTTCCAGCTACTCCAGTCAAGTAAAGAACTACATTTAGTTTGAGACCTAAAATTCCTTTGTTTCACTCTGCCTTGCCATATAGAAACAAGACAAATACCCAAAAGGTATAAAGTCAACACCATGGAGCCAATAGCATGTAGTCCATCTAAAATGGGCTTGCTTATGACTCTTTGGCACAGAGATGGGGAAAAGACTCTGATGGGACCAACACCAACTTAGAAATATTCCCAAGAGACCTGATCCTCAGAAGCATCAGATGCGTCACAATTACTCATTTGCTCCTTCAGTTGGTTGGGGAGGGGGACATGGAGAAATAGCTTATTAATATTGGCTCATAACATCTAAAAATTGCAACAACCCACAAGCGGTTCAGTTACAGTGGCTGCCGTGTAGGGGAGACAGAGCCAAGATCCACCCAGCCTCCACTGCTTCTCTCCCAAACCTGTAGCTTCACTGACTCCCGTTGCAGTCAGACCCAAGGTATGAGCTGTCTGTGTAGGAGTGTTTGCAAGTGGTGTCTCTCCAAGGCACAGTGTAACACTGACACACACTCTGATAATCCAAATCATCATCTAGCCCTGCAAAAGGGCAAACTGAGTGGCAACGTTGGCTGATGTTTGCATTAAATGGCCAGGTCTGCCAACCTTTGTGTGCTTTGAAGACCTGGGCTGAGCAGCAGTGGGGTCCACATGAACACTTGACATATTCTCAGGGAGAAAGGGGGATAGGTTGCCTCTCCAGAAGACTATGCTTTTGGTGGTTTAAAGACAAAAGAGGCTTGTATCAGAAAATATTTGTGTACAGGCAATTTGAAAACATTCAGGTAACATTATGACTGAATTACCTGACTCTATTTTCACAGTAAACTCAGCTATAGCAAACCTCCATTTATAGCAAAGCAAATTAAAGTCACTAATTGTTTCATATGTGCAATGTGGGAATTGCAGTTTCATTTATAATGAAACTTTGATTACACCCTAATTGTTCTGGCAGAATAATGACTCCATTTCAGAGGCTTCTGCTGTGTTTTCAGACTGTGTCCGTGTCTGCAGTAGTTTTTATATTCCTTGACTAGCACCGTGCAATCACATCTCTTTAGGTTTTCCCAGAATTCTGATTCATATTGCCTGATTCTCAAAATCCAGACAAACTCAAAGGAAACACTCTGCTTTAGGTGGAAAAGCAAACGCCAATGCAGTGTTTTGGATAGACTGGTAAGTCCTGACTGTTCTGTGCAGAATCCCAGGGGAAATATAAACTCATGCTTTTTACTTTGCTCGGTAGACTTCTGCACTTGACATGTCCTCTAATGCTTTTCCTCTTACAGAAAGCCACTGTTCCCTTGCAGAAGGTGCTTCTGCCACTTCCTACCAGAGCTCATCTAGTAATTGCCTACAAAATATGAGCATGTCTGCACTGAATATCTGGAATGAAAAAACATCACTGGAAAGACCTTCATGAACTTGTTCCTAAGATAATTAAATGCATAAATCACATTCCTTATGACCTTCTCCCTCCTGTAACATGTTTTGCTTCACACTCGTCCATGAAGATCACTGCCAAGGTGGTTACTGGTATAACTTTGAATGTTGCAATTGCTGGTATTTCTCCTATATGTTTGTACTGGTGAGACAGGGGTTTAGGACTCTGAACTGTTTGTAGCAGGGATCTCATTTTCTTGGATTTCTATGTCCAATGTTTACAGGCCTGAGAGCTTTACAGAATACTACGTAATAATAATAACCTGAAGTTTATCAGCTGTGCTTGCTTTACAACTTTTCCAATGTCCTCTCCTATTACAAAGGAATACTGTAGCTATCGGGTGGCATAGGAGGGGAGCAACTCTACACCTCTAGTTCCATAGAAACCCCAGGGTAGTTACACATAGCACAGTGAAGGAAGAAGTATTTGTAATTAATGTCAACAGATAGGGGCATGAAGGGACTGACAACACCGTGTAATTGTGGCCCAAAGCAGGGAGACTTGCAGCTGAGACCAAGGGTGTTGTTTCCATGTCATTGATACCAGGATTGAACCGTGAAGTGAATATTCACATCACTGGAGTGGGAAGCATTCAATTTCCTCAAGATCAGCTCTCTGAAAGTGTGAGGAAAATGTGTCAGGCCACTTTCTGGGCATACTTTTGTGAAAATGAAACAGATTTCCAAGATATGAGAAAATTAATACCCCAAATGAAGCTATTTTGCCAGATGACTTCAGCCTTTTCATATTAAACACTCTTCCACAATAAGACTTGCATTTTTCTGAGTAACAGTTGTAGGCATCAGCAGTAATATGCTTTAGCATTTAGCTGGCATTACTAATGAATTTTTATGTGTGACACACCTCTGGATGGAAAAACTACAGTATTAACATTGAAAAGTGGAACCATTTTAACCTGGATTATTTAGAAGCTTTTCCTATGCTTACATTTTATAAATACTAATGACAAGTTTCACTACTCATCTTATAAATCATCCATGTGACACAGGCATTCACTTCTATATATTTAAGCACAGCACTAAGCAAGATGTGTCAGTATTTTAGAAGATCTCAGTGTTCTCAGCTGGAGAAACTGGTACTTTTAAAAGTCTGTTCATCCCTACATAGGACTTGCAATCCTCTGAAAATCTCAATTATGGGAGTCTGGTGCCATCAAAAAAATTGTCTTCAAATTTCTTCTTGTGATTTGTGTTTTTCTCTGAAGGTTTTTCAGCAATCTTGTATTTGTCTCCTTGAAATTTAATAATTCTGCATTCATAGAGGCTGAATTTATGGTAAATACATCTGCATCTCTCAGGATGTCATGGAGTTCCAGGTAGGCTAAAAAACTCCTTTGATCAGTTATAATAAATGTCTTCATTCAGATAATGTAAAAAATATCCATTAACAATTAACATTAGTGCTGAGGCACATCCCGTAATTGATTATGTCAAATTGCATTCTCAATCAAACATACAGAGATGTCTGATGATGCTGGAAAAATATAATTAGCAAATTTGATTGTAATCTATCATAAACCAAATTAACATATGGAAAATGATTCAGATAGATAATGCTTTAGGAATCTAAAGAGTATTCTTATTACTTTAGAATGTCATAAGCCAGACACTGCAATGAAAGGAAAGAAAGGTAAAACTAATTAAAGCATTTCCAGTAAAAAGTACTTTTCATTACAAAGTTCCATATGTCAAAACTGAAACTATTCACAGAAAAGGGTTGGTCTTAGTAAGTCTCAGGATAATTTAAATTCCAGATTGTGAAAATACCTCTTTTTGGTTCTTTAAAGGACAAGATGTCTTATTTTCTGACATAAAATTCCTTTTTTCTTCAGCAATTTTAATTAACATATCATGAAAAAAAGTTTAAAAAATAAAAGTTATCAGAAAAAAAAATGTTTTGATTAAAACAACCTTTTTTATTATTACGACATCACACAATTTCTTTTTTTTTTTTTCTCTTTGTCCTGAGTGGGCTTTGAAATCTCAAAAATTCCTACAGATCAGAAAACTGCTTTGCATTCAGCTCTTGCACACGTGTCAGCATTTGACTATCTCAGCATACTGTACCACTGGTTTTAGTTAGGAGTCATGAGACAATGTCAGCATTGTGAAACCTATCCAAACTTCCGAATTCTTAATTTGGGGGCATAGTTTTTTCAGCATGTCTTTTCAGACAGATGTAAGTTTTTAATGTTTAACATTTTGCACTCTTTTTTTCCCCTAGACCTTACTACATTATATAAATAGCTATTGCGTGATGTTAGGCCTTTCTCTGTCATCCAGTGATAGACAGTTAATCCATCAGTGTGTATTTCATGTGCAAATCCTTTCATTTTCTGTTATACACTTCCATTGCTGGTTCCATGATTTTTTTATATGCAGTTCCTTTGATGTTAAATAAATTAATTTGGAGCCACAAGTAATTGACCGAGTTTCCTACATAAAAGCATTTAATATACTACTTTTTGACCTCTGCTCTCCCACATGCCAAGAGGAATGTTAAAATTCATACCACGTTTAGCAGGACAGCAAATCTGGGCTTGGGCACATTCAAATAGAATTTTAAACATAATATCCATGCAGGTAGCTTCTCAACTACTCACTGCTTAGTTGGAGGTCTTTAGTTAAGACTACAGTGTCGTCATGGCCAAAGAGAAACTGCCTCTCCAATAACAGCTCTGAAATCAGTGCAGGGACTACACGATAAAAGCAAAACCTTAACCTTCACATGGATCCTTATCATCAACCAAACCTAAGCATCAAAGCACTAGTTGAATATACTAAGACTTGAGTCAGAGGCAGTTATCTGCTGTATCAGCTTCAATTTCACAGGGAATTAGACAGTAGGATTTTGTTGTGAGCATGAGAGCAGCCTGTTCCCAAAGTGACTAAGACTTTTGGTGAGTGAAGCAACACCTGCACTGTGTGTTGAGGCAAGACACAACGACGACGTTCAGGGCTACTGGCTGGCAGATGCCTGAAGGCTCTGGCACCAGCACTGTTATCCAGCACTACATCTTGGCTTTGAGCTCCATGAATCCATGGCTGCTCAGTGTTTGGTTTATTCAAAGCACAGACAAAGCAATCTCCCTGTACGCTATATAGACCAATCCAAAGTGATTGCAAGGAGGGCTTGTACCCCTTTCACCAGGAGCAGCTGGAAAGGTCCTCGTAAGTGTAAGAGAACCAGCCACTAAACGCAAATGGCTGGTGATTCTGGACCAGCAACACAGTGGAACTGTTGTCAGTTGTCCCACCAACCCCGTAATTTTACTCATGCTTTATCTAGAGGGTGACAGCCAGCTACTGCTTACAGGGCAGACACCAAGTCTGTGCAGGCACCATGTCATTCATTTCCCTGTGTGGCATGGGTCAGAGAAGATGGACATGTGGAGCCAGGAATACTGATACATACCTACCACTTATTAACAGAGTAAGACTCACATGCATGTTCAACAGGACAGTTGAGAGGACACAATGCCACATGATAGTGGTTTTAGGGAAAACTAGGACCATCTCAGATGTCTAACAAGGAAAGGAACAAAGGCTTCAAATAATCAGTCTTTCACCCTACTGAGAACCAATAAGGGTCACCTCATCACTCGCTGACAGATCCTACCAATGGCTACACTTAGCTGAATTAACCTAACTCTGACTTTGACCAAGGTCTCTGTTTCTATCATTCATTAACCTCAGACTTAATCTGAAAATATTCAAATCTGATTGAGTTTTCTGCAGTGTCTGGGCAGGCTTGAATTGGGGATACACAGAATTTAGGTGAAAATACTTCCACCCACTAAATAACCTTGCAAATCTTCCTGCAAGTCACCCCTGAGGGAGAGAAATGCTCTCTTGGCACTGTAGCAGCTGATGAGAATTATTAGCAAAATTGGTAACAGGGAACCTCCATCTCTCTGAGTTGAGATGGACAAGTACAGGGCAGGGAGGAGATGGGATGATGCATAGTTGTGGGGGTGTTCATGTCCAAGTCAATGCAGGTGCTCAGGCTCTGGCTGCCAGCATTCAGGATAAACCAAAACCCAGTAAGTCCCAATCTTGCTTCACTTTTCTGAGAAATAAATAAGAAATAATTCAACTACAATCCATAGATTGTGTAACACATGCAAGAAGGAAATCAAATAGTTTGATTTCCTAATCTGTCTTTAGAAGAACAACCATCCAGTTCATCATCTGGGACATTTTTCTGATGGACTGTAAAGGGACCCTGAACTGTCCTGAATACCACATGGATTCCTAATGCACTGTATTCTGAACTTAATTTCTCAGAAAAGGAATGGCTGTATATAAAAAGACTCACACTTTCAGTATACAGTTTCCTAGAAAGAGGCACCACAACAGCCTCCTTCATATTACAAGCATCCAGTTTGTGGCCGAAAATGTTCTAATGCCTTCCGCATCTCCACAATTGCTGTTTTTAATATTCGTTGTCCCACCAGCTATGAAATCAGTAAAAAAATAAAATAAAAATACATTGACATTTACCTTAATGGGATGAAACTGAGTGTAAGGAGAACATGCAGCTACAATGGAATCTTCATGACAGAGTTAAAGACAAAAAATTTAGCAGCTCAGTCAGCAGCAACACATTAACAACTAAATCCAAAGGCAGATGTCTTCAGCTTCATGGCCTTACCGTAAGTAGTACAGATGCTCACCTCCAGCCAGCCAGCTTGCTATTATGGGAGGTGGGATTTAGCACCCTTACACTCAAGCTGCACTCAGCACAGATGCCTCTTTTACACAAGTCTTGCCATGGCCTTGAGGTTATGTTAAACATAAGAAAATTATTTCAAGCATGTAGCTGAACAGGGGCTGCTAGAGGCTTAGCGTGCACATCCATACATCAGTATCCAAGAGTGTCCATCTGAAAGATGTCTAAGCAGAGAGGGTTCTGACTGGAAGTTGCCATCCACCTCCTACCCCCGAATTTTGATCTGGATAGATCTGGCCTTTGCTCAGTACTGTCTCCTCTGAGATAGAAGGTCAAGGGGTAAGAAGGTTTGGTATATCTCAGGTTAATGCTAGATAACCATCTAGCATTAGATGGTGCCCGGTCTTTAAAGGTTAAACCTTATCACACCAACCTCAGGACCATGCATCCAAAATTTGGATTAAAGAAGGCCAGATCAACCTCATAATGAAAAAAGGAGTTTGCCTGATACAGATCCAGACGTCAGGGCAAGCAGGAGCCATAAGGATCACAAAAGCAATAGCAGAAAATATCAGCAACTGCTCAGGCTTCATCCAGAACAGACATTATGTTATGCTCTGTTATGTTTAACACAATCCAAATTCTATATGTGGTTGGGTGAAATATGCTGAAGTTTGGCTGCTTCCTGTCATTATGCATGAAAATTTCACCTAGTGATGATAAATATTGAGCCATAAACCTCTGCAGAGTTCAGGAACAGTTTCTTGTTTTCAGAATGTTCTTCTGATGTTACAACAATGCGACTCAGGACTTATTATGTACGGCTGTTTCTTTTAATCTAGTGTACTTAGCTTCAATGTCAATTTTAGACACTCCCCCTGGAGCTACATGAAAAATGAAGTCTCGATCATTGCCCAGCTTTATGGAAATTCAGTGCAAGCAATTATGAGCTGAACCCTGAGAAGGTCACATTTATAAGTAAGAGCAAATAAGGGAGCTTAGTGAGAGCGACTACTCTGTGAGCAGCAGAGACAAAACGAAGTGCAGATGTGCTCAGCTGCTTGCTGCCTCCATGGTGTTTGCTGACCTGATGACAACCGTCACCTGAACTCCAGGATCCCCTCCCCGTGCCATTGCCCAGCAAGCACTGCTCCAGGTGACAGCGCTTCTGCGAGTGAGCTGGGAGGCAGACGTACGAAGGAGCAGGGGCTGGGATCACCCCGCAACCCGGGTGCCATTCCAGCCAGCAAAGAGTCTTTCCCTCTCCCAGTGGCCTCTCTGTCTTTGATCTGCTTGGGCTTTTGAAAGTTTTGGGGTAGGGTTACCTTTTCTGAGAGGTCTTTGGTTGGAAGTTAAAAAAATCCTCATTTCTGTGCTTATGTTGTATTGAATTATTCTGGCAGGAAAGGACTTAATACCTCTCCTCCGCCCATTTTATGTTATCTTTCTTTACCACTGAGTAAAATAAAAAAAATACAGGTAAAAAAAAAAGCTTGCTGGTATTTCAATTCTCTTTTACTGCATTTTCTTTTTGCCTTTCTACATCATACCTTTAAAATTCCCCCGTTTTCGGAAAAGCTACCAAAAGGTAACAAGTGAAATAAGCCATTGCAGTCCTGCAGAAATTGATGCATTCCAAATGAAACTACCTTTGATATGGTATGTTTTTCAAAATAATCCTTTTTTGTTCTGTCAGCCTCACTATTCAATTTTGCAGGCTTGAAATGAAATGGATGTTTAGTTTCCTATGAGTATGTATATTCCTGTATGACTTCAGAAGCATTAAGATGATTTGCATTTTGTTATTTTAATTTTATTTCATCAGTCTTTAAGGAATATTTTGGTAACTCTCAAATGTCCATAATTTATCACAATAAAGGACTGGTGAATGGACAGAGGTATCATTTGCCTCGTCTAGTCTAACTCAGAATTGCTAAATTAATATACTGCAAACACGCTGAGATAACTGCTAATAGTGAATCTTAGATTTAAGTGGTAGAATCCTCAACAGTTTGCCCACGGACAAGCTGACTCCTGGCATCACTGTACATGAGGACTTCTCATGTACCACAGTAAACTGAAAGAAAATTTTGTTTGTTTATGGATTTACAACATAAAGTTGTATAGTCATACAAACTGAAAAGCAAATGCAGTAAAGGTCTTCTTAAATAACAGTTAGTGTATCCAGTTCACAGGGGTTTTTTTGCTTTGTCCAGTCCTTATAGCTTTGCTTTTGGACTAAAACAGATGTAAATTGCTACTGTTCTGATCTGGTAGCATTTCAGATACTAGCTAGGAAAGAGATAAAACTAGTAAGTATGCAGCTTATATTTGTGACGTGATTGACAAAAGTGCTGCAAAAGGTGGGGCAGTATAGGTTAGGAGTGATGGCATGTTTACAAGACACGTGGCTTTGTAAAAATTATGTCATATATTTTCTTGTTATATTTCATAAAAATTCATTCCATACATCTGCTAGCTTACTACAGGCAGTAAATCAGCCTGTCCTTCCTCATTCTTTTGTTCTTGCACATAACATTTCTACAGTTTATATATATATTGGCAACCACAGGGAAGATATTGAAAAACAGGGAAAAGTGTCTTTCCATATGCACACTGCTGTGAGAGACTTAGCATCTAATATTAGACAGCTGATTTCATACTTGACACAGACTAGTAGTGCCTTAGACCTAGCATCTCTCAACCCATATTTGTCCATTAAATAACTTGGACTCTTTTGTAATGCAAACTAGCCGAATGATAGTTTCCCAAGCGTACAGAATTGCTCATTATGTCAGCATCAGTGTCTGATTTGTGCTTTTGGCTGTGGCAGTAAAAGGACCTGCAACTCCCCTTTGTGCTAGCTGACTCTTCCTTGAAAGGGGAGAAGAAAATAGAGCGGGTTTTTTTTACTTTAGTCTTTATTTTTGTTGTTGTCACTAAATAGTAGCTTCTACCTCTGTGTAATAACACAGAAATGCAGCTAATTAAATCCAAGGATTGTAAAATATTCAGTGCTGAAAAGGAAGCTGCCACAAAATCCATTTGCGCAGCATATTAAAAGGAAAAGAGCAAGTGCAACTGGAGAAATTAATAAAACTTGACCAGTGGAATCTCTTAGATAAGATTCAAAAGGCTATGGAAATTCTCTAGGCTCTGATGTATTGAACAAAGTGAACCTCTTAGGTTATGGCTTGGCCCTAAATGAGTAGGGTAATTAAAATCATGATAATATTTATTCAGCACGGATTCATTTAATTTGGAATAGGACTCAGTCATTCATAAGCACTGTGGAAGTGAGAGCTGCTGGACATGGTTTTATAAACTGGGCTGGGGAGCTCAGCGTTTTTCATGTTTCTTTCCAGTTGCTCAGATGCGCATCTTCCGCACTACACACTGAGGGTGCAGGATGGATTCAACCCCGATCGCCCAGATAAGCAGCGGGCAGCCATGAGATCTGCCTCAGTGCACACCTGCAACTGCAGACGGTGTGCCAAAGCTGCAGGCATGTTCAGCAGATGGCTGCGAGCATTTGGGGCATGGCGGAGCACATGGAGCCATCATCAACATCTAGACACAGGCAGGTAAGAGAGATTTTCCCTCTCACACACACAGCCAGTCTATTTGGGGGATTAAAAAGCAGAATTCAGAAAAAAAGCCAGCCCAAAAACATTTGGTAGAGAAAACAGGACACTGACACCAGAAATGAAACTACCACAGGAGTCTTATACTAAAGGTTACCCCCAAATAGTCAGAAGTATCTCTGAGTTGCATTGATATTTGCAACGTCTGTGTTCATAGTCCTCTAAAAGTCTTGCTGCTTCTTTTTCTTCTTTCACTTCAGACAGTCACATGCCTGTGAAATGTTTTGCCTGACTTGGGAGGGAAATACACTCCTCTGCTTTTCTATGCTAGATTATCAATTATGTTAAAGACTTCTCTGCCTACTAATGAGAGAAGGAGAGGATGAGCTTTCACTGAGAACTTTTCTTTGAAGTGAAAATCTTTAGTAGAGCCCTCTCATTTCTAAGGACACTATAATCATCTTGATGGGAGAAAAAAAAGGATTCTGGCTTTGTACCTGTCTTCCTCCCACTCTCCCCCTCATTTTCCCTCTCCCTCTGCTTTATGCACACGTGCACGTGCGTGCACACACACACTCTCTCTATGGGCTATGGAAGTAGCAACCTACAATGCATGTATTTTCTGAACTGCACGTTTACATCCACACAGGTAGAGTTATTTTTTCAAAATGGCCCACACCTGTAGCACGTGCACAACAACACTTACACACCATACTTCAAGGACTTTACTTTTATTTTTTTCTGGACACTCTTACCACACTTTTGACCTTTCTTTTCCACACGCATCCTGTCAAAATTAATTTGCAAATGAATTCTATAGACACAAATATTTGCTCTAAAGGAATTTGGAATTCTAAACACCCACACTCAAGGAGACTTTACTTTAAACATGAATGCTTTGCTATGGAAATACTTGCATTCTTCACTCAGGGAATAAAACCCACATCTAGTCTGACCACTTCCAACCAAGCAACACAGCTTGAGTTACAATTATGCACCATAAGTCCCTGTGAGAGAAGTATACTGACAATAATAAATTCAAATGCATTCAGATAAATAAATTTAAAGTAAATGCATATTGCTGGAGGATGCTCAGCAAGCAGAAAAAAGAAAAGCCCGATAGCCTAATATGTTTCTTCTTGGGAATAGCTCTCTCTGCCCTTATGCTGATATATTCTTTGGGAACACTTTAATGCAGTTGCTATAATTAGTGAGTGCTTCATAATCACCTTCTAGAGAATGAAATCTCTCTGTAACACTCGGGTTGATTTTGCAGGCATCGTAGTGCAAACGGTTCTTGTATCAGCAGAAGGAAGGTTGCCGGGGGGGGGGGGGGGGTGTGTGCTCTAAAACATTACCAGGAGGCATCAATGTCAGTTCCCTGGAGCAGACTAGATTTCTCTTCTTTGAGAAATGCTAGTGAAATCCTGGTCTCACTGAAGCCCGCGGGCATTTTGAGAGCCGCTCCCCCAGCGATCCAGCTAGGGGAATGGCTTCATTTACACTGTGCGTGCGGGGAGCAGTGAGGTATGTGGGGACAGAGTCAGGCGCTCCTTTCCGCACCTGGATGAGGAGGTCACCCGCGGGCCGTGTCCGGGCCTGGGGAGGCAGCAGCTCTCTCCCAGGCACTTCCCCCGTCCCCTGCACCAGCACAGCCCCTCCTGTCCTGTTCTGCGAACCCCTCTCCCGCTCACGCCCGAGGCTATGATGTCTACAGGCAAAATGAGTTCCTTTAAATAAGATTAACTGCCTGTGATAGTACGGAGAGATTACGGTGTGGGCTTTAACCCTTTGAGTGTCCTGAGACAAGCTCTGTCTATGGGAGCCCTTGCGGCACGCGGAGTGCTGCCGCTGCTGCTTGCCAGCGCGTTTGCTATTGAGCTGGCATGACGAGAGTTGTGGAAAATGATGACTGAATATCTACCTGATACAGTGTCATGCTTGGTAATTATTCTGTCAAGTGTCTCGTGAGAGGAGAGAGCGGTAGAGCGAGCCGTGGAAAACTCGGCAAAGACCGTTGTTCTGGTAAATATCTTTGAGCTTAATGTTCGGTAATTGCATAGCAATAAGAAGGACCAGAGCTTATAAGCCTTGTTTCATTTGATTGTAAAATCGGCCTAGTGAAGGAAATGTCTAGAAAAGAAATTGTGTGGAAATTTTACTTCTGGTGCTGTTTGCCAGGTGTTTGAGAACCTAAAAAGAACTGATGGTTAAAAAACCCAAATCAAACAGTTTTAATTTTAATGCAATTTTTTCCCATCTCTTTTCTTTCTCTACAAACTTGAATTTGATAAGAGAGGGTTGCACATTTAAAAAATAAATTAGTTGATTACAGCTCACTTCCTGGACCCCACGGATCCCTGCACCTCCTCCTGTTAGTAAGCATCCCCAGAAAATTCCCTGGTTTTCAGTTTGAACCAAAGAAGGCTTTTATGACATTTCATGCTAAAGTGTATTTACCTGAAATAATTGCTCAGAAATGATCTACAGGATTTAGGCTGCTCAGAAGCACTCTATAGGATTTAGACTGTGACAGCCAAAGGATTTAGACTGTAATAGTGCTCTCTGTCTCAAAAAAACGAGCAAAGAATTTATACCCAAATGGCTCTGATGAGTAATCTGATTAGACCAAGCTTGCACCTTGTGTATAATATAATGCATAATAATATAGCTCTGATTTCCTGTAGAATTTCTAACGCACTCATGTTATAGTATTGTTCCACAATTAGTGGAATACTTGGAGTGAAAAGTTGAAGATAACCGTACAAAAACTAGGCAGTATTTTTGGGAAGTTCAACCAAAATGCAGAAGGGGACTATGTCTTTCAAGTACCCAAAAGCAGCTACTTAATAGGGTGATTTGTTCATTGTTGGAAAGGTGAGGGGAAAAGCATTTGCAAGACTAACCTTTCATGCAAGGATAAGTTAGATTAATGGTTTACAAAATGTCCTGGGTAAAGTAACTGTTTTACCTGCAGGGTTTTATGTAGGCAGGCATGTGAGAAGTCTGTTTGCAGTACTGCAGGGTTGGCATGCACTGCTTATTTAGATTCATACCTGCAAAGCCAGTAGTCTTTTCATGCCATCAGAATGAATTTGGAACAGATTTCTTTGCTCTTTCCAAGAGAGATAATTTGTGAGTCTTCCCTCCTGGGAAGACTTGTTCTTTCTTTAACCTTCACACCTTTTGAACTGCATGCTTTCGAGGAGGATGTTAAAAGGGTGTTGAAGGATTTTGGTCAAAGCATAAGACCAGATTCCTAAGTCTTAGATTCTCTGTCTATATCTAGCACAGGGATCCTGTGTGGCCTGGAGCTTGACAACTTTTTATGTGCCTCAGATTCACTTACTCTGAAGTTGTAAAATTTGTCCATCTCCCAAGTAAGTAGCCAAGTATTAAAGCTTCTTTTTACTCTAGGACAGGACGTGTAAGGACAAGAGAGGGCTGGGAGCTTCACTTCATCACTGCTTGTATCACACTATCAAATTAGCAGTTCCTAAAGTGTAATTTGAGATGGACACAGTTCTGGGAGATGCCAAGTAGCCACATCTTCCACTAACCAAGGTGGCAGCGGAGAGAAGTGAACATCGCCTGGGAGAGCCCAGAGAATCAAATCATACTACAAAGCAGAGTCAGTGTAGATACACATACATATATATGCATGTCTACGCACGCATAGCAGCCAATTAGCCTGATAAACTAGCTAACATTCAGTCAGAATTGTTTTTGCTATAGGTGTAGAATGACTGTATAAATCAGACATTTCCCTTCCTTGCAATCCCAGTCATTATAAGAGAATTCTTATTCCCTTAAACTTATTCCCTTAAATTTAAGGGAGCTTATTCCCTTAAACGCAGTAGGAGCAAAGAGCAGCCAGCCCTTTCACTGCCCTCCGTTTCCAGGATTGCTTTTCCAGAGAGTTCTTGCCATAAGAAGCTTTGACTTTCCACCCCAGATGAAGGTGACTAGGCTTATTTTACCATCAGTTTTCTTCTTTCACAGTCACTGGTGCTGTGGCTTTCAAGAGGCACAAGGAGACCTCTCAGACCATGTGCCTTGGCTGTGGCCATGGTTTGCCATGTGGCCAATTGCCCGGGGCAGCAACTACTAGAAACTCCCATTCTCTCTTACTACAAAGGGCTTTAATTGTCTCTTCCGCTCAGTCATAAATGTGCCTTGCACAGGTGGCAGGTTGAATGGAGTCTCTGGTTGTATGGCAATGAAATTCTCTTCAGATGGGAACTGCCCATATAATAAGCTATAATACTTTCTCACATTCTGTAATAACAAGCTTGACACAAGCTTCAAAAAATCATTAAAATATACCCTAAAATACTTTACAGATTAGAATTTTCTCAGACACATGGCCTGGCCTGGCCTGGCCTGGCTCTCATTCAAGTTGATGCAGAGTAACTCACTGCCCTTATGTGTTCTTATTTTTGTTAAATAATAGCAGAAGGCACAAGAAATTCAGGGACACATATTCAAACCGGTTCAGTAAAGAGTACACAGAGACTTTTCTGTAAGTGTCATGGCAAAGGACCTTAGACCTGTTCAGTTACCTTTAAACATACCATGATAGGATGCCTTCTAAAGCAATCACACCCTGCATGCTGTTTTCAAGCTAAGCACCCAGGGATGAGACTTAAATGGTGAAAAAACTGTTGAAGATTGGGACAGGAAGCCCAACAGTGTCTCAGACTGTCATATCTGTACAAGAAGATGACAGCGGCCACTGCTTAATGGTTTCTTGAGCGCCTACTGGAGATAAGTACCAAAAAGATGTTCCCTGCTTTTTCTCAATAACCCTCTTGAAAAGAAGAATCAAGGAGTGGTTGGAGAGATCAGTGGTTGTTAAAGGGGAAGGCATGCAACACTGTAGGATCAGCCCTTGAATATATACGGTCTTTCATTAAACTCCACGCACCTCTGTAAAGGCTTCCCCTTGTAACTGAGGGAAGAACATGCTCTCTATTTCTTTTCCTATTAGAATAATTACAGTATATTAAGACACACCAGGCAGGTCAGAGCAAAGTCTGTTTGGAGTTTGCATTTCAACTGCACATTATGCACTTGCATTGTAATATATTCAAACTGACAGCATCGTTATGCTGAATTAATCTAAATTACATCTAGACATATATTTACAACAACAAGCATCACAGAGACCGTTTGGTGACTGGCTGCTCAGAGGAATTAAACAAGAAAATCCCAGGCTTAAACCTTACAAATAAATAACTAAACTTATAAATGGATGAATAAAAGAGTTTAGGCCATGCTTCAGGAACAATACCAAAATCTTCTCCCTAGAATTTTACTAGTTTACATGTTCCTTGACCAGTTTACCATTTTAATTATCACCTCCTCTGCTCCAGGGACATAACCCTGCTGTAATGCTATTGCAGGCTCAGAAGCCCACACAGGGAGAGTACAGGGAAGTCACAGAAAGTCATAGGAAGCATGATATGATTTCTGCTTCTGTGCAGCAAAAGTACCTGGATATACAGACACTTTGAAAGATTGTCATGAATCTCCTATGGCTATTTTAAGTCAGGTGTGTCAGGAAGCTTAGCTATCATTTTAACATCAGTAAAGCTAAAGACATAAATTAGCATTGTTCCACCACTAGTGGTGATGGGGGGAGAAGGAGGCTTGTAGTTCACACTGTTATTATTTATTATTTGTAAGGACAAAGGCTTGAGGAACAAGGCTGATTGCTTTTAGCACTTTCTACCTACAGATAATCATTTTATTACCCAGCTGTAATAAATCCACAACGTTGTCAGTGGATCATGTAATTAACGGTAATTTTATAGACTGAGTATATACAGTACTTCATCCTAAACTCAGTGCAGGGTAAAGCTTGCAACTGCAGGGTGAGGGACAGCATATGAGAGGTTTAGTGTTCCACCAGTGACAGTAGCCATGACTCTTAGGAGAGCTCTTGGGGCAGGTGGGCACGCAGGAGATACCTGACCCAGCATCCGTGCAGCCCGAGGAATCTCCATGTTATCAGAAAGGACCACACTGCTGTGTCACGACAGCATTCCCCTGCGGCGACACGGGGACAGCATGTTCCCAGCTCCCAGGGCAGTGACATGCTCTCTCCCCTAGCGTGGGGCTAGCGACGGGAGGGACTGCCTCTGCCAGCCCATTTGGTGTTGAGATCTCGATCTGTCTGCCCTAACGCAACCTTCGTGCAGCCGTCCGGGAGGGCTGGGGGGGGGCTGAGGGAGGAAAGCGGGCTGAGGCCAAACAGGGGGGAATTAGATGCTGAACAAGAGACACGTGAGACTGGAGACTGCTTCAGCACCAGGGCTCTGCGTCTCCCAGAGTGCTGGAAAGCACTAGTGATTTTTACACTCGAGGAGCCCCACAACAGTAAATTCAACTCCTTGACATGCCTTTTTTCTCCATGAAGAAGCAGGAAACTTTAGCATGGGCACAGCCTTCAGTAACACGTCTAAACAGCTTCCAGCCGGGAGAAGGCTTTCACTCGGCTGACTCAGAGTGTGGGCAGAGCTACCGTCTGTGCAGATGTGCCTGCAGGTAAACCAGGTAGGAACAGAGCAGTGCAAGTATTGTACATGTCCTACAGAAATGGGGCTGAGGTAAGAGTGATGACAACACAGAAAGGCCAAATTCATTTCTTAAGATTGTGCAAGAGGCCTGTGCCAAACTCGGCATTTGAACCCCGGCACCTCCTGAATCCCGGGTGAGTAACTGCGAGTGTAGTGGAGGTTTACCTTCAGGAACACTATTGCTGCTACCTTTAACAAGTGCTTTAAGAGCTCTGTCAAAAGTGTTTAATAGTTATTTAGAAAGCAGAAGTAGAGATGTGAGCGTATGGTGTTAGTTTGCCACTGCTAGAAGCTGGCTTGCATTTCTGGGCCCTGCTGGTTAAGGGAGGCTGAGGAAATAGTACAGAGGTTTCAAAGGGGAGCCACAAAGCTGACTTGTGGGCTGCCAAGCAGACTGTAGGAGGGGAGACATAAGGACCATAATTTATTCAGTTTACTGAAAAAGAGAAGCCTGAGGTGATTTGGGTGTTTTGTACAAGTGTTAGCACATGGGATGGATATCTGAGAGTAGAGAGCTTTTAAACTTTTACTGACAAAGGCGTGGCAAGATCCAATCACTGATAAATGTCCTTCGGTGGGAGAAATGCCAAATCACAGCCTGCAATCAGTGGTGAGGACCTCACATGATTGCCTTCAGGCTATGAAAGAATTCCTTCTCTCTGCCTTGGAGATATATTTTGCTTACTTCCCTACCCACCTACCACTTTCTGAAGTACCAGACCTTGGTCACTAGTTGGAAACGGGACAACAGCGGGGTTAGACCACTGACAGAAGGCACTACATAGTCTCAGCTTTCTGCTTTGTGTATCTTCCTCTGATGCTCAGGGTCAAGACAATGGACGGATTTGGGGTAGGAAAAGCATTTTACTCCAAAAGATAGTCAGGTGGGGATCTTGGGATTTTTTTCCTTTGTCTTCAGCAAGGAGTGCAGTTTGCAGGCTGGAATTCCTCGTTGTCCCAGGGGCCTTCAGGGTGCAGATACTTCGTTGTCTCTTCTTTGCACCTGGTGCAGAGCTTCTTCTCCCAATAGCTGAAACACTTAGTATAACTGTAGTCTTTGGGACATGCAGGAATTCAAACAATTCTTTCAGGCCAATAAAAGGACATCACTACCCAAGTTAAACATTTAAAACAAAATCCCAGAAAGTCCTTCTCAGCCACTGGCCCATCCTGGCAATGCACAAACTCCTCATGCACGTCCCCCAGGCTGGCAGCGATGAGCAGCTTGAAGCCTGTCTCATTTCTGTTCCCCATCAGGATCCATAAACTGGAACTCTTCCTGCTCATCTCCCCTTAATAACTTAATCTAGCAGGTGTTCTGAGAAGATCCCAAACTGAGCACAGTGCATTCAAAATGCAATGACAGTCGCTTTTAAAACATAGCTGGAGAAGAAGAAGGTCTTTATGTACCTGGTAAAGGGTGAAAACGCCCAGCTGAGTTATGGTCAGTTGACACAGGTTTAATTGTCCTTTCTCTGCCTGGGGGAATTTAAACCCCAGATTTCCAGAAGAAGAAATCTTTGCTTCTGGCACTCCCTTGAGCACTCTAGTTAAAAGGACATTTTACAAGCAGGTAAACACCAACATCAGTCATGGTTTTGAAGAAAAGTGTAATGTCCACTCAGTGTATTTGAAGGAAGAGCACTGACATATCCTTTCTAATGTAAATTAAGGCCTGGGAATACTAAGTGAAAGTACTCAGATACCTGCCTGCAAGGAGAAGTGGAATACAGGAGTTTTAGCCCCATTGTCAGAGTGTCCCATCAGCTTGGCTTCCCCACTGTTTTGTCCACTCTGTGGCATGCAGTGCTCCCCTGCACTGTATGAGGAGCCTGTTCCAGGACTAGCAAATAACTATGAGCTTGGGCATGGTAGTCTTTCTGTGAACCTGAAGCTTAAAGATTTCTGAAATTTCCAGCCAGATAAGAGAGAAACAGAGAAAGCCTACGCCAGAAGAAGAAACCTAAAACTATTTTCAGTATATGGTCACTTCTGTAAACTTCCCATGAGAAATACCTGGGCTTCTACAAAACCTTTTGTCACAAATGAAGTTATTCTGTGAGCAGAAGAAAAAAAAATCTTTGGTGTAAAACAAGAATTACCTGCATGCTTCTTTCATTCACATTTTTAGCCTTTTTTAAAATGAAAACACACCTAAGTGAGCTGTCTGTATTTGTAGCTCTGTTTCCCCTTAGCTTTTGAACCTACTCGTTGATTTGAATGAAATTCGAGATAAGAATAAAACCCTCAAAGGTTTTTACTGCCAGAACATTATTCTGGAGGGGAGTTGGAAGGTGAAAAAGTGCAGGGGAATCTGGAGAGGGGACAGAAAATCTTAATATTAGTCTGTTAAATCAGCCAAGAGACATAGCCCTGTAAGAAACCTGACTTCATGTGTTGTACTGATTGCTTTTATCTATCTGACTTTTTCTTTCTGCAGATAATATCCATAGTGTCTGAAGGTCTGAGCCTCACTTATAAATCCCTCCGATAGCTGCCTGTTCTTGTGACCCTTGCAGGAACTTTGCAGGAACAATATGTTTGAAGGTTGTCAAATTTGGTTCAAATCAGACAACAAGTTCTGTGACTACTGAAAAGGAAAATATATGCAGGGTGCAGTCCTGATAGAAATGGGAAAGCTTGTCAGCCCTGCAGCCATGAACAAGCCACCTGATACCAGCCAGAGCTAATGAAAGGAGAAGAAGGGCTCAAGCTACTTTACCCACTACAACATATCCCCCTTAAAATAGCAGGTTGAAACACAGGCTAGTAGAAACTAGTTTATTTCTTTTAAATGCTTCAATTGCTGCTTGTGATTCATCAATAGAAGAGCGGGCTACAGCATGCAGGGAGGTTTGTTTGGCCAGCTGTGAGCCTAAGCAAGTCCAGACTCATGTAACCAGTCATCACTTTCTCACTGTTAATATATCCATGCAGAGCTCTCTGTTGTTGTTCTTGGGAAGAGTGGGTGAGGATGGAGGGAACATGTGGGTGAAATATAGTTCCAGGACAGCAAGCGTCATTTGATCAGCATGTGGAGAGACATGGGAGAGGAACATCTGCAATGTGCTATCATACATAGAGATCACTATATCCTGGCTGTCTGAATATTACAGACATATTTAAGAGGTTGCAAAGTGATAATTAACTTTCGTGTCCAACATTCTGGGGCAAGAATCTTGTGTCTGAGCTTATTCATTCATGATGGCCAATGTGCATTCATTTAAAAAGGCACATTTGTTCTTTTTATCCAATTTTTCTATGCCCTTATGTCTTTCAGAAGCTCTTAACATTTTATAAAAATTAAAAATCCTATTTTCTAGGCAACACAATCAAAATAATTATAGTAATTTTATTTTTGCAAAAATTATGTTTGGTATCTGCTTCTGTGGTGTAAATATAACCCGTCGTACCATGTAACAGAAATTCATTTTAAACAGTGCACGGTTACACAGCTCATGTGAGGTCTGATTCTGTTTTCAGTTATTAGCCATGGAAGCTACTACTGTACAAGCTATCAGTTCAGTGATAACTATTTGGTGGGTAATTGCATAACTTACATTAGCTCAGTGCCACATGTCAGCTAAGGCATGAACTGTTTGCTCAGGAGTAGCTGCGTGTCTGATTGCAGTGTGCTATTAGACTTCTGCTGAGGAAATTTCTGCAGGCCCTATTTGCATTTACACTAATTGCACTTTCTACACTGTTAATGGAGGGAAAAGGAGCCTTAAACCAAGTACAGTTTTCTCATATTCTCTCTTCTGCATCCCTTCACACTTCCTGGGCTATGTGATTATAATATCTGGATATTGGTCAAGAACATCTGTATGTTTTCATACAGATGAGTATATCACTGTAAGTGCACACATGCAGCACAGGTAGTCTCTGCCGGCACAGTAGTCATATATATGCCGGCATGTTGGATTTACTGCTTAGGTCTGACTCACAGTAGAGCAAGTATGCAGAGCAGGTACGCAAATGTAGCAGATGGATCAGACTGCACAGATGCTTCGCGATGCTGTATTCCTGTCTGGGAAATCCCTGACCCCAGCAGAGATCCTCAGTGCTGCAGCAATAAATGAGGATTGGGACCGGGTATGAAGAAAGGTGAGTGTATGTGGCAGTACAGCAGTTCCACAGTGATTAACTCAATTTAATTTAAATCAATTTAACTTTTCACTCCAAACTGCTGGAATATTACTTCTGGCACAATGCATCCACACTTGCCTCTGTCTTTGCAGCCAGCCTGCGGCTCCTGGTGATGTTGAATTGCCTGCATGTTTGACAGCCATGTCACCTCCTCTGACGTCTAAGTAGGCATTTCCTTTGCTCCCTGACCAGCAACTTGACAAGCAGCACAGCAAGAAGATGAAACGGTGGTGTTTTTATGAGTAAAGGACAGACAACTGCAATAAAAGCTGCCCCATTTACTGATCACGAGCCTCTCTGGTAGACTCAGCTAATAATGTTCCAGTGCTGAAAAGCTGACCGGCTACGGGCAGCCCGGGAGGTAAATTAGTAGCTGCCGGGGCTGGCAGGTGGGGCTACCCGGGCTGCTGTGCCGCCTGGGTGCGATGCAGCGGGGAGGGATGGACACGAAGAAGTGGGACGGGAAGGGAAGAGAAGCCCCCAGAGAAATACCAGCGTGCTCTATTAAAACCCGAAGCCACGACCCCCGGGCAGAGGTTTGTTTTTCGGAGAGCGCGGCACGCGTCGGCGCGGCTGCGGCGCGGCGGGGCTGCTGACGGTGCTGCCCGGCGGAGTACAAAGAGCTCCTTGTCCGGCTGCCGGTGACTTGTCCCGAAGCGCTGCAGGCCTGGCTTTGTCTTCTGGTCTTAATCACTTCATCGCTTGCCCGTGGGTTTATCCCTGTCTCTGGTCACAGAGATTTTAACTAGAATTCAACTACATCAGCTATTAAAAAGAAGTGTTTGGGTGAGGGGAGTGAGCAGCGGCTCAAGGCCTGTCAGGGCTGCCTTCTCCACAGGGCTTTGGAGGGCCAGGGAGGGGCTGCCAGGCGCTCAGCAAGGCCGCACAGCTGCACTCCACGCCGGCACGCCCAGGAGAAGCCCAGCAGTGGGTCTGGCCTGCTCCATGTAGCTTTTGCAACCCCCTTCAGCAATGTCACCCCCTTCAGCAATGTCCCCCCCTTCCTAGCTGCTCCAGCAGGAAGGGCCTCCCCCCAGGCTGGCCCTGCACCTGCGCCCAAGGGCCCGGCTCCCGCCTCAGCCTGCCCAAACCGCCTGCACCCTGTGCGGCTGCAGCCTGTGCCGTAGCCCATGCCATGGCTGCCCAGGCCTGCGTGGCACAGCGCGAGTGCAAGCTGCCTGGGCGAGGGGCACCTGCTTCCCTCAGCATCCCCATGGTGGGGACAGGAGGAAGCATGGGGGCTGCCAGTCGTGGGGGGGATGGGGGGGAGAGGGGAGGTGGCCGGGTATGGCCCCAGTTAGCCAGCTTGGGAACCACATGTCATCTTAACAGCCCAGTCTCTGCAATCAGATAAAAGCACTGCCACTGCAATCCAGCAGGAGATAATGGCAAGCACTAGCCAAGGGGCCGAGCTCGTGTGCCCCTGCCGCTCTGCCAGGGCCTCTGCAGCGATGGGACAGGGACAGCTGAGCGGCTGCTGGCACCTCCTCGCCCCGTTGTAGTCATCTGCTTGGGGCCACAGGGAGTCATGGCCCAGGAGCACCCGTTCCCTCCCTTACAGTCCAGGTGAGTCTGAAGGGCTATCTCACATGCAGAGATGCTCTTTGCAGCACCAGTGCACACAGCTGCAAGAGGGATCCCAGCCCTAATTTTCATTTTCTATCAGGTTGACTGAATCTTCCCAGCAAAATGATTTATGGAACCAGCAGCTGCATCTTACGGATGTCTTTGAGCAGAGTTTGTTTTTTGAGACAGACATTTACATTCATACAAAAGTGGATGGATTTGCATTAGTACCAAGCACTCCCAGCTCTCGGTGAACTCATCAAGATGTGACCAAGGGCAACACTCCTGGAAACAGAAGGCTTGTAAAAGGTTGCCTATCTGTCAGCATCACATCAGGAAACGCTGCCCTGTGCGTAGGTCACCTACACAGGCATGGCTGCTCTGGACAGGCATGATGGCTGCAGCCCTTGTCCAGGCCTTACACTACATAGTGCCGTACCTTTATGTATGGTTAATATGTGAAGCTGCCATCAGGGATGCTGGGCAAGGCAAACAGGAGACTCAAGTGTGTGTAGCAGGCTGTTTTTCTGTCCTGCCAAACTCTTTTTCCTTGACCTCCCTGCCCCTGAATGCACAAGCTGTCCTGGTTTGCACACCCCCTGCATACCAAAGTTGAAGGAAGTCACACTATTTTTCTACTTTAAACCCACTTGCACCTGTTTATCTTACCCAGTGAGTGTATCAGCACCAAACGTAGCCTCATGCCTCTCGCCTCCACCACCTCAACAGGCTATCTGCCACTGCCACTCACATCTCAGCTGAACGTAGGCTATTCTTCCTCAGATGGCTTTAGAAACCCATTTAAGAAAACACACTTTTAAAAATACTTGCTCTTCTTTTTAATTTTTTTTTAAATTTTGGTTTCAACTTTTTATGTAGGATCTTAAGGCAGGTATGTCAAAATGCTTACAATTTTAGTACCACTGAATCCCACTGGAAGCACAAGCTGGGTTGCTAAATTCCTAGACACATTTAGCACGTGGGGTTCACTTATTTCTATTTAGTTCATTCTGCATAGGAATGAATACAGACAGGATAAACGTATATGGCACAGGAGAAGAAAATAGCTTTGACTGCAGCTTGCTTCTGTTGGTTTTATGCTCTGCTGGCCAGTGGGATGACACTGGTGTGAAAGGGCAATATCACTGCCCCAAGAACCCCAGGACTGCTCCGTCCTGTAGCACGCCGAAAGGGAAAGCAGCCAGCCCCACGGATCACCCCAGGATGGTGAAGCCATGTCACATCAGGTACAGGCGGTGGCTAGCAGGTGCCACCTCCTGCAAGGTCCCAGGGAAACGTGGACTCTCAGCTGGCCAGTCCCCAGCTGCCAAGGCCTCTCGTACACACCCCAGCTCCCCACGCTGTAGGCAGCTGGTCACCCTGATCTGTGACCCACTGACCAGCTGCACCTGGTGGGTGGGGTCGCAGCAGCAGGGTGCTGCTCGGCAGGTGTTTGTGATACAGGGCATTTGCGAGAAGGGAAGGGAGGGGAAAGGGGAGAAAAGGCAAAGCAACCAACATCTGCTTTCCTAGTCTCATGTTCAGCATGTGAGACCTGGCAGTTGTTGGCAGCATGATTATGTAGGGGCTGAGTGTGACGATACAGGTACTGCACGAAGGATCAAGAGAGTCATGCATCTCCCTTCACCCTGAGCATGTGACTTGTTTCATTGGGAGCTGCTCTGGCTTTTAATGAAATCAGATGGTCAAAGCAGACTAGGGGGATTTGAGAATGCGTGGTTAAATTGAGCAATTTCTCCCCCTTATGTTAAAAATAGTTTTGCTGTGCTGACCTAAAAGCTAGGTTTTGTTCATCAGATCATTTATTCAGATCTATAGTCCACAGGATAATTAAAATTTAAGAGTTAATTAAACCAGCAATGATCTAAGTGTAAGTCTGTAAAGAAGGCAGGGAATCAGATACCTTATATCTCCTCTTAGAAGTCATGACTTCTATCACATATAATTACTTTCCCCTGTGGTGTGCATGGGAAAGACCCATTTCTAAATGAGGACATTTTCTATTAAAAACAGCAGGAGAAAAGTTCAGACACTAAGGGCTTCATCTCTAAGGCTGCTTTTCGAACCAAATCAGCCCCAGTTTGGCAAAGCAGTGGCACAAATGTTTATTTATGAGTGTGTGAATAGTTCTGTTGCCTTTAATGCCATCACTTCTGCTCCTGAAGTTAGGCATGCCCTTAAATGCTTGAGCAGCCCCAGAGCACTCACTGGAGGCTCGTTCAATTGGCAACACACAAACCAAGCACCTAGGAATCATGGACTTCAAAAAAGTGCCAGCAATAAACAGCTCCCAAGATCCTGGCATCTAGCTGTTGCTCTGGCAATGACATGACTGGCAAGTGGACTGTGAAGGAGGTAGGACTTGAGGAGATAGAGTGTGGGGCTTTGTAGGGAGTCATGCATGCACTGAACGGGAAATATGCTGAGGATGCATTCCAGGGGTGGGAGAGTTGAGCTGTAGGGTTGTTCATGGGACTGGGACAAAGTGGATTGTCGAGCTGTATGGAAGGGTGGTGGACACATCAGAGGTGGACTGTGGACCACACCTGGGATTGGGAAAGAGGTGCTGTAAGGTTTGGTGGAAGTCTGTGGTGCTGCACATAGGGCAAGCTGCAGAGCTGGCTGCAGGGAAATAAACTGAGCACTGTATCGAAAACTCCCTGGCTAGCAGTGGCATCTCTAGAGCAATATCTGGGGATTATTCCTCTTACCGTAAACACTGTCAAATTTTCTTTCTCTTCTTTGCAAAGTGAGATTCTGCACAGATTGCAAGCTGACTTAGGTCATCTCAGTAACATGGATTAATCATTCAGGATCCAACTGTACATGTGGGCAGTTTCTACAGCCTCTTAAGTTCTGGAAATGTAGCTGACATGGTGATCGGAGAATGAGATTGCTGTGGAAACTGCTTCAAGAAGCTCTTGCACTTCAGATGAGGCAATGACCTAAATGCTCTTTAAGGGTACAGGGAGTGGCTTGTACTGTAACCAAGCCCGTCAATGAAACTGCACTTGAAAACAGACCTGAGGGAACAATACACGTTTTTTCTTCAGTAGTCATTGTTTGATTTGTTGAAATGAATAGTTTGCATTTCCCCTTTCTTACAATCATCAGCTTCTTACACTTCAGTTTTCCCCCAGCCCACCTGACAACACGGAATGAAAGCCACTATTTGGCTGATACCTTATGTCTCAAGGTAGAGGATATCTTCCCTGTCTGATTCTGGATTTGAGAAAACAAGTAAGTAGGGGGTTGAATAGGAAGATGGCTTCAGCTGAGCATCAGTTTACTACTGCTCTCTGCTCTCCCCACTGAAGAAGTGTCTCCTTCTGCAGACAACCTTACTGTCTGGAGTGCTGGTGATTTGTCTGGCTCCTTCTTGTTTGGTTCAGAGGGTGAACGGTAGCTTGTTCAAGCAGCTCCAAGGAAGTAGCACAATTTAAGTGTTGACCAGACATCATTTGTCCAAAAACTGAAGAAGCTGGGAAACATATGGCAAAAGCATTAATGGGTAAGCAGTGAACAGAAGAAAGAATAATACTCATTGAAAAGCACTTAGTGCAAATGATTTGTTGAGCTCTGTTTGCAGTAAATACAAAGTTTAGATAGATGTATATACACACATGTGTGTATGTCAGCAACAATGTCTGCTCTTTCAGGCTGCCTGCCTGTTCACCTGGTGTATCATCCTACCCAGCAGGGTAGCAACACGAATGTAGCATGAATTTCATGTCACTGAATGAATATTTTTGGGCATACTTGACCTCTTGCTAATTCCTACCTGTAGCAGGAATATGTTTCAGAGTTCTCACTACTTCAAAGGTCAAGCAGAGACACAGGCTGTTAAAATAGGCTCCTTCTGGTTTTCTTTGCTGACTTAGAAGGGCCAGAATAAGTGCTACCAGTATACCCTGCTTGGGATCACTTAGCTGAAAGCAATCAGCCAGCATTATCTGAACTTTTTCAGTGCTATTGTTTGCATGCAGGTATACTTTGCTTTCAGCCTTTGAGGAGTAGTGCACATAAGGCAGGCCTTCACAATGACATGGGTATCTTCCCCTGGAAGGAACTGCCTGCCCATCAACTGTGGCTGGAGTTATCAGAAATCAGCTGAACTCCAGGCTTATACGAAAAGGCACCAAAGGTGACAATGAAATGAACCCCAATGGTCCCCCTAATGACTCTTCCTTTGGCATTCATGAGACATAATGGACTGAGCTCTGCAGGGCTCCCATTTTATGCTAATTTATAAGTGAGCTGTTTTGGGACTACCTTTGTAGCTGAACTTGCATTTTTTTCCACCTTTTGCAACCTGGTGGAGATGGAAATTATTGAGCTGGGTGAAACCTGAGTGTGGATGTGGGGGAGAAGAAAGGCTGTGCAGTCACAAGACTGCCACGTCATATGACAGGGAATATGTGTGCAAAGCAGGCTGGGGGCAGAAAAGGACAAGAGCCCTCATGTTTGTGTTATAGATCTGCATCACTGTACCATTTGGTATCACGATGACCCCGGCTTTCCTGGGAAAGCACCTACTTTCAAAGCAGTTGGCAATGGCCCTCATATTCCAGCAATGACTAGTTAATCTCTCAAACAACCCTGTTGAGATACTGGAATGAACTTCTCACCAGGTATGGGTCACAAATGTTTACCTTCTTACTGAAATATCGAGTCTCCTACACACACTTACGCATTTCCACACATAGGCGTATACACAGAGCTCCATAAAGAAACCAAGCAGTATTTTAGCTTTGGAAGAAAAAGAATTGCAGAGGTCTGGCAGAGCAGGAAAAGCGGCCCCCCCAGCGTGGGGGTTGTGCCTGGACCCTCCCTGGGTCCTGCCATAGGTAGATATGTAGGCAGATAGGTTGAAGAGATTCTCCCCTATCTCTCCTCCTCTGCCTTTTCATTGCCCACTACTATCTCTCACTCGGTGCTAGCAAAATCACTATGGATCTATGCACAACTAGATTGGGAGGATGGAGTAGGGAGGGAGAGATTGGCACCCTTTCTTTTTCTGCAAGTTAGTTTTAGCCCATATCACCTGTGGGACCTGGTTTAATGCATGCTGCATGGGTGCAGGTGCAGTAGAAGGGAAAGAAGGTGGCAACAAGAAATTGAATGTGAAGGTGGACAGGATTGCATCTTTCTGGTGCATTTCTGGCTTAAAATGACCATGAAATCTATGGCCTTTCTGTAATATATTATCTCAGGAAAATGTATCCAGTTCCACTCTTCAGGCTAAATTTATGGGAGGAGAGTGAAAAATAAAGCTTCCAAATAAAGCTGCCAAAAATAAATTGGCAACTCGTAACTTTACTATGCAGAAATCACTTCCATACATCCATGCATCCATCCATCCGTATCATTAGTGTAGTATCTGAATACATCTTACTACTATCCAACTCACATTTCTCAATGGACTTTAACATTACTCTTTTTTTTTCTCATGAAAATTGAAAGTAGTCAGATTCTCTGATGAGTTCCAGATAAGTAGGCAGAGAATGGCATGGGTCTATGAAATTTTTTTTCTCAGCTGCTGTTACGTTCTTAACATAGAAAAACAAAGGTGGTGATAGAAGGGGAGGAGTAAGGGATGCTGAGCCCAGCATTTCAGCAATGCCCTTGAATTCTTGTTTTACCTGTTCACCTGTAATTGTAGCTTATCAGAAGCACATCAGAAGCCTCAGGTAGAAATACAGACAGATCACTGGGCTTGAAAAAAATGAAGCCATGGGCTTCCAAAGTGCACAAGAACAGAACCAAGACTGTGCTTTGCTGAGAACATAGTGAAATGCATTAGGCTCTCTAACAGAGAGATAAATCCTTAAGCTGTGTAGAGGAATGTGTGCTTTTAGTGTGCTTCTCTCCTCAGCTCAAATGCTTATTTCTAAAACTGGAAAAGAAACTCATTCGCCATCTGCACCCGCTCCCCTGGCTTATGGCTAGAAATGCCTGCCAGGATAAACACTTAGGCCCTAATCCTCAGTTTAGTGAAGACAGGCACCTCACTGCACTTGAGGATCTGGGCTCCAGCATCAGCTCTGAAGATGGGCTGTCAAACAGAGTATTTGCTCAACACAACATGGTGTTTCACAGGGGTAC
The DNA here is from genome assembly GCF_034638445.1 of Ciconia boyciana. Taxonomy (NCBI): domain Eukaryota; kingdom Metazoa; phylum Chordata; class Aves; order Ciconiiformes; family Ciconiidae; genus Ciconia; species Ciconia boyciana. The sequence continues at coordinate 64,304,409 of NC_132936.1, forward strand.
CATGTAGGCCTCAAATGACTTCAGTGATTCCTGATTAGGGAGGTGTATTGAGAAGAGCACATACACCTCTGCCAATGCTTGAGAAATCCAGTCATAGGGTCAAAAAGAGTACTAGTCATTTAATAATTTATTTAATCTGGAAAAATCATGAAGGGTGTGAGTATTAGGAATCCAGGAAAATTCCCACAAAGCATTCAGTGTCCCCTCTTAGAGCACTGGAAGGGAAGGAGTGTATATATCTTATACTGAATAAGTATATAATATATATTCTACTGATATAAGACAGTACCTTTGCTACAGATGGCCTTTCAAACCTGCTGCAAGCCTCACATGATATAGAACAGCAGATTTGTGTCTTCCAAACAGGGAAAATCTGCAGGAAATATGAAAACTTCTGGAACTCTCTCAAACAATTCTCACTTCTCCATCAAGTGTTTATTTACAGAAGTATTGCTCCAGGGATGGACCATTCAGAGAAACAAACAAAAAAAAGTAATTTGTATCATGTGACAAGAAGGTAGCCTTATGACTTCTCACACTTCCTTGATTACCCTACAGAGTTTTAAAGTAATAATCAGTATATGAAAGACAGAAACGTCACATTTTGTGTGCTGCAGATTTCAACATGCCAATACAGTGGTGTGCAGCAATACAAATCATCAAGACACTAAGAACTTGTCTCTGTGTCTTTAGTGACATGTATTATTCAAACCATGAAAGGTACATGACCTCAGCTGGTTAATCTGAAGACAGGATCTCATAAGACTACTTGTCTTATCAGACCAAAAATAAGAATAAATGACCCATACAAATACCACAAAACTATGTAAAACACTATACAAAATTAATCCTGATTCAGTCTGAACTAAAATGAAATTCTGAACCATATCCTGAAAGCGATTCAGTTAAGAACTGTGATCTGAACACCTGCTCTTTCCATACGTGTTCTCTCTCCATATCAAACTATAATACTCAGGTCGGAAGCAGAGATTGTGTTTGAATAACTGGAAGCAGATGTCCTTCTGGAAAGGCCTGCGACCACAGAGTAGGAAATTCCCTTTCAAAATCTTAAAATTCACAGGCAGAATAAGAGGTTTACAGGAATATTACTACCTTTGTTAATGTTTAGAAAATTTCACATCACCACCATGCTGTAACAACCCTGCTTGCAGATTATTAGACTGTACTTCAGTGTGTCACAGTGATATATTTCCAGATTTAAAGATTTTGTGTGGTCATCCCCATCATTTCCAAGCTTTGGAAGAAGTGCATCCCGTACTTTTCTTTGCTGAGCTGACCTGGAAAAATGCACTTCGACATGATACTGCACAACTTATTTGGCTGCAAACTGAGACTTTTACCAAAATGCTATTTGTCACAGGGTAACAAAGCTCAGGTTTGAGAAAAGCAGCCTGGAGCTTCATTTTCTGTCCTGCCTGGAATGACAAAATGCATAGATTTACCAGGAAGGCTTAGAGACATCAGAATTGGTAGCTACCCTCCAAGTGGCACTGCCTGAGGTGGCAAGCATGGCTTTCATGGGGTCACAGGAGATGTCCTGCAGCTCCCCACACCCTCCTTCAGATCAGTGTCCAGCCCTGCTCAAAGCTCTGATAAGCAGCAGATTATTTCCAGACCTTTACATGCCAGAGATATCACCTGGGTGTGGTAGCATAGCACTTCATATTTAATACCATCATGACCTTGTATTTAATAACTGCGCTAAGATAGCAGGTAAGTACGCACAAAGTCCAACATGTACATGCTCAAAGAAATGTTTCCTCTGATTCCTGATTAATGAACAGAGGTTTGTCATTCACTCAGGTTATCTGCTTTTCCTCCTCTTCTGTCCTCTGAGACTTTTATTTAGTGGCCAATGCTTTCAACATGGTGGTTGCCTGGAGAATTATAATTGCATGTAGATAACACTATTTAAAGTGAAGACCCTGAGGCTGAAACAAAAGGGGAAAGGCCTTTTGATTTTATGAAATGTACATATGTTCCCACTATGTTTCTTTTTTCACTAGATGATATTCTAATAAACTGGATGTTTTGTTATGAGCACCAAGAATCTAATCCAATTTTCACAAAAGGCAATGGAAAAAAATCCTTTTGTTTTTCATGGGGCTCAGATTCTGCAACAATTGTGTTTTCTCTCTCTGCCTAGCAGACATATGAATAAAATGCTGCAGATGTGCTTTTGATTGTCATTAGATGTTCTTTAGATCATGTTATTCCTCTGCTCAGTGCAATTATATCATTAGAACATCTGTTTATTCCAGATTTGTTCCTTTTGGATACCTTTGCATCTCCATTTTGAAATCCTGAAAGTTGTTCTCCCTGAGAAAAAGGAAAAAGTCTAATTTTTAATGCTGTGGAATTGTAACAGAAAAAAAGAAAAAAATAGCAACACAGTGTCAGGGACAAAATATTTCTGCTTCTGAAACATGGAAGAAAATTGTTTTTTCAAGACAGTGTGCCTCTGTCTTGTATCTACAATTTAAATATCTAGTGTCTTAACTATTATCTTCTCTCTTGTCTCTTAGCTAGTCTCCCTGTCCTCCCCTTTTCAGTCAGTGGCAAGAAAGGAGCCCTTTCCTTTCCTGCTCTTGAGGACACAATGCATCTGGCCTCTTTTAGAAGTCTACGTATGGATGAAAGGAATCAGGTTCTGGAATTGCCTGTTCCTCACCATTAACTCTGAGGTGAGTTAAAACAACTGAATCAGATGCAGATGACAGCATTTGTAGATATCTTGCTCAGGTCAGATGTTGCACCCCCAGGCAGTTGCCCCCTCAGAGGACAGACAAAATCTGGTCCTAAAGAAAGAGTGAAGTAAAGTCATAGCTAGAAGCAAGGTAGAAGAGATACTTCTCTGAATAACATAAAAATCCAGCAATGGCACGTTAACTCACAATGACTATTTCTGAGGATTGGCAAACGAAAAAGCAGAAGATGCTCGTTCGCTTGAAAAAGGCTTCTCAGTTGCTTACTCTTCATGGTGAACCTTACACATTTATGAGCTTGTGTAAACTCCACCAAATATTTTTGTGAGTGTAATTCATGGTTCTCTTGCCAGAGAACTAGTTTTCTTTCTGGAATAATTAGACACTTCTTCTCACTATGCATGATTGAAAGACGACTACAGCTACATCACTGCGCACTACCTGAGGAAGTAATCCATGGTGTGTTTAGCTTTTTTAATTTTAATGGAACCCTGCATGTTATATGATAGAAGACCTATCTTAAAAATTTTTATTTCTGCCAGTGGGTAGTATGTATTTGGTGGTATGTATTTGATTTGTATGTTGGACTTATGTTTTCCATAATTTTAATTTCAATAATTTACTTCATTCCCAGGTGCCATTTTGAACATTAGCCTGCTGTGAAGTAGCTAAACTAACATTTGTATGTAAGTTGAGCTTCTGAAGCTGCAAAACATGAACAGAATAATAATGAATTAATCTGTACATAATTTGTTCATTTTCTCCAACCATTTTTCACCGTCGCCTGTATCTTTGCACTGATCTAAATACTTCTGTATTTTGAAAGTGGGTGGGCAGAAGCATGTGTATGTGTCCGATAAGTAAGAGGATTATATATACACCTCAAGCAGCAATTGTGAAAAGCCATGAGAGAAGTGTGTTTGAAGCTTGGGTAGCATCAGACATTCTCTTTTTGTCACTTTATTGGACTCCTCTCATGCAGAGAATATCGGCAAAATCTGTTAAAATTCTCACAGTGAGTTAAACCAGCTTTTTTGGTTCTGTTTGCTGTCTCTGTGTGGCAAGCACAGCAATAGCCAAGTTTCTGCCCCACGTCCATGTTTGGAAAAGGATGTTTGCCATGGAGCATGCCTGATTAGACTGTGCAAGGAACTGTGCTGGATACGGTGCAGGAATGCACTGGTGGTTGGATGATTACTGCTATGGTTTCCTCTATGGTCTCCTTCATTGTTGCCTCTCGGTTTGCCAAAAAAAAAAGGTGTTTTTCATCCAAGCCTCTCTTCCCTTTAAATCCTTCACTGGTTTCCTAACGACCACATATCACATCCAAACTCCTTGTACTGGCTTGAAAGACTTTCTTTAACTCTCTAGACTGCAACTTTAAGTGCCTCTTGTGCTTGTCCACAGTTATGTCTCAAAGACTGCATCCTTGATCTGAGCATGGGTGACCTCTTCTTCCTGTCCCTAATCTGTTTGTAGTGGAAGGGCTCTTGAAGTCTTACTCACAGAGGTATTGTCCCCCTCTCTTTCCACCACCCAGTAAAGCTTGTTTCTATTGTGATGATGCCCAAGCTTATTCAATGATACCTTTAAAATGAATAGAAACATCAACAAAACATTACTTGTGCCAGACCCAAGCAGTTACCTTTTGAGGTGAAGGCTGTGGTTCTCATAGTCCCTTAGTCCATAATCACCATGCTAGTTGTTCTCACTGTAGCAGCACATCTAAATTTAGATTGTAAATTCTTTGCCCATTAGATTGCCTATTTACTGTGCCAAGTGCAGAGCACACTTTGGGCCCTGCATAGTTTGGCTATGGGTTAGGATTACTTACAGCTGGGGTGGCATGCTGTTGCTGGCTTGCTGACCAGGCTTTCTTGAAGGATGCGGTCTGTGCTACGCTCTGTTTTGATTTCATTCCTGGGTGCAAATTAGGGTATTGTCTTTGACCATTAAACTTAAACCAAATCTGGAAAGGGCTCCTTAAAGGCTCCCCTTTTCCTTGTGTGAGACCTTGGAAACAGAGGACTGCTGAGACGCTTCGTAGGAACCCCTCAGTTTCTATGCAAAAATGTTTCTGGAAAGGTAATTTCCACAGAAAGACCTCAACTCCAGAGCTCCCTTTCCTCTCACCTTGAACCAGCCAACCTGTGGAGTAACAGGCATCCAGTTCTGTTTCCTCCAGTGTTTGAGGGAAAAGGTCCAGTGTCTGAAAAGCTGAAAGTAAGTTAAGTGTGTGTGTTTTGAGGGCGGGGTAAGTAAGCATAGCCGGTGCTGAACAAGGAGAATTTTCTGGACCAACCGATCAGGTGTATATTTGTCTAGATCATCTTAAAAAAAGAAACAGAAAAGCAATGTATTATGTAAAATACATGTTAAAAGGTAGCACTAAAGATAAATTCTGACTGCTGTGCTTAACACCACTGCAAACTTTTCATTGCACTCCTCTGCTTGCTGGCAAACAGCATTAGGCTTGTATTGCATCCAGGACACTACATAATGACTTTTCAGGCTTAGTCAATATTTGAAAAATTCATTTGAGGCCCAATGAAATGAAGGTACAGTTTAATCTAATTAATGTAAAAAATACATCCAGGTAATTTTTTGTTTAAAAAATGTCAAAATAAAACAGCTGAACTTAAATAAACACATTCTTTTTTTTTTCCCTAGCTGAAACGATTTCATGAATTTGCTAGGGATTTACATGCAATTTTGCCTGACCCAAGAACCTTTTTTTTTTGAGAATAAGATACACAGACAAAAATGTTTCCAATTCTTTCCATATTTAGAAACATGTAAATGACAAATCATATCTGTCTGTAGGACTGAGACCTCTTGTCTTTCCAAATGTGTGGCCTTTGGGGGCGTAACTGGGCATTTGTGCCAACAGCCACAGAAAACATGAGATGAGCCTCATGGACACTGATAATATTTTTCTACAGTTTTGACTAGCTGGTGCCAAGCAGCTGTTTGCTGTGATGCCTGCCTTGTCCAAGGCTCTTCATCATCGGTCCCCCCTAGATTTGTCCCTGATGATTCCACTCTCCTCCCTCCTCCCGGCCCTCCTTCTCTCTCTCCTTCCTTTGCTTTGTCTTTCCTTTTTGCTTATCACATTCCTGTCCCTGCCCCCAGTGAAACAAGGGCTGTGAAAGTACCAGAGTGTTTGCTACCATGGATTTCTGTGTTTTATCTCCTTCCCTAGTTTTTGGCTGTCTTGTCTGTTTTGACTGTAAGCAATTCAGGGTGTGGACTGTCTCCTTCTCTTCATCCACACAGTGCCTAGGATGGTAGATCTCCATTCCCAGTTGGTCCTTAACAACATGAATAATAAGTATGTAAATAGAACGGACAACAGAGTTTTATGTACTCATCTAGATAGGAAATGGTAAAGAAGCACAATTCTTGCCCCCCAAAATCTCCCTATATGAAGCAAAATAATTCTGTCCTCCTATAGTGGGATCCTTCTGTGCCTATTTTACTTTAAGCATGTTTTGTATTTTTATCTTCCACTGGCAGCCTTATGTGGCTCTACATAGCAATCTTTCTAGCACAATAATTGCTCAGTCCTATTTTTCTTTCCTTTCTCCTGCAGACCAAATTCAAATTTCTCAATCTCCATATCCACAGCCTTATATAAATTCTCTCTTCTATCCTACTCTGCCAACCTCATTAACAGCAGAGTCTTGCAAGAAGTCAGCACACGTAAAAGCTGGGGTAGGCTCCTGCACTGCAATTTCTTTTTAAGCAGTGATGAAACCAAGTTGATAAAGGTATTCAGTGTATCCTACAGTGTTTCCTTATCTCCTGTGAGGGTAGTCTCTCACATAGCTGCTTGCCAGCATTTCTCTGACTCACCCAGCAAAGCTGGGATTGGAACAAATCAAAACGAACACAGTTTCCAAGCTTTAATCCTAATGTGCCTAGTTCCCAACCTAGTTCCAAACCTAGTGCCACCTAGTTCCAAACCTGTGCTAAAAGGGCTTGCTTACATTCTTCCCCCTCGATCCACAAAGTCCCTTATATAAAATGCTTTCCTAGGTCACTCAAACATCATTTCATGATGATTCAGTGGTCCATAATCTTTAATGAGCTTTTGGCACTGTTTGGTGACTGCTTGGAAATTTGAGGAGTGCAAGTATAAGGTGCCTGTATAAGTGTATGAGGAAAAATATTTTTTCAGTGCTCATCATTTATAGCTCCGCAAAGATCAAGCATGAAAATAGTACAGTCTCAATTAGCTGCTGGTCTGGATGATACTGGCAAGCTGTAAATAAAAACTGTCTGTGTTTTGCTGGGCTGTGAATAGACTGCTTTGAGCAGCTGAGGAACGGCTTGGGCTGGCTGTCAGAGGCTCAGAAAAGCCCCAGTCTGCATGACAGGCTACTGCCCTGCTCAGCTGTTGGCAGTTACCTAATAGTTTGGGGTTTAGTTTTCTTTTTCTTTTAAATTAACTTGTAATAAACTTCAAGTTAACCTTAAATTGAGGTCAGGCTGAGGCTAGGTCGATGATACATGTGCGTGATACTAAAAACATCTAAAGGGTTCTGATTACTTCAACTCCTGTCAATCTAGTTACAGACCTTAATATAAGATAGAAACTATTCTGGTCCCACAAATCTCTAGTCTTCCTAGCAATAGGATAAGAACAGGCCTCTCAGCTATTTTTTTAGATCCTCGATTTTTTTTTTTAATATCAGTGATCAACACATGGTGTTCATTTCCCTCCCAAAGTGGAACCACCAGGGCTGAATGCAAACACAAATGAAGCATGTTTTCTGCACACTAAAAGCTCCTGGGCAAGGAAACTTGCTGTCAGAAAAGAAGAGAAGAGAAGAGAAGAGAAGAGAAGAGAAGAGAAGAGAAGAGAAGAGAAGAGAAGAGAAGAGAAGAGAAGAGAAGAGAAGAGAAGAAAAAAGAGATTGTCTCACTTTCCTACATGTTTCTAAGGACCACTTCCAAATTTAGTCTTCCAAAGAAGAGCTGAATACCACCTGCAAGATCTTGGCGTGACATAATCTGCAGCAGCGAGGTCTCCAGGCACTGTAATTTATTTTCTCAGAACTTTGTCAAAACCTCTTGTCCTAGACTTTTTTGGAGCAGAGCTGACCTGTTGAGAAGACTTTCTACTGAAAAAAAGTTGATATTGAAATTACTCATGAGCATCAGTTGATTTAATTAAATTTCTACTTTGGAAAAACACTAGGAGAATGTTTTTAAACTATTAAAATACCCATTTGTGTCCAAATATTTTTCTAGTTAAAAAATTAGCTTGGTTTACACCAAAAATGCTCAGACTTTTTAAATGGTTAGAAGCAAAGTTTGTTTAAAAATTATGTTCATGGAATATTTAGATTTACCAAATCAAAACTTTTTTTCTAACCTCACAAAAATAGTCAAACATTCCACTTTGGCTGCGGAAAACCATTCAAATCTAGAATGTTCTTGTAGAAGCACTGAGTGTGAAATGGCTTTTTAGGTGACATCCTTTCATTTTGCAAATCTGCCAAATCTATTCTTCACTCTTTGTGAAATGGTTAGGTGTTAATCAATGTTCCCCTATTAGCTACGGAGTTCTCTGCTTTAGCTGCCTGGGGATGGTATTGTTTGCACAGGTGCCCTAGCTGGGGAACTGAATTAATATCCATTTTCCTTGGCTAAAAGGCTTGTTTTTCATGTCTTGCCTGTCTTTTTGCAAACATAAATACAGAATGTCTTTTGGACTTGCATTTACAATTACCTGTTTTCACACAACAGGATTTCTCTCCTGCTGATGCTGGTTCATTAGTATGTAGATACATTTTCACGCCTTCACCTAAGGGCCTGATCCTTCCCCACTGAAATAATTAAATGTGTTGCCATTAATATCAGCGGAAGCAGTGTCTGACCCTACATCAGTACTCCTCTTTTCCTGAAGAAGTTGCAGGCTTTCCCAAAATTAGGGATTATCTGGTAGGTTGCTCTCCATTAAAAACAACATTAAGCTGTGCAGCTTTTCCTAGTCAGTAGTTCTCAGTGCCCGGAGTTCTCAGTCACACCAAGTGTGCTCTTGTAGTTGACAGTACTCAGTCTGTCATAGTCCCCAGGCTTGTACCGTCCTTTTCACTGGAATTCGGATATGAAGACCTGAACTGCCAATGTTTCCTGTCAGATTATCTGCCTACCTACCAGCCAGCCTCTGCTTAATACACTAGTTAATTTATCTTTCCTTTGAGTTAAGAGTTTTCAAAAACAAATCCTTTTTTCTCCTTAGGAGTCTTTGCTTCTAGTTTGTATTTTCATAACAGTTTATGGAAGAACAAATCAGAGAGATCAGCTTTGTATTTAGCTCTGAAGGTGGAAAGGCTGATTTGCTCTATAGGATGCATCGAGACCCTATGACATATCCTCTCCCCAGTAAACTTAGGAGGGATTTCTAAATGAGTTTGGTCTTTTATTGGAAAATTATACTGACTTGCCCTGACACAGAGCCCAGTTAAACCAAATGTGAAGATTCCTGGGGTTTCAGTGAGATTTGGCTCAAGCTGTGAGAGGAGCCCTGTTCCACACAGCAAATACCTGCTGCCTTTTCCAGGATATTTGGTCTTGCTTCTAAACAAAATGAAGCTTACTTAAGCTTACTACCCAGAAATGAACTTATACCCTAACCAGCTCCGTGCAGGATAAAATAGGCTACAATTGTCTGTATTTTTTCTTCCTAGCAGACTTCCAGATTATTTAAAGCACTGAAGTGCAAATAATGTTATGGTGATAAAGTGACCCACTACTCTGTTCAAGTATACCTTTCCCAAAGCCACAACAAATGGCTGTTTTCTGTTGTAGCAGACAAAGGCTCCATCCAAGAACACCACGCAAGTGCAGGAAACCTTAGATACATGAGCATTTGGCATACAAATGACTCTCTCTTCTTCCTGCACCTGCTTAATTTTACCTACATTCAGTTTTGACTGTCTCCCTTCTGTGAAGGTGATAATGAAAGAGTGTCTGAGAATGGAAGAAGTTGGTTGTTTCTTATTTTATAGCACCAAGAGTGTCAGCCCACAAGGACAGACTTTGTCTATAGCTTCTCTAAAAATCCACTTTATAATGGCAGCTGGGAGACTAGGTACTACTTGTGGGAAAAGTGGGTAGGACATATGTAAAGATGACCTTGGTCTATCCTAACCAGGCTACATATCCACAGGTGGTGAAGTCTATGAAGAAAAAGGGTGATGATCTTATGTATTTCACCACCTTGTTGGACAACATTTCACACACATTTCTGGGGATGCCCGAGTTTTGGGAGTGGGAGAGAAGGAGGCAGGGGTGTAGGGACGGCAGCATGGGGGAGGCTTGTAGCACAGCATCCAGCCTCCGTCTGTCTCCAGTCTTGCTGATCGCATGGATGCCCTTGAATAATTTTGACTCAGGTGAGGTTTTCCTGCTTTAGATGTAAAGAGAACAAAATGGCTGCTCCATCTCTTTGCTGTCCCTTGGCTAAAATTAATATGAAAATGGAGGTAGGACAGTTGGCAGACTGGACAGATGTGCAGTGGTTGGAGAAGTTGATTTCTGGAGGCAGAAATGAAATGAAGATAGCCAACATCTCTGATTTTTGAAAGATTTCTGAGTGTCTACAAACTTCTTTATAAGTTGGTATTTGTAATTGCTGCAAAATATTGCGTTCAAGTGCTGTAAGTGCTTTTTGAAATTGCTTCCAAGGGGAGAGTTTTCTGAGATGCTACCAGATATGAAGCAAATGACGCACAGCTGAATTCCTTACCTGCTTCTTTCCTGCGCTGTTCCAGTGACACAAGAAGCCACAGGCATGCACAGCTCACAGGTCCTGCACCCCAGCTGCCACTCCCTCGGCACCCGCCTGCTTCTCCCTCCTTCCTCTGCCCCATCCTCCCGCAGCTCCTTCCCTCCTTCCTCATTTTACTCCGCAAACTCTTACCTCTCAGTCGTCAGACAAAGTGGTTCTTACCTCTCACCTGAACCCCATAATCATAAATCCATTAATTACAAGACTTCTTCTACACGAATAGAAGTCTGGTGAGGATGCTTATTATTTAGATGACAGAGAGAGTGTTTCCTGTTTATCTGGTTCTGTTCTTACGAAGTATCCTGCTACAAATAAGTGCTTTGGCTGGAGCCTCAGCTTTCATAGGATCAGCCTGATTTTACCAAGGCGAGTCCACATCCTGGAACCTGCAATTGCACTTTAATACCCTGGAAACTATTCTCTTGCTCACAAAAACTTTGTTTTGCAATGTTATGGTGTAGGTATGTGATGTCATCGCCACATGCTGTTCTGTTGTGATGTCACTGTGTTGCAAAGTGACACACTGGCATTTGGAAAGCAAGAAGAATTACAACCCAAAATAAGAGATTTAGGAGGATTTTGTTTGTTTTTAACGAGGGCTGGTGAGTCAAAAATAAATCAGCAGTTTAAAATATATCACAAAATTCTTTAAACAGAATTTCAACAAAATGTTGTTCATTAGTCATTCTTCTATTACTAAGCTGCTTCATAATTATTGCTTCGTACATAGGAAGCTTGCTAATTGCTTTTATATTGAAATGTCTAATTAAATATTTGGCTTAGCTAAATAATAGATTAAAAACGGCATGAAAGGACATGACGTGAATAGCTGACTTTTCTGGTAATGGGGAAGATGCCCTGGGAGAGAGGTGTGTGATAGCAAACAGCCTCTCTGCAGCAAGTGTGCAAGGAACTGATCTATTTCAGTATAATTCCCAAGAAAAATACTCCACAGAAATAGTCTTCTATCATTGATGCAATTTTTATTCAGCTAGTTCTTATTCTTACATTGCTTGTTTCTCAGTAGCCAAGCTGGGCCACACAGAGTCTCCTTTTCGCTCTGTGATAGCGCTAACTCGAGTCCTCTGTTATCAATGCAGATGGCTTTATTTTTAAGCATTAGTTGCATCAGGTCAGGGCTATTTCTAGAGGGCCACAAGCAAAGATGAACAATTTCCTCTTTGGTAATCTAACCTGGGCTACTAAATCTAAGATTAACAGTCTTCCTGCCTTAAATGGTCTTAGCGTCTCTGTCTACAAAGTCTTCTATGTTAGAAGAACAATCTAGCGACAGCATTACTTTGGAGAATACACATCCAAATGATTGAGCTTAAATTATTCCACTGATCATCTTAAGGAAAACACTGTATGATTTCTTAATTTGTTCACTGTTATCCATCATAAAGATACAGCAATTCCTTCTACACATAATGGTTTTAGCTTAAAGATGAATCTATTACAAGGTGAATTTAATTGCATATGGGCTGGCACATTAAAAGGATTTCCAGTTAAAACATCTGAAATGCATCAGAACCCGGAGCCAGAGATTCACAGCTCCGTGACCAAGCTGCTCCAAACAAATGAATTGGATCATTTCATTGATTCAGATACAGGCTCCAAGATAATGTGTTTTCAGTTTGCTATTTTCAGCATTGACCTGGACTCTGTTAGAGACCAAAGTGCTGTATTAGCCATCCAGCTATTGAATTAGTGTTCATAAAGATCACCTTGCAGTGACAGTGCTTGGAAGACTTTGGCCAGTGTGCACAGGCATACGGAAAGGGAGAGCTGTATTGGAAACCGCTTTGAGGATTATGTAAAATGTATCTCCAGGCCATTCATGGTTTTTGAAAGAAGATTTGTGACACAATCACCTTGGTGCTTTCCATTGCCATCTGTAGTTTTGTGCACGTCCCCTTACAGAAGCATTCAAGAGGACACTTCTCCCAACAGCAGAGTAAGAGGGAAAGAGGAACCTCAGGGCCCAATACTGCAATGTTGTCATCAGAGTTGGTTTTGCCATTGCACCAAGTGGGAGTAGGACTGATCTTGAGAGAGTCGGCACAGACACAACAGAAACAGATACTTCAGGGAAATTTTTTTGCATTTTATTTTGCTCTGTGTTGGACAGTCCTTGCAAGTGCCAACTTCCCTGCTTGATAAGGGCATATCATGACAATTAAAACCAGACAACGTCTTGTAAGCCACTAGATTTTAATCTTTTGTAGGAAAAGTTAGAAGACAATATAATTCTTGGGAGAGTGAGTCAGCCTAATTTCCTGGCCAAATTCTATTTAGGGTTATTAGTTTCCTTTTGTCTGTATTCCCCCACATTTTCAGAGACACTGCAGTTTACATCCAAACTCACAGTACTCTGACGTGCTGTTAAAGGTCTCCTTCCACTGCATAGGTGACTATGCCGAGGTTGTGGGAAGAGCGATTCTTCCTTGTTAAATCATAGCATTCTCCAGTCTTGGGTTAGTCTTTATGTAAAAGATGCTGTATAAATATAGATTTCAAAGGAAGTGTATTATTCTTTATCACCTTTATTATCTTATGTTTCTTTACTCTTATTGGGAATGAATACTTTGAAATACTTTGTAAGTCAAATGTTTCTCATTCTAACTAAACTCAGTGATCTCCAGTAGGATCTGAGCTGCCATGTGAGCTTTGATCTAAATCTAAGTATTTTAGATCTTTCAAGCACTGTTGACATGACTAGTGGACAGAGTTTCTGAAGAACCTCAGGGTCGCAAGCAGTATAAAGTCGTATTGCCTTGGCCAAGCAATAGCATTTATCAAGGCAATGTCATATTAGTGGTGATAGTGTGACTTTTTATAAACATAACCTAGAACTCTAATCAGAAATCTGACAAAACCAGGAACATACTAATCTTACAGTAACAAAAATAATTATATTTAAAAGAGAAACATCAACCTCCCTTTACCTATAAAGCATAAGGAGATTGTCTTCGTGATCTGATGACAGGCTGTCCTTGAATTCTTTCATCGTAAACTAAAAATGGCAACAGAGGAACCTCCAAAGGAATGAGCCTCTCTTCTGAGATGCACTGAACATACATGAGCTATGTTTGAATCACTCAGTGCAGTACTTAATGGAGTCTTAACACATTGCTATAGTATGCTACCGGTCTGGGGTCACATGCACTAATAGCAGGGTAGGGAGCTGGAGCTAATCTCACCTTCATGCACTCAAGGCATAGTCACTGTTCACAGAAGTAGTACCATGGTGCTGTGAGATCTTTGCTGAGATTTCTGCCCTGCGGCAGCCCCAGCGATGGGCAGGAAAGGGCTGAGGGGTGACCCTGAATCAGCACATCCCCTGGCAGTCCCGGAGGAGCCCTCCCCTGCCCCGGGGCTGCGCTCCTCTCCTGCGGGGTGCTGCTGGGGAAGGCGGGTGCCTGCCACCCTGCTGGGCTCCTCCAGGCAGGCTCTCCTCCCGCCGGGGTTTCCTGCCAGACTCCCCGTTGGCAGAAGTCAGCACGAACCCTACGTAAATTTGTTTTCAGATGTTTACAGGTTGCAGGTTGCTTTGGTAACGTGGTTAAATCCCAGCCTGGGTCTGTTTGATTTCATCTGTGTGGTCGTCTTTATTAGATGACCAGGATCTCTTTTCCCAGCACGCTCATTCTGCTGTTTATGTGGGACTGTGGTCAGGTGACTCAGGCAGACTAGGACTCTTTCAGCATTGTCATTCACAGGAGCTATGCCATTGCTTCATCTGTTTTATTTTGCTCAGCGACGCAGCCAAACTAGCAAGTCCCAGAGCATGTTCCTATTCTCCCTCTCCCACAGGGAGTGGATGTTAGCCACGCACCCCCTACATGGGATGGGGAAACAATGCTGCGTTTCCATGGGGCATAACTCAGCTCTGACTATGGCCCGCAGAGCCCAGCCCAGCTCCTCTGCAAACTTCGTTGTCAGATTTTCCATGTGCGGCAGAAGCCTGACTTTATTCCAGCCACCTCAGCTGATCAATACACTGACACCAGTTATTACAGATGCAAGATCATGTGGTGAGAGGTAGAGTCTCATCAGACACGTCTGGAACAAATTAAAGAGTTTCTATTCCTTGCTTTGCTTCTCCACAGCCACCATCTTATTCAGAATATAAGAACAACAGCAACAAAGGCGGTGGGGAGCAGACAAGAAGGACTCATCCCTTTCGTTTCGAAAAAGGATCATGTCATTGTCATTTAGACTTGAGCCTTATTGTGAATGGAAGTATTAAAGGATTAGTGAGTCACTTATACCCAGTGATACCTCCAAACATCGGGCTGGCTTTCATTGCAGCTCAGGGTCACCACTCGGATGTGTGTGCAGAGAAGAGGATTGCCCAGTGTGACCGCTACACCGAGAGAGGGGGTAGCTAATGATTTATTTACAATGAATTAACAGACTAAGGGAATCCTGTGTCTGAACAGCTTCCTAAAATAACACTGCTTACTTGTTGTGACAGTAAATCCTAGATTAACGTGTTGTTCTCCCTTCCACCTTTCCTTCTATTTCTTACTCTTACAAAAAGAAAAATAGTCTCTTCCTCCTAAAGTGGACTGTCTAGAAACCTGTGTTTCATCTGAGAACACGTGACATGCAAGAGAAAACCAAAATCCTAAAGCTCATGGAAGCTGACAGGAGCAGTGCCTAACAAAGAGCCATATAAGACTTTCAAGAATTGCTCTAAAGCTAGACATGGTGTATTTGTTTTAGAACATCAGAAGATGAGATGGAGTAACATCACAAACTCAGTTCTGTTTTATGCTAAGTTCTTTAATGTAGTCTAGTGTCCGACAGCTTAAGCTCAGTCTTTAATCTCCATTAAAATCTACTGCTACAAAACCCCCGATTTTTGTAGGTGCTTTTGGGGGCAGAGGTTTTACGTACTATTTTGATTGCTGAGCATTGAGGGACAACAGACTTCCATTCCAATCCACCAGTTTCAAAACCAGCAGAAATGCAGGCCATGTCGAACAGCTTGTGAGCATATAAGGCATTAACTGACTTCAGGCGTAGTAGGAGTTGGATGGCACTTAGTGGCTGTGAGTCCCTGTTAAGGCCTGATGAGGTAAAAGTGCTGCTTTTGGCAAGAATCTGACTTAAATGGCCTCATTGCATCCCTACGTAATTAGCTGTGTACCAAAGCTCTACTCTATAGTGTGCATCACTGTTTTGTATGTACACGAGGTTACAGTGTGATAACTACACTGTAGGAAACTGAGGCAGTCCATGAGGTGGGAGAGGACTGCACCTCTCCTTCCTCACCCTCCCCAGTCCATCTGTGGATGAGCTCTGACTCCCTAATTGCCTCCCTCCTTAAGCTGCTGAGGAGCGCAGTGGGGATGTCTCACCCCATGAGCCTGCTGTGCCTGGTGGGTGCGTTTAGGTGTGTGAAGGGGACTGTGCCCCGGCGCACGCCCCAGTGCCCGGGGGCCGTGCTGGGTGGCCCTCGTGGCTAGCCCGCCTGCTCCACTGCCCCCGCAGCCAGGGCACAGCGAAGGGGATGCTGGGGAAAACGTGTCACTGCCGGCTTTGCTAGGGGAAGGCTGAGCATCTTGGAGGAGCCCACCCAGCAGAAGAAGGTAAGGCTGAACATGGAGTTAATGGGATATAGCACTTGCGGCTGGTATACAGAGAGAGTCCTTGATCTTCCAATAATGTCTCTTAAAAGAGAAATTCAGGTTGTACATACGGGTCTGCAAGTTATCCATTATTACCTAGCAGGGTCTTTTCTTTCAGCTGTATAATATGCCAATAAAGATTTATTTGGGGCCTGAAGGCCAGAATCCTTTGGAAACCCAATAAGCTTCTGTTTCGGTTGTGGCTGGAAAAAATTCTCTCTCCTCTTTATTTCTCCCGCTGAGTTTCACACTTCTCTACTTCCAGGTTGTATTCACTTCAGTATCATAAGAAAACACTGCTTCTGACTGCACTACATAGCAGGAAGAAATAAAAAGCAATGAGACTTCCATCATCGTTTGAAGATTTGACCAGTTCAGGAGTTTAAGAAAATTCTGAAATTATTGCTGGGGTAGGAAGGTATCCAAGCACACTCATGCGCTTGGAGGTCTTACTGTCCATGATGAATTTTGCTCTTCATACTGTCCTGCCAGCACAGAGCAAAGTAGCGTGGCCACCTTGAGCAGGAGCCCGTTTATAGCTGTCATTAGCAGGAAAGTGCGCTGAAACTGATGCCTAGATCCACAGCAGGATTTTGGGGTCACAAGCCTTGTGCCTTTAGCAGGGTTCAAAGTCCTACTTTAGGTACCCAGACTCCCCTTGTCCTGTATGGGGAAGGTCAGGTAACTCAGAAAAAGATGCAGAAAGGAAGGGATCCAGGCTAGGGATTTGGGGGTATGGAAGTCAGGGTACATCTCAGTGTTCCCACCTTCCTCCCCTGGCTGCCCTCCTGCCTTGCTCCCTCACCCCCTGAGCAGCGGGTGGTGAAGAAGGACATTTTGCTGACCCTCTGTCAGGGGACTGGGGTGGGGGCTGCGTCCTGCCGGGGGGGGAGAGCTCACCCCATGCCTCCTGGAGGGGCAGCCAGGGACTGAAGGCGGCTGCCTCCGGGGTGCTCCAGCTGCGCACCATGCTGCTTTCAACAGGCGTGGGAGCACCTTCCTCCAAGCTCCTTTTTTAAAGGAGTTGACTCAAGAAAAGAAAAAATTACATGCTCCGGATTAATCTCCACCAGGGTGGAGGTTAGCAGCCGGTCGGATTTGTGCTGTATTAAATGTGCTCTAAGCAAGCAGGTCAGGATGACTCCCTCAGGTGACAGAGGTGCCAGCGAGGAAAGCTGAATGCATGCAAATCCCTTGAATTCCCAGTACAGAAGTCTCACCTGCTGGACACAAGGCACCTGGTCAGAGATCAGGTGAATCCCAGGCACAACAAATCATCTGGCATGGTTGAGAGGTGCCTTCAATGTTAAATTGCAGCTGGGGAAAACCCCTCTCCTGTTGTGTGGCCCCCAGGTACCAGTGTGTCGGATGCACAATGGCAAGGCCAGCATGGCAGATGCACTTGCGAAGGAAAGGCAGAGATTAATCTGCACTGGTGTACATGGGCATCCAACTAGGAATTAAGTCCAAATTGCTTCATTTGGTAGCATCAGGGCTTTTAGTGTTTTTTCCTTTCAAGAAATGGAACTTCTGATACTTCAAGAACTTTAATGTTATAACACCCAAAGTGCCTTTGGATGCCTTTGAGATCAAGTCACAGTCAGGCAGAGGTTACATCTCCAAAATCGGAATTAGGAGAGATTCAGGAACCTCCACCCCTCTGTAGCCATTTTATGCTATTCTGAAGTTTTCACACCCCACTGGAGTAATTACAGGTGATGCAAGAATCACACTTGAATTCCCTGACTTCAGTGTCCTTATCATCACTGAAACATCAGGGGAAGCCAGAGAAAGGTTTCATATGAACACTTCAGGGACGAAGTGCAATACTTAAAATTTGTGGCATATGAAGTCACACTGCCATTCACATTTGCTTGAACTTGACAGCTCTTTTATTATTGTTTTATGTCTTTTCTATTATTTTCTTTTACTTTATTTTTGTGTTATCTCATTTCATTTTTAATATTGCTGCTGTAGCAAGTTTTCGATTCAGCTTATTATTCTCTGGCAAGAGTATGTGAATGAACTCTGTGATTCAGCAAGTCAGCAGCACTGCAAGAAGGACTTCAGGGTCAAAGCAATCAGCTGCTATAGGCATAAAAGCATTACACTAAAATAGCATTGCAACATCCACAGAAGGCACAAAAAATCAATTTCTCTTTAGAGACCACAGAAATAATGATGATGTATTTTTACAGTAGAAGATAGAATGCAATTTTGTGATGATGTCAGGTCTTTTAGGTATTCGGTGATGTCATTCACAGAGGTGCTCTGGATGGAATAAGAACAACCAGCATCACAGTTCTCATCAGAGATGGCTGGATTTGCAGTTTCATTTCAAATAGACGCCAGTCAAGAGTCTGGATATTTAGTGAAATGTCACTTAACCACAAGGAACACACTACCCTGAATAATTGAAAAAAATAATCTCTCATCCTCATGGGAACTCGGTTTCTTGTGCAATCTGCATTTCTTTGCTCTGCTCTTCCTTAAAATGCAACCAAGGAAACCCAAAAGCAATTTATCATTTTGGCTCAGAATCAGAAAACACTGAGGCAGAGGAAACTGCCCAGCATGAGATTTTTGGATTTTTTTTCAAAGTGACGCATTTTGAACATGGAAAATATTTCCCAACAGGTTTGGCCCGACCTTGGGATGGAGGAAGCAGTTGGTTCCTCATACATCTGACCTCATATGTTCACCTCTGTTCATCGGGCAATTACTGCTCAGCCCCATGCAGTCCACCCCCACGGTGCAGGACAGAAGTGTTTGCTGGTGCCCTGTGGTGCAGAGCCTGCAGGAGATGCTGGGTCTGACTTTTCTCAGTGACTTCAGCTCTGAGGAAAGGGATGCAGGGGGCTGTGAAAAGAGACTCCTTTTCTCAAGAGCCTGTGCCTCTCTTCCATTTTTTGCAGGACAAGTAGGCCAGGATGGGCTCCTGGGCTTCAAATAAGCTCTCCTTTGAGAGATGGCATGTCAATCCTGACAGCCTGTGAGCAGCAAAGTCAGTGCAGGGGTACTGCACCCTTAGCAAGCTAAGCCTGGCAAGGTGTTCAGTTCAGGAGCTGAGCAAGATGTATCATCTCCTGCCATGTTTACTTGTTTGCAGGTGAAATAAAACACAGCCAATGGGCAGGGAATATAATGCGCTAATGCACATTATCACTTCCCTTCTGAGTTTACATCATCAACATCATTCAATCAGACCCTTATTACATACAGCCAGGTGCATGCTCTTTCTTTAAATCTGTTTAATCATAAGACTACCTCCATAAAGTTTAGGATACAAAAGGCATTTGACCATGCAGAGAATGGAAAAGAACATTTGCATCCCAAGGTAGTATTTTTAAAGTGATTACTATAAACATAAAAATCAGTCCAGCTAGAGGTGTAATAAAAACTGGAAATTAAATGGAAACAATTAAAAACCCCAGAGCTTTTCCACTTTAAAACTGCCAAAGCAGATTTAGGTAACTAAAAAAAAGGTCTTGTTTAGCACAAAATAGCAAATTTTTTTTTTCCTGCTTTTCCACTTTGAGAAAATTCTCAGTGACTTCATAAGATGTGAAATTTCTGAATTATGAAACTTCTTGAAAATAATAATCAAAAGCTGATTAAAATTTTCATATAAACATATGTTTATTTTTACACTGTTCTAAGCTTTATGATAAATCTTTACAGAAAATAACAGACAATTCCCAATTTCTTTTAGAAAAAAAACAAAAGTCCATTCTTGTTCATTGTCTTCAGCTCAAAGGTCAACAGAAATAGCAATTTAGTCTGTAAACCAATGGCTGTGTGACTTTTAATGGTTCAGTGAAATAATATATGCATCAGTTTGTATTTTCAGTTCACGTGAGCACTTGCTCCTGATGCTGTATATTTGCTTATGCAAGCAAAACCCCCACTAGTACAGAATAGATAATTAAAGCCCTGTTTGAGAATACACGCAGGTACTCTTCACTTTCCAATCAGAAGATTGTTTCATTTCCTAGGTCAGCATTTTAGCACCTGTTCCCCAAGTGATCAGTTACCATCAAAGACATCTTCCAAAGAGGGTGACGCTATTGGGGAGGTGGCTCCTGCCTCGCCTGTCCCTGTCCAGAAGTGCCCACCGCTTGGGCTGGCCTGCACAGCTCCTGCTGACCAAAGCCGAGCCCTCCAAACAGGGTGGAAAGGCACCTCTGGCAGGGGGACAGTGACAGGAAGACAGGAGGTGTGCTGGGAGAGGTTTTCTGAGCTGTTTTCAGGCAGCGAGAACCTGCAGCTAGAAGTGATATGTGAAAAAAACTCAAAGCAATAGCAAAAAGCAGAGTGCAAGGAAGTAATTGCATTAAGACCTTTGAGGACTCTGACCAGGTCTCCTGCACAAGGAAGTACTGAACAAGAGATATTTTCTCTTCCACAACTTATGTTGGCATAGTTTATTATATTTCTAGATATTCCTCAGGACTTTACACATGCACAAGCTGCTATTTGTGTCTAATTACTGCTTAGGTCATACATACCTGCAGGCACAGCTGTTTCTGGTAGTCTTTTCAGCTCAAAGGCTCTAACAGACACTCTGTGCCAATGGGCTGTGCGAGTCTGGTTGCGTGTTTTGGGCAAGAATATTTCCTTCTATTGGTTTTGAAATCAGATAGACTGAATTTGTACAGGGAGGTCCAGAAATTCTTGTGGTTATCAATATTTTAGGCATTGTCTCAGGGGACAATAGATCAGGTCTGCTTGAGGGGCTGTTTCTTTTCTTCCCCCCATACCTGAGGCAGTTCCATGCTCAAGATTTTAAACCTTGCATTTAAAAACCTACCCACCATAAAATGAAGACATCGACTGAGGAAAAATCCTTCCGGTTTCTAATTTGATTTTGCTCCCGGCAGCCTATGCCTGAGGAGAGCAAATAACTTTCAGAGACCCGCCTTGCTGTAGCTCTAGTTATCAGTGAATCAGCAAGGAAAGGTACAGAACAAACTGCTCAGCCCTGCCCAGTGGCCAGTCCCAAAACACTTCAGAGAAGGAAGCTGCTGCCAGGCTGCTGACCATCATTGCGTGATTATAACAGAGGCATGTGTGGAAAGAAATAGTGCCTATAGCAGCCCATTTGAAGAATAGCTTCAGCTTCACTTGGGAGGTGGCCAGCTGGTGTCCAGGACCCTGGAGCTCATGAGTCCTTGGCGGAAAACACAGCTGAGAGACTGTGTCCTGCTGTGTTGCCTCAGCTATAATTTCCGAGTGGCTTGAAGGTGCAGTTCCACATAGCTGTAATTTGACCTCAGGGTGACAAACTAAGATCAATAAACACACTAAGGTCCCTAGCAGGAGACAAGGACAAAACCTGCCTGCCAAACACAGAGTACAAAGAGCTTGGCAAGTCTCTCAAGTTCATTATATTTAGTAACTCACTTACTATATTGGATTTGCTGTGCATGGTGCAAACGAGGATTTTGAACTATTAGGAGTATCTCTCATAAAGATCCTCTAATGTTTTCACGGACATCGTGTTTAGGGATCAAATTAACATATTCCAGGGTTTCCTGCCACACACCATAAAGAAACAAATAGGAAAAAACAAGTAAAATGTCTTATTTTCTCCCAGAATGTTGTATGACTATTCAGAAGTATGACTTTGTCTATTGTTTCTCCATGTATAAAATGTTCAGAATGATAATCCTTAGAAAAATAGCTAGCATATGAGTAATTTTTTTCAAAATCTTTACAGTTGTCTTTCTTTTTTAGTATATTCAGGTGTTTTATACTCTGAAGGATCCAGAAAAGAGTAATCTGTTGACAGATTTTGATTCTGCCACTTAAAAATAGCCAAATGGGTTTTAAATTTTTTTAACATCCTTCTGTCCTGAGAATGTACGCTATACTTCTGCTAACAGTGTAGTTTTAAGGCCAAGATATAAATTCTCTGGCAGACCTGCCTATCCAGCACAGCTGTGATTAGTTTGATTCCAACCTTGGACTGACTCTCCAGCTCCATTTGCATCCGTAACAACCGACGGAGTTGATACTGCCTTTCCAATTACACAGCGACAAAAGGGAAAGTGGTTTAGAAGACACTGCTGCCTCATTTAGAAGCAACACAGTTGGTTTTCAGCCTGATGCTCTGTAACAGAGCTGGTCACTGGCAGCTCCGTTTTTGCTTGACAAAAGAGATGGCACCACTGCACCGAGCCGAGCCACGTAGGCTGGGGAAAGGTCTGGTTCAAACAGGCAGCTGTGGCGATCGGGAGCCCCAGCAGGAAGAGCTAAGGGATTATCAGCGGTGGCAAGCTTCAAGGAAAGGGAGAATACAGAAGTTCAAGGTGTGTGCATATCTGAAACGTGTAGAAGACTGATAATCTTACGGTCTTGCCACGTTGGGACATTGTGTCTTTTCCAAAATCACTTCAGATAGAACAAAATATTTCTGTCAGGCGATGACATAAAAATCGTGGCCCCAAATCAATGAAGGGATGAATACGGTCCTATCTGGCTTGGGGATGTTTGAGAGGGGCTGGGGGAGGTTTTGCTTCTGTGCAAGCTCATGGTTGTTTATTTTCTATTAATACAAGTCACTACTCAGCTGTCAATTAACAGCAAAAGCTCTAACATCTCATTGCATGGATTATTTTTAAGATGTCCTGCTAGATAAATAACTGCACTGGACTAAGCCTGAATGCTTCTGCTTCTTTTGTGATATTTAACCCTTTCTGTTAGACTTCTTCCACTTAACATGAAATAATCAAATGTTCTTAAGGACAGAGAGAGCAAGAGAGGGTCCACTTCGGGCATCCAGCGGATGAAGCCAGGAGTGCAGGAATCCAGCTGCTGCATTAATGGATATCGCATTACTTTGTACAAAATGTTTGCAGATAAAGAGACTGGATTGCAGGCCTCCCTCTCATTTATGTGTTTCCTATTTGTGTTTCTGATTCATCAGACACCAAAGTGATTCCAGTAAGAAGTATCCTCTAATTTAGAGCACAGAAATGTTGTATGGTAGACCCATGCAGGCCCTTGACGTGAAGTTTAGCTTATTCTGTGCCAATATGCCTTTAATAAATGTGCTTCATGCCCTGCCTCCGTAGGAATTCATACTGCTTGCAGGAGGAGGAATGCTTATACTCAGGGAAGTGGTCAGCATGCTGTACTTTCAATATTCCTGCTAGATGTCATGAGCATGGGGCATGAGACGACATCTGCCCAAAGTCTTAGGTTATCTTTGAGAATATAAAATGAACATTATCCACCATTCAGTAGATTCTTTATGGGTAATTTGCCACCTACACATACATTATTAAAGCTCTTGATGCACCCAAGTGCTCATCTCTAAGTTACAGCAGTAATATGAAATCCCACAAAGTTATTATTACACAATTTTTCTTGCAAAGATGATATTTTACTGCTGTAATCACTTCCCTCTAGGAGACTCCAGAAGAAGATTTCATCTCCATTACTAATGATTTATAGAGTCAACTTTGTGTGCATATCTTGAGCTTTCCTGTGACCTGCTGAAGCACAATTAATGGAAGCTGAAATAACTAAAGCTGACTTCCCTCTTCCTACTAAAGAGGAACCTTTGCAAATAGGGTGTATTTGGAAGTTTCATACAAAATAAAATGCCAGTGTGTCTGTGCTCTGTTAGGGAAGGAAACAGGAAGGGAAAAAATCGATTAAAATAAGAGGAAAATGGAGAAGAACGAGAACGTATTAAATTAAGAACAGTTACAGGGAACCTGACTACAATGGAGTAGAGAGGTGGAGAGAGAAGCATTATAATGAAATAATAATGCATGTGCTATTTAGTAAAGCCATTCTGGCAAGGGGTTTTTTACACAGAGAAACCTTTTGGCTTTGTTTTTAAAATCTCATTGCCCCAGAGACCAAACTGGCTAAGACGTTAATGGGAGAAAAAGCCTCAGACTTTGTTCCTACATTGGAAACCACATGAGCCAAAGCCCAGGAGCAAAGGCAATGCAGAGAGCTGTCTGCACCATTGCTCAGAGGGCCAGGGTCTATATCTGCTTGTGTTGAAGGGTTCTTTGGCTGAAGTCCCTCCTGATGAAATTAGGTCTGGAAATAGCGCTGTGTTCTTTAAGGACAAGGAATATAGAGTGGAATTCAATAAAAATTCCACCGAGTGTGGTATTCTCCTTCATTTCCTTTTCCACTCTGCTTGAGTGCAGTATCAGTCCTCCTGGCTACTGACTGCAACAAAACCTGTCTGGGGAGAATAAGGTTTGTGTACAATACCTGCTTGCAGTAAAGCTGGCTGTGCTAAAGAAGAAAGTGTCACATAAAGCTGTTCATTTACTTTAAAGACTTGTCTTTGTTGCTTCAACCCTGTTGCACCAAAAGGGTTTGTATTGCTCTAATTCTGTGACATGGGAATGCTACTGAACTCACATGTGACGTATGATGAGGTCTATAACCTTTCATGCAGTACATCTCTTATTCTCTAGCATTATTCCTTTTTAGGTGATGTCTAGTATTATAATTATTCCCAATAAGAAGTATGTTCTTGACTGCTGTTAAACCCTTCCTGGAGTGGACTCCCTCTATGACAGTAAGCTTATCAGTTATGGAAAAGTAATGCTTTCCTTTAAAACCTTCATAGCATCCTTGCTTTTCTCTTGATTAGCAAAACCAACATTTAAGGAGAATTTTCTGACGTGTTTTTGTAGCAGGTCCCAGGAGCTCAGAATTTACAGTCTTGCTTTCATCCTTGGAAAGCTATCTGCATGTTCACACCTTCAGCTTGAAGTATAAATATTTTGGCTGCTCTGCTAAAGCCCTAACTTAGGTGTCCTGCTGGCATTTTACAGCCAGAAAAGATATATCTCTGTTGTCTTTTTACTTTTGAAATGTTTTGTGTACTTGAGTTGTACTGTATTTTGTT
Source organism: Ciconia boyciana (assembly GCF_034638445.1). Taxonomy (NCBI): domain Eukaryota; kingdom Metazoa; phylum Chordata; class Aves; order Ciconiiformes; family Ciconiidae; genus Ciconia; species Ciconia boyciana. The sequence continues at coordinate 64,329,462 of NC_132936.1, forward strand.
TAGAATTTAGTTTTGTATTGTTTTGTCTTGTAGTTCAAGGACTGAGTAGGGAGGGTCAGAGTGTTAGACTTTAAAGAATACATGAAACAAGGACTTGCAGAAATAAAATCGAAAAGCAAGACAACTTGGAGATTTGGAGAGAATGTATGATTGCATTTTGTGAGGGTGCTGAATTGCAATTATTATAGCAGAGTGCTAATGACTAAGGTGATAAATCTATATTCTGGAAAGAGTCATCGGTTTTCAGCTGAGGTTATGATACTATTTGTAGGTGTGAGCCTGCATAGTCTCATTTGTACATGTGCTAATTCCATGTGTGCGTCCCTATTTGGATTTGTGCTCCCACACAGCAGGCTTTATTTAGATCCCTTGTACACGTGGGATGTGTCATTTGTTTGTGTGTACCACCTTTCCTTTTTAATTTTGACTTGTTTCTTACAATACTCTTAACTTCCAAACTTAATGTAAGTTCATAAGCTTGTGTGAGAAGTTACATGCTTTGGGCAGTCGTGCGCTACGATTTATACTAAGAAATGGTGCACATGGCTTCAACTTCTACAAATTTCCGTGAAACAGATTGTCTAGCTTTGTATGCACACATGAATAGATGTAGAGAGAGAGTTGTAAAGCTATTGTCTTGTACGGTACTACTCTGGTTGCTAATACATATTCACCTTTAACATACATATACATATACATATACATATACATATATATATCTCTCTCTTGATTGCTCTGCAACAGTTGGATATGTATACGTGTATGTGTTTTGACATCAGCACTTATACAAATATTTATCTATGCAAACATAGATGCGTATGTGTTGCTTGTGTAATTATTGCAAAAGAACCAAAGAAAAATAGCTGAAGCATGAGCATGTACTGTTGTCACACTGAATATTTTAAATAACACACTGATGTATGTACATGTAATGCATTAGTATATAGTTCCTTAAAAACTACTAGTTTGTCCACCAGTAGGCAAAACTACAGGTTATTTCTGTGTAAAATAAATGCACATGACATTACAGTAGTAACAACTGACAACTTAATATACTGAAAGCATAAAACTTACTGAAAGACTATTTAAATGCAAACCTTTGTCCTTTTACACAGACAGATAAGTTCTTCTCCAGGTCACAAGTTGTATCTCCTTCCCAAGAACATCCCCTTCTGCCTATTACATGATTATAGTTGAGCATCCAAACACTAAATGAGAGAGAGAGAGAGAGAGAGAATTCAGGAAGCAAAGACATTTACAGGGGAATAAATTAGTTACTGACTAAACATTTTCAGCATTTTGATAAGATGTTTTTTGCGTGCCAAGAGACATTGCTGAGTAGGTGTCAAAAGTCCAAGCAGATTCAATCTAAAGATAACCTCAAAGAACATTCCCTGCCAGCATTTTGTTGATTTTAGCAGTTCAATATGTTTCACAACATGAGATGAATTTTCATTACATATTGCTGGTAGCGTATCATACTGCAAGAACCTGCAGTGACCTGACTTGAATTTTTCACCCACTCAGAAACAATTTCGCCATTAGCCAGGCTGCATGGGGCTGAGGGTGCAAAGTTCCCACTGCTCTGAGGCTGAAGAACATAGCAAGCATGTTCGGAAGATGAAAAATCTAAACACAATTCTAGGAAAAATGGAGCATCAGAATTAGATAAGAGGAAAATAGCTAGGCTCTGGTGAAATTGGACTGCTGGGGACTGCTGGGGATGCACTTTCTCAGAGCATGTGACAGAGGATAAGAAGTCTTGCTCCCTGTGGTGTGGCAACTCTTTTTCTTTGCCCCTGTGACATAAAGGAGGATACAGGTCCCTGTGTAGCACGTCTTCTGATGGAGAGCAGTACGTTAATCTCTCTTTAAAATGCTCTTTACTGTGTTCCAGAAGCACACCAGTGAAAGCGGCTCATGGCTTTGGGGATTTTTCTAATTCCCAGCACTCCAGCCCCTGGTAGATCTACCTTTGAAAGGACGCACTCGTCCGATGCTGCTGCGAGGCCGGCTCAGTCCAGGCAGATGGCATGCCCAAGCATGACTTGAGCAGAAGCAGCAGGGTCTACAGACCTGTGAACACCAGTCGGTGTCAGGTGTGCTTCCAGCCATTCGTACCCACATGGTCACATCTGGAAGGTCCACTGATGTCTTACCAAGATAACTTCAGATGGCAGAAACAAATGCCTTTTAGCCAACCATGCTACAGCAAAGCCTCCTGACTACAAACTTGCAGTGCGTGCATCCCCAAAGGTCCTCAGTCCCCAGGAATGGGCAGAGTAAAAATTATTTTTCTCAGCACAATGCTAGAGCTCACCATGTAAAGATGCATGTGACTGAAATAATAAGATAATACGTGGCAACTGTGTTTAAGGCATTAAGAGGAGAGCACCAAGGGGAAATAAGCAGTTGACTCAGAATAGTCTTTTTTGTGGCTGAATTGTACCCACAAGTGCTTTATAACTAAGGATATTATTATATATGCTATTACAGTATGTTATATTATATGAAAGCAATCAGACTAAGAAAATGCAATGCTTTAGTCTAATTCTTACCTATCTAAGGACTACCTGTTTAAGCATGAACACCCTTTAAAATCAGTGACAACCTTTGCTGGATCTTCATTGAAACACTATTTTTTTCCAAATAAGACAAATTATCTGACACTGACACAGTAAAATAATTCAAACATTGTTTATATTTTGACTTTATGCCTACCAGTCTTTATTTTAATCCAGACTTACCAACAGAAACACATCAATTTTACAGAGGAGAGCACACTACCCCCTACCCTTTAGAGCACAGGACAAAAAAGTAAAAGGAGAGCTGAGGAGATGTTCTGCTCGAAAAACTTCAAAACTATGATAGATAGTTTTTTTGTCCACACAAGCACAACATGATTCAGCAGTTTTTTTGTAGTACGAAGTCTGAAATGGCCAGAAAGCAGGGAAAAGAGTCCCAAAAATATCAGTGTGTACAATCAACATAAGGAATAATAAATACACCAAAGAACTGCTCTATGTAGAGATTACAGGCAATTCTTGTGCATAACTACTAAGGAAATGAACTCCTTTATTGTATAGGATTATATCGGAAGTGACTGTTGTTCCCCACTTGTATTTTGTCATTTGGTTGGCCGAGAGCATCTCTTTTGCTAAGTTTACATAGTGTCCAAAAGAACAGAGTCCTCAACCAGACGTGGGGTCTCTGGGCGCTACTGGAATAATACATAAAAGGATACTTTAACATTGCTCTTTGGAGACCTGGAATTAAGTCTTCTGTTTAGCTGCGATCGTTACATTGACAACACAGTTTGAGGTTATGTATGTTGGTCTTGTGGTTAATGGGGCTCTAGAGATCCGTGTTCAGCTCTTGGCTCAAGCACAGGCTTCAGCTGTTCAATTAATTAATCTCCATGTGCCTCAGTCCCTAACCTGTAAAAGTCAGATAATAACATATTTTTCCTCATCCTGTGTCTGTTTCATCTAGTTAGCATATAAACTCTCCAGGGCAGTGATAGTCTCTTTCTTCAGGTCTGTATAGCTTCCAGTACAGTTAGGCTCTGATCTTGCTGCGCTTCGGCAAGATATGCTGTATCAGAACAATGAATAATGGCAAAACATTTCTCAATCATGCTATTTTTAATTTCTCAGTGAAGCTCACAGTCTTTCTTTCCTCCAGTTCCCCTACATAGCCCTTGTAAAGACTTCTGTTATACTGTGAAATATGCTGGGCCTCCTCCTAGAAATCACTCTGTGCATAAAAATTCTTCTGACTCTGCTGCGATGCTGGTATGCTTCTTTCCACAAAAAATGAGATGCTGCAAATTATTAAAGAGGATGCATCTGACAGTGCCATCAGAATGCTCCACGGTCCCCTGATCAAGGCAAAGATCATCATTTATTGTTAAGCGTTCAATTAAAAAAAAAAAAAGCACAGAGAATGCTTTCCAAGGTCATCATTCTGTCTTGCTTTCCTTTTTTTGCTAGCAGTTATGCTGTAGAGTGAATGTCCCTCTTTCTGCACATTTTCTTCAGTGAACAGTCAGAAACAAAACCATATTTGAAGGAATAGCACCTTCCTAAGAGAATTGCAGTGTATTGACAAAGTATCAAAATGAATTTACTTCCGACCCAGAGAGATCTTGTGCTACGCCACTGACTATGCATGAGCACTCCTCTTAGCCATGTTTTCTTATCTTCATCTGAAGAAATTTCTTCCTCATAGCAATGCAAATGGCTATAAAGTTACTAAACCCCAAAGATTATAAACACATTAATGCAAAGTGGGACATGGTGTTTATAATATGTCTTGGCAGATTTTTGTTTCATTTAATTTTTTTTAATCTGTGTTGGGTAGGTGCTACACTATGCCAGTAGAGACAAAGCATATTCCTGATATTTATTAAAATGCTCATTCCTTTTTCATTTTCTGTAGGTTCTTGACTACTGTGATTCCACCGGTTATGCACGGTGAGAAAAAAATATGTCCTTTGCTAGTTTTGAGTTTGCTGCCTCTCCATTCATTGAATGTTCCCTTGCTGCTGCATGAGCAGTGATGCTCCACATCTATCATCTCTAGATCTTTCATTATCCTACAGGCTTGTATTGTGTCCCTTCTTATTATTCTCCTTTCTATGGTCAATGATTACAATCTTTTCAATTTCTTTGACATATGAAAGTTTTTCTGTGCCTTCGTTCAGTCCCATCACCCATCTACAAACTCCTTGCGTTCTGCCATATCCTCTCAGAGATCATGTGGCCAGTACCACCAGATTCTGGAGAATTCCTCAGTATTGCTTCAGAGACAGACATCCTAAGGGAATCTATATTATTCTCTGTCTTGTTCTTCATTTCAGCTGCCTTTAAGATGTTTTTAGGGTGTGCGAGTTTTTCTGCAATGATTCTATGGGAATTTCCTAAGTTAGTGCAAGAGTGGGGTGCTCACTGCTAAAGAACTTTTTGCTCCCTGGTAGATGGATTTGTTAGAGGAGGACAATAGGACTTTCATCAGCAGCATGCATGCCTACACCAGGTACAGTGAGAGTTCCTCCCAGAAGAGAAATGCCTCATGGTGTTTGAAGTGTTTACAAGCAGCTCACATGTTCCTGCTTCTGTGCCCAAAAATAAATTATTTTACAAACCCAGATTTGACTGACGAGGTCTTGGCACGAGAAGCAAAAGTCAAGAGAATAAAAGAAAAATTCTGGACTACTTGAAAGTGTGTCATGGACTTGCAATTTTTTAGGTGAATGCCTCTCCTAAGATATTGCTCTCTGCAGACAAGACTCCCCAGATAATATTCTGCCTGTGGAAAGGTTTTTTCCTGATTACTTATCAGCTACTTTTCAAAGTGAACTTAGTGCTACTGAAAGATGCCAATTCAACAGTGGAGAGGACTGAAGGTCCTTCAGAGGGACACAGGGACACACATACACCCACAAGCTGTTCCAGCTCCGGTGTGCTGGCAACGTGGCTCGGTCCAAAGGGGACTTTCTCAGCTGGAAAGAATTCATCTTCTGTCTAGATGATATTTATATGGCCCTAATTACTGTGTTATCTAATTTATTCATAGTCTAGAACTGTATCATTGCAGAAAAATGGGGCATTTTGCAGGCACACATGCAGTCACACGCACCACGCTCTGGAGCCACATGGCAACAGCCCTTTCTTCAGCCATGGCTGCTACCATGGCACCTTACCGGGGAGGACACATGGGAATGAGTGTTTTTGCTGTGGAAGACATGCAGCAGTTGTTGAGCATATGCATGGCAAGTATTTGCCCATGCTCCTCTTTTTGTGCCCAGCTGCAGAGCTTTATCCAGGCTGCTATTTGGATTGCAGCATACTGGATATCCGTCTGGCTTGTCTGCTGCACTTGCCAAGTAATGCACATTAGTTTGGTCTTTGCTATTTTTTCAGTATGTGAATGTGCTTTCTCAAAATAGGGAGAAACCATGATCTCATTTCATAAAACCCATCAGGTTTTTAAGCATTCAACTGTAGCTTAAAGATACATTGACTCACTCACTGACAGAGACTCCTTATCCTTCAGTCCATTTACTTCTCGAGACATTTTCTACTTCCCCTGAAACCTTCTAAATATTTGTTTCCTTTTCCATTTGGTTGGACGATAAGACCAGAATTACTTACCATGCTGAGAGTAAAAACCCTACTTCCAGAGAAACAGACTGACAATCCCTGAATTTCATTTCGGTGCCCTGTCATTCCTCCCTCCGGAGCAGCACGGGTGACAGAGGTTCAAACACCCACTCTGGAGGTGTCCCTGCAGCACCCACAGCCCCTCTCAGCCCTCCCGCCAGAGCCCCCCAGGCAGCTCAGCCGGAGCCCCCCAGGCAGCCCAGCTGGAGCCCCCCAGGAAGCTCAGCTGGAGCCCCCCAAGCAGCCCAGCCAGAGCCCCCCAAGCAGCTCAGCCGGAGCCCCCCAAGCAGCCCAGCCAGAGCCCCCCAGGAAGCTCAGCTGGAGCCCCCCAAGCAGCCCAGCCAGAGCCCCCCAAGCAGCTCAGCCGGAGCCCCCCAAGCAGCCCAGCCAGAGCCCCCCAGGCAGCTCAGCCGGAGCCCCCCAGGCAGCCCAGCCGGAGCCCCCAGGAAGCTCAGCTGGAGCCCCCATGCAGCCCAGACAGAGCCCCCCAAGCAGCTCAGCCGGAGCCCCCCAAGCAGCCCAGCCGGAGCCCCCCAGGAAGCTCAGCTGGAGCCCCCCATGCAGCCCAGACAGAGCCCCCCAAGCAGCTCAGCCGGAGCCCCCCAAGCAGCCCAGCCGGAGCCCCCCAGGAAGCTCAGCTGGAGCCCCCCAAGCAGCCCAGCCGGAGCCCCCCAGGCAGCTCAGGCAGAGCCAGGCTCTGTCCGTGCTGACGGGGCTGCTGCGAATTGCAGCCTTTTCCCGGCACTGTTCATCATGGGGCAGGGCAGCCAGAAACAGCAAGCAGAGCTGCCAAGCACTGAGCAAGATACAGGGCGTGCCAAGAAGGGGAAAGGATGACAACGGGCCCATCCAGCCAGACACAGATATGCTAGGCTGAACAGGGTCCTGGCAGAGAAACTGCAGCTCCAGCATTTCAGGCAGCCGGGCACAGCAGGCAGCAGGAAGGATGGAGCTTGCCCGGGGCTGAGGTTCAAATGACTCTGAGTGACTGAGAGTGAAAGCGCTGGTGAATTGACATGCAGTGGCCTCACTCTAGCCACAGGTAACAACACTGTGTTGCAAACACAGCTGGGTTACTGTTGTCCAGAGGGGCTCTGGTGGGGCCAAGTGGGGCCCTGTCAGCCAGGAGATAAGTGGCCGTGGCATCCTCCGGCTCTCTGAACGGCTCCCCGCCTCCAGGTGACAGCAGGGATGGCAGAGGGTGATGTGCATTCACCCCGCAGCTGCTACAGTTCATAGCGCCGATGACGGTGCATTTGCACTTACATGACTGACCATGCGCTGCAGTCACTTGAGGCACGGGCACGCTTTGTTTTCCCCGCCTTACGTCGTGGCACCTTTTGCCACCTTACTGTGGGGACACTGGCAGAGGGATGGAGCAAACAGCTGAGGGGCCAGGAATGTCTTAGAGGATTTGGTTCATTGCACATGAGTTGTAATGCTCAATCCAGCCCAAGCCAAATGCGCAGAAGAGAGGAACGAAACACGCAGGACATGTTTCCTGTTGGCCATAGGAGCCAGACTGCACAGGTTTATCCTCAGGCATGTCTTTTTAATGGTGTTCTGTAAGTGTCCAACTGCTATGCTGTGAACATCTCTCAAGAAATGCTGCCAGACATCACATTCACATTCACAGCTTCATGCATTGCCAGCTCTTACGTCACCTGTTGTTGGAAGGCTCCATCAATGAGGACGGTTTTCTCGCAATTATGTCAGCCAACCTTCTTCTTTATATTGCTGTGTTGTTCTGCATTTGATATCAGCTGATGTGGTTTATGAACTGTTGTCTTGAGAGTTTTCAGTTGACATATTTGCCTGTAGTTTCCAATTTTAATACACCTTGGCTGCAGGTGCAATTCTGTCTTGTGCACATGCACTGCTTTTTTTTTGGAAGGGGGCTGTCAAACAATTAAAGGAAAAGCTAAAGAGCTTCTTTGGGGAGCAACAGCCAGAATCCCTCTAAAGTGTTCAGAAAGATATAGGAGGTGGATCCTGCAAGCCTATCAAGTCAGCTTCCAAAATCCCCAGTGAGGGCTTGGAGGTTGGGGATGGTTGGTTGGGGATTAGGTGGAAGCTGTTATCACAGGCTGGCTAGGTTATGCATTTCCTTCAATTCAATCCCTACTGTGCACAGAGCAGCAATGTACCTAACAGCTGCATGTTCTTTGCTTCCCTTTTGAGCCCTGCTCTGGCCAAGAAAGCCTTTATCAGAGGACACATTTGGGTACCTTTGTTCATGAATGATAACTGAGATGGAATACAATTTCTTCTTCATCTCCATTGCCTCTGCCATAAATCCCCATGGAATAAAATCTCCTGGGACTTTGCAGCCCTAGAAGTCAATTGCTAAAGGGAATTTAAATAAACAGTGCCAAAGTTTGGCAGCAATCAGTTGGTTTTTTTTTTCCTTTGATGTCCACAGTCTGCAATTGCAGAAAGTCTTACTAGCCCAGCTTGAGGGAAAGGAGATGAGTCCTCTCTTCAGTTTTGTGCTCTTTTCTTGAGTATTTGCGTGCTTGTCTTTCCCTTATTCATTATAATGACCAGAGGATCTCAGCCAGCCATCAGTACGGGAGGGAGCCTGGATGCTGTTCTTGTGGGAAGTCCACATTCCCTGTCAGTCTTGCATAACGCAGACTTTCCCTCGGACTCAGTCCAGGATTACTTCCTGCCAGACACTTTTCCTTTAGCAATGGGACCATATGAGGAAAAAATAAACGTTTATTCCCTATTAGGAAAACACCTCATTCTTCCTCTTCCCTTCAAACCTAAGATACATTAAAACTCTCATTATGTAAACATAAAAGAGCACTCTAATGAACCTGTCAGTGTCTTTTTATGGCGTCTCAATATTCTGGTTCGACAGGTTTATAAAACACATGTGCTCTTTGCCTAAAGCGTAACACCTTCCTTCTGCTACCAGCTAATGACATTACTCAAGTAATCTGTGTTATGACACTGAAGGTCATAACACAGATTTAAACACGGGTTTAAATACTGCCGATCAGTCAAATCAAATGTCATCGCAAAAGCAGTGACTTCTTTTCTTACTCATTTTTTATCCTAGAGTTGCTGCTGCTGAGCAGCGCACATCCCACTGGCATGGATGTCTCAGCAGGTGGGACCTGCCATGCCATTTGTGTTTCAGTGCTGGAAAAAAACCACTCACGTAATTCTCATACTGCCAAAAATCCACACCGTGGATGAACCATCAAAATACAAGCTGAATTTACTCTATGGCCAGATGAGCAGTCAGAAACCCAATACTTACCTAGAAGAACTGCAAAAACAAATGGCCAAGGGCTCACAGAGGTTAGTTACAGCAGAGTTGTGCATGGCTTTATCAAAATTATGTCTTAAGCACAGTTTTAATGACCAGGGCTATATTGAAAAGATTTAGTTATCTTTTGGACCACAAACTCTGGGGATGCACAGGCAATGAGACAAAAGCTAATCATACAGCATGAAATACCAATCCTCTTGTTTGTAACTGCTTGCTCTTAATTTGCCTTGTTTCTCCTTGTGAACAACCACGAATCAGACTTTGTGTTCACTGGCAGTGTGAAGTAATAGAATGTTGCACAGCTTTAGGTCAGCTGAAAGCTAAAGCATTCTTCATACAACTGAATTTTCCCAGAAGATTCACAACATAAGCTTGTGAACATTAATTAATAGGGAACTCGCTTATCCAGGAAAACATACAGCTGAATTTATATCATGTAACTCCATTGAAAGGGGCCGAATTACAGCCCAGGTGGGCTTTGGCCAGCACAGAGCAAATGTCCCAGAGGAGAAGAGCTCCTTGGCAGTGCCAGGCTGCAGTGAGTGCCAGACTGCGGTGGCTAGAGGTCTTCAATGCCAGCAGATGCCCTGGTGGCAGACGCCTGCCACATTTCTCCCTTTTTTTCCTGTTTACCTCTGCTCACCCCTTGCCATTCTGTCTTGGCCCTGCCAGATGCCAGAGGGATAACTAACCTCTGCAGGGTTGCAACTTTTGCCTTTACCACAGGACAATTCATTTTTTCCAAGTAAAAAGTAAGGCAATACCCTTACTCATGCTCCTTGAGATAAAGACAAAAGCCAGAAAACGTGGTGGAGGAAAAACACAAAAAGAGAAGAACAACGACCAATAATATACCAATCACGTGGTTTCTCTGTAGGAGAGAAGAGAGCTGCTGTATAAAAGAGGTTGCCTGTAAGGTCCAAGGATGTTGACACAGCAAACAGAGTGGATGGCCACTCCTCTTCTAGAGAACAGCCTAACTCATTCTCACTCTCTGACTCTCCTGGAAAAAGGAGGAGGATTGCTGGGCTGGGTGGGAAAAATATTTTTTCTGTCAAGAAGTGAGACAGCTGAACTCTGTCTCCCCTCCATGTGTTTTGTGAACTTAATTCCTAGTCATGGCTAGGGTTAGCACAGGTGAGCCCTGGAGGCAGCATAATGTGAGCCACTAAAACAAGTCCAACCGCTGAACACATTTGTGCCATGACCCAGATTTCATCAATGCATGGAAAGTCCCCAAGTTGAACTAGGAAAATATTCCTCAGATTCATTAGAAAATTAGAGGCAATCAGAGGCTTGAACTCAGCATTGGAAATGCACTCATACCATATTTGTTCCAAGGGCTATGAGCAAAGTGCAGTGGAGTTCATTAGAAGTTAACCTGATTGGTGTATTATTACTTTAACGTGGCAAACCACAGTAGGAAATCTTGACTATGATTTTGACCGAGATTCCTGTTATAGAACTGATGTTCTCATGACTGGAACAGGTTCAAGCAAGAAGGACACATTTTTTTCAATGTCAACTCACATGTGGCAAAGCAGCCAGATTTTAAGAATTGTAGCTGGTTTTCTTTTTTTTCCTTTTCTTTTTTTCTCTTTTCTTTTTTTCTCTATGCACAGTTAAATGTTATGACCATAAATGCTGAGTCACAGGATAAAAGTAGCATAGGAGGAAGTGGCAAAGAGGAGAAATTACAGTAACAGAACAATTACAGTGACAACTTGATTGAAAGCTCCTCTGATCTGAGGGATGTGCGCTCAGAAATCTCTCAAGCAATGTCCCTGGCCCTGGCTGTTCCTTTTGATAGTCATAATCCTGGGCCTGCATATCAGTAACAGAAAACCATTAAAATAGCATAGTATAAAAGAGTCAGAGCAGTGAAAAACTTAGAAAGGTGGACAGGGAAAAACTGTTGTAGAGACAAAATGGGGAACAGGAGCCAAAGTGCACAACTGGCCCTGCAGCTACCAGCCTTGACCAGCTGATTGCCCCAAGGAGCCTGCAGAGTCTGGTCAGAGTGCCAGCAGGAGAGACAAGTGCACTCCTTGGTGGCCTTGCCTGCACTCTCACAGACTTTTTTTTAACTATTGAAAGGCTGGATTGTTCTATGTGGTTTTTTATGGTGAGGTGGTTTATGACAGTCTTGTGCTTTGGCCTGCTGCTGACAGCAAAGCTTCGAGTCCACAGGTCTGTATAACAAAGCAAACTGGCCAAAGATCAGGGCTGGCGACGTGGGAGCAATGCCAGTTGTTTGCAGTATAAGCATTATCCGTCGTCACGTCCTGATGTAAAAAATATTCAGCTGTTGTAAATGTGAAACCTGCCATTCCCCACCTGCTAGACAGGTGATTTTTTTTTCTGTGAGGTGAGACCAGAGGAGTCAGACAACCACTGAGCCCTCCGAGAGCCAAAGAAGACTCAGCCATGTCCCTGTGAGAACAGTTGTCTACCTGTCATTATTTAACGTGTTGTCAACAGTATGTTCTGCACTGTGAAGGCAAAAAAAGAAACAGGAAGATATATTAAGCCTGTCTGTTATGGTGACTGTGTTTAAAAGAACAAAGAGCATTTCATGTTGCCTAGAGTTAGATGCCTAGGGTGGGATTTATCTTTCCTAGCTTTATATGTCTGTCAAGTCAGTCGTCTGTATCTGAGCTAGGCTGCCTGCATAGTCAATTGAGGAGAACAGAAGCTTCCAGAGGGCAAATCACTCTGTCTTACTTTAGACACCCATAGCAGTCAAAAGGAGGACCCAACATCTACAAGGTTTTCACTGTACACTGTCTCTGGTTTGGTCCCAGGGACAGGACATCCACAGGCAGCCAGGGCATGTTTTCAGGAGTCTGGTTCATGCAACCCAAGATGATTTGCAATATGATAGCATGCAGCATGTGGGGGTGACTGGGAGACCCATTTCAAAAGCACACTCCTGATGTAGGCAAAGATGCAAATATACACATGCACAATCTCTTCTTTATAGAAGAGAGGGGTTTGGATGAGCATCAAGTACAGGTTGTACCAGGCAGGATATTCTCACTTGGTCTTTATGTACCACTGTAAAGTGTAGGTTATCTGCTTGTTTAGCACTTGCATTGGGGAAACATTTATCGCTTATTCATTAAGGAGTAGACAAGAATGATCTTTGAGGAAAGATTTCCAACTTTGCATTCAGTAAACTCCTTTTCTGTGGACATAGAGACAGCCTTATTTGGCACCCATGAACGTTTTGTTCCATATTTTAGTCAGCGTTATTGCTGCTGTAAATAAATATTATTGCTATTTATGCTTTGCTTACAGTAGGTGCAGCCAGGACAGGATAATGGGAAGTGGGAAGTGCAGTGCATAGATTCATTCCTGATTTATTTTGATTTAGTTTCTGCCACAACTAAACAATTTTGACAGTGCTCCAGATGTACTAGATATTGTACAATTGCAAAGATCACTGCTGATCTTACAGCTGCACAGAGAGGCCAATACAACAGACAGGGCAGAAGGCAGAGCAACATCAAACATCGTGGTGGAAAGGTGAATAATTGCATTTCTGAAAGCTGTTTTCACACACTCATTTTTTCTGAGTTGTTTTATATCCCCTATACACACACACATACATGGCTATTGCTCTGTGACTGTATTTAGGGGAACTCTTGTTCCTGTTACTATGCATGGTTAATCAGGCTCAAGCTGATGAAATCCTCAGTACTGGGAGGAAAGGTAATTAGCGTGGGTCTCAAGTCAATAAAAGGTCTTCTAGACATGTCCCCCCTTTCACAGAAGTTAATGCCAGGCTGATTTTCAGTAGTTCTGCAGTCTCTATTCCTCCACTTAGTCCAAAATGTCCCCTGTGAGAATGCAGGGAAGTACCTTACAGTAGCGGGCACTGCCTGTGTCAGCAAATGAGGCTCCTACACAGGCAAGAACAGAGGACAAATCAAATGCACCGGGACTCAGAACAGTTCTCTGGATTTGGCACTTAAAAATGGTAATTAATCTCAGTGAAACTGAAAGGGAGACTTGAAGCGTGTTGATTTGAAGCTGTGTGTTGATACCTCATTCTGAAAACTGCCAGCAGGACATTTACGTGGTGCATGGTGTCTCTGAGTTGAGAGTGCAGAATCACTTAGTGTCACATGCTCCATGCCAGAACAGTTGGGAACCTCTTGGGAAGTCTTTTGTTCTAACATTATTTAAGATATGGGTTCAGTAATGCTTTTAATGAGAATACCTAAAATGTACAAAGGGTCAATCACCCTGTAAAGGAACAGGAAATGGTTGCAAAATGCATAGGGAGGGACTAGTGTTTGAGAAGTCCAAGGAAATGTGTTGCCTTAAGTAACTGCTGATGTCTTCTGTGACTAATGTATTATTGTTCATAGAACAACACAGGTTATACACTTGCCCATACTGCTTAATGAGGTATTGAACCAAACATTTCCGTATCTTAAAGAAAACTTATTTTTCTTCTGAAGCTTATGCAACCAGATTCAAGGGAAAACTTGTCCCTGAACTGCTGTAATGTCTGAGAAAGCAGTAAGATATGAAATGGTTAATCACAGAGAAGAAAGCCTTGCATTTCAGCAGCGAATACATTTTGTCGGTGCAGGAAAGTAGAGCTGGCACTGTGCAACTTTGAATTTGCAACTGTGCTCTTGCACTCAAAATTGCCTGAAGGCATTTGCAATCAAAGTCAGACAGGTGCAAAGACAGAGCAGCAGTTCCAATACAAGGAAATGCAAATATTGTATGGAGGGAGGAGGGGGTTTGGGGGGCGGGGGGATAAAAATGTTTTAAAGAAGTGTCCAAACAAGAAAAGGAAAGAGGCTTAGTGCATGAGAAAGTGGAGATAGCACCCACCCAGGAGGACAAAGATCCCAAGCAAGCAGTCTGCCTGAAGCTAGGAGAAGACAAGAAGCAAAGCAGATAGAAATGTAATTGGAGAGGAAAAATATTTAGGTCTCTTGTGGAGGAAAAAGTAGTAGAGTTTTTTGAATTCAAGCATTGGACAACTGTAGTAAATGTTGGAGTAACAACCAGAAATATGAGACTGGACAGTATGCAAAAGGTCAGAAGTGAAGAGAGAGATTTGTGAGTCACCATTCAGGTAGCACCTGTAAGTACTGGAGCACATGAGGTCACGAAGAATTGTACACATGGGAGCCCATAATAAATCCTCATCCTCCTTCACCTTTCAGTTACTTGGATTAATTCCAGGTCAAAGCCAGGGATTCTTTAAGGTTCTGGTTGTCTTCCACCTACCTTCAGCACCCCCTTCTTAGATGCCCTTCTTTCGCTTTTATGCTATAGCCATGGTGACATGACAGCACAGCCAGCTCTTATACTCCAGAAAGTGCCTCAAACAACCTGATGTTTACACACAGAAATATCAGGTGTAACATGTGAAGCACCTCCTCCTCCCAGAAAGTACGATATTGAGGTCAAAGCTCTGGCATTCCAATGGTGCTGTGTGGACATAGCAGGTACCTAGGACTGGTGCTGTCAGCAGAACATCTCCCAGTCATGCTTCACTACCATGAAAGGAGGACAGGTAAGTAGCAGTTGTTTTTCTGCTTCTCACAGGCAGGAAATTCAACTGTTTACCAATAGCACAGTTTCACAGCAACTAAATCCAGGTTTTGCAGCAATGCTCAGACTAACTTGTTATGGCTTGTCACATCACTGAAAGTCAAATTGGCAAATTCCTTTTCTAAACTCCTCAGGATTTATGAGTTTGTAAAAAAAAAGTTACATATAGATGACGCCCTTAATTTTTGTGTGCCTTTGATGCAAACTCCTCTTCTGCTTGTTCTTTTTCTCTGTTCATCTATGTAGACTGCAAAACTGTCACCATTATTTTCTCTGTACTTGTTAATGCTAAGAATGTTGGTGCTGCAGTGCAGATTTCAAGCTACAGGAGCCTGGAAATGTAAGTGAATCCCATCCCACATTAGTTTACAGAGACACCCATTAGACAGTCATTTATTGCAAAGAGGAGAAGGAAGCTCTCCCGGTCCCTCTCTTTCTTGGAATAGCTTTCATACACATACACAGTCTGAAAGAAAACAAATTCTACATGAGCAAGTTTATGGAAGAAGGTCATGACATTTCCACCGAAAGGACGTGATCTTGTTCCTGTTGAGATTGCTAGTTAAATTAATAGCATCATAGAATCATAGAATAGTTTGGGTTGGAAGGGACCTTTAAAGGTCACCTAGTCCAACCCCCCTGCAATGAGCAGGGACATCTTCAACTAGATCAGGTTGCTCAGAGCCCCGTCCAGCCTGACCTTGAATGCTTCTAGGGATGGGGCATCTACCACCTCTTCGGGCAACCTGTTCCAGTGTTTCACCACCCTCACTGTAAAAAATTTCTTCCTTATATCTAGTCTAAATCTACCCTCTTTTAGTTTAAAACCATTACCCCTTGTCCTATCACAATAGGCCTTGCTGAAAAGTTTGTTCTCATCCTTCTTATAGGCCCCCTTTAAGTACTAAAAGGCTGCTATAAGGTCTCCCTGGAGCCTTCTCTTCTCCAGGCTGAACAACCCCAACTCTCTCAGCCTGTCCTCGTAGGAGAGGTGCTCCAGCCCTCGGATCATTTTCGTGGCCCTCCTCTGGACCCGCTCCAACAGGTCCATGTCCTTCTTGTGCTGAGGGCTCCAGAGCTGGATGCAGTACTCCAGGTGAGGTCTCACCAGAGCAGAGTAGAGGGGCAGAATCACCTCCCTCGACCTGCTGGCCACGCTTCTTTGGATGCAGCCCAGGATATGGTTGGCCTTCTGGGCTGCAAGCGCACATTGCCAGCTCATGTCCAGCTTTTCATCCACCAGTACCTCCAAGTCCTTCTCTGCAGGTCTTCAACCTGCTTGTGGCTGTTCTTCAGAGACAGCTCTTCACACTCTATCCATTTCTTGATGTAGAGGGCAGGCCTTCCACCCCTCCTTCCTCGGCTGTCCCTTCTGAACAGGTTGTAGCCATCAATAGCTGCACTCCAGTCATGGCATTCATCCCACCAAGTTTCAGTAATGGCAACTAGGTTGTAGCATTCTAACGGCACAGTGGCTTCCAGCTCCTCCTGTTTGTTATACAAATTCCCATCAGCTTTAGTCAGATTTAAAGCAGAATGTGAACAAAATCCAGAATGGCTCCCTAGGCTGCCTAATAAATTTTACAGTTGTTGCTGTTTTTAGAAATTTGGTTTTTAGACAAATGATAGCGATATGGAAAGTGGAGGAGCTAGAAGAGAAACAGGGAACTGTTTTGTCTGGACCAAAGGAATGCTGTTACAACATGTTCTTTAAATAATAAATTGACATTGTGAGTTGAAATGAAATGAAAATGTTTTCCTTTCTCAATGTCACTTTGAAACAATCAATTTTTTTTATCTTTCTTCCCATGAAACCAATAATTTTCATCAGAATTCAAGTGTTCTTGCTCAGAAATGCTGCCCTCCCATACTGCATTTTAAGCAAGCAAACTTTTTCACAGAATTGACAAGCTTTGTTTATTTGTTTACCATTTGGAATTTCCAAGCATATGTCAGGTACATCATTAAAAAACAGAAACAGCTGTTCCTGCTCTGCTGAGTATAAAGAGCAAATTTAAAGACAATGCTGCAATTCCCAAGCTGGTCATCAGGGTTTTGTGGTGAGGATAATCTTGTCGGGCTTTGGGACCTACCTGGCAGCCTCTGGAAGGCAATGAAGATGACAGGGTACGAGAATCAGGATTTTGATCCTTGCATCTGGCTACGTTTATTTATGAAAGAGCACAGATACAGGATGAAGGTCAGTGAGAAGGACAATTTTACCCATGTGGGACAAACACGACAGAAGCAGAGCAACCCAGGTGCCCAGACCTGAGGGTACCAAGGAGATAAACTCAGCTATGACATGTCCAACAGCAGACCCTTCTGGAGCAGCAGCAGGAGGTCAAGCAGCATGGCCAAAGGTGACCTCAGATGCCTCTGTGTAGGCATTTGAATTGCTCCTGGGGCATTTCGCCTTCCTGCCTCCCAGTGCTGCTCCAGTGACCGCCCAGCCCTTGGGAGCACCAAGTGAAGCCACAGGCTGCTTTTCCGGGGAATCATCCCCTCCTGGAGAAAAACAGCTTCCCAGTCACTGTGGGCCAGAGGGGCACTGCGCTGCCAGCCGTGCTCAAGGGTAGGTTGTGGCTGTTTGATTGTTGCCAGAGGAGTAATTAGGACAGAGCCAAGCAAGCAGCAGCTCCTTTTACTCATGGTTCACTCTTTCATCTTTTGATTGTGGCTGCTAATTGAGGTGTTAGCATGGCTGTGGTCGCATCAAACCCAACATCAGGTTTGCCACTGGCTCTACTATGAACCTTGTGGTGTCCAAAGGAAGCCTAAGTGCTAAATGGAGAAAGCTCTTCTAAGAGGGCACAGTCCTAACAAGACAGAAAACAAGACAAAAGCTCATTATTTTTCAGGTTGAAAATATATATATAGACACTGTATTTTTACGTATTTTTTACTCCTGATCTGTTCTACCTGAAACTGAGTTTCTCTAGCTGGATATCCTCAGCTCCAGCACCTCCCACTCACATCCACTGGGCCCACCGCGGAAATCTGAAAATGGCCTACAACATTTGGAGGCTCTAATACAATTACTGGAAGTACAGCAAGATCCACAGGGCTATCTAGCTTGACCATTAAATTATATTACATGCAGACTACAAAGGGAGAAAGCCAGAGGGGAAAATGAGACTATACATCAGCTTCCATAGTATTGGATTGTATAGTTGCAACCCAGACAAATTAGGCAATCACATGGGGAAATTCAACATCATCTTGTTAAGAGCTTGTTTTCAATCCAGTTCCTAGGTGCTTTAGGACCCAGACAAATAGAGGTTCTTCGGTTGTTAACCACTCATTGGGTTGCACACTGTGATGACTTCACTAGCTATTTCAATTTGTTCTAACTCAGCCCCAGGGAGAAAAAATGACAGCATAATCAACTTCAGGAAGTTAGTT
Source organism: Ciconia boyciana (assembly GCF_034638445.1). Classification (NCBI taxonomy): domain Eukaryota; kingdom Metazoa; phylum Chordata; class Aves; order Ciconiiformes; family Ciconiidae; genus Ciconia; species Ciconia boyciana. The sequence continues at coordinate 64,347,897 of NC_132936.1, forward strand.
ATCTGGATGAAAACACGAAGCATGAAGTAGCATGAAGACACAATGAGTCTATTTTAAACTGATAGTCAAAAATACTTTTGTCTTGAATCTCTTCATCAATGTGCTTTTGCTATTATTTTTCAGTGCCGTGCGGCATAAATAACCTATGAGACTGTCAAATTGTAAGCTGGTTTTCTTTTGGTAGCATGATCACTTCCTGTGTCTGACTACCTCCTTCTGATCCATGGTGGGAACTCTTGAGGAAGTTTGGGGTCAAATACATGGGATGACTTCAATTGGCTGATTAAGCAAGTTATCATTGAGGATGACATTCCAGCCTGAGGTGGTTCCTCATACATGGCACTTAACTGTATGTGTAATGTTAAGAGACTTACCGTAGCTTATAAGCACAAAATGACTAAATCAGGAAGCTGTGTCCCACCTCCATTTTGCATAATTTGCTCCTAGAGTCTCAGTGGTTTGTGACACCACCACAGATGAAGGTATTAGAATGCAAACTTCCTTTAATTATGCAAAACAAAACCAGCACTGCACTGCTTCCAGAAGGATTTAACATCTAGCAATTGTGGGCGATTCAAAAGGTCAAGGGGTTCATGCTAGCTGTGTTGATACTGAGATAGGCATTTGGGCCTTCCACACATTTCTCCTTTCCATTCATCTCCCCATCCTTCAGTCCCCTCCCTCCTGGGTCCTCTTAGCAATCACATGCCACTTGGATGATCCTTAAAGCACTAAAAAGCTTTTAATGGAGCTATTACAACAGTGAAAATGGATCCAGGATACATGATCTGACGTCAAAACCAGTGACTATTGGCAGGGGCTTCTCTTTACTCATCTCCCTTTTGAATACTTTTATTGTCTTCTGATACTTTAAATCAAAGTCTTTCTGCTGACTGGCATGCATTTCCAAGTTGGCTGCTAGGGACATTTGGTTTAGGCAACGTGCCTTATCTGTTTTTTCCCTACGTCAGCTGGTGGAGAAAATCCCACCCATACCAAATATTTAGAAGATACCATTATCTGCCTATCTTTTTATTTGCATTGAGCATCCTTTGTTTGGGACTCAGAAGAGCTGTATGATTCAGGAACAGGAAGAGCCGAGACAGAGAGACTGGGACTGTACAGGGAACTGAGGAAACTCTAAACAAGAACAATGTGTCCTGTGTTGTGTCCTGGTTTGGCTTCAGGGTAGTAAGTGTTGATTTATTCTCTGAGGCTTGGACAGGAACTGCATGTGTGTCAGCCAAGAGACTTTGGAATATCTGGGCAACACCTGTGGATTGATTTGCTTTCTTAATGTGCTGGTTTCCAGCCATCCAACTCTGCAAGAACTGCAGACCCTGTTACAGTGGATTACAGTCACAGAGCGACTTTTTGGTGTTGTGGGACCAATGCTCTGCTTTCAATTAGAGGAACACTTCTAATTCTATTAAATGCTTATAGGTATTTTGAAAGGAGTATATATTTTTGTGAATGTTTAGAGTATGGTTTTCATTTCCACTAAACCAACTTTGTGTTGGTCCACTGGTACAAAAAGGTCTTCAGATGATCCTAAAGTGTATTATACAGTACGGATCTATCATCCCCAGAGCAGTATGAGAAGGCATCATCTGACTCTGAATACTTACTATTAAAACTGAAGGATTTTTCTTAACAAATTTAAAAAAGAGCACTGCAAGAAACTTTCGGAACTTCTGAGGAAAGTTTTAAAAATAGTAGTGATGGTTACTTCACTAGTAACCAGGTAATTACTTGAGAGTTACTTTTAAGGGGACAGAGCACACACTGTACAGGGTCAAGCTGGTAATGGCCTGCAGATATTAGTTAATGAAGCAATCCATCAGGACCAGGCACTTGGTGTTTGAGTGATGTTTATTATGGTAATAACCATTGAAGTCAATGTGAATAACTGTGACAATAGCATTGTGGAATTCCAGCCTTATTTCCATATCAAATCACTTTCCGTGACAGGTGAAAGGGTGAGGCTTGTGTTTGCCAGGCACACAAAGTCACAATGGGCAATTGAGGTTATGTTGATGCTTTCTCTTTAATATGTCACCTGTGATCAAGATACTGAAAGACAGATTCTGCCTTCAGATACAAGTATGCAAATTTCTTGTCTCAAAACTTTGTCATTGTTCCTGGGAATGCAGCGTCACTGCGCTCAGATGGTATCTTCAGTCACAGCTTGGGCAATCTTCACAGCAGCTTGCACCAGAATAAAGAGACTTTAGTTAGGAGTCCTTTAAGCCAGTTATGCATCAGATAAAGTGAGGGACACCTACATCTGTAGCCAACCTGGCTATGCTAATGTAGCTCTTTTGAATCTCTTTTCATTATTCCCATTAGTAGCATCACAATCAGCACTAAATACCATTTTGACTATTTTGATAAGAGAAAAAAAGGTGTCGGGGTTTTTTTTTTCCCCCAGTCATTTTCCTGGCTGGACCAACCTCTGAGCAATGTATTCACAAAGTAAAGATGTTGAGAAAGTTCATGACTGAAAGAGTGATGGTGAAACCACAGCCTTAGGAAACAGGCACAGAGAGTTTCCATAGGCATATGGAAATAACATTTGTCAATGGAGAATTTATATAAATGATTAACACAAAGCTTGTCTGAGACCTCTTCTATGATTAAATATCACGTCCTGCTGGTGCAAGATACCCCATCTCATGTAAATGCACCTGGGAGCTCTGAAGAGGGAAACTGTCTAATGAACAGTCTGATGGATCACCCAGGCTAAAATTGCTGCTTTTGAGGGTTGGAGATGTGCTTGAGCACAATAAACCCACATTGGGTAAGACCTGTCTATAGTTTGCCTTTTGAGAATCACTCAAAGGTTTGATCAGGAACACCAAACCACTAGGGAAGTCCATTGAGTTTGGATAACTCTTATAAGAACATTGGGTTTAGAAGAAGGTCATGTCTAGGATGAAAGCCCATCTGCCAAACCTAACATGTAGCTAGGTAGCATGCAGTCCCCCTTACTGTGTAGGTGCCGGTTTTCATTAGTTGCCTCCCTAGTCTGATACATCCCTTGGAATGGGTCTTCAGGCTCTTACACATGCTCCGAGGCCTGATCTGGGAGATGGCTTGTGAACTGTGTCCAAAGCCTCCTTCTCCCTGCCCTCCAAAATTAGTCATGGTATCTGTTTCGTCCACCTGCTTTCTTCCCCCAAAAATGAGAAGCCTTGGGCTCTACAGTTGAAATTCCCTTTGCTACATCCCGAGGTGTCCTAGCTGCAGGATTTCATATAGTTCAGAAGATGAGGCCATGGAAAAACCAGGAGTGCAGTATCTCAAGGCCTAACGGAGCACCCATGTCCCTGCTTCATGGTTATATCCACCTGGCAGGCAAGGTAGCACTGGATTACAGACCCAGCTCCCTCAGTTCCTCACATGTTGGATCCTCCATGGCTGAGGGAAAACACCAACTCTAGGAAGCCCTCGATACCTGTACTCCTGTGAAGCACTGAGAGTCAGCCCTGCACACTAAGGATTTGCCTGCAGTCTCCTTTCTTTGCTTCCTTTTGTTCTGAGTTTTGGGACGATCCGGTATCCCCTGAATCAATGGGAATCTTTCCATCAGCTTGAGTGGACGCTAGATCAGACAACATCTGACTGGAAAGAGTGGCATCACGCTTCTAATAACACATGTATTATGAATAGCTTGGCTTTATGTAGTGCTTTTTAACAGAAAATAGTGGAGTTTTAACCTCTGTGTGCAGGATTTGCTTTTACCAACCACTGAAAAGCAACCACATGTGGGGAGAAATGTGACTGCAGTTAAACAGTTCACAGCAAAGTTATGATAGCACATCTCTCCAGTTCATGAAGCTCCAGGCAGCAGATGATATACTAACAACACAGTGAAGATATGTGGTGCAAAGCCAGGTGAAAAGCGTGATCTACATTATTTTTTAAATCTGAATCAGTTGCCCAAGTTGGCATTTTGACTAGAAAAGGTAATTAAGAATTCTTTGGGTTTTTTTTTCCCCTTCTTGTCTCTCCTGCATGAACTTTCATTTCTGAGCAAATTCAGTTTCAACTGTCCTGTTAATCTGACTAATATTTCTCATTTCATCCCCTTCTGCCCTTGTAAAGGAATAGTAAATGAAATCGATGATCAGTCTATGTGCAAATCTATTGCATAGTGACACATTTTTCAACAGACTATATTTGAAAATTTCTTTATATTTTGTAGTCAGAGGATGAAGAAAACTTTTTAGATTTCAAATTTTGAAACACATTCTGAATCATTTGCAGATGGACTCAAAAACCAAAAAGGAATATATCTGCTCTAAAGAGACTATGTCTGTCCCTTGGGATATTCTAATACTAGAACTTAAAGAAAAAAATACCTGCTCTTTTCTCCGTCTTTCAGGCAGCTATGTTCTAGCACAGTAACACTAAACTTTCAGATTATATGCACCTGTCAACACACGCTTGCTTGCTTCATTCCCTTAATTTTCACAATTATTAGTGTGTTTCCTAGAGATGCTATATTGTGATGAAGGGCTGCTGATTCCAACTTACCTTCATACAAACATGGAGAAAATGAAGAGTTGTTTCCAAAAAGCTAAAGCGGGACAGATAAAAGCATTGAGTGATTGTAACTGTCCAGGTCATCCATGTGTTTGGACAGCTGAGTCGAAATGCATGGGGTCTGTGTTATGAAGGGGTTGCAGCCGCAGGGTACCTATAAAGGGCACTGAGAGGCTGGAAAGAATGTCTAGGAGGGATTTTCACTTCCAGAATGAAAGCAGTGGGATTTAATTTCAGAGAAAATATGACAGAAGCCTACCCTCCCCTAAATACACATAATGCAAGTCAAGTACTCAGGCACTGGATCCAAAAAACAAAGGCATTGGCAAAGTTAAAGCATTGAGAGATGGGAGGGGCTTTGTCAGTGGTAGATTAGTTTGCTGCAGGCTTCTTGCCATATGCTTCCTAATGCTGCCTCTACTGGATTGAAATTTACTTCCATAGGACAATCAGTTAATGTTATTAATAATGTTATTATGAATCTGACATTAAGGATCAAAACCAAGCAGCTAGGATGTGAGTCAGCTGCAGAAAAGGGGCCTGAAAAATGTCTGTCCTTAGGCAGTAACAAAAAACAGAGGAATGGCATTTTCCGTCAGATCTGAGCTGAAAGCTTTGCAAAAGATCAGGCAGGACACCAATTCCATTGCACTCCATCTTTTCCAGGATACGGACTTCTTATCTCACTAGATCTCAGACTCAGACTGAATTTTGTTTTGGATAAACTAGCTTTCAGCAGTAAATACAAACTTCTCATCCAAATTTTCAGGGCCAAGTGAACATGACTTTGTCCTGTTTAATTCTACAGCACATCTGCCAGATGAAGTCTGTGTTTCCTTGACCTCAGTGATAGTAAGGTTGAGCTCTTCGCAAATACAATTAAAACATTTGTAACAACAGAAGCAGAGCTACATGCCGCAGCAGCGACTTCAACAGTCCGCTCTTTTGCCCCCTTGCTGCCTCAGTTTCCCATCTGCTAGCCACTAGTATTTCTAAGCCAGAATGCAGCCTAAGCTTACGGTTGCCACAGGAGTTCATGCCACCAATTAGTTTTATATGAATCCGAATAAACTTCAGTTTCTTCTCCTCCCTCAAAGTCTTCAGTTTTTGCTCTCTGACTTCCAGCTCCCCTTTCCCACACACCCAGACCCAGAGAAACACTCTCCTTTTTAACAGGGTGTCCACTCTGGAGAATAAAACTTCCTTTTGCCCCCTTCCTTTTGGGCTGTGGCAGCAACCTAACAAATCATGCAGTTTTCTTCACAAACTCTTCTGTGGCTCTCAATCCTTTTCTTCTTCCCATGGTCTAGGCTGTACTCCCTGCTTTTTCAGAGGGATTTCCCCGTCTGTATCAAAACATTCATAGAAAAATCTGCCTTTCCTTTCTTCACTACAGACCTGAGGTTACCCTTATATTTCCTAACAAGCCTGGTGTTAACCAAGTGCTTCCCGCCAGTTGACTTTATATTTATTCCCTTTCCAGGACTGTTGGGCTAGACCTAGCCAAGTGCCAGTCCTAGGCTCCCTTAAAAGACCAGATCACTTGGCTATGCTGGGGCAAATGGAATGGATTAAACTGGGCTGAAATTATCATCATTAGTGGTTTTTATTTTAAGGTGAGAAATGCGTATTAATAAAATGCCAAAAGAACATCACCTTCCTCAGTTTTCATATAAAGTTCATGATATTATATGTTAATATTAATATTTGAAGGAGGTTTGCATAATTTATGAGCAATTAGCATGTAAGTGATTCCTGCTATAACGGTGAAAGTAATCACTATATTTCTGGAAAAAGTTATAACTTTTCTTGCTCTCTTTTCAGTAAGGCAATTAAATATGAGTTGCCATAAGAACCTAAAGCTTTCCATCAGTAACAGGAACTGTATTTGGCTATTTTCTGTACTTTTAAGAACTACTCTGAGGAAAAAACAAGGAAAAATGTCACCAACTGAATTTTCTGTTTTACATTTATTCTGCTGGAAAACATACAAAAAACCAATTGCTTCTTCTAAGGGATCTTTTAGGATGTGACAAATAGCGTGCACAGGAAAATCATATGCTTACCTTTGTGTGTGTAGGAGTGGAGGATGGTTCGGGATGGCAATCTCCAGCAAAGCTGAACTGCTGACAGAGAGCACAAAGCTGCTCTTCACTGTGCAGCTCCCTGGCTGCCAGCCCACTACTGGAGGATCCACATTTGGGGTGGCTGCACCTTCAAAGGTGAAGTCCTACCCTTCGGTGCTGAGAAAGTCATGACATTAACCTCTCATCACACGTTGCTTCATACTCTGCCACTTGGACCATTTTAGACAGCAGCGTTGCTGGCTATGCCAGAGCATGTTAGCTTTTTGCTTGTAGTCAGAGACCTGAACTGGGCTTTGCAAGGCCAGTGCCACAAATTTGCTGGCAGCCACAGCAGTCTCTAAACCATTTCTTTTCCTGTGGGTGTTCAGGACACGTTCCACAGGGGTTTTTGTCCCTTCCCTTTAAGTCAGTATTTTAAAAATAAATGCTTGAGGAAATTGAACCTTTGGGATTAGGCACAGAGCAAGGGTCACCAGGTGTGAACTCTGCAAATGAAAGCAGCAGCTGACATTACCATGGGTACCTGTTGGGCCTTTTCTGCTGATAATTACACATCTTTAGGTCAGACAACGTCTGTCTGACTATGACCAGAATCGAGCTAAAAGACACGCAAATGCTACCCTGGGCCACAGAGGCATCATTTTAATCTATTGAAGAACATGGATATATGCTTGCATTCTATAACTAATTTACCTTTTTCTCTCCTCTTTTTCTCCATATTTGACAACACTGATTTCTGGTCTGCTTGGAAGCATTAAATACATACAGCATGGCTAGCAGGAATGTGGTGGGTTTGAATGATGTTGTCCCAGAAGGTCCATGACGTCTATCAGCTGAGAGGAGACAGAATCATTGGGGTGCATTGAGACTCATGATTTACACTTAAAAAGGGAACTGTAGGTTGAATAACAACAATGATTTCCTACAGCCCATTAGACTATGAATAGAAACCCACAGCAAAATGAGTGGAGAAATGTAAAGTTAGGATGTTTAAAATCAGCCTAGGACAATACATTGCATGAAATGCTGCGTAGGGAACAATCTTGCATTGTTACAGGAAAGGGACTAAATGACCAAACCATCTCCAGCTTCTGTGAGAAGCTGGGTCTTGACCCGTTTTTAGCTTGTACAATTAGAATAATTGTTTTGTCGTTAGTTACTAGAAACTCCCTTTTGCTGGAGAGATTGTTCTTGGCTAACAGCTCCAGGCAAGATCCATTCCTGGTGTGACAGAATTATTCCAAAGATGAATAGAGCAAGTGTTCGCTTGTGCTGTATATAGTTGTCTGTGTAATAATCTGTGCTTAGTAAATCAAGCCGCTCTGCTAAATATATAGGAAGATCTTTACCTTAAAAAATCAGCAAGAAAGGAAAAAAAAAACCAGTAGAATTTGGGCAAATAAATCTCACAGGCTCATATGTTATTCCCAGGTTGTAGTGCTGTACAGAGGAATTCTTCATAAGACACAGTACGGCTCACTGTGAGTAGTAAAATCCAAGTTCTTTAACCTCATCATTTTTTCTGCTGAAGTCAAGGCTTTTTTGTGACATCCTGGTTGATGTCACAAAGAACTACTCCCCACTGGCTGAAAGATGGCAATAAATAAATAAAAAAAGTAAACCTGACGTTTACAAGTTTCTAACTGGGGAGCTTTAAATGAAAAATTTAATTTCAATTAAATTATGCATTGATCATGATGAAAGTAACATGAAAGCTTTTCATCTCTTTCTTCCCTAATTTGCCCCCCTGCTATCTCGTGAAAAAGCAAGACAGGAAAGCAGGAAAATGATATTAGGGACACAAAAAATGACCACCCCCCAACACAAAAATGTTTAAATTGAATCAATTTTCATCTCATTTGAATGAAAAATGGAAAGTGTCCAGTGATAGGTTTTGTACAGGAAAGAAAAAGTCATACTTTTCCATCAATGTATTTTCAAAGAAAACTTTTACAGAAGAGTTATGTTATTTGCTTAAGTGCGGAAATGATCATCAGAAGTACTATTTTATTATTAGCAATGACAGAAAGACTTGACGATAAAATGATGTTTCTGTCTATTTCAAGATACGAGTGCTTCTCTGAGTTGCATTTTAGACAATGCCAAGAAGAAAAACTCTTGACTTAGTTTTTTTAAGTACAATTGTTTATAACAATAGATTTAGCCAGTGATCATGCACCATCTGATATCTGCTATCTGATGTAGTGGGTATCACTAACATTTTTTTCTGACTGAGGAAAAGTTGAGCAGTTTGCAATATACTGTTCTTGAAGGCTAACCTCCCACTGCCTCTTACAAGCTTTCTACTGACATGTGAGATATTAGTATGTGAGAAATAGCACTTATTCTACATTCTTTGAATTGTTTCTCTTGAATATTGGGAAAGGTAAGCTTTCTTCAGTACTTTCAACTGTAATATTATGTTGTCATAAAAAAACGTTAGTTGGGATTGAATTCTACAGAGGCATACTCAGGTTTTCCCGTCTTATGCTGGGAACAGTAATCAGTCACTCCAGTTACACCAAGGCCTGCATTGTTTAAAGCCCATAAAAAGTGTCTGGTGGTCACGGCCAGCCTTGAGGGAATGAGATAATCAGTGTAAGGAGAGAAGAGAAGGTTATGGCAGCGGGGATGCACACTATATGTTTGTCTACAAAAGGATTTGCTACAACAGATAATATAAAATAGGGAAAAGGTTTGATGATACAAATATGTAAAACCAAATTATTATATCTGATTAACTGCAAGAAAAGAAAATTTATAACAAGGGAGAGAACCAAACCTCAACTCTAATTTTGGCTGCTTTTAATGGCTGAAGTAGAGGTTATTTATGGGGGGAAAAAAATTATTTTGTTACAAATTCAGTCTTCTGTCAAGAAATGGCAGCAAACATTTGCCCCGACATTCTTTGGATGCTCAGAATTGGGATGAGCGACATATCACAGAGGCTCTGGGGTTTTCCTGGGGGAGATCCTTCAGTGCAACACAGCAGACAATGCTGGACAATGTCCCCTATCTAGGTGCAGCTACAAGGCCATGACAACAATTGAAGTGGAAAGCACTAATGACTAGTTGAAAAAACTGATAACCTAAGGCCAAGACCTCAGCCAGCCAGTAGCAATGTGGAAATGTCCCTTGCCAAGGTCCTTAAAAGTTATCGTAGGATTTCCTTTTTTAGAGTTAGCACAAAATTTTCACTTTTTCTAGTTATGTATCCTGGATGTTTCTAAAAAATGTATGTCTAGTGCCTCAATTGATCAGAAAACTATAGTTTTACCACTCTCTTTACAATCTAAGTTCAGCCATTTTTATTGGGTTTTTATTAGGAAAAAAAGATTAGAAACTCAGTCTTGACTCTATAATGCCAATGTCAAACTTCCTTCTCATTTTGATGGAACCAGAATGTCATGTAGGCATCCTGAATATTTCTTCTTTGTTTATGTCCTGCATCAGCTAAACCATCGGCTGCTTGTTGGTGGCTTTAAAATGAATTCAAATAAGTCTCATTCTGTTAAGTGGGTTGGTCCTTCCTTCTTCCTGTGCTGGGTTTGCCCTTGTCATTACAGGCATACAATAAGAAGACTTCTCTGCCACAGATGTTTACAATGCAGTCTGTAAATAATGTATTTCCATTGTTTACTCAGAGTAAAAAAAGACTTTTTTTAATGCAGACCTACACGGTTTGCAGAGCTGGCGTCAGCCTCCCCACGCACAGAGTCTCCTAGCTTCCAGGAAGAAGCCCGGGGCATCCTCCCCTCTTGTAAAATGTTTCTGCCAGAAGCATTTTAAAAACCTTCGACAAAGAGAAACGTGCAAAATGAAGCATTTCAAAGCAGGAGGAAACTAGAAAAGGGGGGTGAAAAATGGAAGCCTAGGTGAAGTGTTTGAGGTCCAGTCTGTAAATGGTGACTCCCACACATAGAATTTGTCTTCATAAGTAGTAAACATTTATATTAAGTTAAAGCTGTACATTTTAAAGTTCTGGTCTGCTAGCTTTGTACCAAAGTATCAAAGAGATAATTTACATCAGAAAAAGTTTACAGCCTAAAAGATGTGGGTTTAGTCCTCTGAATTTATTTCCTTTCTAATTCTGGGAGAGAAACTGATGCTCAGGTGCAGCTAGTCTGGAGATGGGGGCTCATGATTGTTTCCTGGGTTCAGGTGTGTTTACAGTGGCTTCCCTTTATCACTGTGTCCAAATGTTAGCAGTATTTCTGCTAACATTATTAACTGTCATTAATTGAAATGACAGTTTGAGATACACTGGTCAGCAGGGAAAAAAATTGTTACCACTCCCACACCTGTTTTATGATAGCATTTGTATCCAGAGGCTATTTTTCCACTTCTGAGAACTCAAGGGATATAGGCGTGGTGATACCATGCACTGTTACCTTCTAATTTTGAAGATCCTGGCTATGAGAGTGGAATTCACAGCCTTGTCTGAGCCACTTATTTTCCCAGTGCTGCAAACAGGGAGTTTAGAGGCGGGGAAACTGGACACACAGCACCACAGCCCCTAAGACAGCCAAGAGGCAAAGGCTGAAGAGTGGGATTTATCTGAAACCCTGTCACTCTCAGGGACTGAGATGCTTTCCTGCAGCTCATCCTGAATAGTATGCCAGAGTGAAAGAGGAAACCATACTTTGAAGCCACTTCCAAAACTTAGGCACCTGAGTCACCCATTCAAGCACAGACAGCCATCTCATTCTTCTCCTACAGGCCATACTTGCTGCCGCTCCTGGATGAGATGTTGTCACTCCTATTTTTGTTGAATGCTTGTGGTTAAAGCACTTACCTAGGAGGCAAAGACCTGTGTGTGTTCAGGTCTCTTGAGGCTGAGGGGAACAGGGTGTCACCTTCCACATCCTCAGAAGATGGCCTATGGCAGGAGAAGTAATAAGGTGAGGTGTCTCCTGGTCAAGATTAGCCGCTGTCAGGCCAAGGGGAAGCTCACAAGGCTGGAGAGTGACAGTAAGCTGGAGGAGCATAACTCTATCTTAGTGAGATCTCTTGAAAGAGAGAGGTCCCTACCTTTATAGGTTTTATTCATTGACTTTTTAATGCAAAATATACACACACATTCAAAAAGCCTTTAAGTATCAGACAGATGCAAAGATGCTCACTTTATTCACAATGCCTAAATCTCTTCTTGGATTTGGATTTAGCCTGTTATCAGTTTCATATCCTACCTTGAATGCAAAACGTGAGATGTCCCCTTTCATGCTTGGGTAAGTTTATCTCTGAGCTCTGCCACAATGCTGAACTAGTCTCAGTTTTTCCTTCTTTTGGATATTGTTGATGTCAGTGTGGTGATCTCATACATTCTTCCAATAATACCTTACTTCTTAACACCATAAGTAATAGTACCTCCATGGCAACAAAAGGGCCAAGCATCTTTGCTCTCTTTTTAAAAGAATTTGGCAAGCAAGGTACAAACAGCAAGACACCCATCATGAGAGGTCATGCATGAAACATTTCGTAAATCTGGTACCCCACTGCAGAGAAAGTGGAAGCCCACATATCGGAATTGTTTCCTAATCTCCTTTTAACACTAACTTACACAAAATGCACCTGTCCGGAAGTCTGGGCACTTTCTGGGCACTTTTTTTAACATTTACGCAGCAAAGCATGCAGTGCTAATGCCCTAGAGCCACTTTCCAAAATCACCTTCTTTAACCATGTCTTACATATTTCTTCCCCAAAGTCCAAGAGAATGAACGAACCTTCCAGGATTTCTAGGAAGACAGCCAGCCTGGATACCATCAGAGAGAAAATCTCACGACATTTCTATTTTCTTCTCTGCCCATGACACCATGGGGTTTTTTACCCATAAAAAGTGTGTCTCAGTCCTTTCACTGCAACCAGCTGCCGTATCTCAAGGAGAGGAAAGCGGTCTCCGGGGCGATAGAGGCCCCCACTGTTAAATGCCACAGACTTAGAAGATCACATTTTAAGCACAGAAGAGAAACTAATTAGAAAAGAGTGCAGGCTAGTACTGAAGGCTGGCCTAATATGTTTTTTTTTTTCCCCTGAAGCAAAGGTTTGAAGTCAGACATATTCTGTACTAATTAGAGTGCCTGAATGGTCCCAACATGTATCTTGCCACAGGAGCTCCCAAAAATTTCCTTGAAATACCAGCACTGCCAACAGTGGGAAAAGGAGAAGCAGCAAAACTGCTGTTAGGTGAGTCCAGGGGATCGGGACGAGTCCCTCGGCTGTGGGGCAGTGCTCACACATTGCTTTGACACAGCTGGCACACGGGCAACTTGGGAGCCCTTCCTTGATAGGCATTTGGCAGCGTGTTGCAGCAAGGAGCTGTAAAGGTCTGTCACTGCGCTTAACTGAGGGGTCCTGCACTGTCACTGTTAATCACCATCCCGCACCCAGAAACAGTCCCCAGAAGCTACAGGCAAAGGAACAAGTGGCTGAAAGGAAGCTAGAACTGTTGCATTAAGGAGCAGGGTAAGATACTCCATTTAGCTGAATCAGGACACCATCTGATTATTAGAACCAGCCATAGCTCTTGGACAGAAGACAGAAAAATGTCTCTTGTCAGAAAGATGATGCTGCAGAAATATGTTAAATTCAACTATATTTCAAAAGTGAGATTTCAATATGCTGTCTCCATTTTCCCAATTATGTTTGATGCACTCAAAATATTTTGAATTCCTCATTTAGATATATTTTTGTGTTTCATTATGAAGTCAATATATCTAAATGCATCACTAAATTAAACATATTAATTAATTTAAAACATTAATATTTCATAAATTTTATCCAACATTATACTGCAATGTTTCAGCATTACCGAAGGCAAATGCTGCAGCATTATAGAAAAAACCCTTTTTTCTTGGTGTAACACTAAGAATGTCAGTGTCATGGAAAGTCTGAGTGTGCTGAATTTTCATTCCAGTTCAGAATGGAAACAGATGTCAAATCACTGTGAATTCTTATGGAATAGAAATGCCATCCCTGGCTGGCTCTCTAGACTGTAATTGTAGATGGCCCTTAAGCTGAGAATATTTTGAAGGTCAGTACAAGTGGATCTGTGGCAGAGCCTAACAACTAATGGTGCCTTTGATTTAAAAACCAGCAATGTAACCAGCTAGCGGACCAACAAGCAGTAAACAGTTGCTTCCTGAAAGGGGAGAGAGGATTAGAGAAAAGGCACATGAGATCACCATCTTGAAGCATCCTGAGTCAGCAAGTTAGGTGAGAAAGTTTGCTCTGGTCCCAAGAGCTGCAGCTGCCTCCAGAAGTGCTGACTGGGCTCGTGCCGAGGCTTGCTCACCACCGACCAGGCACCCGCGCAGCTGGGGGACTGCGGCTAGGTCCCGGCACCCAGGCAACGTATGCATTTTGTAGTCACACTGAACCTACAGTGTCCTTGCTGACGCAGGGCGCTTTTAGATAGAGTTGCAAGAAACTGATGTCTGGAAAGCAGTGAGTATAGCTTGCAACAGCAGCTCCCTGACTGAACTGCTGCTTACTCAGTCACCTGCCTGCTGGCGTGGCCAGCAGATCGCACTGGAGTGTAGCAGGTGCCGCTGCTGGCACTGGGACAGCCAGCAATGGCAACCCTGTTAGCCAGTCCCTGCCCTCGTGGGTACCCGTCTGACCTGCAGAGAAGAGTTTGGAATTTGAGTCTTGGTGTAACAGCTAACGTAAAAAGAAGTGGGTGGTTAAAATAGCAAGGTAGTGTCTTCCTAGGAACTGAATCAGAGTTTTTAATTGCAATGGGAGTTGCAGCTGGATTAACTGTGTGTGTAATGTGGCCAGATCAAACCAAGATATATTTCCTGCTAACTGCCTGGTGGAGAATTGTCCTGGGCTGCTGCTACCATCAGTGGAAAGTAGAACACTGCACTGTCACCGGCACTGCCTGCTGGTGAGGGCGGGGAGCTGGGTGCTCTCTGCTCCTTTGTGAAAGCTCACAGGTGTGAGCAAAGGCTTCTTTCCAGCTCAGAGATTCTCAGAAATGATCTGTATGCCAGCACACACACACTTTGACTCTTTAATCCTAAAATTAACATTGCTTTGTTTATTATTTTCTATCAAAAAGGGTGGCTTATCTATGTACACATTAATTTTCTTTTCCTTTCTCTTTTCCCAAACCTTTAAAGGTTTTGAAGGAACAGGAAGAGTTTTTTATCTTGGAGATACTGCCTTATTTGCCTCACTGGCAAACTAAAATAGCTCCTGAGCAGAAGCACAGGACACAGTTGCCCCATGTCTATCAAAATATCCTATCCATTTCTCCTTCCCCTCCAGCTTGTGTCTCCGGTGCAGGTTTAATCAAGTCATCCTAATGCTCTGCCACTCACAAGCTGCAGTTACACAGTGCCTCGCAGAGCCTCCTATCTGAAACTGGACTACAAAGTGCGAGGAAAAGCTTTTATTAGTTTTGATTTGGTTTTTTTTTTCCCCTCTTTTCTTAGATTTTGCGCTACAAGTGACTCATTTCTTCTTGTTTTCTTAGTGATAAAACCACAAGATGTTAAGAACTTCTGGCCTGGATTCTTATCCTGACCTTAATGACAAATTGTAGGACCCTTTCTTCCTGTGACACAGAAACAACCCCTTTCTCAAGAAGTCCTGGCTGCTGTGGTAGCAGAAGTTTCTTAGGAAAGCCCAAACAGTGGTGTGTCCCCCTCCACTCAATGAAGCTGCTCTTGAGTCACTGCGGAGGCTTTTTCCTTTCCACAGTATATATTCAAGGGAAGAATCCTTTCCAACCTCACAGCATTTCTCAGCTTCTGTGTGTGGTGTGGAGTGATTTACAATCAGTAAATAAAATCATAAAACAAACCCAGCCTGCTTTGAGGCAGGGAGACTAGAGTTACAGAAAAGACCACACTGTGTCCCTGAGGCTCAGGAGAAGGGGACAAGACTGCAGCCACCTGGGATTCTCACTACATCTTGAAATGAATAGAAAGCTCCAGTGTGTGTCTGGGTCAAAGGGATGCGAAGGAAACCAATAACTGTGGTGGGAGGAGGGAGGATAAGAGATTACTGAAGAAGTGCTTCAGATGATGGCCTGTGGCCCTGCTTTCTTCTCTGAGTTGCAGCAGTAGCCCATGCAGACACCTTACTGCTGGCCTGTGTTGCTCTGAGAGTTGCCACAGTAGGGCGATACTCAGAATATCTCAAGGACAGCCTTGCTCAGTGGCTCCCCAAGGGGTTTTCCAAAGAAGCCACAGGATGATTATGTCCCTCAAGGTCTATGACAACCCTACCGGGGAACTGAGAGGCACAGAGGTGTCAGTAACATCAGGTATGTGCCACTGCAAGCAATCTTCTGGACTCCCTGTCCTATGCTTTTACCATTGCGTAAGACTCCCTCCCTCTCAGTCCTGTAGTCCTAACTTGTTTCTCTGTACA
Organism: Ciconia boyciana; assembly: GCF_034638445.1. Taxonomy (NCBI): domain Eukaryota; kingdom Metazoa; phylum Chordata; class Aves; order Ciconiiformes; family Ciconiidae; genus Ciconia; species Ciconia boyciana. Next base: position 64,363,913 of record NC_132936.1, read on the forward strand.
CTACTTAAATTCTGGTTTTCAGATGCAGAAAGACCTCATGCTGTGCTGCAGACAACTCCGAAGCAGGTCCAGAAGGTCACACTGAAACAAGAAGCAAACCTTTCCCAGAATAAGTAAAGCTGCCCTAGCACTTCAGATGCTTTCTTATCCCTAACCTGATGATTTTGTTTGCCACCCAAATGAGATGACACCAGCTTGGGTGACTCCATTTCCTCAACATTCAGTTTGCCTGGTGCGTGTCCAGCTGGCTTCAGTGCACGCATAGGGTGCTGCGGGCATGTGTACCCTGCATTGCCAAGAGCCTTGGAGCAAGGCTTTACGTCGCTGCCATCCCCAGTTATGCTCCCTGGCTACACTTGCCGGCTGGATGGTCTCAGAAAAACCACCAACTGCAATGCACCATCGTGCTTCAAACACGGCAAGCAGGCGAGCCAGGGCACAGGGAAATATCACTGGACCCCGGCCAGCGTTTGAGGATTTTCACTTGTAGGAAGGCAAAATAACACTTGCAAAAAACAGTCAGGGTGCCACGTCAGGCCTTTTCTATCCCTTTTATATTTATAACTGTAATGTGAACTGTCATGGGGTTCATTTGTATACAACTTTTAGAAGGCAGCTTACAGTGTAGCTCTGCCATAGAAGTCCATGTTTTTGTAAGACCTTATTCTGAAGATCTATCTCCTCTCCTTCAACATAAGGCAAACAGCACTATAAACCAGGGAATTTCTGTGCAGGGCAGTGTGCTTTGAGGCAGTACAGTAAAGCAATTGGGTCTGGTTTACCTGTTGTTACCCTAATAGGAATAATTTTGTTTCTCATTTTTGGGGTCAGGAAGGGAGAGGAAGGAAGGGAGAAAAGGAATTGCCTCTGTAATTCACCTCAACTGACAAAGCTAGAAGTGCCTGGTTATTCCTTAGAAAATGAAAAAAAAAAAAAATCTACAGGAATGAGGTAAAGACTTTATCATTTTGGCTGGCTAATGTGTCCAGTTGCAGCTTTCAGTAAACACAAGTGGAAAAATAAGTTCAGCTGCAGGCTGGACAGCAAGCCTAGAGGTGGTCTGATTTATGCAGGCTGTTTGAAGTATATATTTGAAGAAGACCTGGGAAAGAGGCTGAAGCTGGCAGCCCCTCTGCAAGTGATTAGTACCCAACCCTGCCCTCACCATAGAACAGCAGCTCTGCAGGGAGGGACCAAGGGCCAGATATTCCACTTTAGATGCTATAATCATCCTGGTTATAGAAGTATATAAATACATGATAGTGTGCAAAGGAAGCAGCTGTGCAGACAGAGATTAAGTTATAACTAGAAGGAGGGAAAATATCAGCGAGCTATGAGGCAGCCAGTAGAAGCCAAATGGACTTCATCAGTCCTCCAGCCGCATACCTACCAGTGCTCGAGTTCCTTGTTCATGGAGCACTGGCACAGGCCTTAGCTGACTGCTCATGTCCCGTCCAAGACATGTTTTCAGCACTGACAACTGGCAGCCAGGAATCTTTAGGGCTTCTAAATAACCACTTATAGCTCCACTTACTAATGACCATTCGTCTTCCATGCCTGGGCATCTCTTCTGTTACTCACCCACAACCTCATTTCGCTGCTTTTTTCCCTGCTCTATCTGACTTGTTCTGGAGAGGTTTCTTGGTTAACAAGCTAGTGTGTTAGCTACGAGTCAGTATTACATTATATTGTATTATATGATATTATATTATGGTGGGCAGTGATGATTTTCATGTAGAAAGAGATAGCATATATCTCACGTTACATAAATATATCCAATTATAAAGCCATTGACAGCAATAAAATAAAAAGTCAACCCATATATTGAGCACATTTTGGGTTAAACATACAGCTAGCATTATGTGAGTAAGAATAAAAGGCACCAGATGTTTTCTTTGCTTACTGCATCCTTTGCAAAGAAGCTAGCCATGGCATCTGCTCATAAATATTGGAAAGGTTACTTCCCACCAGGTCTGGTCTTCCCAAAGGGGATAAAGAGGAATATGGACCCGTGGCCTAAAGCTACTGCTGATCCAGTCACCAGAAGTGAAGGACAGCAAGGAGACACTGTTAGTTGAATTTGGTTTAGATGCCCAAGTTGTGAACCAGACACTTAAGGTATGGGAGATGCAGAAACATCCAAGTTCATACCCCCTATGCCGGGTCCAGAACCAGAAGTGCCAGGTCATTTACAAGCTTAAAAGCCATGTCGGCCAAGTGCTGGCACAGAGCATCCTCCAGCTAATGAATCCTGTTAGACTGGGCTGCACAATGCGTGGAACTTACTGGCTTGGGTCTCTTCAATACACCAAATTTCTTGGGATGAACACACCCTGAGTAGACTGATGTAATGACAACTACTGGCTCAAGGCTACATTCAAGCTTATAATGTTTGTCTAGACAACATCGTTGGTTAATATCTCAATCTATTTTTAATTGGAAAATAGTCTGTGTTTTTGCAAAATAGCATTATTTGTTCCAGTTTCTCTAGATTTTTTTTTTAAATTAACAATACAGAAAAAACCCATACAAATACATCTGGATCCTCTCATTTCAGTATATACATGTTTTCAGCTTTTGTGGAGTAAATCTGTATGTCTGCTACTCCACACTCATACCACTATGGCTTGGAGCAGAACTTGGCTGTAATTTAGACTGAATCTCTGGGGTATGGATGTGTTGCAACTAGTTCTGCTGACTTCAGAGTCAGCCTTACAATTCATTATTCCTAAAGGCTTCCTCAGAAGTCCAATGATTACTGAGAAATCTCAACTTTCATTTAAGTGAAAGCCAAGAGGTTTTAGACTCACCACTGAAAGACCAAAATATGCGAATCATCAATTAATAATTTTAAAAAAGGACAAACTCAGCATGGCTATTCTTTAAAATCATATGTTTTTAAATCACATAACTTGGTGGGTGTTGGGGGTGTGGTTTCAGTTCTTGGTTTGGCACTGATGCACTCTGTATTCTTCTTTGCCCAGCATTATTCAGACATGGTAATAAGCCACAAAAGAGTCACAGCAGAATTTACAAAGAGAGCATAGCGACCCCTCTCCTCAATGGCGTTCATGTGCCCAGCACACCCAAAAGGCAGATGGTATTAACAGGAAACTTATAAAACGATCTATAATGGAGCAAGAAGGTGAAAGGCCAGCCCCGTGATGTACGTAGAGGGTAGGTTTGTAACAAACGGCTTCCTAAAACAGATTAACGAACAGGTGGTCTCAGGTCAGGGTTTATCTCAGAAAAACTGTCATGTCCCTTCTCAGTCTTAGACAAGACATGCCAGACTAAATAACAGCAGTGAAAGACTCGTTTGTCTGCTGCTCTTCAAAGTGGTCCTTTCTAGTGACGTTTGTGATATATTGATTTACAGCTGTAGTGAGATCTTGCCATGGTCTCATACCTCATCTTCTGGGTACGTGTAGAGCAGCAGTTTTGAGCATGGTCAAGGCAACCGATGACTAGACTATCTTTCTGTAAGACATGAGTGCACAGTGGCTTGAGAGGTCTTCCTAGGATTTTGGTTTTCTTCTTTACAGTGTCATTTTTGGTCAAGGGCTGATCTGCATATTAATGGTGTTGATTTGCATTCAGTTTTTGTGGCTACACTTTTGCCTATAATGAGCCCAAACCAAGCACTTTGGAAAAAATGTGGCTCTAAATCTGCACATTCCAGTTTTTGCTCCTCTGTAGCTTGGTTCTTCTAACCCCTGAAGAATTGTTTGTTTGTTTGTTTGTTTGTTTGTTTGTTTTAAAAAGCAAAAGCCATATATAAACTTGCTGTTCCCAGAAATCTCTTAAAAACTCCAAATGGCACAAGTTTATACAATAGCAAATGACCCACTAATGCAATTAGGAGGTGAGAATCTCTCCTGCATTACTCCAGCGTTATGCTAGTGTAAGTCTGCTTGTGCCAGTAGATTTCATGCAGTGGAAAACTGAACCAGTATAGTGGTGAACAGGCCCAGTGGTTTGGTTCATATGCAAGTATGAAATACTTAGGAGTTATTGTGCAAGTTCCTGCTGTGTTTATGAGGGAAAATATTTTCCATGCACCATTCAACATGATGCCCCTGCACCAAAAAAAAAGCTGTTTCTTCCAACAGACACAACCTCTGAAATACCAAGTATCCAGACAAGCAGCAAGGGCTGGATAAAACTAATGCCGTTTCCTTCTTTGAAATATTTTTTTCTTAGTCATGCACATCTTCTTCACACACACAAAATAAATGTCAATATTGTACTAGAAAAGTAAGATGGAGAACATTGCAATTTTATCTGGGTCATTCAAATAAGATACCTATAAATAGGGAAACACAGGAAGTTGCTGCTGTTGCAGAATGTTCCCTCTGTCAGCTTTCTCAGATGTGTCCACTGAAGGATTCCCAGCATGTTCCCCTTCCTTGCCTGCCTGCCATTTGCCAACTGTTCTCACCATTCCCCTCCTCTCTCATTTGTCCCCTTTCTCTGCCCTTCTCCTTCCTCCTTTAGGATCACGTCTCTGTGGCTCTGATTGTGTTTTACCCTTTCCATTGCAATCTCTCCCTCTCTCCCATCAAGCCAAATGCGAATCCCATACCCTTGCCATCCTGCTTTTGCCTGGCCTGGCCTCTCTTCACCTTGCCACCAGCCCTGGCTTCTCTCCAGCCTTACACTCTTCACCTCATATGTCTGGTCCCCTTAACACCTTCATCGTCTCATGCTTATTGCTCTCTTGCATTGTTTCTTGAGAGCCAGCTTCATTTCTGCCATGATCTGCCACCGTTGAACTCAACATGACCTGCTCCCTTCAGCTGCTGGCTATGCTAAACACCTGGACCTACCTGATAGTCCTTCTGCTGCTCGTTTCTTCTCTCACACTCCGCAGGCTGTAATAATCAGCTTCTCCTCTTTCATTTCTTCTGTCTCCAGTTTTCCCCACTCTCCCTCCTATCTGACTCCTTATCTGCCCTTCTCAACATTTCTGTCATCCACTGACTACCCAGGTCCTTCCTCTTTGATTTGCGTTTGCTTGGAAATGAGAACTTTTTAATCATTTACTTCATGCTACCCTTTGCATTAGGTAGTTAGCACTAGGAAGTTCTCTATAAACAACCACAAGAAACTGTTCTTCAGATTCCCATGTAGATTTTTTTTTGCGGAACAGTTGGCAGTGGCTGAGCTGCTGATGTGCTTTGGCAATTATCCAAGACATGTTGGTCAGTACTGTGTTACTGGACCTATTATTCTGGATGTATCCATCTTTTGCCTCTCAATTTTCAGTTACCTTATAGCTCTTTGTAAAACACAGCCCCCCCCCCCTTTTTTCCCCTGTGTTATTATATTGCCTGACACTAAGGAGATTTGATCTTTTTCTTGCGTTTTCAAACTCCATGGCAATGAAAATAATAAAGAATATAATTTCAAAACATGATAGCAAGACATATGGTAAATACAGAAAATGCAAAGGAAAATATAACAAAACTAAACAAACCTTACACTGCAAATATTCAGAAACATGCTTCCTTTCTATCTGGGAAAATATACCTCAGAGGAAGAAGGCATAGTTTTCTGGATACATGAATAATCACTTTTGAAGGATGATACAGTATTATGTTTCGGCAACTTAACAGTGATTTAACTGTTTCTGCAGAACTTGTGTGGCCTCCCCAAAACCAGAAATGAGTTTTAACAGGGCCTTTGTCCAGCTCTGTAGGTGGCAGCCAGCAGTCCAGGAGAATTCCTGCAGCACAGGCAGAGCCTGCTCTTTTTCCACTGTAAGGACTTCTACAGGCAGAGAGTGCAGAGCAGATTAGCCAGGTGGTTTTAAGTGAAACAGCTAGGGTACTGGGAGGTATTTCATTGTCATAGTATGCAGCTCTCCTTGGTTTAATTTAACATGAGAACGGGCAACCTGCCATGTTGATATAACCTCAGCGGCACTGTGAGAATGAAAAGGACTCTTCTCTGATGTAATCTAACCTCAGAATCTTTCATTTTCTAGTGCCAGAATAGCTCTCATGAACATATGAATGCAACTTCAGCTGCCCCAGATTTAGATAGATAATGGTTTTAGTGTTAGAGAGCCTCAGGCAGGATTCCACAACATTTGGTGACCAGCAGGAGAGACAGAGGAACAGAAACTGAGTTTCTTCTGAGACATTTACATCTTTTCTCTGTGCGGTGGTCTGGAAAAGTATCTAATGCTAACAAATGCCCTTTATACATACTTCTGGTAGCCCAAACTGCAACCACTTCCCATGCTTTACTTCTACTGTTTCTGTTTTTAACCAAGCACAGATCTAGAGGTGGAACTGAAAGGACTTCAGCGTCCCCCACCTGTTTTAGGAGAGGTTGGAAGGATGCAAGCTCCTTCACCATTTGACAGTATAAAGTGCCATGGTGTCTGTGCTCCGTTGTTTGGCTTGGGGTTGGATCTACCTCTGTTTCACAAATTCTGCAAAAAGCTAGCTTTTATCAATTTGAAAAGCAAACATGTAACTCTTGTCTTGGAGATTGCATTCAGTAGAAATGTTTCTACATGAAAATTCCTGAAGGGAGACAATGCAGTAAGATCAAGATCCAGCACCAGTCCATAAAAAGTTATGGACTACAAAAGATGTGAAGCTGGACTTCGAAAGTCCACGTCTGACATGCTCACATCAGTGGTGCTAGAACAACCTAAGCCTACTGAGACAGCTCCAGATCAGCCTCCTAGGAGGGTTTTTTACTCACGTAGGGTTCTCCGTAAGTCCTCAGAATAACATGCTAGTGCTATTAAAGCCATCTGCAGAGGGTCTGTAGAGAGAAACATTTAGCAGATGGGATTGGATTCAGCTCCTGTAATGCCAGCCGTCAAAAACTTAAGCAGCTAGCCTAGGGTCCCTAGTCATGCAGTGATGTGCTTCTAGTGAGTGATTCATCCCCTTATAGGATGTGATAAGAGGGTCTTTGTCCCATCTTGGGCTGTGGTAAGAGGCTACTTTCTCTTCTGTGACTATACACTACAGACTATTCCTAACACTGAGACCGAAGAAATAGCAATATGAACTGTTAGAATAGGAAAAAAATGTCCCTGCTCCTCTGCTCCTCTGCCCCACTTTGCAGTTGTAGTAATTTCTGTCAAATGTTTTGGAAATGCTGATGGAGGATACTGGTAGGTAGCAATTGATTTTGGTGGCTGAGCCTCAGCAAAAGAGCAGCTCCCAGCCAACAACATTTCAAACTTTCTGAAAGGCTCTGCCGAGACCTTGTTCAAGAAGGCTGGGAACTAGGGCCAATCACAAATCCTGATCTTCCCCAACCCTTTTTTCTGGGAGATGTCTACTCACAGCCAAACTAACTAGCAGTTCTGAAGAAGGGGATGCCTCAGCATAATGCACAAGGAAATCTGTGTGTTGGTCACTCCTGTACCTTTTCTGTGGGTAAACAAAGGACTAACCTTCGGGACCATCACCAATGACTTCCTGAAACTGCATTTACTTCGTATGTGAAGCAAATTGAAGCTCCACAGCTCAGCTGCATTCTGATTCAGGACTGAATTCTGAGCACCACACAACACAATGTCTTTCTTTCCAACTGTTCACCTGTAATAAGGATTCAGGTTCATTACTGAACATAGATCTGGCTGAACTCCCATGCAATTGGAATTTTGAATCACTGCTCTCTTGTGACCAGTCTCTGGTACAAAACACATACGCACACATGCATGCATGCATACAGATACTGTGCTGCAAACTCAAGTGTTCAAGAAACCAGCAAATTCCAGAATTACAGTCTTCTTTCTTATTTCAGCTGTCCTGGATGTATACTTTATGGCAAAGATTTTTTTGATTACAACTACAGATTACACTGGCCCTTGCCTCACTCAGGACCTGAAATATGCGATGCTCAGTTGATGAGCAGCTACTGGATGTTACATTTTTTCCTCTTCATCTAGTGGCTCTCATTCTGCACAAGCCAAATCCCGTTCCAAGGGCAATATTATTTATTAGCTCATGAGCTAATAAATTACCTCTGCAAGTCATCACCAGGAGATCCAAGAGCCTCTACAGTCACCAGTGAATTTGTTCTCATATTGGGAGGGAAGAACTGGGGAAGCTGGAAGGAAGCAACCTGGACTTTCATGTTTCAGTGTCTGGTAACAGATGTCTAGAACATGTATTCAAAGCATGCCACATAGGGAAGTATTGTGATCAATGGCAAATCTTTAGTAAAAGCAATTCACCCAGCATCACTGAGCCCACTCTACAAAGAACTGGAATCACGTCTGTTATTTCATGTGATAAAAGTACTTATTTACAGTTCCCTCCACACACAGAGAGTTTATTACTCTTTAGATTAGAAGTCTAAGTGGGGCTAAGAGTCTTTTGATTCACTATTTTATTAATATTTTTGGAAGGACACTTTTGGATAAAAATGGCGCAAGAAAACAAAGCACGAGCTTTTACAAAACAAAGTAACAAGCAACTGACTTAAATTACACCTAGTACCCTTGCTTTTCATATATATGCATCCCAAGCCCCACCCTTCCCCACATTTATTTCCCCCCGTTGCTACATCCACAGGTCTCAGTAGTTTCAGTTGAAGTTTCAGGTGCTTGGGAAAGCCAGGCTGCCCCTCTCTCGCTGCTGCTTTTGCTGATGCTGGGGAGCACAGGCATGTGATGTGCTGGCCCCTCAGCTATGGATAGTCAGCAGTGTCACAGTTCAAGCCTCCGGCCGGGACTGCCACCTGTGAGGACTGGGTGACTTGGGACAGAAAGTCCTTGGCAGGAGTTAAACCTTAATGAGCTTAAAATGCATTGAAGAGTTTGGCAAATACAAAGCCAGGCCCCAGAATAAGTAGTTGCAGAAAGTTTCCAATGCGAAATGTTTACAAGACAATTATTTACATTATCTGGATGGTTTTAATTGCAGGACAGTTCAGACCAGTTGCTTAAGTTTTCCCAAGGGGTAATTAGTCACCCTGTGAATTTGCATATTTTCCATTGCTGTATTGAAGCAAATCAGCCGTACTTATCAGAAGATTGACCTGGCAACCTCTGTTCTTGGCAGATTAGAGTTTAAGTTTCATCATGACAGTATCTAACGTATTAGCAAACGTTCCACCGTAGTGCTACAGCAGGGAAACTTGGGGAACATCACAAGGCCCCTCATTTTAGATGTAAGAAATTTCAAGCACAGACAGAAGAAAGGGGCCAGTTTTTACAGCCACTACTCATGACAGCTGCAGTACATTTCAACATCTTATAAATATATTAATATTCTAACCTCTGTCAGTGTGGCAAAAGGACTTGTTCATCTTATTCATAGTAATAAGTACAATAATCACATGAACTTCATATGTCCATATGATATGCAGACTGCCACATGTTATACAGACTGTGCTTTTAGTTATGCTCAGATGTACTAAACTGAATGGAGGTAGATTCATTCCCACCATAATTCCTCAGAAGTAAATGGGTTTCACAAAGAAATACGGCATGGTACATTCCAGATAGCTCATTTTATGTTATTTTATCAGCTGTGTTCTTTTGCCTGGTCATAGGAGGCACGGAGATATCCACAGCTGAGATTATCAGCCATTTTTATTTAACAATCAAAACCATAATATAAATAGAAAAATACCAAATACTATCAATATATAAGAAATTATGTATTACCTATTCTTACAGATTTCACAGTAGAAAAGAAACTATATTTTTTTCAAATGAGTTTGTAAATGGCAGCTTTTTTTAAAGATTCTCATATTGTTTCACTTTATTCACATTTTCCACTGGTTTAAATTCTGATTTCTATTACCAGAGCAATGATTGCTTCCACTGAGAAAAGGTGATAATGGGCATAAATCACAGTAAATTTAAATTGTGATAGATATTTAAATACGTACATTACATTCTTTCAAAAGGACCTAAAATTGGTACTTATCAAAGTAGAAAATTGTAAAATGACAACTGGCATTATTCAAGTGCCGTCTAGCCTGGTTAGATGGGTTATCCTTGAGCCTATGTGTACTTGTATTATGAAGTGAAATGCAAACTAGACAAAGTAGAACATTTTGCGTCTTTTAAGTTACTTTTGTTAATATTGAAGTTGAAATCTCTGAATACTCAGAACAAGCAAACCCTAAGTTTTTATATGTAAGACAGGGACAGTTAATGAGTGACAGACACGTTTTCAGATATCCTTGTCTTATGAAGCAGGTCAGAATCTGATATTATACAATAGCTTACACATGTATATATGTATAGACACATATATAAACATAAAATATCTTCAATAAAAACTGAATGGCAAGTTTAGGCAGATTAATTTCCATTGCTTTATATATGAAAACAAATTCTCCTTTTCTTGGCATCTATGCCTTTGCTTTACCATGTAATGAAGCTAACCATTTGGGTCAGTTAGTTTTTCCTTTGGTCATTTTTGAAGCCCCTGTTATATAGAAGGTCACATGTCACGATCAGAATAGTCTCGTTGGTCTGAAAATTAGGGAAAAGTGTTGATTTTCAGACAGAGAAAAAAACACGCGACCAGATTCTCTTCTGCTGACAGCCTCCAGCAGGCAGTGGGGGATCTCTAGGGAGCGGATGGCTGCTGACACCTTGAAGCACTCACCAGCAGCCCATTTATCATGTGCAAGGAACAGAACTGAGGAGAGGCTCATATTGCACACACCATGTCTGTGATAAAGATATCCTCTCTGCAGAAGACAGTACTGAACTACTGCCCTGCAAATGCATCACATGTTCACTCTCTCTCCTAATGTACAGCTTGCACCAGGGAATAGGATAGAGAGCTGGCCTGGAGCAAGAGCCACTTCTCTGTACCAGTTCTGCAGGATCCAGCTGATCTTGCAGGAATTCCTTGCTGAGCCAGGTTTCGGCTCCTTCAGACCATCTGAGCACTGCCGAGACCCTGGCTCTTTGCCTGCCTGCCACATTGCCTCCCAGAATACTTATGAAGCACACAGCAGAATGTCTCACTTGTCTTTTGCCCTGCCACCCATTTAAAAGCCCACAGCAACTGAGGTAAAGCAGGAGAGCTGCAAAACCTGATGAAGAACAGCAAGAAAACTGAGGGGGCTTGCCCATTTTTCTCACTTGGGATAGAAGCATCAGGATACTCACAGCCTGCTGGACAACCATGGGAAATCAGCAAAGTTCAGTAAGTTGTGAATAAGCACACATGCATACATGTAAATAAATTTATACATGTAGTTATTCCTTGCTTTCCGAAATTATATCCGTACTAAGTTTAAATCCAAGCAATAATATACCACAAAAGAAAGAGCTTGCAGATCTCTGGGGTTAATGTGGAAATCAATGACCTTGAAAGGGTGTTTTCTGGAGGGAGGGAGAATGCAATTCAGTAGTAGAACTTCATCTGAATCACGTCAGTGCAATGCTATAGAGGAAGAACCGTCATTGTTCAGCAATAGCCTGACACCAGAGGCTAGATATTTAAATCGATGCTCTAATTGTTAAACTCAATTTCTTTAAATTTTTTATTATGTACCATGTTTCCAAAAGAGAGAACAATTGTTTACTGTAGGTGTCCTTTTATGAATCATCAAGAGTCAGTGAAAATGTACTCACGTTGCAATCCTTAAAATAATAAATTAGTAATAGGGACCTACATACTAAAGTGCTTTGCATGTCATGCCTTCTGTTCTTGTTATTTGACAGGGACATTTCACAGCTTGTGGCAAAAAAAAGATTTCTCCTCTTTAAAATAAAGCAAGTTGATGCCTGCTTTATTTCAACATGCTTAGTGAAATACAAGCTTTTACTGAAGGTATCAAAAATCACCCAGAGCACTTAAGAGTTTCAGCCTTCTGCTACAGGCAGCAAAGCAACCAGGATTTTATTGCCTACTTTGGCTTTGCCAGAGAGGCAGGCTGGCTTCTTCTGCAGGTCATGGAGACTTTTGTAGGGCTGGGTAGTAGCTACTTACTGTAGCTGTAGTAGCTACCTAGAGGGGTAACTACCCTAGAGAGGTACCCTACTCTAGAAGCAACAGGGTCATCCTGGCCCAGCAGCTGCCATCCCTCATCTCAGGTCAGTCACTGGTGGTAGCACGGTCAGGAAGCTCAAGTCATCACGCCTCTTCTCTACCTTTTTTTGTACACAGCTTGTAAATTCATTGTCTTTTTGTTCTGCTTGTGCAGCAGCAAACATAGTGGATGTGCAGGTTTGTAAATGTGCAGTAGATAATAACAGCAACCTAAATAATGGTCATTGCATCCAAATAAAAGTTTAGATGTGCTGCAGGTATGTTAATGGGAGAGAAAAAAAAAGCGATGGCTCACATTAAGCTGAGAAGTGATTCAATTTTCATAAGAAATGTTGTGAATACTTTTTCCACAAGCCATCCAGCTCTACCCATGAATAAAATTGGTTCTAGCGGCAGTCAAACTGTGCATGGTCGCAGCTCACTGTTCTCTGGTGAATGAATGTGATGGGGATGTCTCCTTTTGCACAGTACAGCAGTCCACTGGCATTTAACTCTACCCAAAACCAGCTCTTCCACAGAGTGCTCAATACTGTTTAGGAATATGGACCTAAGAATCATGTTTAACAAACACAGGTGAGCTGCAAAGCTTTAGCAAAGATTCCTTTATATTGGCAAAGCTAAATCTACCTACCACTAGGGCAGGGAAGGGCTTATGGATGTAGTTATGTCTGTTAATCCATGCCAGCAAACACTTTGAAGCATAGTAAAAGCCAAAGCTAAAAGCACAGTATATTTGTGAACGCATTTCCACCAAGCATGACATAAAGAATTATTCTTCCTGTCTAACGTTAGCTGAATTAAAGGAAGGTTATTTTGTCCCTTTATTTAAACCATGAATAAAAATAGAATAATAATAAAACTGTGCATAATCCAAGAGCTGCAAAAGGCACGTTCAGTAAAAATTCTAGTGGCTCCTCCTTGTCCCCCTTCTTGAGTCCCTTTCACCTGTCCCAGAGCTACATCTGGAAAAATAATAGAAGTACAGTCTCCTGAAAGAGCTTGTTTTGCTGAAGTTGGCAGGGGAGCACTGGGCAAGACTTCAAACTCAGGCATCAGCTGAGGATTACGTAAAGTCGATTCTTTTCATTGTTTCTGCCGATCTTTAAGCTGTTAGTATAGAGTCAGTGTGACTTGATTCCTTTGAATGGAAAACAACACAATGGTTTCATGATGAAAATGGTTGTGCTGATTAGGAAAGCGGTTTTCTGTCACGAAAGCAAATACATGGCCACACTTCCATGCAGGTATGGAATGCCATGTGCTTACTTTTCCTCTTTCTTTTTATGCAGGCAAAACAATACCCTCAACTCTTGCTTGCTATGGAGGTTTTTTATGTAGGATGTGGACTCAAGAGCTCTTTGAAGACTGGGGTTTTGGGAGAGTCATCAAAAGCTGTTTTCCTTTGGATTTTGCCTTGCAGGTGACTGACCTTTTAACAGAAATCTATTCATTTCTGTCTTCCCACCAACCTTTACAAGCAAATCATCCTTTCCTCCTACTAGCTGAACCAGATTGTCTTGAATTAACCAAATCTAGCCAAGGAAGCACAGTAAACAGGTGTGGGAGTGACAGTACAGGGGAAACAGGGATCCATCTCAGCTCCTGTTGTTACTGGCATGCTTCCCATCACCTATAAATCACAATAAACCACGGAGTGATATTCACATGCTGTGCTGGAGGAAGGAAAGCATCTTATTGGGTACCTTTTACTGAAAGCAGGTGAGGAGGCTGCAAAGGGCGCGGATAGTACTGACCCTGTATGAGAGGTCGTATTGCACAGGAGCCATGGCAGCTCATGATGGGTGGATGGTCTTACAGCTCTCATCTTCACTGCCTTATTACATCTGCGCTGCTGCCCTAGGTTGGGTTTCAGTCGAGATCATCATGGTGCTTCCTCTTTTTTGACCTATCTTCTGCTGTAATGAGCCTAAGTCTCTTTCTCGTCTCCCATTATTTACAAAATTTGCAGAAAGTTAAATATCCTTGCAGCCTATCTGCACCTCAGCCAAGACAGCCTCAAATCAGACAGTGATCGCAAAAACTGTTGATGGGGATTAGGCAAGGTGCACACAGTTATACAGAGCACTCACATAAGCTTGTGTTTCTCTGGGAAGCCAAGCTGGGACTGAAAAATCCCAAGTGGTCCAGGATGCTCACAACAGATTTTTTTCTCATGTTTTGGTTTCTTGTTTTTCTTTTTTTTTAATGAAATAGCTGACTAACCTCATTTTCTGCTAAGTTGAAACACTGTGATCGATTGAAAAATAAATATTTCATTTTTCTTTTGGGAGATACTTCACCTGGTAAAATCAGATCTGTTTCAAAACACAGCCCTTCAACTTCAGCTCATTGATTCAAATGCAAACTGCTTGTTTGCTTGAAACCATTTACTGATTTAGATCCAACTTCACAAATAGTTTCCATTCTCCCTGAGTGCACTTTCTGGCAAAGCAATGCCTTACAGCTCAAAAGAAAAGTATATGAGGCTATAACATAAATGGTAGCTGCACACAAAGAAGGAACAAAAGTGCATAAAGGTGTGGAGGAGGTAGGGGATCTTGAACTAGTTTTATTTTAAATTCCTTCAGATTGGAAAACTTAGGAAGGGTGATTCTTACGTGCCCTTGTGAATGGGGCAATGATGAATTATTTGTGTGCGAATTGAGACAGGCCTTTCCTCCCTGCTTTTGCCACAGTGGTATTCTAACCAGAAGTGACTGGCATTGAAATTCCCACGTGCTTCATTTCTGACAGCGACCCTAGAGACTTCAATTTCTCTCTCCCAGTCTCCTGCTGCAGAGCACTGGCAGCTTCTCAGTGGTTCCTTGGTCCCATGCAGCTGGTGCAGCAGGACTCCGGGAAGGCTTGGCACTGCAAGCACTGGAGATGTTCTGGGGGAGGTGATGCTGCTCCCTTCCAGCCCCCCAACTACTTCCCAGCATATCCTGTGCTGCCCCAGTACGTGCTGCTGCGTCAGGGGACAACGGCCACTTCGGGGCTGAAACTCTGAAACTTTCAACTTGTAAGGAGAAAAGCCGTCACAGGGGAAGCAAGAGACACACTGTATGCCCCATCTTTCAGGGGGAGGAATTACAGCAGCGCAAGTTTTAGCTCTCTTAGTCACACTTGCACGGACAGTTCAACAACATCTCTGAGAACCTCCCAGACCCAAAGATCAGCTGAAGCATTCAAATCTTCTCTGTGTGACCATTGTTTGGCAAACCTCCCTTCAATTCAATTATAAATTACAGTGCAGGACCAGGAAACGAAAAAAACAAACCCCAACCTATTTAGAAAGAAGCCAAGTCTGGCCTTTACATAACAACCATGACTTGCTTTTGGAAAATACTTGAAAGCAAAGGTTTGACAAATCAAAGACCACAGAACAGCAGGAGTATGTTTTCTTTTGTCCTGTTCACTGTACTGTGTAACTTTCTGACTAAATATTGCTAGAACTGGCTCTTGTTGGCATCAACAGGTAATTAACTGACAACGAGTATACGCACTTATGAGATGAATTTCTAATCCTTCAAAAAAGTAGCGCTATTGCCTTGCTTCCAAACAAAGGGTGAGAGAGGTTTAGAGAAAGAAAGTGCAGTGCACTGAATAACTAATAGGATTAGAAAACCAAAGGTACAGACTAGTTTGAACAACATACTTTTCACAATATTTGATTTGATAAGCCACATCAACTAGAAAAACATCCTAAACCATAACCAAGCATGAGATTAAGAAAAATAATGGGATTTCCAAAGAAGCATAGGAGCAAAATGTTCAATAAACTTTGATAAAGAGTGTTTGGGAACCAAGAGTAAAACTTGTTGAAAATTTTCTGGTAGAAAACTAGTCTGATAGAAAGCAGTGATTCAGTGAAATCAAAACATTTCACAGGAATGTAAATAACTGTTGGACCCTTTCTCTAAAAATTCATAAACATGCATGTGAAGCATCTGATGGACTTGTGTAGAAACAAGGAGTCAAAATGAAACATTCTGACATAGCAATTTTATAAGGCCCTTTTGATATTTTGTGGGCCATTTTGAAATATCATTTTCCCCAACTGGGGCTAAAAATAAAAGCTGAAATGTTCACATTTTTAATAGAATGGATGTAATCCTTTGCAAACCCCTCTAATCAAAAGATAGATGAGTATGCTTGTTAGCAGTCACTGCCACCCCAAGTACTTATCAGAGACTCTGGAAAAAATGTTCCCAGAGATGGAGTGGCACTGAAGAGAGGTTCAAATTCTCAGAATTAACCAGGGGCAAATGGAGAGATGTATCTCCTAGTCAATTGTAAAAAGAATACCTGGGATTATATGGTCAAGCAACCAACCAGAAACAGTATGAAATTAAAATACCATGAATTTTTAACACCACCACCACAGCAGATCACCAGACTATACAGCCAGTCTGTAAGGTAAGCTATATAATATTGTTAGCATGGTTCCAGAACAATTAAGTAGAATTATTGAAACTAGCCTGTCCTCAGACTACCACTAATTTCACATGTCTTCCTTTGTTTGTACTGTTCCAGGTCATAAGAATGGCTGGATCAAATGACAATGAGACAGTTGTGTCCAAATTTCTATGTAGTATATACAGATGAGAAATTTGATCTTGAAGGTGTGGAGAGCTATGTGTCACTAATGCATGAAAGCGTCTTGGGAAACTGCATGCAAAATTCAGATATCTACAACTGGATATGCAGCTACTTAAAACGTAACTTTTTTTTTTTTTGCTGTGGCAAGTATTCTACCATTTAATTGCACACATATAATGAAATCTTCACATATTGCTGCATCATCATGTCTACTTTCATTTCTTAGCTGTTCCCTCAGAGGATCAGTTCTGCTCCATTTAGGACCAAAACCTGAGAGCATTCCCTGAGTTGTACATGGGGTTGTGCTGACAGCAGAGACAGTGGCACAGTCACAAGATTTTGGAATGAGCTTTGCACTGAAGTTCTTTAACCTACAAAACAACTGAAAAGCAGTCATGGTAGCACAGGGTTCAGGCAGGCTGGTTTACCAGGCTCCTCAGCAAACTAGCCATGCATCTATAGCCCGTCTGTGTCTCTCTCTCCAGCAGTGTAGACGTAGCTTACTATGTCACAGGGAACTCAGAAGTATAAGAATAGCAAAACAGCATGAAAAAATACAAACATGAAGTCATGCTTGACAGGTTGCAGTTCCGTTCAAACAGTATTTATCTCAGTTACCCACACCCTTTGCAAATAAGCTATTTTTTTTAAGCAATGCTTAATACATTTCCAGTGTATCTGGGGTGGGCATTTGCTTACATAGGTAAATGTAACACCAGTGTGTGCAGGAGGGCCTTTCCAGGGTGTTACAGATTGTGTCTGCATTAGCATGTAATTCTGTGCAACAGAAGGGGATCAGTAAATTAAAGCTTCCCCTTTTGTTCCTAGTCCACCATGATGTGAACCCAAACAAAGCACAGTCAGGGAACAACTAGGATATTTGTGCAGAAACACACTGCTACTCCAAGCCAAAGTGTCAGCATAGCCACACCTGCCTTTCCAGAGGGCCCCAGAAACTTAGTTCATCAGGGCTTTTGCTATGAAGGAGAAGATATAGAAAAGTCAGTCTTGCCACTGACAAACCTAAATGTAGACACAACCTCCTGCTTTTCTGCACACATCTCCCTTGCAGGTAGCTTCAGTTCTCTAGCAAGGGCATCCAGCCTGTCAGACTTGGGGCTACTTTTTTTTTTTTTCAGTCATGCCATACAAACAGTTTTGTGGCAGGTGAGTGAGTTATTTAGAGGCATCTTTCTAGTCACCTGGCAAAATTTGGCCCTAAGCTTCTGCATCAAATCATTCTCCGCTCTAGAGCTCACTGAAAGCAACAGCATGACACCGGGATGTAATGCAGCTCTTTGTGTTACAGCAGTTATAATCAAACTATTGTTCTTCATGCTTTAATGGAGTTCCTAGAAAAGCAGATTTGAAAAAGAGGGTTAACACTAGGTTTATAAAACTTACGTATGTACCTAATCTGTCTGGGAAAATTCTTAATTCACTTTGCACATTTTCGAAGCTGTCTCCGACCTTAATGTCAGAGCAGCATGCAGAGTCTGGAACTATGTAAATAATGGCTCCACTTAATAAAAAAAACACAGAAAAGTTTATATTTAAAGCTTTCTTTTTGTATGCTAAATATATATACAAAGGTATAGTGTATATTGTGTGTATGTGTATATGTATATAAAAACACACATACCTACCTAGCACTGTATGTATACAGTAATAAAACAACATTGGTTAATAATGAAGTTGCCACTTTCCAGAACACCACCATAAAAATTTAAAAGCCAGGCTTCAAGAGCTCTGCCTGACCTTTCTACCAAGAATATGAAGACAAATGGGCATTGACCACTTCTACATCACCAAGAAATGGGATCCTCTTTTCAGCTGACATTAAGCCTGTCAAAGCTTTATGAAAGAACCAGTGGGACTTAGCAATGTTCACCAGCTGAGGTGCTGCCTTCTGATTCTCTCTTAGTTACTCCAACTTTACATTTTTTGACCTAGCTGTCTGTCTGTGGTATCACTCTTGGTCTCTGTCAGTGCTGGGGGAGCCTTCAAAGATAAAATATTACTGACCACAAAGACAATTCGTATAGCAACTGAGGGCTGCCTCTAATAACAGGTATAGGCTACATCTGTACAGGACAGTGCCGTATTGACGTGTCCTTTAAGTGCCACAGTACCTAGCTTTTAGGTGCCTGCCTTGCAGTGCAGAGTTCAGTGTGAGACTCCTAGACTCACTGGACAGTACAAGGGGACAAATGGCTGCTTCAAAATGGCATTCAAGGCAGGCGGCAAACAGAGGAGTTTCCTAGAGTCTCCCAGGAATTTATTAGTTTTCATTGAGATTTGCTCAATGAACTGCTACCTAGAACCAACTAATAGGAAAGGCTGGAAACCAAAGCACGTCCTAAAATGCATCCCTGCTGGTCCATGGCTTGCTGGGCAAAGGTGGTGATACTAAGCTAATGTGATTAAAAGTGGGCTAGGGCACTGGTCCTCATTTGGCCATGTTTTTTGAAGAAAGCCACAACTGTCTTAGTAAAGTGTTCATTCATCTGTTAGTGTGCAAGACCTGCTCTGGGAAATATTTGGCAGGCTGTATCGTGATCAGAGGATGTGGTGGAAGAATATACAGGGTGGGATTTAGCTGAGCAGAGATTGCAATGTAGAGGTGGGATTCCCACATAAACTGGTGATAACTACCAAATCATTGCAGATGTTTTGGCTATCTAAGCCTCTTGCCTTTGGCTTTCTGTTAGGCTTGATGTTACACTGTCTTCAACTTTTCCCAAAACCCATAGGCACAGAACTATCATTGAGGCTCCAGAGCATGATATGAATTGTCCCATGGGTTCAAAAGCTATAATGAGGAGGTAGGCAGACAGTGCAATCTCATGAACTTATTTCCTTAGAAAACCAGACTAACAAGCCTGTCATGGAGTTTAGGTACTTTCAGGATTTGACAGGAGGTTAGCAGGAGTTCTCAGCTTTACTTAAATATTTACCTAAGTACTTCCTTTAATAATACATACTTGAATACTGTGTAAGTCCCTTCTTCAATCATATTCTTAGAATTTCTTACCTTTTTTTTACCCATTGCAATAACAAGCTAGTTCATGACACAAAGCCATCCGTCTGGCCCACTGGTGAACAGCAGACAAGCTTCTGCATGTTGCAAAAGGACGCGGCCTTTTACAAGGTAAACTTTTTATCTCGCCTAATTGCTGAGCCAGGAGGGTTGTAGCCAGAAGAGTGGTGGAGTGGGGCTGGGGAAATGGCTGCAGAAAGTACAGGGGGGACGGGGGGACACAAGCCCTTCCCCTTGTGCTCCCTCAGTGAGGAGAAAGCCAGCTGAGAGCGGGCTTTTCTTCTTCCTCACAAGCTACGCAGTAAAGAGCGATTTGGTATCTTGTATTTTTACACCTGCCAAAGCAGAATGCCACACATCAGAGGCATCCTCTTCCCCCATTTCCTCCCTCCCCCCAGTTTTCGGCTGTTCCCAACCTTCTCAGGTTTGACAGTACATTAAGGAGAGTTTCAGGACATTGCTGCCACAGATTACTCGGTTTTAGCAGACCTAGCGTAGGAGAAAAATTCCTTCAAGGTGCGAAGTCAAATTTAGAGGTAGTCCAAGCTGAGAAAGAAGGCACTGATGTGCTGTCCACCTTTCAGTTGTTTTCGGCTATTATTTGAGTCTAATTCGCTGTGTAAGTGGAACGACTACGTCGAGAAGTTATGTTTTGTGCAGCTCACCGTTGCAGAGATGGTCCCCATGCAATTTCCTATTCCCAGCACATCTGAATGAGTTACAAGTGAAATCAGTCATTTTGAAAAGTGACTACAATTTTCAGTAATTTTGCAGTCATTTTTCAGTCATCCAGTTAGCAGAATGAGTAGCAGGCTTTCAGTGACCTGACTAGTCTTCTAGCTTGGTTTTTATCCAGTTGTTTTAAGAAGTGCCTAGATGTTTCAAGCAGCTCATGAAACGTCTGGGTGACCGTTCCCATCACACTGTGAAACCAGCCATTATTATGCTTTCGTTCTGAAAAGTGACTCTCCTGGGCTGAAAGGGTCCCAGACTCGGTGTGACTCAGGTGCCAGCCCCTCTGGATGGGGCAGGGCTGAGCCTGGGCTCTGTGCAAGACTCTTCTCCGGCATCTTCCCGGTTGTGTAAAATGTCACTATACACTTGGCAACAGGAGGAGAAAATAGACAGATGCCAATGTTCAAAAAGGAAATCGGAGCGTAACAGATGATGTTGCAGTAGTCTTAGAGGGGAAAATAAGCACTGGCTCCTCTTCAATTGCCTGTCAACATGCCCGCTCACAGCTCCAACACTTAGCCTGGGGAGCGGCTTTTCCCTTTGCAGTGTTGGTGCCCCGTGCATGTGCTGCTTCCCACATGCACTGGGCACGCTGCTCCTCCTTCCACAGCTTGGGAAAATGCTCTCCTTGCCTGCTTCCTCCTTATTTCCTCCTGCTGGCCCTTTTCTTTTTTCCTTCCCTTCTCTGCCTTTATAGTTAATTCTTTCAACTTGTTTGTGAGTTAAAAACAAAAATTGTTTCTTTCTGGCAGAAGACCCTGTATCTTCTGGGGCAGTTTTCATGCTACACGGTGCTTATGCAGGTTAAAGCCTCTCCATCCCCTTCCTCCCCAGTCCTCCACCTTCCCCCTTCCTTCCTTGCTCCCCTCAAGCTGTGGAGCTGAGTGTCAATTATATTTTTTACTTTTCTTCATTGGATTTAAATTCTTTGTACATCTTTCTCTGACCAGTAATTTATATATTCATATATTAACTAAAGCTCAGTTATGACTTTTACTAGGCTGTTTTACACTCTCTAGCTTCCTCCAGATCCCCAGGTTTCCAGTCTCTGTGAGCTGTGGTAGCCAGGGGCTGGTGATGGGCACTCACGTTGCCTTCTTTTATTGCCTCAGGGAAGTCCTGCAGTTCTCAGCCTTTCGCCCACCCACTCGGACACTTGCAGCCCTCTCATGGTACCAGTTTCCCAGCATGACTACTGGGGGCAGAGGCAGCTCCAACAGTAGGTTCAGCTCCCATAAAGGGGAGACAGGAGGGGACTGCCTTGTGCCAGACCCTGTAGATCAGGGTGTGCACCCTGGCTCATGTCCTGGGGCTCGCTGGAAGACACAGGCTTTCCCCACTGCTGCAATTTCCCACTGGCTCTGAAGCAGCTGGAAAGAAGGCACAGTGCTGCCCGGGGAGCAGATGCATGTCGGTTCCTAGTGCTTAGCTGATTCAAGTTAACAGAGGGAGTTAATGGAGAGGGTTTTAAAGCTCACCTCAAATCCTCTCCTCAGGAAAATCCAAATGTGAGTGCAGCTCATCTGTGCCTACACATTCAGACTTCATAGCAACATGTACCAAGTCCTGAGAGCTAATTGTATATAGTTAGCTCTGTTCGTTAGCTAGGCTGCTCTCTGAATTTGAAAGGCATCCATTCAAGTAAGTGGTTGTATGTGTAACAACAGAGGCTCCTGCTCCAAGTGCCAGCAGTTTCCTGGAGGGTTTCATATAGCTCTGAAGATATGCAAAAAAGAAAGCCAGCAGAGCAGCATGTTCTGTGTTTACCTTTCTTCCCCTTTTCACCTTGCCTATTTCCTTTTTAACCATTTATGATCAAGTAATTAGTGTTGACCCAGTTGCACTGGATTCTTTAGCTGTAGTTTGTTTTCTTAACTGAAAGAGCTCTATTTAACCTCAAGGCCTAGCCAGAGAAATGCTCTAAAAAGCTCTTCAGAGATGAGGATGCATATGGTTTTATTTATACTCTAATACAACTTCACGTCTCTTATATTGTTCAGTGCACCAGGTATATCAACTAATACTTGTATTTAATACTCTAGATGAACAGTAAAGCACCCTGGAGAAGATTTATAGTTTTTTAACCTGTTAACTGGTTCTGAAAGCAAGAAGAAGGAGGAGCAGATCACATTTCTAATCAGAGTTCAGAAGCCCCACAAGAACCTTGCCCTGCCCAGGTAGAGTGACCTGCACCAGAGGGCCATGAGGCGAGGCTCTGCTCAGAGTAGCATCCACACAGCTGTGTACCCGTCAGGCCTTCTGGAAGGAGATGAGGACTTTGTTCAGTACTTGTTTGAACTTTAGCAATTGACAGAGGAAGAAAACAGAGGACTCATGGAACGGAGAGCCATGTCAGTGTGTGCAAGCAGGAGAAACCTTGGTGGCTTCTGATCCTTAGTTTTCTGATTCCTTTATTCACTGTTTCTTCTTCTATTGTCCATCTCTGAATATCACCTGCCTAAAGGGTGTGAAAATGTTTGTTATTCCAGGCATAGAGTTTCTTCCTCCAAAATGGGGTTCGTACAGTCTTTTGTTTTTCAGTTTATATGGTCTTAAAAAACATATTTCTCCAGAGAGCAGAGAAGGTCTTATGATACTACAAAGCTGGCTAAAGAAAGAGAACAGCTATTTCCAAACAAGCAGCAAATTATAGTAGTTGTATGTGCTGGATGGAAAAATTTCTTTCATATTTCATTAAACTCCACATGACTGAATCAGCTGAGTCAACTCAAGTGGCTCTTCCCAGAAAAGATAAGTGGCCACTTATTTCCCATTGCCACATAAAGTGTTTCTCAAATGTACCTGAAAGTTATAAATAAAGACAAAGGACAGTGAAGAACTTTCTTTTGATTTTCTTCAGATGGGACAAAGTTGCAATTGTTAGTGCTGTGGAACAAACTGAAAGTGAGAGTCCTGTCTAACATAAAAATGCCTTTCAAGGAAAATTAAAGCTTTTGTGCAAATTCCTACAACATGTTTCCAGATGCCACATCCAGCCAATCTGTCAAATAGTTGATATAATGCAGGCTTTCCTCTTGGTCTTCCTAGAGAATGTTTCCCCATTAGAGACCTTCCAACTGTTTCTCTTGTTTCTACTGTTTCTAGATTTCTTTTATCCCCTTTGCCAAAGGCACCTTTCCAATCACATTCCCTCAAGAGACAGATTCCAAAACCTTTGCTCTCACTTGGCAAGGATCTCTTGACCCTTCAAAAGGTGTCTCCTGTATAACTGGCCCTAGTAACATCACTGGAGGTCATTTCTCATCACGGAGATTTGGGGGTACATGCAGGGTAGTATTTGGCCTTGGCAGTAGTCTTGCTGTGTCCTATAGGTAAGTAGCACTCAGAATAAGTGAGAGAATCTGTTCCTTGTAGACTGACTACAGGAATGTGAAGCCAGATATTATCATTTCTACTCATTCTGTGGATATGACCACAAAGCACCCAGCATAACGATCAGGTCCTTGCTTATCTGAAGATTATTCTAAGGAAGAATAATGTGTTATTTATTTAATGATGTCAAAATGTTGTTGTCCTTGACTCCCACTGCTTTTAAAAATGAAAAATAACTCCTTTGCAGACACTGGGTAGGGTCTAGAAATCCATGTTATACCTTCAAGGTTAATTTGGCAAGGAACTAAAGCAGAAAGCTCAGTGGAGGAGACTAAGGCAAGTTGTTTGATAAAAGCCTCTGCAGATTAGATCACTGCTCTGCTTCCCCTTGTGACGCTAATGGAAATGAAGGCACACAAGGACGTGTGCCTGTTATTAACACAGGCACTTGTACGTTTCTTCACTCTTCTATTTCAGAGGCAAAAGATGAGGGGTCAGAGGAGGTCATAGTAGCTCTTTATGCTTTTTTTCCCCCATGTTTGCTTCTCCTGAGGAGGATAACAAGCAGTTTTAACAAGCCCTGAAGCTTCACAATCACTTAGGTTGCCCAACATCTTAATTGCTTTCTGTGGTATGTATCAGTGAGAGCGTGATAAGGCTAAAACTCAATCCGAAACCCCATGAGTGTCGACAGATGTAGGAATCGGACCAGGATGCAGGGCGCCGCTGTATCCTTTCCGCTGGGCTCTGCCAGCGCCCTAAGCCAAACACCCTGAGTTTTGGAGAGTTCATAATCAGTCAAGATCTGCATCAAAAATGTGCAGCTCAGATCCACTTTTGGTCTAAAATATGCCAGGCCACATGCCAGAGGACACATACCTAATTACCAGGCTGTGCTGATTATTCCTTCTTCTCTACTTTTCTCAGTAAATTTAGAATAAATTATATCTTTGGCAAATTACACAAAGAGATGATTATACATTTAATTAGATGTTTACCTCTCATTTTCTTCATGCAATAGTAACTAGTGCAGATTACAGGAACTCAGAATAATTTTTCTGTAAGGCCACATTTTCCCAGGGTTAGATTCAATGAAAAAAAACCCAAAACCAGTAAGGCTTTTGGTTAGGGGAATATTTATAACATATTCGGGTTTTTTTCTTCCTTTAATATGAAAATGAGTAGTATCAGGGGATAGTGTCTCGGCTATTTGCAGTCCATTGGAAAATGCATATTAGAGGGGAAAACACATAATTTATTAAATGTATTGCTTAAGGTGAGAAACTTGAAATTGAGTTTTGTAAGTCTGGGGATTTTGGGTTATACTTGGCATAGGCTACTCAGTCTGCTGAATTATTCAGTGCTAAGCCTGCCAGTGGGAATAACAAGAAAACAGACATAGATTTTGAAATGTGTTTTCATTTGATTGGGAAAAAAAAAAGTTTAAAAATTAAATGCTACACTCAAAAAAAGCTTTATTCCCTCCTCATTGAACAACTGTTGATGGATAACTGCAGTTCTGCCTGTGAAAGGAGTACCCATGTGTATTCACTTAGTGGCACTTAAACAAGAATGTTATAAGAGACTGTACTGGCCATTACACTGACACGAATGTTAAATATAATTAGAAATTGCTTCCCATTGCAACCATTTTTTTCCCAAGTAATCAAAAAGTACATATATGTTAGAAGATAAGGACAGAAGGTGGTTAAAATGCTGATATCTCTAACACCTGTTTGAGGAAATCAACCTAAAAGGAAAACCAATCTCTTAGGATTGCTCTTTCACTGTAAAATCAGTTCCCTATGTTAGAAAAGCACTCTGATTTCCTTCAGAAATGGAAAGAATTGTGCAAATAGTAATTTTTACTCAGATTTAAATGTTGTCAGAGGGAAGTCTGCATTTGCTTTAATGGAAGCTAAATCTGGCTTAGTGTTATCCAAGTATTAGATTACCTAGTGTCTGAAAGATTGCTTATGTATATAAACGATTTCTTGGCAACAAAAAGCTTCAACCATCACAAAGAAAGAATTGTTTCAGGAACTGAAGTAAAAAATCTTATTTTGTCAAATCCTATTTTTTTCATCATCAATAGGGGGGTAACTCCCCTTGATAACAGCAGGCTCTTTTTCTCCTCATCACAAGGTTGGGTAAGACCTCAGGAGATAGAAGGGATCAAAGTAACTAAGGCCACACTCCATCTTACCTATGCCGAGTCACACTGTTTAGTTGGAAACAGGAATTGCTAGCAAGGGGCAAAAAAAAGCATCTGAATCTGAAAGCTTTACATTCCTGTCCATCCTATTTTTCCCAAACCCTACAATATTCTACCCACAGCTCTCCTGTGCCCTACGACCAACCCTTCAAATAATCTCAATGAGAAGGGATGAAGACAGAGCTTCTGCCTGTGGTTTCAGCCTCACACTTCTGGTTCTGCACTTGCTCAGCAAATATAATCCCCCAAAACTGAGGAAGTGAAGGTAACGAAATTACTCCTTGGCAAAACACCGGGAAGTCTAATGAATATAAAAAAAACATGTAACAAAATTCCCAGGTCCTTCAAAGTGTGAGCATGGTCCTCCACACTCAGAGTCCTCCACGCAAAACCACATGCAGAATGGTGCACCGCAGGAGCATGGCATTCAAGTATGGGGCAGAGCAAGTCAAAGCCTCCACTGGAACAAACCAAAACATTGCAACAAAGCCAGCATGGTGGACCTGCATGTGGACCTTGATCAGTGTGGAGTTGCTATGTGACTAGGTAGTAGCACAGCACCTTACACAATGTCTAAGAAAAAGGATGTATCAGGCTGTTGAATTTTACATCTGCCCATTTCATCATATGACACTCTTCCTTATCTTCGGATAACACTGAATGGATTCACAGACATCATGGTAAGACAGTGCCAACGTGTTCATTCACAGAGAGCTAAGAGTTACAGCAAAGCAAAAAGCTGATTTCTGGACATCCACTTCCTTAAGCTGTAGGAAATAATTGACTTTCACAATGAGACAGCTTCTCTGAGTTTCATATGTGCATGCTTTCTCTGAATCACTGTTTTTGACATTTTATTTAATATGTCATAAATTTGTACTACAATTCATGGGTATACATCATGATAGCACTAATCTTTCAATAATATACTATTCTATCTATTCTTCATCATGTTTTTGCAAAAAGGAAAATGCTCTTTGTATTTTCTTTGATTAATTTTAACAACAAAGGCAGCAGTTGTCAGGCCTAGAAACAGCACTTTTGCAGATTAAAAAGGCTGTGGAAAATGTCTAGGTTTGTCCAAGGAGAGACATTCTAGGTGAGGAAGAAACCAGTGGAAAAATTTTAAGAGAAACACAGAAATATCTGTTTAATCAGCATGTACAACTCCTTTTGGAAGAAAAGGTTCTGCTTTTTTAATACAAGCAAATAAAAGCTAGCATTTTGCATGTTCAGAGAGTTCACCAAACAGTGACTAACAAACATACTTTTGCAAAGCTTTCTGAAGTTCTTTTTATTTAGCAATGTAAGGCAAATATTTCAGCTTGATGACACTAGATTAGAAGTATGGAATAACAAATACAAATTGGATTTTTTTTCACCCTAGGACTTGAGAAATATCCCCAAGCTGACTAATAACTCTGGTCACTTCCCTTCTGTCTCACTCTTGTCCAGTCTGTGAAGGGCTCTTAAGTATTTGTCAAATGCAAACAAGAAATAAGAAATAGGAAAGGCGCGGCTATATACAGGAAAATGGATATCTATAATTTTTAAGGACAAAAAAAGGGAGAAGTATAAATGACACACATTAGCCTGCTCCAGGGCTATTGAATTCAGCTGGAGCTTTTCCATCAGCCTCAATGACCTCTGGACCAGACTGTTGTGATGAAGTGCAGAGTTCTTACCTCATGCAGAAACTGCCTGTTCAACCCCAAAGCCAGTCTCTGTGCTGGAGCCCTCCCACCGCAGCTGGGGCTGCATTCAGATGACACTTCAGCCAGGACACCTGAGCTGAAATCCGACCTATTTAGCAAACACAACATATTGTTTATTGAAGCAGATACCCCACTTAAAATGCAAGCATCATGTGGATGGACTCCATCCAACCCTCCTTTGAGTCCAGCTAACTGGAATCAAATTCATCCGTCTACTCCTTCTGCTCTGTGGCAGTCTGGCAACACAACGCAGTTGTGAACTTAAGGGGTCACTTGAAACTTACTTGGCCCAGGTATAAAAGGTTATAAAAGGGACTGGGCAAGGTAGCGTGATCTAGCCAGCACAGTCATTTTAAGGTAGGGTCATGACTTTTAAAGCTTTATTTTTCCATAGGTGACCCCCTTGCTCTGTGCAGCAGTGAGAACAAGGGACTGGACAGTGGATGACAGCTTGCATTTGTCACAGGAATTTTTCCACTGTGTTTCTGCTCTGTAGAAGGCGAAATAATTCACTTGAATTTCCTCAGCTTGTTTGCAACTCTATAAAAGACAAAACTGATATGGAAACAGAGTGCTTATGGGCAAGATGAAATAAGAGTGGTGCACTTTTGTAGCCTTTTCCAAATACAATAAATTAGAGGTGTGGTTTGTTGTTTTTTGTTTTGTTTTGTTTTTTAAAGGAAAACAGCTCTTGAAGGATTCTGGTAATTCAGAAATTACCTGAATCTTTCACCATTTGAAATCTTTTAGCAACTTAAAAGATATAATCTCTTTAGCAGGAACCTTTTCTAAACAATTCCTAAAATAATACTAACTGCTTTTTTTCTTTTCTTTTTTTTTTTTTAAGGGAACCTACTCAATCTTGAAACAAACTTAGACTGATGTTCTGAACAATCTTTATGTTCTTTCAGTGTGTAATGAAGTACCCCCTTGGGCTTACCCAGAACTGGATGAACTTACATGAAAAATAATATGAGCTGTTACAGTACTCTCAGCTTAACTGGAATAAAGACAAGATTTTTTTTCAGAAGTATTCATCCATTTGGAAACACACAGTTCAGTAAGTAAATGAATACATGTGTCCTCATATAAAATCACCTTCCATAACTCCTGTAATTAACCAATTTCCATTAATTTCCCTACATAACTCTCCATGCTGTTTTCATCTTCTTCCCATAGCCCTGGAAACCATGCCTGTTCCATTTGGTAGCTGGTTCTTACTGGTGTGTAAGCATCTCAGCACTTCACTAGGTCACGTTTCTTCTTACTGACAGTTATACACTTTCCAGCGCAAACCACAAGAGCAAAGCAGACTTCTGTCTGCTTTGCAACAACTCAACTTTTGGAACTATTTGAAAACCTAGAGGCTTTCAGAGCCTCTTTCACCTCGCCCTTTTTGTTATACCACCACACTCACTGCTTTTTCAGAAAGATAAGAGAAGTTGGGGTCTTTCCATAGTTTGGTCTTTTTGTTCCTATATTAACTTGTATGTTTTAGCTTCACACTTTTAGTTATTGAAAAAGTTAGCATATTGTGTCTTGGGAAGATCATTCAAAAACCTAAACTTAGAAACACTATGTCACATCTGGTTCCTCAGCTCAAGACAGCCTAATAATTGTGGTATAGAAAATTAACTCCAGATTTCTGAGTATTAATTGTATTTATTAACGTCTGTGCATTGACAGCATTAATCACTATAGTGCAACTGATGGTATCACTGAATCAAATTGAGTTGTGCTATATGAACCCAAATTGCTCTCTTGCACGTGAGAATGAGAATAAAACCCCTGGCAGGTATCCCTTGCTGATGGTTGCACAAACAGCGAAACAGGCTCTGAAGGGCTAGTACATATAACGTCATGCCACCCTCTATCAGTCCGAAAAGTTAGAGCCATTTTGGAGCAATGCACAGATGGCAAAGGGCCATTACTGGCCAGCACAGAGTAGGAGAGCCATCAGGGTGCACCAATATGTTTGAGTGCTGGGACTCCTAAATTAGAGTCACAGCTGACCCTCTTGTGCTTTCCCTTCAACTAAACCAATAGAAACTGAATATATACATGCATAAATATATGTACATGTTTATATTTGTAAACATTTCCTGCCAGGAGCCAGATTTTCCTTTTCCATGTATTAATTTCCTCTCTCTCACACACACATTCCTTAAACCATAATTCAGCAATACTTGGAGGAGCCTTAAGTTTGTTTGGTTTGGACATGGCCTACCATTACAATCCATGCCCAGAGCTTCCATGCATTTATGAAATGTAAACAGCAACTACACTAAGAGTAATAAATATAGGATATATCCTACAAACTAATGCTGGAAGGCAGAGTTATAATTTTTTTTCAAATCGATTTCATGAAAAATAAAAAGTTACACCCTCTTCAGATACCCCTTAATATTCCACATTGATAAGTTTACTAGACATTTAAGGTATGATATAAACCAGCAGACAGATCAATGAAGACACATTTTAGGTAGTCTGGGTGTCTGCCAGCTGTTTTTTTCTCCTCGTAAAGGTGCTGTAGGACCGCTGCTCATGATCCACACTGATTCAGCCACATGCCTCTGGTACCCAGTGTCTGGGCTCCCAGTGCTCCAGGTCCTTCGGCTAGCATCGCGCGGCTCCTCATAACTCAGCTGGTGACTTCTGCTTGATGGCACCCAACGCAAAACGCAAAGCTGTTTGAACAGCTTCTCTCAGAGCAGGGTGCCTTGCCCGTTGCAGCAGTGCCTTTGAGCTGCCGCGGCACGTGGTGCAGCAATAAAATCCAAAGGAGGGAATGGAGCCTGCAGCCCGCCGCAGCCCCATGTAAATGGCGCTGCGGCTTCCCGTCTCGTAGGAAGTGCCCGCTCCGTGACCTGTCGTTTCTGCTGTCTGGATGGCTGTCTCTTTGCTTCCTGCAGCAAAATAAAACAGCACCAAAAGACAGTGTCTCTCTCTTCCTTTTGTTTCACTACTTCTCTTCCACAGGGGCTCTCTGAACTTCTGTACGCAGCTGGAGTTAATACACCCAGAGTCTCTGCAAAGAAGGCTGGGGAAGTGGAGGAGGCCCAAGGGGGCGGTGTGAGTATTTGCTGTTGATATACACATAAATCAGAACCAGTGTATCACTCCGTTGGATCTCTGAGGTAGGATCAGGGACAAAGGAACCTCAGTTTGCAACACTCCGCTCCTAACTTTTTTGTGTCTGGTCCCCAGACGTGTATGAAAAGCCCTTGGCATAAGTAATAACAAACGCCAAGGATAGAAAGGCACATCTTTCTGCAGCTCCACATAAGCCAAGACGGATGCATTACAGGCAGGCTGTAAGGACTCATGTACATCCATCTACCTAAGCTTCAGAGCTGGCACCTCTTTCCAGAAGAGACTGAGGCAAAGGCAAGGTAGGCAGGGAGGGAGAAGGGGAGGGTAACTGCAGAAGTAGTAAGCACTGCTCTCAAGTTATTTTTTTTATGCCGCTCTGTTGTAGAAGCAGCTTGGCACTGGCTGGTACATGACCTAGCAGAATATCACCCTGGCCAAACACCCTGCTGGTGCATCTACATCACAGGCAAGCGTCAAGCTTCTGGATTTCCCCTTTCCAGTACAAGGTGGATATTAAGAGAAACAGGGAAGGAGGCAGGCCAGGGTCTCCTCCAGGCAGTCTTTCTGAGAAAGTCTACCTTCTCGTTCACACACAGAGGTATATCTCAAAGGTGAGCGGGTTCTATAGAGCTTTTCTTCTGCCAATTCACTGTGACTGTAGGCCTGGAGAGCTTCCTGCTGTGAGCCTTTGCTTTTAGCTTTAGATCCCCTGCACACGAGTGTCTGAGACATAGATTGCTAAAGGGAAGAGGGCCAGCTGAGTGTTACACATACACGTGTCTACATTGCTTAAGTGTTACCTCAGTCCGGTTCGGATCACTGCAGCTAGATTTCGCAGCACAGTTGGAGTGACAGGTCACTCAATGGACCAGTCTCAAAAGTTTTTACGGATGCTCTAGAGTTGGCTCCCTTACCTTACATAGACCTCCAGTAGGCTTTGTCCCCTGCAATGACTCCACATGGCCTCTAGCCTCAAGCCATAGCATGCATGTCCTCAGTGGCAGGACACAAAAACACCAGCTGGGTGGGCTGCAAAGCAACCCTGTCATTATTTCAATCCCTTTGAACTGGAAAAAAAAACCCACAAAAAGGATGATCATTATGTCTTAAAGCCAGAGACATAACCCATGGGACCTAAAAAGACCCAGGGCCAACTGCTACAACACGTGAATGTAGCACTCTGCTCTAGAAGCACTGGGATGGAGCTGCATGGATGGAGGACATTCTGCCATCTTTTGGACTAGGAACCACTTCATTTAGTCTGCAATATAGTCACAGCCAGATAGACCCCAGTCTTGACATTATGCTGTAGTATGTGGTTATTATTGTGCTCTGATCATTACTAAATCTGAAAACTGTTGCCAGTAGCATTTAAAAATGAGGAAAATGAGGTATAAAATGGGTGATGGCCTTGCTCAGAACCAAGAACAGAACTTTTGAGTTTAGTGCTCAGCTAAGCTGCTCTGCTTATGTTGCCTAAGACCCTGAACAAAGATACAGTCTTTAGGAGGGGAATTGACAGAGAAGAGGGAGGTCTGCTCAAAGAGCGAGTTCTGGTGCTAGATTGTACAAGAAATAACAAATTTTTGTTACATAAAGAGAAGGTGGTGAGGCTCAAAGTGTTGACACTGATCAAAGAAGAAGATAGGAGCTTTATGATAATTTTATCGTAGAAATAAAAAAGTTGAGAAGGTTTTCTGAGGTAAAGACAAGAAGCCTAAATTTGATTCAGTAAGTCTCTGTACTGATTTGCATTCCTAAAAATAACCATCATTTCAGAACATAGATTTGGCCCGCTGGGTGAAGTTATTAGTCAATCCTGTCTGGTATTCAGCCTGGGTAGTAACACGTAGCACGTGGTGATCAAATGGAATTACAGACAAAACGTGCTGTCCTTACCCAATTAGGCGTTGCTACACATGGAGTGAAGCATTTCTTTCCAGCTCTCACTGCTGATGACTTTATGCCTTCGAGTATCAGGCTGAATTAGCCTTATCTCCTGCAAAGCTATATATAGTATTTTGCTGTTGTAAAACCTGGCATTAAAGGTCTTTTTGTACACATTGACCTTAGGTTGCTTGTGGTGGTTGGAAGTACTGGACTTCCCAACACCACGATATTCTAAAAATACCATGGAAAGCCTTGACTGCCTACATGGAAAGCAACAGACCCTCAGAAACTCTTGGAACAAGGTCCACAGTTTGCTTCCAGGTAAGTTATGGTGTCATGATTGCAGCAAGTCAGCTGGGAGCAAAGCTGAGCAGATAGAGCTGGTGGCAGATTTATTGATCAGATGAGAAGAATGAGTATGTGCCAGACCTCCTACACATCTGTACTGACAGATCCTGACATCTCCATTGTGTGTGGTCAAGAGAGCCATTGCCCAGGGTCATGGATCAGAGCAAACCGAAGCATATCAGCTAAGAAGCAGCAAAAAGTAGCCAGCAGTTCCCTTTTCTTTCTTGTGCTAACTAGATTTCTATCAGAGCAGAAAAGCTGGACTCATGCATGCACTCCTGAACCTGGATTTGTCCTAAGGGAACAACCAATGGCAACTGTTCTTCAATATTTTTTTCCTGACAACAAAAACTGCCTGGAAATGATGTGAAGAAGTAGCCTGCAGGCAGAAATGGATGGCATTAACTGAGAGGAAACACCACCTTAGTTTGTTCCTTGGACACGATGCATCTCTTTAAGATTGCAAATATCTTTAATGCTTAGCAGTAGATGCCAGGCGATCATGTTCCCAAGTGGCAGGTAGGGAAGGGCAATCCATGCAGCATCACAGCTGACGTGTCTTTGGAAATGTGCATCTCCAAAACAAATGGAACAGCCAGGAAAGAGGAAAGTAATCAGATAAAAGAACCCCCCGCTTTTTTTTTTTCCAGTTTATCACCAGAAATGCTGAATGAGGAAGCTCTAAGTAATATTCATGTCATCAGTATGTCTTTGGGTGGGGAAAAAAAGGAGTACACAACCAAGAAAATGTTATCTATCATGCTCATTTAGCAAGTGGTTTTTAGCATTTGTTTTCAAATTCTGCTAAGGACTTGTGCCATGTCTGCCTGTTTCTATTGTCAGTGCTGCAGACCTTCCTAGTCTGGAATTGCCTTGAAGTCACTTTCAACTTGCAGACTAGGAACAGTGACAAAAGTACATAAATTTTCTCAGCATGTTGCTTTCCCCAGCAGCCCTCTGGCCTGGTCCAGAAACTATCAGTATTTATCACCATCTGACTGAAGAGTTGTACTGCTCCCAGAGGAGCTCTTTACTGATTTTGCAACAGAGCTGTCACTCCCTCAGTATCAGTAGGTCCAAAGTGAGCAGCTGGTATCTCCTGGCAGTGGTTCCAGGAGGCCTCCATGATCATGTTTTTCCAGAAGAAGAAGGGCTTGCTACTGTGGTTAACTGGGGAGACCTGTTCCTGAAGCTCCTTTCAAGGGTGTTTTGTTTTGGTTTTTTTTAACTTCTCTTTGCTTTAGTATCATCTTTGGCACCAGGGCTAAAGCTGATCATTGTCAGCTAAAGGTGTCCATGTAGTTTGATGCCTAAACATGTAGATAGGCAGTCACTGGGAGTCTCCAAAGCACATCACCCTGCAGCTCACAAATCAGTGGGAGTTAGGCACTGCCAGGTGTGCAAAGTTTAGATTTTTAACCTCTATCTAACCTCTATTTTGGGGCACTTAAATACAGTCCCATAAGCCTCAAAGGCTCCAGCCTGCTACCACCTGTAGGAGTGAGCAGCAAAGTCCCCCCGGCACTGAGATGCTCAGAAACAGCAACGTAATGACACCTGAGGAGGGAAGCTATTTGTTCTTGCAGGTTTCCTTCCCTTGGCCTTCACACAGCTCAGTCCAGGGATGTCTCATGGCCAAACCACTACAAATTAGCAGCCATCATGCTAAGTATGGTGACATTTTAAGCTTTTCACAGTTTTTGTCCCTTGCCATTTTTTTTCCAACCCACACAAGTATTTCTCTGCTTCCAAAGGCACCCAAATGCATCTAAAAGTCTGTCCCTGGTTGCAAGTGAAGGATTTATCTTTTTTTAAAATTTCTACATTTTCACTTAAATGAAAATCGTACTTTCACCTACAGCTTTGTAGTGGATTTTAGGATAACTTAGGAATTTTAAGCAATGATATGTGTGATTAGTAGTTATGGTCCACCTTGACTAGTCTGAGGAAGGACAGCTCTTCCAGCCACAGGAGTTTTCATTGTTGTATGTTGTTGGACTTTTATGGCTATCTCAAGGTGTACCCAAATACTAGTGGGGACATCCAGAGCTGCCTCGAGCCCTGCTAGATCCCTAACTATTGAACTGACCCATCATGGCCAAAGGAAACAATACTCATTGGCACTCTTCAGGCTGCTCTGACATGCATTAGGAATTACCCACCACAAATTGGTCTGTAACATGTGAAAACAGTTATGGTTTTATTCTTTTCTCTCTTGTTAAACTGTGCCAAATATTGCAGCTCAGGCCTGTAAGTGAACTGGGGATTTCATGCAGGGATACCTTGAATTTCTCTGCCATCCATTTGTAATGATTTCTTTTTTGTTCATCCAGGACATCCCACTGCTGTCATGTCAGCTGTTAATAGTATCATTCTTTCTCCACGAGCCATATGGCATACTCCAGGAGCCACAGAGGATATATCTGCACTGATTACTGTGCTCATGTGTCACAAGTTATCTCCCCTGCCTCCACAGAAACAGCACAGCATCCTTGAGAAAGTGCTTTAAACATAGCCATAGGCCAAATTCACTCTTGAGGTAACCACTAAACTAAAAAGTTAGTCCAGGCATACATTTGGCCTTATTTGTCGGCAGTTCTTTCAAAACCTCTCTCTCCTTCTGTCTGGTGGAGGCTGGTGGCAACATGCCATCAGCAGCTGACTAGCGTGACACTTTGTCCAGAAACGGGGCGAGTGAGGTTATCAGGTCACCATTCAGTCACCATCTTCCCTGGCTGGGTTGCCATGGAGTTGTGGCATATGCTACACAAAATAACAATGTTATTTTAGGAGAACTATGCAATGAACTTCTGTCCTTAGTCCACCAGGCTCCCTACATGCTGATTGTAGGGATGCTAACTGGAGCTTGCAGGGTTGCCATTGATGGAAAACTCGAAAGTTCGTGTTTTACCAAATGATATGATACACCTCTATGGCACAGGCACAAGACGTAGTTATGCATGACCAATATTAGCTGAATGCTCTTAGGCTGTATCTGTGGAAAATTAGCATTTCCCCCTGATGTGCTTGACTGGCTTTGTGTCGTTCCTCTGCCGAGAGGGACAGAATTACAAAAGCTTTTTTTTTTCTTTTTTTCCATGTGCCATAGCCAACAATGTTGTACATTATTAGCCTGTAGCACAATTTCTAAAATTGGAATTTCCATTGCTTGTAAGGCAGACTAAATGTTTTCTTTTTGGAAAGGCTCTATCTGTTTCTCTCTCTGACGCCTTTCTCCCATACCTCTCCAAAACATATGTTTTTAATCTTTTTCATTTATATGTAAGAAATCACTGCTTGCAGACATTTTTTCTTTGCAGTTTATCTCTCATTGACCTCCTGGAAAAAAAAAAGAAAGAGATAAGGAAGAGAAGCTAGAGATGGATTTACTGGTATGATAGAAGAGAGAGAAGGAAAAAAAAAAGAATAAATCAATTCCTCAGTTCAAGCGTGAGCCTGCCAGACTGCAAATCAAAGATCTGCTGAAATCCGGAAATGTTCAGATCATTTTTCCTTTTCCTTTTTTGTGCTTCGAGGTGCCGTCTGGGAGCCACAGTGCCAAATCAGTGTGAGGGAAGTGGCTGTTCCCAGTATCTTCAGTTGGCACCGGAAGCACCAGTTCTAGGAAGTCTCCCAGGGAAGCTGCTTTTTATACCCCCGCTCTAATTTTAGAGACAAGAGGTTTGGATAATGTGAGCATGCATCCACCTTGCAGGAGGCTTCTGCAAACTGAACCTGACTGGAGCCTTTCAAGGTCATGTGTGTCTCCCAGAAGCTCTGGATTTCAAATGAAGGTCTTTAAAAGCATGGATCACTCCTGATTTCCCCATTTAAGGTGGCTGTGACAGAATCAAGCTCCAAGTCGCCAACTATGGGAAAGAGTTTTTAGAAATTAATAGTGCCTGTGACTGTGAACAAAAAAGAAGGACAAGGACATCTCAGTTTCTTAGACTCGGTCTAGGAGCCGAGAGTCACATTATTCAGTGATTTGATTGCTCCAAATGGTACTTTCTAACTACATCCCACAAAAAGG
This sequence comes from Ciconia boyciana, assembly GCF_034638445.1. Classification (NCBI taxonomy): domain Eukaryota; kingdom Metazoa; phylum Chordata; class Aves; order Ciconiiformes; family Ciconiidae; genus Ciconia; species Ciconia boyciana. Next base: position 64,400,919 of record NC_132936.1, read on the forward strand.
GCTGCATTTTATGAATCAGTATCCACACCTGTGATTGCTAAAGATTTTGTTAGCTTGGTCTGCCCATGTAGCTCCCCTGTAGCCGGAGATCTTTGTCATGAGGCTGGCTGACCTCCCAGCACCACCTACTTCCATCTGAACTGGATGCCATGAGATCCCACCCAGAGGAGCCAAGCCTCCCCAGGAACAATGAGTAATTTTTGGGAGACGCCACTGGGAGGCTGCTGCCGTGGCGCGGGAAGGCCGATAACATCTCCCGAGCCACAGCGGCCCTTTGTGTCGGCAGACACAAGTGGGATGTTCCTTCTTAAGCTTTCCAGAGTCGGAGGAAGTGGGCCTTGAAACACAATGCTCATTGAAATCGGCTTTCATCTGGGGGATCTTGCAGCGTAAGTGCCGCTCGGTGATGTGCTTTCCATCTGCAGCCGAGGTCTCCTGATGCATTTCCTCTGTTTGTTCCAGAGGGATGGATGGCAGCACCTTAAAGCAGGCACACATTGTACTGGCTGGTGGGCATTATTCTGGACTGCGGAAAACAGTAGTCCTGAGCAATAACAGTATCCTCAGGAGCCTCTGGTGGAAGTGGATGACATGTCGAATTACCTCCTCCTTCTTCCCTCTCCATATGAATAGCACGCTCGTTATAGAAGGGTTTAAAAGCATTTTGCATCTAGCCGTGGTGATGTTATGTGCTCTGCTGTTCAGAGTCTCTCTCAGCAAGGAAAGGCCACATACATACACTTATGACACTAACCAGTTTAAGTTCTGGAGAGCAATGCTGTAAATGGGGGCAAACTACAACTGCTAGGAGACTGCTGTGTGTTACACACCGTTGTTTCACCGTGCTTGACAGAGATCGGATTATACAAGAAATAGAGTTGAGAAGGATGTTGTCACTAAGAGAGAGTCACTTCAGCCATGAACTAAGACACTGTGACAGCAACTCAACCCAACAGGGCTTTTCCTGTCATATGGCTACAGACTGGTCTTCTGCTTCAGGCTGTGGCTTTGCAGGACTTGTGGTTGTTCATGGAGTCTTGTAATTAACCACAGGGGAGATCTAAGCCAAGGCTGGTTGCAAGTACAAATGAGTACCGTATGAATCTGCCATGTGGCCAAGTGTGTAATTGAATAGGGGAGTATAAGGACAAAATTTAGCCATTTCTAAAGAGTAAACGTTCTCATCAAATCCTGTGGAATAAATCCCCTTTTCTGCTATAGGGTACTGTGGAAAGAGATAGACATGTGCTCTACTTATTTGACATCTCCCTACCAGAAGTATTTCAGGAGGCTTAAACTGCAGTGAGATGAGATTGGTAAGAAGGAACTGAAGCAACTTGTCTTTCACAAACTAATTACTGAGCATTAGGCCTGAGCCCAGCTCATGGATCACAAGCAGGTTTTGGTAGCTGGGGGTAGCTCCACTACTTAATCGCCTTGAAAGGTTTATAGAGGGAGGAAAATGCCAGACCAAAAATTCACTGAGTGTATGCAGGGATGGATGGTGTGTTGTGTAGTAGGAGGAAATTGTCACAAAAAATAGCATCATCCCCTCACAATCCACTTTGGTAACAAAATCTATTTTTAAATTTTCATATCTAGAAATACTGCTGGCAGATCCCCTCTGTGCCATCTATTCAGGCACTCTAAAAAAAGATCCTTACTTCCATCTGCCGCCAATGAGTAAGTGCCATCCAGTCTGAAAGGGAGAAGAATGTCTTTTTTTGCTCTTGATCGCTTGTCTGTCTGGATCCAGACACCACGAGGCTTCCTGGGTGGGCTCAGAGCAGTGGAATGAGGCTGAGCTGGGCCAGGGGACACGGCAGGCAGGGCAGGCAGGCAGGAGGGCAGGCTGCCTGCCCCACGATACTGCTGGAGGAGAGCCACTGGAATCACAACTTAGGGCAAAGGCAGACTGAAAGGAAAATCACACCGAAGAATATAACAAGAAAAAAAATTGAGAAAGGGGGAAATTAAATGTTTTATAAAGATGGGTAATTTTTTGTTTTCCTTACTTAGACAGGTCAGGGTATGCTAAACAAAGGGCAGCAGGATACACATTAGAGAAATCAGGAGGCTATCAATTTATTAAAATGTTAGTTTACTGTAGCAATGGGAAAGCAACTCAGCCCAGTGACCAGAGGAAATTTTTGGTCAAATGCTAGGAAAAAATATGGCTTGCGAGAATTTTGATAATAATACTGAGGATTACAATGGTGCCCAAAGACTTCAGTCAAGTTAGCCCTTTGCTGTGTGTAATGCTGTATAAGCATATAGTGCCCGTTCAAGAACATTGTATAAAAAACTACCCTAAGAGCAGCTTTAAAGCTTCTGCAGAACAGTCATCTTAAATAGCTGAGCGTCTGACGAACAAACAAGCACGATGGCCACTACCAGGCAGACATATGTATATGGTCATCTGTACTGTGACGTCTATTCAACACGTTGTTTTCTCCATGGCTGACTTTTGGGTACCATCAGGAACCTTAATGCCTCACACAGAGAGGTTCACGGTGAATTGATAGACCTGAACTGGGACAGGATGAATCTTCCTCTTGATGAATTGACTGAAGAGGGATCCTGGTTTAGGCTGAGGCTATTCCCATAACTTTTAGGCAATTAAAGCTAGGTGAAATAAATTCCAGCCTCAGCATCTTTCACCTGAACGTCAGTCATACTAGAAATGGCATTACTGTTGTGATGAATAGAATATAATAGAAAACAAACCTTTAATTTTGCCAAGCTTCTGAGATTAAGACATCATTTTAGAAGTTAGGTGCTGCTGAAGTATATTGTTCCCACGCTGCAGAAATCAAGGGAGCTGACTAGTAAAGAGTATCATATGGTAAAGAGTGTCTTAGTATGACTGTGTCTTTTCAAAGTAATGCATAGCTTTAATATAAGCACTGTTTAGAAAGCAGCCATGTCACTTCCAAACATGCTTAACCCTTTTCTGGGGCTTCTCAGATTCTCTGTGTTGAAAGAAAGCTCTCTGTATTGGAAGGCTGAAGATGTCAGAGATACTTAATATAATAATTCTTTTCATTCTCGAGTCTGTACAGAGACTCGCTGTATTTTTCATTATTCTCAATGCATCTCTGAAGAGACATCTGCCTAAATCCCAAATCCATTCTTCTAGAAGAAGTGAGTGCCTGAAAGATTTACACCGGTACAAGAGTGTACCTGAAACAGAGGGAGGGACAGCAGGGTAAGGTGAGATGTCCTGGAAGTGATTTAAAGGGAGATGATGGAGGAATAGAACCTCTTAAGTCAGTTGTCACATTGTTATTTATGCAGTTCCAGCTTTAGCCATCCTCCCACAAGCTTGCCAGAACTCAACAGCTGCTTCTACTTGCTTTCACTTAATGTGATATTTTAAAGCATGGTGGAAATTAAATCATACAGTCATCACGAATGAGACCAGTTTATTAACCAAAAGTCTAAAGTGTCAAACAGAATAGTAAAAGAGTAAACATGATATCATGGCCTCTGGTACCACTGGTATTCTTTCTTTATTTCCATAGAGAACTGCCTACAGCTTCAGTCAAACGGTACCTTAAGAAAAGTCCCATCAGACAGGGACTATCATCCCATGGTCTCTCCTTTCCCTTAGCTGATATCAGTCTGAATCACTTCATGTAAAATTCAGTGACTAAGTACCACATTTCATCGACATGGATCTCAACTGCTTATCACAGTGCTGCATCTTCAGTAATTGGCCACAGCACCCGAGACTGTCAGGTAGTAGAAGATCTGTAAAGCACTGCCGTGGGACAGAGTAGTCACAGCATCTCTTGGTTACTCTGGTTGGGCAGGCGGTGAGTAAGCAGCGTAATACCAAATGTGGGTGTCACTAGATAAATATGTCAGCATGACTACAGTCTAAATGCTATAAACATAAAGCAGCTTAAGTCCCTAACTGCCCCCCCAGACACACAAATTCGACATTAAAATCTGAAAAACCTTAGCTTTGCTGTTGGTTAAGCCTGGAGGTGCTTAAGTTCTTCATGATACTTGCATTCCTTTTTGGGGCATGAGCCGAAAAACCCAGGCGGTGTTGCAGAGCACAGCGGCACCTGGCCGAGCTCCCAGGAAGAGGTAGAGACCAAGGCAGCATACGGAGCAAAGCTTGCTCTCCTCTGCAGTATTTCCAGCCAGTTAACTTAACTTTGTGGCTTTGCTGTCCCCCCTGCCTTTTCCTCCCTGGTTGCTGCACTGGAAGAAAGTGAGGGAAGGAACTTTAACCAGCATTTCAGTGTCCTCCACCTTTCTGTCCTTCCACCTTCACCTCCACCCAGTGCTCCCCGTATCTTTGGAAAGAGCTGGTTTTCCCACCTGATTCAACAAGAATTGCAAACATCTCCCCACTGACCTCCTCCCAGCTGCCTACAGTGTTTGTGGTTGTCTTTTTGCCTCCATGCATTCAGCGTATATTGGTTTAACAAAACTGATGGTGTGCAATTAAACCTACAATTTTTGTTACTCTCCAGGAGACTGTTTTTGTGCTTCATTATGTTCCCCTCATCCCTATCCCTGAGTCAGTAAAGGCTGAAGCTTTTCAACACAGTATGCTTTTGTTAAGGAGCTCATCCTCAAATTGACAACGTTCCATCTAGCATTAATTTATCGTCTAACTCATCGATAAAACCTGACTGTTACAAAAAAGGCTGGAGGGGGAATCAACATGAAAAGCACTAAAAATAAAAATTCCTTCTTAAACTGGGATAGCTGGGAACAAGCCCACAGAGTCAATAAGAAACAGAAGGCCAGATCCCAGGTTGACTGCCGAATAGCAGTGAATCTCCCCCCAAAAGGGCCTTCTAGGCTGACCCTGTGGCCTTGAGTCCCGTGTCCCTTGGGAGCTGCGGCGCAGGAACAGAACGGCCCCTCCGGCTCTCTGCCCGCATGCCTGCTCCCTCCCCGCCGGCCCGTGACGCAGGCGCCCGGGTGTAGCAGGCGAGCGGGTGAAATTGTGAGAGTCTGAAGAGGCCTCGGGAGCTTTGCCTTACGTACAAAAAAAGGACCGAAAAAAATAGAGGCAGGGGTTTGGAGTCTCTAATCAGCAGTGATTGCTTCCTGTGCAGAAGTCAGCTGTTTCCATACAATAGCCAAGCTGTTCACTCTCTAGGCGCCATCCCAAGGTCATCACTTTTCTATTGTTGTTCCCCACCCCCATGGAAAATTCCTGTGCTCTTTTATGTATATAAGAGTGGGGGTTTTTTTAAACTTGGAAAACTCACGCCTGCCTCTCGTGGTTGTGGAAGGGTTCGGCACTAGGTACTGACCTGAACTTGGCTTTTCGGGGCTTTTCCTTCGCTGTCAGTGCCTGATGTGCCTCTTATCTCAACTTTTTAAGGTTTTTAAGCAAAATACTTATCTGCACTGTGTTATGTGGAGGATGTAAGCCAAATTCAAATCTGACATATTTGTTCCTACTTGCTTTTCTAGGAATTCATGTGTCATTGCCCTCTGAGACAGTGAGAAATGAGGCCATGTCAGTTCCTAGATATTGTTCCCTTATAAAATATTTATTTACTTACACACATAAAAACCTTTCTCTTTTAAACCTACCTAGTGGAAACTCTGTGAAAGGTAGTGTTTTCTTCTAAGAAGCCATTGAGCCACCATTGCATTGGTTTATTTTGAGACCTGCTGAGCAAAATTCTAAAACCTTCAGCATTCAGAAGTCCTGTAGAAAAATATTCATTCTGGGCAGCTTCTCTGGTTTCTCAGAATTCTTCCAAATCCCTTTCACTGGGCTAGAGCTGATCCTGGGCAACGCTAAACTACTTCTTAAAAACCACTGCTTGTTACCTGTTGCTGCTGACATCAGTTGGACAAGGAGATTTAGCTCTGTGCAGGTTTGATGCCACCTATAGCCCAGTCTACAGTTTTCAGAAGCTTTGACTAATTCGCTGTGAATTTTTCTGGGCAGATGTAGTTTACTAAGCAGAACTGGAAAAAAATTGTGGATTTCAGAAAGGGCCTATTCGCCGGCACCCCATGCTGCTCAGGAATGCAAGATGGGAACAGTTTATTACCATACCAACACTAGGATCGCCACATGAGATATTGGCCTCTCAGGATGTTCAGTGGTGATTGTGGTCTCACAACATCGTCTCTAGTGTCACTTACTGCTAATGAAACAATTGTCCTCCTCAGCCTGTGGCTTACACAAAATTTAGGACAACTCAGTGCTTTAATGTGCAGCCATTGAAGGAGGCCAAGTCAGATGAAAACCGTGTATTTAGTTATGAAAAATGTTTTTTCCTGACCTATCCTTCTTTTTTCCCAACTGAACATGTTTTGATGGTCCCTACTGTTGCTGAAGCAAGCAAGGCTGAGCCACAGCAGTGCCCCCCACCATGTCTGGGTTTGGGGGGTGGGGGCACTTGCTTGGAGGTACAGACTCCTTTGAACCTGTAAGTTACCGCTGCTTGTAACTCACCCTTTAATTTCTCTCTGGGTGATTTTTTGCAGTTTGTGCTTCTTAAGTTCCCTCAGGGGCACAGAAATCTGCTGCTCAGCTGCCAGCCAATTTCATGAATATCTGTGCCTCTCAGAGTCCTCTTCAAGAAGGTATGGCCAGACAAGCTTCACAGTTCTGCTGGGAACAATCACTGTTAAAACACTTTTGTTTGAAGGCTTCTTCCCAGTTCTATGGGCTCTGATTATTTCTTTTCCAGTACATTATTCCACTGTAATAGTTTCTTTGGGGCTATTTCTAGCTGCTGAATAGATTATCATTCTACCATTAGACAAGACACCACAAAAACCCTCTCTGATGACTGTGTCATTTTGAAAATCCTGAGTGAGTTACTGTTTAATGTGAAACCTGTGTAGTATAAATAGGACACAAAGTAAATTATATGCTTTTTAGCCTCTGTGAATATATTTTTGTACTATTTGGGGTTATTTAAAAAAATAAAATGTTTTGGTTGTAAACCATTGCTTTTTCATGTTAGCACAGTTTCAAAGTGGCAGGTAGAAACTTAAGCACAAAAGGCTGTAGAGATGCTTTACATATAGCATCTGTATACTGCCCTTTTACGCTTTCCCTGTATTATGTCAAGTGCCAATAGGATTGTACCATTATGTTGAAACACTGGCATTTTGTTCTACTACATACAGCTTTTACTGCAAGGCCCTTTTTCAGATTTATCCCAAAAATTCAACTACAAAAGCCTTTTCCTTCTCAAGGATGATTTTTCATGACTAATATTTACTGCCACAGCAAGATATCCAAGCACTTTCTGCTAAGTATCATATTCTTTGTCACTAATGAGTATCTGCACTAGTACACTTTACTTGTTGCTGTAAGTCCTCGGTTGCCCACAATAAGGCTTACTATAGATTTCTCTACAGCCCCTACAGTAAAGGCTCAGAGCACTGTAGTTCTTAATAACACAGTCCTAGGGTTTCAGATGACAATGTCACAGCACTGCATCTGGCATTGATTCTTAAAGAAAAAAGTGAATGTACATATTTCAGTACATTAGTGCAAAAGCATAGCCAAATAATGTTTTAGAATTGTGAGGGAAAATTAGCAATACTATAAGAAATGCTACTGTGAATTATTTGTTTCATTTCACACATAAATAAAATTTAAAAGAAAAAGAAGACGCTGCTGCTGATTTGCACGATACCACTCTGACTAAGCTCTTAGACTGGACACTTTGCTGTATCACCCAGGTGTCACTCAGCAGACTGCCATGCAGACTGAGCTTCACTTCTCTTAATGTCCTTTCCTCTTAATGTCTCTCCTCTTCCTCTCCCTGCCAGAAAATGGTATGAGATTTACTGTTTGAAAACAAACCAGAGAAAACCAACTAGAGCAGAACAACCTTTGCTTCTCAGGACAATTGCAAATTCATTCCCAAGAAACACAGTCAATATCACCTCCACCCTTTACTGCAACGGTTTCAGTATTGTTTTCTTTTAATATTATTTATTTATGTTCATTTGTTTCAGGGCAATGGGTCATTTAAAGCTAATAATATGTAATACTGCAGCCCGCAAATTTTATGATCATGCCGGAGCTTTGCGCTGTTCACTGAAATGTATAAAGTACTCAACGAAAGGGGATGAAATGGCAATAATTTGGGATGAAGCAGAAGATTAACTTGGGGTTTTATTTTATTTAAAGATGAGGTTTGCCCTCATATGCTACTATATGCTATAATAATGTTTCTGAAAAGGATGGACAGATTGACTTCCTCACCTTTGCTGTGAGATATTTCCCAGGTGGGTTAATAGCTAATAATTCTAACAATTTTTTTGTGTTTGTCTTTACTTCCTAGGTCTCATTTATACCTTTGAAGAAGATTATTCCTTCCTGCTACAATTCAATACCTAGTTTATTAAAATCTTGCCAATTACTTAGATCATCTTTACCCTCAGAATTGCTGTTGTAGGGTGAAGTCCCTTGGAATAATGACTATGACACGACTTTTTAAAATCCCTCAAGTAGTTAATGATAGTCCCGGAGAGCTGGGGTAATAACAAGAACACTCTTAGTTGTAATAAAAATGTAAGAAGATTTTTAGAAGAGTATAAATCAGTCTTTAACTACAGTCTGTTTTGAATTATCAAAGGCAATAGGGAGAGGGAGAAGGGGAGCAGAAATGAGATAACTCACGTGAAGCAATAACACAGGAAATATAAACCATATGTAAGCTAGGCTATGAAAATACACCAACATATTCACCTTCAAAAAACTTGTAAGCACATTTCCATGGAGAGCAGAAATAACTGTAAGCAGCAGTTGGTCACTTGGGGCCCAGCACACGTGGCCGGCTGAGATCAAGGCAGGGCACTACACCCACACCACCGGGGTAAGGTGGGACCTGGTCGTGGTGACTGAGGGTGACAGTAGCAGGAGTGCCTGGCAGGTAACCTCCGGGCAGGTTACCCACACCTAGATGTAGACACAGCACAGCATGGTATGTTTTCCACATGTGTGGTACTCAGCAGCTCTGACGGAGGCAGGTGCTCTGTGGTGGGCAGGGGTTTCCCAGGCAGCATCCACCACTGCACGGGAGCTGCGCACAGATGTTTCCCCCGTTGCAAGAGGGGGTGAGACCTCACCTTGCGGCAGGAAGCTGCACAGGACAAGTCTGTGCAAACACACAGTTCCTGCAGAGCAGCTGGCACCAGGTAATTGTGTAGAAAAACTTCATACACATTTTAGCATTTAGCATGTGGAGGTACCGAGCAATGGCTGGGCTTCTTGATGCTGTTAACTAAAGGCCGTTATTTTTCAGTTTGTTGCAGCTGGGTACTCTTTAAGAAAGGAAAATAGAGCTAAGCTTACTGGTGACATGAGCTTGTGCAGCAATTTCTATGCTCCTGCTCTATTTGTCTGGCATTCAAAAAATAGCTATAGCATAAAGGAGTATTCTGGGTGCCACTCCTTACCCTCTGCTATCTAGGAACCCCACTGCATGGATGAGTTCCTGTTGCCACTTAATACCAATCATGTTTTTTCTTCCTTGGCCTGTGACTCTCACACAAAAGAAGCTTCTTTTATCACTACCTAAAAATAAAGAACACTAACAAAATGCTCTGATCAAAGTGATTCATTCATCAGCAGAACGATTTTTGCATGTTGCTACTTTGTATGTGAGAACTATTACACACCGAGAGAGACTGTGAATAGACTTAGTGTTTACATAGTACCAAAGTATAAGGTTGTTCCTTGTCACCAAAACAGCACTAAACCCTCATGATACACTAACATGTGCGTGATAGCCGATGACACATCACTGCTGCCTACATTAGCACAGCAAAGATGCTTTGTTCTCTGATGTCATGAGTTTCAAATCCCAGCTGGGGATTTACTGACTAAGCCACAGTGAGCTGCTGTGAGCTCCCTCCCAAAAGGAGAAGAGGAATAAAATAGAAAGGCTTTCTCCTTTCCGTTTCACTTCAGAAGTACTGCTAAGCGCTGGGAGTTATTTCCCTGTTGGTACCAACATATTACTACAGTTCTTGCTGACAAGAGCTACATACACCCATCAGTGGAGAAAAGGCTCATTAGTCACCCCAGGACAAGGCATAATAGCGATTCCTCTGAATTCAGATATATAAATCACAGACGAAATCCTCATTCAAATAGAATTAGAAACTGCAACTCCTTCCTACCATGGGCTGGAACTGGTAATTGCTCAGCATTTCTCTATAGCAGGTCACTTGTTCCCCTGTACAAATGCAGACTGAGGAATTCCAGTTTTACCTCTTAAATTCTTCTCTTGTGTTTCTGCAAGTTCTTTTAGTCTTTTAGTAATGGCACAACATATATTGCGTATGGAAGATGTTACAACATACCAGCCTCATATAGACAATGACACAGAAAACTATTTCTTCTGCCTTCTTCACCGTGAGACATGGGTAGTGCAAGTGTATCACCAGAGCCGAGGCTAGTGAACCTCTGCAGGGGGTTCTTCATGCTAAGAACTAAAACAGAAGAGGACAGAGGCCTGGACTCCTGCTGTTACTGTTGGTTGTGACCCTTCTGAGTGATGATCCCAAAGCACTACACAATGGTTGAAGAATTAGCCTCACAGCATTCCTAGAAAGCGGGGATTATTACTTCATTGTTAAAGAAGTGGAAACTCAATCACAGAAAAGTTGTGACTTGTACATGGTCAAACAGGAAGGACTCAGGAAGAGGAAAAAAAGGTCTAACCAGTGACTTAAATTCTTCATCTTTTCCTCCTAGTTATTCACTGCATGATCTTGGGTACTTCCAATATACCAACTCATCACAGAGAAGTGCTTTAAAGCTTCATTCGTATATGGACAGCACGTGGAGGTACTTGGATGGAAAGGATAACTAACAACTTCTCATTGCTGTTGTCAAGAAGCATGGGCTGAAGGCAAGTGGCACCTGAGTCAGGCAGGGTTTGCAGAAGCCTGGTGTCCCAGAGGGGTGGCAGGAGAGCGAGCACCAGCCTGGCTTTTCCTCCCACAGCAGCAATCCACTGCCAGAATTGCTTCAAAAAAACAGTGTAAAGAAGGGAAAAGTGGGTGCTGGGGGAAGAAAACAGACTTGCAGCAATCCCAGAGCATGAAAGCATTCAAAACCATATGACTCCTGTGTGCTGTCACATCTCTTCCCCCAGAGTGAGGGCCAGGTGGGAGTCAAAAGGATAAATGTCCATTTGGGCCCCCAGGAATGGACAGGTCTGAAAAAAACCTAAAACTAAGGGAGGATATGAAACAAGACCAGGCACTGAAATGGAGAGGAATCAGCAGGGAAGACTGACAAATCTGGGTGAAGATAAAGACCCAAGGACAGTGTGAGAGAACTAAGGAAAAATAATGAGCAAGAATAAAAAAAGAATTATAATTGGTCTAGTGAGTTGCACGTGTCCACAAAGGTCAGTCAGAAAAAGTGAAAAGATTGAAAAGTGTTTTCTCACCCCTAACTCTAGAAAAAGCAATGAGAACTTATTTCTTCAGGGTGCGGGGAGAAAGAAGTCTTTTGCTGTTGCAGAGATTGCAGCACATCAGATGAGGGGTTTATGAAAGTTCAAACACACCCAAAATCTGTCAGCTTCCTAGCTACCCATTTTGGAGCTAAGTGCACACCAGGCTCGATGTACAAGCAGGGGTGTTGCAGGAAAAGTAACTAATGGTTGTGTTTAAAATAGCACTGATCCTTCCTATCTTACTGGCATTGACTACAGGGACAGGCACACCCACTCGGGCCTGCTTTGTGCTTCAAATATTTTACTGGTCTGACTATTTTGATTAGAGGTGTGATTTCATTTTAACTGGAATTACTGTGGCAGTAAAAGCCCTCAGGTAGAGGCCACTGTACAGCCGTATAAATATGACCATATTCATGGTCATGCAACATCCCTTTCAATTTCCATATGGAATTAGGCAAAGCAGTATAAAATAATATTGTATTTCTAAACTATGCCAGTGCAGAGCCTGCTATATTATTTTAAGTACACCAGGCAGTAGATAGATTTTCTGGATTTATCAGCTTACCCGGGTGGAAATCGCTGTCTCACCTTCACTACAGCTAGGCTGTCTCACAGTAGCTGAGGGTATAAACTGTGTCTGGCCAGACTGTTCGATCAATGTCCAAAGCTGGGCTTAACCTTGCTCGTTAAGTCGATTCAAACCTGAACGTTTCATTTGGCTGTCCTCTCCCTCTGGGGACTGTGGATCATCTCTAGATTACCCCTTTGGCAAAATAAGTCAAAACTAATGATGCAATTGCAGTGAATTTCATTAAGTTACACCACCAATTAATAAACGTAGACCAGCCTTTATTAACGTCATCGTTGCCGTCTCAAAATAGGCCTTTGTAAGACCTGTTGAGCATTGCACAAACTTTGCACGGCTCCTGGCAGACATGCTCCGGGCTGAGGCGCTCCTGGGCAGACATCAGAGCTGCAGGGGGAGCACAGCAGTGCCGGATCTTCGGCTCTTCATGGCGGGAGCAAAATGTTGGCAGCTTAAGGACAGAGGCCCAGGCCGTGCAGCTGCTGCCGCAGAAAGGGAAGGCGAGGAGAGGTGCAGCACTGCAGCATGGGGGCTGCAGGGAGAGACTTGGTGCTGCTGCCGGTGCTGGTGCTGGTGCTGGTGCTGGTGCTGGTGCTGGTGCTGGTGTGGGAGGCGGTGGTGGTCGCTCCTCTAGGAGACCCTGGCCCTTCTGAGTTTCCTTTCCCTTCATTCCCCAAAAAGTAACCTCAGATGCCAAACACCCTCAGCCTCACTTTCCAGATGTCCTATGCGGCAGAGCTGGGGCCGTTTGCTGGCTCCCAGCTCTCCCCAGCTGAGGAGCAGCACTGGTGGCAGCTGGCCAGCAGGACAGGCACCATGGCACACTCAGCAGCAGCCCTAAAATGTATAAAGCCAGTTCCAGGAAGATATGGGAGGAGGCTGGTACTTGAGAAGGAGGCTACCCTAGAGCAAAGGAATCGAGTCCCTCCCTCACTGCCACCTGCTTGGAGCAAGAAAGAGTATGATCACGCCTGAGGTGCAGTGGGAGTGGGCATCAGAGGATCTCTTCTGGTTTATTATTTTATAAGCCACTGTGTGGGGGCTATGCATCTGGCCTTATCCTGACTTGCAGTAGTTTGCGGGGGGGGGGGATCTGAACTGCACTGTCCCATGTGCAATCGGCCCGTGGCATCACACACGGTGGAAAAAGGTTGTTCTCCTTCCCTCTGCTCTCCACAGTTGTAAGAATATCTCCAGGTGAAGGGAATATTTGAATGAGCTTGGTTACTAAACTCAGCAGTAAGCCTGTGCTTACACATTGAAGTCAGCTATGTCATCCTGGTCTGAAAATAGAAGAAGAATCAGTCCCAACTTGAACTTGATCCTGAAAAATGTATTCATGTCCTTCTCTGCTCCACGAATTATCCTGCAAGCTCAGCAGAATGAATTGCCCGTTGCATTTATGGACAGCCAACAACAGCTCTCCTAACTCCTGCCACTACAGGCCTTTTGGGTGTTTTCCTCTTCAGAACTTCCACCTGCAACAGAGGCATCACACTGGGAGCAGGGATTCAGCGACAGCCAACATTTGATCCTGTGCGTAGTCCTGTCCTGCCCTGAGCAGGAGCGCACAAGGCTTTCATTAAGGAGCCGCAAGCCAAGCTGCACTCCAGCTCTGCAGAAGTCACGTGGGGAGGACATCTGGAGGGGAGGGATGGGGTCTGATGCAGAGCTGGTCTCTGCCCAACTCTGAAGATGAATGCTGAGAGGGTCCTTGTTCGATGTGTGCCTCCTACTTTGTCCTAATGGCTTGGCAGGGAAAAAACATTAGTGCCTGAATGAAAAAAATATGTTCATCTCTTTAATCCATTCCCAACTAAATCCCCATCATTATCTGCAGCCAGCACTACATCTAATTAAAGGGTTTATTTTTGTGTTACAAAATCTTCCCATAATTATGGAGTGTTTGTGAAGTGCAGCATTTCTGTGTGTATGTTTGAAGAAGAGAGGGACCTGCCATTTTCTCCATTTCCTGCTATATCACCTACATTTTCCTTTCTGCCCACACACCGTTAGCTTCCTCCCCTCTACCTAACACTAGCTCCATTAAGGTAATCTTTTTTTATAAAAAAGCAAAGATGAAACTCCTTGTGAAGTACTCTCACAGACACCAACAGAGGTGTCTGACGAGACACCATTTTTGCTCTGTGTCATCTTTCTCATCTGGAAGTCTGGGATACTTTCAAATACAAAGCAATGATGTGAAACTGAGTTCAGAGCCAAGGGAGAACTTTCCAAAGATTTGCTATTTTGCTGTCAAACAGGTACACAAGTGTTAATTAGAATTCCTTTATATCATTATAGACAGAGAGAGAGAGAGAGGAGTGACTGAATTTCAGGGTGATAGGAGAGTCCTGCAGGTTCTCTTCCCTACTCATTCAGTTCCTCCTTATCTAAAGGATGTTGGTAGGAGGATGAGTTCATACTACCAAACAGAGAAATTGAAGCTGTGAAAAAAAAACCAAACCAACTACAAAATTTAGAAATGAAAGGACTATCATACGTAAATGTCAATGACTAGCTTCGTACGTACAAGATCCTCAAATGAAACTTGCTTTAAAGTCTATTGCAAAATAGATACTAGTGATGTTGGGTTTATGTTTGCTCAATATGCTTCATAAAGCTGTCCATTAAATTCCTGGATTATTTTATCCCATGTATTTGCACAATTTTTAAAACAAGATATTTGGGTTTAGCTATAACAGTAGTAAAATACAAAAATAGAAGTGGTAACAGTAAATAAAAGATAACAGTATTTGTTTTTAGATAATCATTTGATAACAATGAGCTAACTTAACATCTTAAATTACAAAGAAAAACAAAATAGACAAAGATATGCACGTACATATCTTCCGATCTTTACAGGTATCAGTCCTAGTTTATTACACTGTCTTATATGTGCTTACTTTCCTTTTAGACTTAACAATTAACTACAAAGTTATTATGAAAACTGCACGTCACTGATCTGTTTGCTGCTATCAAGTCTGACAGGAGATTTTGGCACATGGGTCACTTGTGATTTTTTACTTAAAATATTATTCCTCCTTTAGCCTGTGTGACTTCTCACATCTTGATTCACAAATAATTAATTTTCTTAGTGGGAAGCATGCAAAATTGTCATACCTGAGAACAGAATTGCTTTGTTTACAAAACCTTTTTTAAAAGAGTAATTTAAATGTTACCTAGTAAAGTATCAAGTGTTTCTTATCTACCAGCAATGTTATTCTTACCAAGTTATGCAGTCATTAGGACAACTCAGAAGTAGCATGCCTCTGTGTTATCTATTACTATGATGATAATTATTATTTATTAGTATTGCGGCTATTATGTGGTCCCTGGAGACTTCCTATAATTGAGGTTACCACTTTCAACAGTTTAATCACTTGCAACTCTTTTGACACAAAACGATATAATTACCTAATTAACTGGAAAGGGATGTAAGTATTTCATATTTCTGTTTGACAAAAGCAATAGGAGTGTCCCTCTTTTTAGAGACTTTTCTGTGGAGAGAGTAAGAGAGGGGTAAAGGAGCCCCTGTAAAATTGTCTAGTTCTCCAAGCATCCTCTTCACAGAAAGCCTGAATGGGGCAGAGAAACCCATTGCTGGCCCAAGGAATGCTGGTTTTGGGAACATTCCTCTGCTGCTCCTGATGCACACACATACTTAAGCTGCAGCAAATGTCACTGAAGTCAGCTGGGACCCCAGCAAACAGTTATAAGGCAACTATTTCCTGTGCTCGTGTCATTCCTGTGACACAGCTGTAATTTCAACCCAGGAGAGTTTTCCCAGGCCCTCTCTGTTGCCTGAAGAGAAAACCAAGAGGAACTATGAAACTGTTGGCTGCTCGTCTGCCAGAACTCTCTAATTTTCAGGCTTTTTGAAGGCATCTGTCCACAGGCGTTAAGAAGGTTAAGTAAATGGATCAGTTACTGGGAAAATAAATATCTATAGATGCGCTTCCGATGATGTGATTTTAATGCAAGAGCACACTTGTGCTACACATGGTGCTCATTTCATGCAATGCTCTTACATCATGGGTTTAAAAATGTGTGGAGAGCAGCAACATTTACCTAAACATGGGTTAGAAATGATGCACGTTAACTAGGATCATGAAATAATATGATTATGAAAGCTAATCTTTCATCTGGGATAGGAAAGAGCCATGTAGGTGAATACATTTTGCCCCTTTATCTTGCCATTTCACTCATCATTTTCTCTTACGAATGCTCTTTTAGGAAGATTTTTTGCTTGGCTCTTTGAATCAGTATTTGCTTGAATGCAAAGTGGATGGAAAAAATTACCAACTTAGAAAAAGTTATTTGCTTTAGCGTTACCAGTGTCACAAGATACAGGATATCAGACAATCAAGCTTTTCAGTTCTGCTTACTAGATAAGAAGAGCCTACTTTCCATAGGAAAGCCTGTTTTACCAGCTCAACTACACCTTTTCTCCCTTCTTTCTACATTATCTCTGTTTAGCTGAATTGGCTGTTGAAGAGAACACGGTCAGATAAAATAAAAAACACAAACAGGCCAAGAGAGACCCTTGAATATTACTTGCATCTGAAATGAATTTACTCTGGCCAGCTGAGAATGTTTATCCAGTTAGGGAGCAGGAAAAGCACCGTGTCTTACCTAGCCAAGCAAGACTAAGGACCATGGCTCACGTGCAAAGCATGTGCAATGAATCTATTCATTACTATTTTAGCAGCACCTGGAGGCATCACTCAGGACTAGGACCCTGATGTGCTGTACAAAAACTGAGCAAAAGACATCTTCTACCTGCAAGAGCTTACAGCCTAATTAGACAAGAGAGGCAAACCAAGATACAAGGCTACACGCAAACACAATGTAAGTGCAAGTCTCTAGTTATATTTCACTCCCAGTGACTGCAGACCTGGGTGAGGATATGTTACAAGTGCAGGCCTTTCTCCCAGGATCCCACAGCTAAATGTAAAGCCACAGAGAGCTCTGCTCCTGAAACACCACAGCACCACACCACAGATACTATTATCTTCATGGTGGATAGTCTATGCTGTTCTTCTTTTGGACAATATTGTTCTCTTAAAACTCCAATGTGTTAAAAGTGTGCACAAGCAAGCAACACACACACCCCTCTACTTCAAAATTTTTTATCAGGGCTGCCACCAGCGAAAAAGTATTAGAGCTGCCAATACAGCTCAGCCCACGTGTATCATGAATTCCAAATTATGAAAAGAAGTCTGAACTGCCATGTGACTGCCAGAGGTGCCTGCCACAAAAAAAAAAGACAGTAACCATGTCCATCAAAGAGTAGGTCAATAACCTTCTGCTTGCCATGAGCTCACAGCCCTCTTGAACTTAATATATTTTTTTAAAATCAATGCGGTGATTGAACATATGATCCAAATACAGCACATCAAAGTGCCACCTTAAATCTTATGTGCCCATAGACTTCCCATCAACGAAGCAGAGGAAACTGTCTCTTGGCAATAAACATACAGTTCCTGCAGAGTTTGGGTCTTGTTTCTCCAGTCCGTAGGTCATACACTATGCTCTGTTTTAGATAACCTACCCATGCTACCGGGAAGACACCATGAAATATCAATGTAGGCATTCACAGCCAAGAAAAAAAATTGCTTCAGTTCGAGCGGCACAACAAATGACTGTCATCAAAGAAGGACAAGGGAAAGGATAGCAGGTTCATTTGGTTACTCACCAAGGCCTTAGTGTAGTTCTACAGTGGGATCTTGCTGTGTTATTATGTCTTTATTAAATTGAGTTTGGGGTTGTGCTGTTGTATTTGACACAAATTCATGGGTATAAGAGTGGAATTAAATTATGTAATTAAATTATGTAAATATAACCAAAAGTTTATCGTATTGTTATTGCTCCTGTTACCAAATTCAGAACCTTGCTATGTGTTGCCTGCTTTCCTTGCTGCCTAAACTGCATAGCTCTTTCTCAAAGTCGTCTTCTACAGTGTTTCAAGTGTGCTCTTTAGGCCAAAAAGATAAAAACTCATCCTCTCTGTGAAGCTCTGCATTTAAAAGGTGTAAGTTCTCAAAATCTGACTTCTGTTTTTTTGAAGGACATGACAAATTGCTACAGACAAAGATGCTGAGATGGCACTAAATGTGTGGCTGAGGCTTGTTGGGTTTTGATGACGGAGTGTCACATGCTACCAAGCTGCCTCTAAACAGAATAATTTATACAGTAACAGCAGCTGAGATGTGAAACCCAGATTAGATTACTTGTCATTTTGAGGGATTTTTCTTCTGGGAATGGCGTCTGAAGGCCTGATACGAAAAAATGAGAAATCTGGAGAAAAATTAAAATAAAATGTTGATGCAGTGTATTTTCCCTCTAAATGGGAGAGTGGAAAGAGTGGGAAGCATGCTTCAAATCTTCACTACTGCAGATGAAGTACATAAAGATCAGAGCAGAAATTAAGATCGGATTATCCAGATCCAATTCTGGTTAGAGAAGTTACAAGGAAAAATTTGTATTATGCAAGCATTATAAAGATTATTTTATTGCATAAAATGTTTAATTTATATTGTATTTATATACACAATGCCTAATTTTGCCTCCAGCTACAGCATTTTACCTATGATGATAAAGTACTGTGTAGGTACCTAATGACTACTAGAAAGTCTGGAATTATACCAGCATTACTCTCAGACCTTAAGACTGAGCTCAGTAAACTACACTAAAAATATATATACAGAGACATCCTTTTCCAGACATTATTCTAGAAGTATATTCCTTCTCTGTATTCATTATAGCATTGACTACTTATGAACACTATGGCTATAACTTTCTTTTACAGTTATAAATCAACAATATTGATGCCTTCTATTTGCAACACTTACTTAAATTTTCCTGTTGTTCAGAGCTATGCCAGCAAGCAAACTTACCCATAAGCACCTTACATTGCAGTATATCTGTACTACCGCATATATTTGTCTTTATGCAGTGGAAAAGAATTTAAACACATCTGTGTATATACCTACAGCATAAACAGTACTTTCCACTTGCTGCCTGAATTACATGCAAGACATTTCTTGATCATAAATAAATAAATAAAGTTTCATTTCTTTGACTACCTATTTCATTTTTCCCCACATTTTTGTTTCTGTAGTTATGTTTACCCCTGAGAGATTTTTTGAGAAGGAGGTTGTTTCCTTGAATTTACAATTATTCAGAGTATTCCACCTCTAAGTGTCCTCAGGCAGACAACCATTAAAAGAAAAAGCAGAATAGAGATGTTAAACATTTGCAATACTATAAAGGAGCCCCATGTATCCCAAATGGGAAGGTGTTTGTTCTCAGCAGAAAAATTTTACATACAGGGAACTGAAGCACAGAAAATATATGGTGCAGCTCCTCCAAGACACTTAGCTCCCTCAAATCATTGCTCTGGGCCAAGCTAACTCAAGCAAGATAACGCAGCTGCTTTGATGAAGGACAGATCTTCTCAAAAGCTCTAAAAAGGAGTCTTCTTTGCTCCCTTATTGCAACATAAAAGAGGAAGAAAGCTTAATCCCTCTATCATGCAACTTGAAAGGGCAGCTGGTGTGCTGAGCAGGCCAGAACATGCTGATCTTGTTCATGGAGATCTTCCTCTGGGGTGACGTCAAGACACTCTCTGCCTCATGGTCTCAGTGCTCAGCTTGGAAGTAAGTATTGTCAGATTCACAGTCATGCTTACTGAGGGAACAAACAAACGTGGGTGACATCGCTGGGTCACAAAATAACAGCTGAGAACTAGGATTTCCCAAACAGATAAAGAAGCCAGGATGCAGCCTGGACATGTTGTGGGACAGATCTAGACAATGGATCACGTTCATGACTAGTCACCAAGACTTGGTCTGCAAGGACAAGCAATTATTTTGGGTGGGAGGTGAGATGAAAAGCTTCTGACATACTAGTAGAATTATGAAAATGAAGGACAACCAAGAGACTTGGGTGAACAGCTCAGACAGAAGGCAGGGAGATTAATTTCTCTCCAATGCAAAACGATTTTTACATGGTGTCTTATTCAGCACTGAGAAAATTGATAGTAGAAAATGTGATACATAATTTAGAAAAAGAAGAGGACTACAAAAGCATGACAAATACTTTCTAGAGACTTCTCCATGCACCACATTAACAAAGAAAAACGATCTATGGTACACGTGTCAGTGTCTCTTGGGACCTGTCCACTCCATGCCACATGATGCCCGCTGGTTGTACGTCCATGTTACATGAGAGGAGAGTGGCCATGTTATCATGTGCACCTCTTCCAAAAAGAACCAGTTTGCAGTTGGACTGTCCCTATCATAACTTGCAAAAGCCTTTAAAGGGAATACTGGCAACTTGTCCTTCTCAAGTTACTGTCATTCCCCATTTTCTTGGGATTTTTTCAAGGCAGGGACACATTGAGGACCAGATCTCATGCAGTCATTCTTAGTGGAATTAACCACTGGATTCTGGATAGCAGCAAACACTGCAACCCAGCCATATATTTTTTTTCCAAGATGGGGCTCTGGTTTTAAATGGGACAGTGAATGAAAGCAACAAATAACAGATAGAAAACCAATGAAGTGCAATAAGAGTGAAAGATGAGTGAAAAGTTGACAAAATAATTTAAAAATGTTAAGGTTATGTGATGATAGAGTTGGAAGTTATGTGCACATTTTAAGGCATGTTTGGATTCCCTATAATCTTAGATTTTTGAGTTCAAAGGTCTGCCTGTGTCACTAAGTTGAAGGGAAAAAGGATGGAGGATACACCAGAGGAAGGCAAAAATTAAGCAATTTGGAAAAACTCAGGTGAGAGTGACAGCAAAAAACAGTGGAAAGGAAGAAACATAAAATTATTTTCTTAATGTTATAATGTTATTATAAGGGAGAAGGAGGGACCTTCAGGACACACAGCCACAAGAATATGGTGAGGGCAATACTTTTCACACTTGCAGGAGCATGAAATGACAGTTACCACCATTGATGTAGGATCTCCATAAGCCCTGGAGCAAAGACATTGCCTGTGGAGCTATGTAGACCACTGCTGACCTATAGGAGAGATATGCTCCTGTCTTTCCTCTCAGATGCTGCTGCCTGGAAACGATGGCAGGGTAATACCGTCTTGAGGGAGGCTATGCTTAGAGATGATACTACTGGTTATAAAGTCCATGAGGGAATGTGGCAGGCCAAGCTAACCCTGAAGCTCCGGTCTAGGACTGCCAGTGTAACTGCAGGTTCATGCCGGGTCAGCAGAGCGCTGGGGAACAAGATGAAGAGATTGCATCTACAGAATTATTTATTATACTCTGAAGTTATAAACAAACATGTGAGAGCAAGCACATTCCAAACTGAAGTGCATTCATCATTATTGTTAGCAATAATGATTAAAATAATTCTTTGTGCTTCCAATAGGAGTGCAAATCTTGGAAAAAAAAAACCCTGAAAACATGAGAATATTATAATGAATTTAGCTTCACACAAACCCTGTGAAATAGGCACCCTTATCTGCACGTTACAGAGGAGGAAACTTTGGTATGGAGAGATTGTGATTTGCCCAGGGCCAGGCAGGAAGCCCACGGAACAGCTGAATACAGCCCCAAGCTCATGAATGCCAGCCCTCTGCTTCAGTCACAAGATCATTTTTCCTTCCCTTTTGATAATTTTCAAAATAAGTAAGTTAGGCAAATCTATACTTATGGATTCAAAAGTAATCTTTATGCCATCTCCCAACCCAGGGTGTTCAGAACTACATGGGCACTGAAGTCTGGTGAAGGAGGTTTTCTCTGCTTTCTATATATGCCAGGAGTGCAGATGAGTTACAAATCTTAAGCATCAAACTGGGTAGTCTTTATGGACAAGTCCAGTATCAAGACTTAGAAAGGGGTGCTGGAACAGACCCATAACTTTTCTAGATGCATTTTAAACCCCAAGCATGAATCTTCTTAATTCTGTCTCTGAACCAATACATGTTTAATTATGCCAGGGAGGCTGTGCTGCTATGCCCAGGAGAGCCAGCGAGCCCCACCACAGAACACATGGTCACTCTGTGCTTGGGGCAATTGTCTGGAGGCTGGATAAGGTCCAGGATACTTTTCACCAAGGCAGGACTCAAACATTGCTCATCCTAATGAGCGAACTCTTTTAGCATTAAGCAATTTCTCAATAGGTGGAAATAGTCACTATCTTCCCTGTTTTGCCCGCAGCCTAATCTGCCAGTGGTTTTCAGAAAATTCTTATCAGCTCAGATCTCATGGGCAAGAAGGGGCAGGAAAGATTCATCTTGCTTGTGAAAGCCCTTCAGCATGGGCCTGAGATGGGCACGCAGCTGCACAGCACTGCAGACCATCATCAGCTCTGCTCAGCCCTCGCAGAAGACACATAGGGCACATCTAACCTTCTTGTCGCCGTTCTCGAAGCAGACTGCAGCTAAGCAAGCTTGGGCTCTGGGAGCCATTGCAGTGCAGCCATTTGCCCTGGCTATTTTGCCTGCCTGCAGCATCAGCGCAGCAAGCCTTCGCAGCTTCAGGTTCCTGTGCTGGTATTTCTGCACAGGGCTGCACTGTGGCAATTACATGTGCCAAATCATTTGAAGCCGGGTTGGAGGTCTTTTACCCTGTGTTGCATGTCGTGGAAGCTTGGACTCACAAGCAGAGCTAGTGACGGAAGCATAAGTGCCTAGAGACTTCATCTGTTTCCAAAACTAAGAGCAGCCAACAGACAGATTCTGAGGATGTAATTTTAGATTTAATGGTCAACAGTGCCGGATTGACACAGATTCTGAGGATGTAATTTTAGACTTAATGGTCAATAGTGCAGGTCTGATATCTAAGTCTTCTTGTGGATCTAACTTGAAGCCTTTCACAGACCACTACCAGAGCTATATCAGAGGTGGAAGAAAGACTCTGTAGTGCAGCTATTTAGTTTTCTTGTGCACTTCTTACCTAAATACATAATTTCATACATATTTTTCTTCCTTTAAAACTCTGATCCAGTAATATCATATCTGTATGCTTCTGCACTTAATGTCTCTTGTACCAGCTTCACATTCAGCCATGGCTGAACGATACTGCTTTCACAGCTTGCTAATAACTAGGCAGAATAATCTTGGTCATAGTAGCATATGTTAATCTCAGGGGAACCATGCTTGGTGCAAGTCCTATTCTGATATAACACCACTGCTGACTACTTGCTGTATCCCTCCCATCAGCCAGTTTTATCATCCACCTTTTTTATGCTATTTGACAAACAATGCTCCTTCAATGTCGCTCTAAGCTATCGGTGCGCTGCTGTGTCCATAGTATCCCTAAAATCCAGATAAACTGTGTATGCTGCATTTCCCATGTCCTTTACATCTTTCACTGAAAAAGACTGTCAAGCTGGTTTGACAGAGACTCAAATGCAGGACCTAGACCCCTTGATCTCTAAGGTCAGTGGGCCACATTCAACCCCTATGAAATAACACTGAGGCTGGCAACATCCCTCAGAGAAGGAGCTTGGCACTAGAATTTTATTTTTCACACCTGGAATTAGAATTTGGTTTGGTACAAGTGGACATTTTTTTTTCACATCCAACATACACAGAAATCAGGGAAGAGTGTTAAGAGGCAAAATGAAGAGGTTTCTGTGAAGAGTCACTCTGCCACACCATAGCAACACCAGAGATGCCCCCCCACCAGCCCCAGGCAGTGCTGCAGAGTGGCCCACATGTCACACCAGCCCTGGGAAGGAGGCATCCACGTTCACACAGAGACGAGTGACATGCCAAAGGGACAACTCGCAGCACCCAGGGGGATGTGCTGGTATCGCAAAGACAGCACACAGGGCAGCACGCAGTGCTACTGCCTCACATGACCTACTGTAGCCTCAGATCAGCTGATGGCATCTCTGATCAACAGAGGCTATCTTTAATCTTTCCTCCTTTGGGATCACATATTAACCATGTGAGCGTGACCCTCAGCATCCCAAGCAGGAAAACACGTCTGCAGTTGTCACTTGCCTAACTACTTCTTGTTTCTCCAGCAGTTTCACAGAGATTCCTGATGTGACATCAGGAAAATCAGTTTCTTTCTCTTATTGCCAGTTATCAAGAATATTAATAACTCCTGATCTCACATTAGTGTGCAGGATTTACCTTCAGCTCTCCTCAAACTATTGTCAGTTTCTAATCTAATCATTGTCTCTAGATATTTTACAGACAGCAGAAAAGAGAGCAGAAAAGTATCAAATCCATGAAGAATATTAAGACGGAAGACAGGACTTCAACCTCAGAGGAAAAAGACCTACCAGGAACAGCCTCTGCCAGGAACAACCAGAGCCTGAAACTCTTATGAGGAGTAATGTTTTACTCTTTAAACTGTTCATAGTAGCTATTGGGACTACTCATTGAATTAAATGCCAGCCATTGTAAACATATTTAGCTGGGTCCCCGGAGAACAACCCCAGGATCATTTGATCCGCTTCATGAAAGGACTGCGCTGTGTGCCTTTTGCAGCGGAGGCAATGGTGATGAATGGCCGCCCTGGCCGCTGTGACTGCCGCTGCAGGGAGCATCATTCCTCATCTCTACAGCCCAGCCCCGGGGCTGCACAGCAAAGCTGGGCAGGAGCCGTCTCCTGCTAGCTGTGATGGATGCGAGGGCTGTGGCACTGTCTGCTGTGGCAAACGAAGCAGAGGAAGAAAAATTATCCCAAGGATAAAGCCAGTCAGCCTGCAGAGGTGTTGGCCCTGCTGAGCTGAAGCAAGACCAGGAAAGGCACCTTGTGTGGTCAGCTCTGTCAGGACTAGTTGCCGTGCTCTGTGCCCTCGGGGCTTCCTTTGCTTTACCAGGTCTGCGCCATCAGAGTGCCACACTGCAGCACTCGGGCACGGGCTGGCTCGCCACGGTTCCCCATGCCTGAGCTGCAGAGAGGACTTCTGCCACCACTGAGGACAGTGCCTGGCTGCCAGCAGGTTCTCCTGCACCACCGAGTCACACCTGAGTCACTTGTTTCCATGCCAGGAACAGCCAGTCTTCTCCCAGGGAACACAGCAACCTTCCTGGCTGGCACAATGAGACTAACTGAAAAGGACAGGTGAGACATCAGTGTGCATTTGTTCCCAGCAAGGTTTCCCAGGTATTAAACCATCAGCACCTAGCAACAGTTTGGAGACGGGTTTAAATTAGCTGCTGCTCCCTCCCCTGTTGATTTTATTTTCCTTTTCGGCTCTGAGAAGGAAGTTCTCAGCGGCCGAAGTGTGGAGAAGCGCTGGGGGAAGAGGAGAGGCAGCTGTTCTCAGCTCGGGCAACTTCTGCTGCCAGATCAGAGTGTTCACGCCATGCAACATTAATAATGCCCTCTAGGAAGTCTCAGGGGAACACTGATCTCCAGAATAACAAACAGGTCAGCCCAGGCTTTTTGTTAGTCTCCTTCAAATGGATTTGTAAAACCTCAGGTCACTCTCTGTGAACTTTCCTGCTGAAATGCACTTTTGCACAGGCCACTGACTTCACAAACTAAAACCTTTCCTCTTCCTCTGTTTGGTGATGAATTCGCCGGGATGGGCCAAAAGTACCTCTCTTTATGCTTGAAGGAACTTCCGATCAGTTCTGGAGTGACTGGAACAGGAAGGCATTGCTTAGAGGTGACTAGTCCAGATGAGAACGTAAAGCCTCATGTTTTGCTCTCAGTAAAACCCCTAAAATGACCCTTTAAAGATGGACCTACTCTAGACTGACTGCAGAGGGAGGTCAGACATTAGGGACATTTATTCCCCCTTTATTTAGGGAATAATGGTGAGATCTTCAGAATATATCTGGTCTCCTTTTGTGTTGGCTCCTTTCTGACTGAGACATTTAAAATGTGCCCTCATACACACTTCAGTAGGCCTGCTTTGATTGCAGATGCCCGGTATCTTTCTAACAAGAAATACAGACAAGGAGTACATCCTGGTTTCCCCTCTACTTGGTGACCAAAGTAGAAGAGAATGCCAAAGAATACAAAATTTGGGATTGCTTCAGAGGAGCTGAGAATAGACCGTTCTTGTGCAAGAAAAGGTGATGTAAAACCCAATGATTCGAGCATCTGAAAAAAGACAAGTGACATGAGAAGCAGAACCCCACTAACATGCTTCTCCTCAGAGGGCGCATTTAAGACTATGGTGAGGTCAAGAAGCCTGTGTAGGATCTTCAGAGTGTCCTTCACCAGGCCAGTGGTGCTTCAGTTGTCTGGAATTATGATCCCCCTCCTCTTTGCAAAAGAAATACCTTTAAACTCCTCCCTTTGAACTTCTCATTGCTAGCACATTCAGAGAAGGTTCCAAATCACCTTCAGCCCTCACTTGGTAACACTTAATAGACCAAAAAAAGTCAAAATAAATGTTCTGATGCTTTAGCAATAGAGAGGAATCGCTACCATGATACAGAGCAGAATGGGCCAAGATACCCTTTTGCACATCCTCATCCATGCACAGGGCTGCATCACCAGTAGCTATGTGTTGCACATCAGCAAACATTGGGTTTGCACATCAGCAAACACTGAGTAACATTGGGTTTCCCTTCAGAGGTTGTTGCCTTACTTTCAGCTATCCAAACATGTTGCCAATATTAGTTTATTATTGGGAAGTAAGAAAGATTATAAACTTGATTTTGAAGGTACGAAACAAGGACAGCAAGAGCTCATTTAACCTTCTGCATATGGTGCTGCAGCACAGGCAAGAATGTCACTCCACAGCTGTGATTCTAGTTCTCTGCTTTAGTTAGTAGATAATACTTTGTTTCATAACGTGCTGATCTCTGTGCCCCTACCATGACTCCGGAAATCAACTGGCTTTAACACATAGACTGCAGGAGTGCTTTCTCTGTGAAGCAATCACATCTTTAGGAGCAACATTTTCAATACAGAGATGTGCATTTTTTTTTGCAAAGCAGAGGAAAAAATACTACTTATTTTGTGCTCTGCATCAAGGTAAAAATAATTGCAATTTGTCTCCCACCCATCTTGAGCACTCTCAATGGGAGAAATGAACCTTGCTAGAAAACTCACCTGGTAATCTTTTGGTATAATAGCAGTGAATTTCACAATATACCTGGTCTGATTAATGCTCAGCTCTGCATTTACTCCTAATCAGGCTATAAATATAACATACTTGATGATTTTACTTAAGCTACCCAAGTGTAATACCTTACATCACAGGGTCATTCAGGGAAGCTGTTGCTCAGGCCATGACATTCAGCCTTACCTACGTTTGTACTCATTTTTGGTCCCCTGGTAACACTAGCAAAACACGTGACCACTCTTTAAATCAACTACTGTGGCATCATGTTTTTTCTTTTGTTTTTTAGAGGAAAGAAGTTAAGTTAAATTTTTGTTTTAACTTGAACTGTCTACTGATAAAGGAAGATGAAAAGATAGATAGTGTGCTGGATGCTTCCTCTGTCTGGTTAGTAAGTATTTACCCCACACCCATCCAAGTGGAGACATAAACATGGTGAATCATGCTCAGCCCTGTGAAAATGTTAAAACTGAGCCTTTGATGAGGTTTCTTCATATTTTTCCCTCTGGGAAAGTTGCCTAGACTCCTTCTGCAGGAAATAATGTCCTTTCTTGTGTTTCAGTGTTCAAGAGGACCTGCAATGGAGCACTGAGACCAAAAACGGTTAAAATACTCTTAGAACATTCAAGAAGTCTGCCGTCTTCTCCGGGTAGCTCTGCAAATCTAACACATATTCTGTTGAGAAAAGAAAATGTCTGTTCCCTAAATACATGGGACTCGTGGTCTTTCAGGCTTTTCTGAGATGAAAGAACCAATCAAGGGGCACCATATAGCACATTATTAATATTTAGTAACAAATGAGTTTACCAAATTGGAAGACATAAGTGTTTTACTGCCTACTCATTTTGGTTTGTCAGAATATGGAAATACTGCTGGTACCTGAACCAAGACTGTGGGTACAGTAAGATCAACTATCAGACAGGAAAAATGGTCCTTGTAGCTCCTGCTCTCAGTCGCAAAGCGATGCCCTGAAGTCGTACCCAAGACCAGCTGTTGAGAGATTTATCCCTGAAATGTTGTCATGAAGAGAAGGCCAGGCCCAGGCATTAGCTGCCACTCAGGTGGTGAAAGAGCTGAGCATTGCATAGGCTGGGAAGTGTTTTTAACTCAGAGCCCCATCCCGTGAGCTGGGTAACCCACTGCTTTGGGAGCACGGCAGAGGGCAGGAGCTGTTTAATGCAGAATGTAAAGAAAGATGCAAATTCTAATGTAAAGGTGTTTACCTTTGCCAATAATTTAAGTAATGTAGTTTTAGGCAACTCCACAGTTGCCTAACGTGTGCTTTCTTGAACTGTCATGCAGTAACCTTTGGATTGCAAAATCCCCAGTTCTCTCATTCCCCTGGCTCCGAGATTGTGATGAATGTATTAGCTGATCACCCCACACTGGCTTCTCTGCTTCAGACTGGAAAGGGGAACTGTGACCAGGTCATGGTATTGCCATGAAAGTAGCAGGTGAATGTATACAAGCATTGGACTCACTGCAACTACAAACTCTAAAACCCAACAATAATAAAATTTGGAACCTCACTCAGTGAAAGGATTTGCTTTCTCAGCCCTGTCCATTTTTTAATATTTGATGAAGCTAGAATTAGATGTTCACAGTAATTAATTCTCCCATTTGAAACTGGTTTTCCTGAAAACAACAGAATCTTATTTCCAAATAATGCAGTGGAAAATTGGATACCTTATCATAGGGTCTCTGATGAAAAAGTGTAGACACTGGTAAGTTAAAGTTTTGCAGTCACAGAGGCAAGGTAAAAAAGCAATAGACAAAAAGTCTTATTTCTTGAACAGTGGGTTACACCTATCAACTGGCAGGGAAAAGACTAAGAAGAAAAGATCTCTATAGCTAAGCCCTGCATAAATGTGATAAAGATCACACGTAAGCCTATATGCCCTCAGACCCACGCTTTTTAGGCAGGCACCTACAACAACAGATGCTGAGATGACCCATGAGGTTGCACAACCCAACGGGTGCTAACTCCAGGTTCTGTCATGAAGCTAACACTTTCTAAATCAAGATCCAAACTATTTCAGCTCTGTCCACTGCAGGGGGACCTTACTGCTTGCTTTGCATTAGGAAATGTTTGCTTTGCATTAGCTACCAAATCCTGTTCTGCCTCCCAACCGCAGTGAATTCACCTCAGTTTGAGCATCGTATTAGGGAGGGCAGGCTTTGTCACTCAGGCTCTCAGATCTACTTGCATCCTGCTGCACATGCACTGGGAAAATACTCTTTCACATATGGTCTTGGGATCGGGATTAGCAAAAGAATCATGAGGCAGAGCAGCAGTTCAGAGTGGTTATTCAGGCAGAGACAGCGCTCTGAAAGAGCTCAAAAAGAGTTCCCCGTAAGGTCCGTCACCCTGGTTTGGGGGCAGCAGCAGGGCTGGCCTGGCGTGTTTGTCACGTCATCCCCATAGGCATCCCTCCCACCCACCGTTAATCTCCAGTGCTGCTCTTGAAGGTTTGCGAAGCTAAATGAGACCTATCTCGTGGAGGTAACCCATTCCAAAATAGATTTCTCCAAGAAGGCTTTGCCCTAAGTGCTTGAGTGATTAAATACCTATAAATAGCTCAAAGTGATGAGACGCAGATAAGCAACGACCTCTCCTCAGGAAACAGCGTCCCACTAACTTGATTCTCATCTGCTGCCTATTAGGCCTGGTAATGAGGTTGGGCATATGGTCATTTTAAATTTGTTATGTGATGTAGTCCACCTTTTTTGGGACACCACAGCACATGTAGAGAAGATAAGAACCATCCCTTCAGATTTCCACGTGCACAGGACAGTCTCTCTCAGCAGCACTGCTAGCAATGCAGCAAAGTGCTTGTCAGATCATTTTCTTAAAAAGAAAATAAAGCTGTTGCCCATGAGGTGTCCTTTGAAGTGTGGGACTCCGGGCTCTTGGCTGACATCCCTTTCCTGGCCAACTCACTTTGTGCATGACTGCAGTAGCACACTGCAGTCCCACGGGACCTGCTTATTACTCCCGAGTAAACTTTCCCCCTTCAACATGGGAAACAGATTCAAAATGATAGAAGGCTGGGACTTTCTGCATGCTTAAAATCATAGGACTTTTTAAATTATTTTTTATCTTTTTTTTTTCTTTCAGTCAAATGCCAAAGAAAAGAATCATGTTAACCCATGATTATAAAACATGCCTTTGATGGCTTGTGTGTTTGCCTTGTATTACCTCCAAGTCAAATATTGTTTAAATCCCCATCAGCACGCCAAGATATATGGAAGAGACAGGGTTCAGGAGGCTGGCAGCGAGCTAACTGTATTAACTGCAAAATAACCATCTACCACAGCACCAGGGCTGAATCACATGGATGAAGGAAGCTGTCAGGAGATGCAGCTTCTGCATCCCACAGGTTTCTTTTAGGCCAGCAGCCTGGCCGACCCAGCCCCTTTGGTCTCTGACCACAGGGCCACCTGCAGCCACCTGCCCCAGCGCCCGGCTTCAGGGAAGCTCTCGCTGCCTCGCAGCAGGAGGGAAGGAAGGATGGACATCTGGGCATTACAGGGAGGCTACACGAGGGAGCGGGAGAGAGGAGTTTAATTGCTTGGTGTTGCTGGCAGATGGATTTTGAAAGTGGCAGCGTCATATGTATGACCTAAGAGGACAAACTGATCGGACCTTTGTAATGACTTATAAAGTATTGTCTTCTGGATGTATTTGCTGTGCTAGGTTTAAAAAACAGCTTGCCCTGGAATTCCTTCCTTTCCTCCTCTGGTGCAGGCAGGTGACCTGGGAGAGATGGCAGCTCATTTTTCTCCTGGCTCTTGCACTCCTTTTTTCTATGAAAGCTGTGACTATTCATGTACGAGTTAAATGACGCTGACATTATACTGAAGTGGTGCCACAGTGAATCAGAGACCTTTTCAAACCACTTGAATTTTAAGGGGACAGAAAGAGTGGATTTAACTAAATACAAAAAATGAATAATAGATGAAAGCGAAACCCGAAGAATCTAACGTCCAAAAAATATCATATATTTATGCCCATTTCAATGCAGACCTCTGGCCTGTGGTCCAGACACCCTGCTGCCTACAGAGAGCAACAAAAGGTAAAAGTTATAAAAGATGTAATGTAAAGTAAAAGTCAAATATAATTTAAAGTTGTTGAACTTTAACAATAGCTTAACTATTGTTTGCATGTCTCTGGATCTAGAACTGCAGAAGCTGGTGCTCGGGAATAGATAGGTACCTATGACAAACAGGGAACTGGAACAGAGCGAGTGTGTTGCACAGACAAACCCCAGTCCTCCCGTAGTGCTGCCCACTCACAGGCAATAAACTTTTAGAGGAGCCCTCTGCTCGCTTGCTTCCGTTTACCACAAACTGCAGAATCCTTCTACCCTGCTACAAGAAACTTTGGACCTACAATTACAAAAAAAGCCACATCTCTCTGGTGCAATGGAAGAGAGCAGTGGGGACTGAGGATTTCACCACTATTCTAGAGCCACACACCCACATGGGATTTATGAAGGAAAAAACAGTATTTGTTGACCTTTTCTTTATATATACCCATTTATGAAATAAAACCTTTATATAATATTATAATAGTTTATTAATAATATATATTATACTGAGATAAATATTATGATATGTAACACCATGTATATTATGTATCTGCAATATATTTTATTTACTTCCGATTCCACCATCCTGGAGAAGTCCAACATGCACTTTGGACCACATATACAACACAGGACCATATCCCATAAAAAAGTATCTTTTTTGTATATAGTGGAAGAACAAAGCGTGCTCGCTACTGAACTAAACGAGGCAGTATACATTGAGCTGTAGATCAGGGTGGGAATCACGAAGTAAAGCTTCAGTGGATCATTAAATGAGAAAATGTAATAATGCAAGGTAGGATTTCACTAGGAATCATTATTCTAATGAACACAAGAAGCAATGTGGCATTATTCACAATCGCATTTATTTAGTTTAAACAGAATTATGACAAACAGAAGAAAAAGATAAAATACTTCAGTATTTGGTGTGCAAGCATAAGTGGAAAGAATCCTATAAAATGGTGTGTGTGCATGTAATCCCAGATACTTCGTCACCCAGGTGTTCTGAACATCATGTACTACTCTGGAATCAGAAATGTACAGTACATTCAGAGAGGACGTAATAAGAAAGTTGCACAAGGTAAATAAATACTGAAAGTTTTATGAGTGAACTTTTGTGAACCAGTATAATGTGGGAGCATGAGAGGAACTCATAAAATGAGGGCAAAAGCCAAAGAACAAATGAGGATGAGAAAATGGTATGAGGCATGCAGCAGAGAAAGAAATGTAAAAACACACATGCCTTTTATTTGACATATATTCAGAAGAACATCCATTAAAGCTGTGAATCTATTTTAGGATTCAGGAAACTAAATCTTTGCTCTTGCATTGTAGTTATTCCCACTACCTGTCTCTTGAGTTACAGCCTCATTAAACTCTATTGAAATTATATTGTTCTTGTGTTGCAGGTATGCTTTGGAAATTCTTAGCTACAGTGCAGTATAGCTGAAACTGATTTATTTGTATACAATGCTGTAACTACATTACAGCCAGTACTCTGCGTTTGCATACAGCCTCTGCGTGTCAAGATTTTTACAACAGAGAAAAAGGATGACTGCAAAAATCAGTCTCTGCAGGTAGGGCCTTGGAAAGCACTCCACAGGCACAGCTTCAGGCGAGCGAAACTAGGGGTGCAAATGAATAGAGTATTACAGTTAGTTTCTAATTAAAACAGGCTCATACTAAAGACCAAAAAGTCAGATTCCCCAGTAAAAATCCTGACAGGCCATGTCTACTGGTCAAGCAGGTGTTCAAGTACAATAGAAACTGTTATAATATCACAGAATATAAAGAGGGGCAGAACTCCAAAAAGCCACTTTTATCCAAAGACCAACCTCCACCATTCCTGATGTGTCCCAGCTGTTCATGGAGCCTCCAGAGATGGAGATTCAACAGTCTTTCTTGGTTATTAGCTAACCTGGCTGCACCATCCCAGCACTTAACCATACACCACAACCCTGTACAGGTGGACGAGGAAGGTTGTGCAATGTCATGCAATAGGTTTGGCAGCCAACCTGTCACCTGCAGAGGTAGGCTTGCTGGTGTTGAGTTGAATAGACGCATAGGAAAACTGTACTAAACTGCTCTATCCACTTGGGAAAAGTGGAAATCCCCCGGTGTTGGCAACCTTAAACATTACATGATCATTTTATTGCATTTAAAGAACATATGAGCAATGATTGTTATCAATAGTGCCATTATATTTTTAGGTAATTTTCCTGTGCCCAATATGAATTATACCTGGGTCTGAATTTATGAACCTGTAGCAAGTTTTATAAAGCTGGCTATGTCATCAGGACAATTAAAACAATGTATGTTCCTATTCAATACACAATTTCAGGTCATTATAAAACAGTACGGCATAATCATAAATTGAATTGCTGGGTAAAGCATTACTGTGCCATCACAATGTCTGTTAATAGCCTGTTTATTAAAGCAACAGGAACATAATTTATGCCACCTTTAACCAACCAGTTTTGAAAAGGAAGGCTTCTGGGAAATAATTTCTGATATTTTCAAAATCTGACAATCATGCAGACTTCTTTGAAAATTAATCATGCCAGCAAAGTAAATTATGGAGATTGTTAATGCTTTTAAGTGCCTGAAGAGATGCATCCCATTTTCTTAACCTCTCCAATAACAACAATAACAGGCCTGTTGGTTGTTTTTGCAGCTTGCAAGCAGAGCCGCGCAGTACCACTGGCCCCAGCACAAACATGCTCCAGCAGCCACCAGCCCCAACGCCGCTTCTTTCCACGGTGCCTACCAGCTGCTCCAAGTCGCAGAGAGCACGTATCCATCCCCAGTTTCTTCTCAGCAACACTGAAAAGCGTGGTGTAGTTTACGGAGAGGTGTGCCAGAGACAATTCTCGTGCTATCAGACTGCTCCCGTTTCAGAAGGCTCCTTCGCTCAGCTCCGGTACTGCAAAAGTTATAGCCAAACTTCTCGCTACACCTCTGGGTACCAGTAGCAGGAAAATCTTCAGCCCAGCCTTCTGTGACCTTCTTTTTTTCAGCTTTTTTTGCGGGTGGAAGACGTATCTTCCAGTACATGGCAGGGTGGGGAGGATCTAACCTGTGGCTTTATTTCTCCTGGAGAAATCTCACAGGGATGCAGGTACCCCAGAGACCTCCTGGTGTGCTCCCAGTGTTCTTAAATCTCACCTGCCCAGTGCCTGCCAATAAACAGCTGCAGACGCAGGTAATGCCACTCCGAGCTGTGGCTCCTGGCACTCGCCATTCAGTTTGTCAGCATTTTTCTGCGGGTGTATGTACAGACTTTTTTAAATGACATAAATGGGAAATATGGGAACCTGAGCAGTGAGTGGCTATAAACAGCCACTTTCCTACCTCTCACCTCCATTTGGTGAAGAAAAAGCATGAGGAAAAAGATCAGACAAAGAAAAAGAGTTTCCATTTCAGGCCGTAAAGCAATAAGGATAGCATTTCCAAATTCAATAAGCAGCCGAGAAGAAGCTGTTCAGGAGAACAGAGATGTGGCAATGAGCAGAGGCAAAGCAAAGTCCTCCGCAAGGAAAGCAGAGGGGCATAAAGAGAGGGTGCCAGGCTACACCACCCTGAGCTGCTGGAGTTGGCACTTCTAGTATCAGGCAGGACTAAATGTCAGCACGGCATGTGAACAATATCACAGTGTTGCTAACCCTCTTAAAAATCAAGCTTATGGGCGATCTCTAGCCAGCCACTGGTTTTTGTCTTGCTCAGTAGTACTCAAGGCAACAGCTCTGTTTTTATTTTCCCCAACAAAAGCTGAATTGAGGGCCTGGCAAATTACAAGTGTAATGACCTACCCTGAGTGTTCCTGCCACAATTACTGCCTGAGTGGCTAAATCTTGGGTAAATTACCATGATACTGCAAACATGACATTGCAGTAACCCCCAGCCCTTCAACTCCCTGGCCACTGTGGGCTTAGGAGGTCATCCAGGCCACGCACAGCCGGAGCCAGCGGCCCTGATCCTCCGTGGCACTGGGACAGCTCTGCTCTGGTGCCAAGCTGCCCTGCGGCTGGCCTGGCTGGCCCCAGGGGGGATTGCTGGCAGCGCCGCGCACAAGTGGGCAGCCTGCCTGTACCCCAGCTGCTCTCGGGGGCATCTCTGGGAGCCTGGCACCTCGCCCTGCAGATAGTCAACGCTGGCTGCTTCGAGTATTGGCACAAGGCGAACCCCCAAACTGCAAAGCGGAAAAGGTCACGCAGAGCAAGCTTTCTGCCCCATAGCATTTGCAACCAGTTAATAGCATTTGATGAATATCAGTTGATCTTTTTGTTTTATAATTCATTGCAAATGTTAAAAGAAGGCTGTTTACAGCATATGGTAGGTCTTTTATTACCCTGCATGAGTCTGGCTCAGTAAGGACTGTAAGCTTGGATCTTTTTACAGTTCTACAAATGATTTTCAGCCTTGTGCTTTCTCTCCTGGTCTTACTCACCACTGTGACAGCAACCCACATCACTGCTGTGGGCTGCTTTTTAGGAAGTGGGCACACGATGAGCCAAAGAGCCAAGCCTCGCTTGGAGAGACTCCGTTTTATTCAGCGTTTAGCATCGTGTCATGCCATCATGACCAATCTTTGCACAAAGGGGATGACAAGCAGAAGGAGGAGGTGGGGATCGAAAAGGAGGTGCACACACACACCCCGTTTCTGCAGGGAAGATTGAAAAATCGGCTTTTCTGGCTTTATTCCGATGATACACTTTCCTGAAGGCCACGGACATGCCCGGCTGTCAGGGAGAGCGGTTAGCCATACCACCTCCCGATGCTCCGTCAGGCCGCTCGGCACCACTGCACTGTCCCCGCTCGCCCCACCGCGACCGGCTTCTAACGCGGGGATCACGCCCGACCCGACCCGCCGCGGCTCCGGGCCGCGAGCGCCGCTGGCCGCCGCGTCCGCCCGTCCCGTCCCGCCCCGCCCCGCCCCGCGGGGCCGTGGGCGATTGCCTCCTGCCCCCTGCCGCCCGCGGCCGCGGCTGCACACCGCCCGCGGGCACCTCCCGCCCGCCGCCCCGGGCTCGCCCCGCCGGGCACCGCCACAGCGGCCGCCGCCCCCTGCCCCTGCCCGGCGAGCCCGGGTGGCCCTGCGTCAGGTCTGGGGGGCTCACGGGCAGGTTCTGGCGCAAGTCGGGAAGGGCTGGCACCCTGGAGCGTCTCTCCTCACGGCTGCTTATAGGGGACGGTCTTTCAAGAATGCAGCACGAGTGTTGATTTCTTATGCCGAATAAACGTGCAAGGAAAGGAAGGAAGAAGGCAGCAATGATTTCACACGTCCAGGAGGGAAATGGAAGCCTGCCTGCGGAGTTAAAACTATAGTTCAGTAAAGAGAAGGGGCAGAGTAATTTGCCTTGTGTGTGCCCTAAAGAAAGGGGACTGGCGGTCAGGGGGATACACAGGCTGTGAAGCCGGAGGAATCCAGGCCCAGCCTTGCTGCAGAACCGCAGCTGGTACTGGAGAGGTTCCTCAACACCTTTTGCCACAACTTCTATTCCAGTAATACAGTGCTATTAACACTCCTCAGCGGTCAGGATCAGGAAACTGTCTGGCACAGACATTATGTTCCTCTTCAAAATGCTCTAAAGCAAGAAGGAGAAGAAGTTCGGTCTCCAGGCAGGGTATTCCATAACCCTATCCTCCTGTGTTCTCCTTCTGAGATACTTGAATGCAAACTAGATGGAAGGGAGACATAAACACTTAACAGCAGTCTGTTGCAATTCTACATTCTCCTCTTCTGAGGAACTTAAAGGGAATGTAGTTAAAATGTTCACATTAAATGTTTAATAAGTATTATTAAATTAATTATTAATAATTATTAACGTAATTATTTTAATGAGTAATAAACATATTCAGATTGTCATAGCAAATGGTCAAACGGATTTTTAGAAATAGAGATAAGGTGGAAAAAAGTCTTGGCATGGCATTCTGTCACTCTGTTTTCTGTCCAAAAGATAATCTCTCCTAAGAATTACCATAAATGGCAATAAATACCACTGGTCATACCTTAGTCTCTCTATGCTAAAAGTCACCATTAAAACATTAAGAATAAATAGCATCTAAGTGAGAGCTTTTTTGGAAGCTTTAACCCAAGCAATTGGAAAGTTGGTATGCAAGTTATGTGTGTTAATTTGGAAATAAATTTACCAACAAACATGGCTAAATGCTGGTATACTTTTTACTGCTGCTTGCAGTGGTAGGCAGCATAGCAGCCCAATGAGCAATATCTCCGTCCCATCGTGCTAACCCTGGCTGATGACCAGAAGACTGGCTAGTGCTTCTTGTTTATCAAGCAGATATGCTAAAGAAACTTGGTCTTTTCACTTGCTCAGGACACATGTATTGAAGAACTGTTGCCTTCATGTCTAATGGCTCAATATTGGTGAGATGTACTTGGACTCAAAATAAGGAGCTGAATGAGGGTAAGCAAAATATTCAGGTGATTCAAATCTGTTGTAGTCAGACTGTACGCTCTAAAGTAGTAACGATTTAGAAGCTTTTTGCACGGTGGAGTTATTGAAAATGATCATACAGCTTTGACTTAAAAGCTCTAGAGTATATTCACTCAGTGAGTAACTGAAGCAATTTCATGTTGGTGTAATTAAACAACATACTTCATCTTCACCCCATAATATTTTTTTCTGAGATGCTAAATCAGCGATAGATCTGTAACCTGCTCGACTAATTGCCAGTTATCCATGCCCTACAACTACTGGTAAAGAATAAAACCTTGAGGCAATTGAAAAAGAAAATGCAGTAAAATATGGAAATAACCGTAGTAATTAAAAGACCTTTTTTCTTAGTCTTTTGGAAAAAATGTCAATTATCGTAGTTAATATCTTCTGCTCAAAATAATGGCAATTCTGCTTTTAATAAGGACACTAAATTTTCTGCTATTCCAGTTCCTTTCCATTTGTAGAAAACAGAAAATATTTCTGTGCTTAATTATTTTGCAACTATAAAAGGGGAACCCAGTGTTTTGAAACAAGCTGATCAGTCAGTCTGGTTACGTTCTTTGCAACAGCTGACCTGCAGCCTCCCCTGCAACTATTTCCACTTACATCTTGTAACATTTTGGAGTTTCATAGCCTGTGACATCCTCCCTGCCCTACTTCATCACTGCATCTCAGATCTAGACTGTGTCCAAAGCCCCAGGGCCGTGCCTCTCTGCCTCGCAGTGAGGTATACTCTCCATTCAAATGGATGCTGGCGTAATCCAAGAGCTGAAGCATGCTGAGATTTGAAGCTCTCCTGCAGGTTCAGCTGAAGGGGCGTGATAAAGCAGCTCCGTGTAAGAATAAGGTTGCACCAGTAACCCTAAGAAGAACAAAAAAAATGGAAAATGTCCAAGTAAAGACAGGGGAAAGCAGAACATGCCAGTACTAGTAGGCACATTTCTAACATCAGGGATCATAAATGTTTGTTTCCTGAGGCATGCATGTTAGAAGGACCTTTCTTGGTAAAACTTTTGTGGGTGGATAAGAGTTGGAAAATACCTTTTTCTGTTGCAACAACATCCTCTGAAGTGATACAGTGCTACAGCACATGGCTCAAGTCATAGAGGAGAATTAATTAAAAAATGCCTTATTTACTTGTGGAAATAAAAGCTGTGGGGTTCTCCCTTCCCCCCCGACACTGCCAAGTCCTTGCACTGTTCAGCCTCATCCTTAAGTCTTGTAAGTAAACTCGGGGATGAAAAGTGTGCCTTTGTTCCCTAAAGTATCAAAGGAACTGTGATGTTCCTTTCTCATGCCAATCATTATAACAATCATTAAGTCAGCACAATAGGTGCCGGGCTTTCATGTCCTTAGGGTTGATGGCACATACACAAAATATTACTGTTGTTGTTATTTTTACTATTTTTAGGCATACTTTGTTAAGACTACAGCAAGCCTATGAAAATAGCAGACATTCAGTTGGTGGCCGTAACTACTGAAAGGTCTCTCTTGGGAATCTCCTGCAAAGCTCCATGTGACACAAGTTAGGCAAGGAAGAAGCACCAAGTGAGAGTCCTCAGCAGGAAAGGAAGAAGCCAGACCAGCTTCGTCCTGGTCCTGCTTCCACAGGGCTTGTGCTACACTGGGGCCCTGTTGGCTTTGGTGGGACTAGAATCAAGCACACAGGCATTATCTAGTCTTTTTGCAAGCCAACAGTGTAACATACTTGGTACTAAATTCTGCCAAGAAAAAGACCTGGCAGATGTTGCTTTCTTTTAAATACATTTAGCTGTTGTTGTAATTGAAAAGAAAATACTGTAAACAAGATTACCAAAACATACTGACTCATTCTCAGGTGTTTTGTGAAAGCAGGGGCAGATCTCTTCAGGGCTCTTCCCTAGCGGCAAACCAAAAAGCTTATCTCAACTGGATTTTTATTTAATCTGATTTAATTTTTATTTGTGTTTTTATTGTTGGCATGAAGGAAATTGTGGATCTGGAACCTTCAAGGTGTTCTGGAGTGTGTTAAGTTGGAAGCTAGATGCTTATGATTATTCATATCAGTACAAAGAAATCCTCGGATCTAACCAACACAACAGTAACAATAAAAATTATGGTATCAAGTGCCTGTCCCATTCTTTCAGCTTTATCTTATTTTACAAATGGAGAAACTGTGATCCAGAGTGGCTAAAAGATGCCAATAGTTGCAAAAGAAATCAATGGGGAATAGAAATTAGTTGTTTAACCTTCTAGTTTGAAACAGAATGCTTCCCCTTATACAAAAAAAAATCAGCTTGTGCAAACCAAGAGATCATAAAGTTCAAATGACTGAGCCCTAAGTTAGTAATACATACCCTCTAGTTCCCACACGTACATGATTGCACTTGATACATCTAAGTAGTGAGATCAGTACATTGAAATATCTTGGCTGATCACATAATTTATTTCCCCAAAGCCTGACATTGCAAATTCTCTGTTGATACATCATGGAGTATCCAGTCTGTCCCCCCTGAGGGACAAAAAACAATGGAAGCATGTATTCAAAGACACCTTGTGAAAATCAAGCCTCTGAGGTTAAGTGAAGGTCAATAAAAGTATGAGAAAAAGCAAGACAGAGCAAAGGTTTGCCTGGTAACCTGGAAAACCTGACTAAAGTGTCTTAAAAACTTTTTTTGTGGTCCTTACTAGAGGTTTGGCACAGGCCTGAGGAATCCATCCCTGTTTTTTAAATAAACCTCAATGCTTGTTGTTACAGGAGCCCATGTGTGCGTGTGGTCATTGCCACAGATGTTTAGAAATCCAAGCAGGGTGGATGAATTGAGGAGAGTTATTTGTTCTTTATGTTCATCATTAAGTATTACCGTATTAAACCGAGATACTTAGTAGTCTGTGATAGAACATGTAATTTGACCAAGTATTTTTTCACCTCCCCACGTATGCCAGACAGTTCTAGCCAGAACTTTCTACTTCAAAACATTATTTCCATACTCCACTCTATTTTGTACTGGTTTGGTAAGTATTCATTGGCTGAACATAACAGAACAGTGATGCCTGCCAAGCATAACCTCCTTGACTAGAAATGAAGGCAGCACTCAGCTATCACTGACTGTTAACTCGTAAATCAGTTGACATGAGTCTGGAACACTGATCAATTAAATATCTCAAATTTGCAAATGCTTTTCTTCACGTAGTGTAAATGATCTGGGTATGGTAAAGTAATATTGATTTAGAAAAATCAAGCTAATTTACTGTTGATTCTTTAAAAAAATTACCTACACAGGACATACTAAACCACAAAACTGTAACATGTGACTGGCAGCTCTTTCTGGACAGCTTGCAGAACAAAAAAAAACGTAGGGCCTATTACTGTGAGCACCGAAGCAGCAGCATAAGGCTTAGGTTGTTGTCATCCATTTAATCCATCACATTCATTTATAACGTAATTTAGCAGCTACTCAGGCTGATAAATACCACAGACAACATTTCACAGGAGCATTGTCAGGCCAGGCAAATTTCACACACTGAATGTTAGCTTTTCATAATTATCTTCCCTTATGCAATTATGATTTTTTCCCCCCTCTCCAGTTAAAAAAACAAAACAAAACAAAACAAACAAAAAACCAAAACCAAAAAAACACTTTGTCAGTGTATCCCTTATTCTGACGACCTCCCACACCTGACCATGGGCTAGGGAAGAAGCCACCAAGAAAGAGAGCATTCTTGCCGGACCTTCCTGGGTCTTCCTAAGAGAAATTGTAGCTTAGGGTTACCCAATGCCCATATAACCTCACATAAGCCCTTTCCTGTCCAGTCACCCGACATAGTACAGACACACAGCAGCACAGAAGAAAATTCACTGAGCCTTAAATGTCTCAGGAGATAAACAAATTGTTCGTCACTTTTTGGCCACGGCTGGTCACTGTGCTGTAAGCAACAGCAGGATTTAGGACAATAGGCTTCTGGTGAATGGTAGCTGGTGTCTTTTTTTTTTTTTAATGTATCAGATGACACCCAATAGACACATCTTGCATAAGAGATGGAATAGAAATGAGTTGCCCCAGCATTTGTTCAGAGCTTGCATGTTTGGCTCTTCCTTTGACAGCTTCAGGTCTTTGCTCTCTGCAAAGTAGCTCCAGGTAATCACTGGTAATCCAAAAAATCACTCCAGGTACACAGAGAGCTATAGCTCCTGAGCAAGGACTTTCAGACACAGAGATGCTCACAGGCAGAGGCTGCTCTAGAGCTAGCTTTGGTACAGGTTGCAGGCAGACAAAATGCGATCCCCTCCCCATGCCCTTGTATGACCAAATCTTCTGCCTGGTCCTGTGAGGACATTCCCCATAAACTACTTCACTCCACATCAGCAGGAACTTTTCCAGTTCAGCCTCCCTTGCTTCTCCCTATAAGAGAAACCATATGAAACAGTCCAGAAAAGTCAGGATTTGTGTTTTGATAATATGATTTAGCCTAACTTTTCCCATTGATTGAAGGAGCAAATATGCATTTGTATCTTCAGTATCTGAGCGCAGTCTCTTAAAACATGTACTCTTAGAGAACTGGTGCAATGGAAGGATGCTGTGGTTCCTACTTTGCAGACTGCACAGAGAAACTAGAGCCTAGGCCTCCCAGGGTATGGAGAAACCTAGCCTTTATTGATTTCCTTTGAGTCACACAGGAGGTTGTTGCTAAAAGAGAGGATCCAGAACCCAAGCTAGGATCTTAATCACTGTTGGCTTGCAGTTAATCCAATTATCCTTCCTACTTATACAGTACTTTTCAGTCGAGCGCATACAGTGGAACGTTAGAATATAATTTTGGGAGCACAGCAGCCAATTACCAGGACATATCCACATTCATGGAGACCTATCAAGCTATTAAAGTGCTTTATTTTGAAACTGGAGACTGCCCTAGAAAAGGCTGCACTGTAATTTCCATGCACTGTCAGAACGAATCGATCAAGAGCAGCAGTTCAGGATCCTGGCCTACTACGAGGGACAAGGGAATAAACAGTTATCCCTCTTCGCTAATCAGCCACCCCTCCACAGGCAGCTGGCAATGTAAGCAGGACACCTAAGGGCAATCTGCAAAAAAAATTCTTTACTATTAATGAAATTCAGTAGCCTCTAAGGTAAGCAAGTGCTCCTCAGACGAAGACTCTGGAGCCAAGCCCTGTGCTTCCATTTGGTACTCATTAAGCAAAAAAATAATCCAGTGGAAATGGCTGCTTATACAAAACCAAAACAGTCTCCTCTCCCTGAGACAGATTTTGTAAGCCAAACAGATATTTTCCATGGCTTTATGTGATTTATTGCAGCATGTTGGCACTAACCAAGGGGTTTTGATGCAGTGTATATCTGATCCAAATTCTTCTCATAGAAATGATTTTTGATCTGTCATGTCTATCTTTAAGTTCAGAGGTCCCTGGGAGAATGACTTTGTTCAACACAAATATAAATTGTATGGAAATGAAACCCTTCCTCTTATAAACTATTTTGCAGGTTGAGCGCCTCACATTGATTCATAGATCTTTAGTGTCAGACCTGCTTTGACATGCTGCTTAAGCATCACTCTTTACTAATTAGCAGTATGTTCAATAAAAGGTACAATTTATCAGCTGACAAGCGGCATTAATTTGATGACACCGTGAGAATACTTACAAAATTAAATTAGTCTCAGCATTGGTTAAAAAAAAGAATACAGACAAATAGGCCATGGGAGAGACAACATGCATGTGGGAGAGGTTTCCCTCAAGTTTTCTCAAGAAAAGAACCCTACAGCACTGCAGGAAGTTACCCCTGCTCTCTTTGGGCTAAATGAAATGCAAATATAATTATGGGGGTGAAGGCTGCAATGCAGAATTTTGATATTTTTACTGGGAGCAATGCTTAATGGCCCAGTAAAGCTGTAATAACATACAGAGCCATTCATCTCCAGGCCTCTGAGACAAAAATAGTCCAGACGCAGCCACAACGAGGTTGTTATCTGGTGAACATCCAGTAAGACAAAAATTGGATGTGTTCCAGTCACTTCTAAACGAGCCCTGTGTATAAAGCTGGTAGTTATAAAACTATTTTCAGTTTCCATCCAGAAAGGTAACAAGGTGAAAGAGAAGTTCAAAGATTTCATCCGTGGTCTTGGCAGACCCAGCAAGGGCTGCAGAGAAGACTGACCAGGGGAAGTGGTGAATTTGGGTTGGGAGGATACGATAAGTATTTGTCTTGGGTCCCGCACACACAACGCCATTCAAACTTTATGCTGCACAGCAAACCTGGCACTCGAACCAGAGGTTCAGCGCTGCTCTCTATATACAGTTTATATACAGGGTGACACACAGCCCCAGAACGAGCACAGCTGGTATCTGGCAAGACCATGCGACAAGTTATACAAACAACTGCAAAAATTTTAAGAAGCTATGACAAAGAAAAGATCTTCTTACAAGCCGCTTATTTTGCACTTTTCATGAAAACTTAAAAACCTGCAACAATTGCACTTTGACATTAAAACTTGTAATTGCTGTTCCACGCTGTTTTCTAGCAGGGATATTGTAGCTACAACTCAGACTAGTCTATTTGCCCAGAGGAAACACCATCAGCAAAATGCTTCTCCCACGACTATACCAAATTGTCCTGCAACAACTACACTGTACGTCCTTTCCCCTTGCCATTAGCGCACAAATTAACACAAGCAACCCAAGGAACAGGAGGGATTTATTTTGTAGCTGTTAGGACTTGCCTCTCACATGAAGGAGATAATCTCCCAAGATTTACTCCTACGATGGGATATTCCAATCATTCCATGGATTTCAGGATTAGTTATATCCGAGGTACAATTTTTTTTAGCTGTTTTGAAATGTCAGGAGTGAGAGCTCTCAAAATTAACTGCTTGTGGGGCCAGTTCTGAAAGATTTGAACTCAGTCAATACTTTCCCATGTTGTTGCGCAACAAAAAGCAATTGAACGGCCTATTTTCCGACTTGGAAGCATCATTAGAAAAGTGCTGGGATGGGGCAAATCAACTTTGAATTTTGCAATGCATTTTAAGGTCTTACTGAACATCCACATGGAAAATCTAGCGCTTGCTTCACCAATGGCATATGTCATGGATAACATTTTCTATTTCTTTGTCCCAAACATAAGGGCCCCTTTGTCGGAGGGTGCTGTGTACTTTGGTTTCCTGTCAGTCCATGCAGGGCCGGCTGAAGAGGCAGGATAAAGCATTTTCCTTTCACCTCCAAGAACTTTGTGTTCACATCCTGGGTATTGTCTGAAGTGACATAAGGCTTGAGTGATTTTCTATTGACATATATGTTCCTTGTATCAAA
Organism: Ciconia boyciana; assembly: GCF_034638445.1. Taxonomy (NCBI): domain Eukaryota; kingdom Metazoa; phylum Chordata; class Aves; order Ciconiiformes; family Ciconiidae; genus Ciconia; species Ciconia boyciana. The sequence goes on from NC_132936.1 coordinate 64,445,806, forward strand.
ACAGTGAACAAAACCCACCATAATATGACCAAGCCAACAGGCCCCATCATTTTTTTTAAATAGCAGGCAGTAACCAAACCAGTTGATCCACCTAAAAATTTGACTGAAGCTGGTCACAGACTTCTAGTTAGGCATTTCACATTAAAACATGAGAAACCAACCAGCATGATCCTCACCTCAACAGATTTTAAGCCAAAACAGTTTCATTGTCCTCAGTCTCGGATATGATGCAAATCTAATACACAGCTCACCTCCTAAGCAAAGTTAAAAGGGGCAAGGGGGCAGAAGAAAACAGGGAAAGGATCTAAAACCCTCAAAAAAGTACTTGAAACTAATGTTTTTTCAATTTTGTTTTTTATTAATAGGTAGGTTTTAAAATGACAGCTGCTGAAAATGTCTGGAGAGATTTAATGCCTTGCCTTCACACAAAGAACCTGTAATTATTGACAGACTGTCAGATTGACAGTCTTTACGGGCAGGGTTCCCTCCTGCAACTATTTGCATAAGAAACCGTGTCGAGGATTCACCCCATGGGTTCAGGGAGAGGTTTTGATTTTACTCAAATGATTCATGGCATTACAGTGCTGTGTTCTCTTTGGATGTTTGATGTTCATGGTGATGTAATTTTCATGTTTTGAAGTGTTGTGTCTTTTGTTTTTCCTTCGACCTGCCTGCTTTTGGGGTAGTCATCAGACAAGGAAAAAGTTCCTCTAAAGGAGTACTCTGAGTTCTCATAAAAAGGTACTGTAATTGTCCAGGCACTTGCACAGCCCGGCCCTGTTTATAATAACCTCAGGAGCAACCTCTGTGCCAGAAATAGTTTATTAGGGAAACTGGAAGTGTTTAAGCCACTCTATAACTTGCATGAGGTCAATGTAAATGTTCCACCTGGGCAAACAGCAAGGGAGGACCTGCCTACAAACCTTGAACATGTGGTGCCAGAGCAAAAAGCTGAACCCAGAATAGAACGGTGTGACAGACTCCAAATATTCTAAAACTAAGCGTTTAGGAAGAAACCCTAAATTCAAGCCAGTCTCATCCCACTGACTGAACACAACCCCTACTTCTTCACACCCCACCTTGATGCTCCAGCTTTGCGTTACCAGTACTCGCCACGCAGCACCACTGTCTCTCTCCTACAGCAGGACCTGTGCTGCCAGGCTCAGGTCTTTGGGAAAAGTGTGATCCAGGGCTGTGACAGAGAAGTCCAAGTGCACCAGAGAAGCTGCAGTGCAAGCTTCAATGAAGCCAGGGGAGCAGGTCACCCTGGAGGATGTATTCCTGGTGTCACAGCTTCTCCCCATCTTGCCACATTTTGCTTTGGCCTCACCAGCATGTCTGATGCTCTCAGAGATATCAGAACCTCAGCATTTTAGAGGGCTGGTCCAGTTCACATATCCATACTATTGAAACAGCGCATTAATCCAGACCAGTCCTCTGATTCTGCACAAGCACAGATTGAAAGCAATCCTCTTCAGCCATTTTCACGAATCACAGTTGTTTCAAAAAGCCTATTTTCAGTCTGAAACTTGAAACATGCGGGTGAGCTTGTTACAAACCCTGGCTCTGATTAAAAGCAAAGCTTTCCTTCTGGGTCTCTTTAGATTAGGAGAAGCAAAGTTGCTTTCTCATACTTTAGATGTCTTAGTCTTTCCCTCTCTCTAATTTTGTCAGTGCCAATATTGCTTTGCAATGTTGTTTTGGCAGTGGTGAAATGGCATATGCTAACAAAAATATTCGTTAATAATTTATTCGTAAGTATTCCAACCAACCTTTCATCTTCAGCCAAGGCAAAGAAATGGACAAACATATTCAGGCTTCAGTTTTCAAGCACTTTATTCACTGGATTCACTTGGAATCACCTGTGCTTCACTTTTCTGAAAACATTCATACCCTCTGTTTCTGGCAAGTGCTGCACCTTTGGATCACTGCAGTAGAGCATTAGAAATGATTCAGGAATATCCTCAGAAAACTGGATGACATTTCTTCGCTCCATGACCTCTTCTAGTTCATGTCCACCTTTGCAGATTTTTTCTGGTGTATAATAAGGAAAAAGAAAAGGTACTTCTTTTAGAAACAGCTGCATCTGGTCTTAGCATCGTGGGTTGGCCACTCTCATGTGCACAGATTTCGTACCCAGGGTCTGTAGAAAGTCCTAAAAACAAAGCCAGAAACATTGTCAAAGATGTTATTTACACATCAGCCCAACTTTTCTGCACTATTAGCTTTTGCCAGTTGTGTGTGCCTCTTTTACAAGCATGTCACCTGCTTCCTACAGTGAAAGTAGGAGACCCATGTTGGACCCCGAGGCTTCAAAAGGTATGTGTGCTTTGAGTCCAAGTATTGTCTATCTAACAATGGAGCTGTTCCACGGAAGCAGCAGAGCAGCCGCTTCTCTCCCCCCCAGCCTTTGTAGAACAAAGCACCAGGCTCCTCAGGAGTCAACTTTGTTGTTTTGCTGTTGTATAACAAGCTGTCATCCGGCCACAGGCGCCAGTGGCCGCAGCCCCCCTTACGGGAGCAAACAGTTCAAAAGCAGGGCTGGGTTTATGCAGTTTAATTTGATGTGTCAAGTGTCTTTATTACAAGCATTCTTGCAATGTTTGCTGTTAGCACTCAGAAAAGAACATGCATCAAATCTAGCCAGGACACGGGGAGGGACAGAGGGCAGCTCTGGCAGGAACTCTCACTTGCTCTGACAGAAACTGTAATTTTCAGGGCCAGCATGCAAACTACCAGGAAAATACTTCAGCATGCTGTAATATTGATCTTCCCTGAACATCAGATGGAATTACAACCCATAGTGTTTGCCACCGGCAATCTGGTCTTTGCCCCTCCTCTGTATCCTTGGCAGTCAGTTCCGAGGAGAGAAAAAAAAATGTTTGCAGATAAACAATCTGTGGCCAAATTAGTCAGTCCAGATGTGAGTTAAACTTACAGTAATTATGCTGGTTTTATACTCTCTCTCCAAGTGGCTGTTTAACTCGCATTCAGACACTTGGGAACGATATGACACAACATCCCATGCAGTAAATGCTCAGTAGAATTCCCTCTGCCAGAGATAACATACTGCAAATATTACTGTGTTCAGTCATCTCAGCACAGGAAGAGATGCTGCTCATCAACATGTTCTTCAAGGAATCAGAGCAAAAAGAAAAAAATCTGGAACCACAACCAAAACCAGTTGCTGACAGTTAGACCAAACCCTTCTGGAAACCTGTCAGTGTTTTCTTCTGCTGTGTCTATTGCACAGACACCACGGTAACAAGTGATTCAGATATATTCCTGATTAAATCCAAGAAAGTTTACATACTTCATAATAATGATAGGCAGATGGACAGAACGATTTAAAAAGTAGTCTGTTCATTCCTGTTTCTCACGATACCTGTACGCATTTTGATTCACAGCTTAAAACTCCTGTCTCCAGATAATCCTTTCAGAAATAAAATTGACATACCAGGCAATAATAGTCTTCATATAAATGAAAAAGCTTTTCTTTTCCGTGAACCCATTGACTCATTCATCTTTCAAGTCTCTGCTCCAAACACGTTTCTTATAGCAAACCCTCTGCCACTAACATTCATGCATGAACTGTTTATCATAACTACCGACAAGAAACAAAAGCAAGCTGCTTGTTTGTACAGGAATGAGAATGGTCTCGTGGTTAAGATACTTTGCCTGTGACTGAAGACATATGGATTCCCTTCTTTATGCAGAGCCATGATTTGTGTGGGAGTTTGTACCATTTACCTTACATCTTGTCTCAATTCTCCTTCCCGTAAAGAGAGCATTATGATAACAGGGCTTTCAAACCACCCTGGGACAATGTAAATATTTGCTTCATTTTGACAGTACGAAGCACATTCACTTGTTTTAGTTGTGTGTATAAGTAATTAGGTTACCATAAAGAGTGCTGTATTGTAATTATCCATCTACACCAACTTTCTTAACCAAACTTTCCCTAAAGTCTATATCTATGCTAAGAGTGTTGGGCAAGAAAACACCAGCTGAGCAAGAAGACCAAGCCTTGTTATGGTAAGTAGATAGACACCACCCAAGGAAGGTAGCCCAAGGTAATGGGCAGCTGGATAGAAAACAAAGAAAATTCCTTTGTCATAAATGAGCTCCTCCCCTGCAGCACACAAACACGCCTAAACTAGCTCTCTACAGTTCAAAAAAACCACCCCAACCTTCCAGTCTTTTCTACCTAGCAACAGGCTCCCTTATAAGGATTACATGCTCTAACACAAGCATATATGCCACTGTGCTGTGTGATGATTCCCCCCCTTTCCTTCAAAAGAGTAAGGCAAAAATCCCTAGTGAGCATGTAAAAGGGTATACCTTGTACGTTGTTATACCGCCTTTTAACAGCGGCACATTGTTACCAGAGCACTGTCTAATCAGTTCCTTCCCAGTACCTTCAGTTCCTTCCCAATAAAAGATGTCCTTCCCAGTACCAAGTGGAAAACATGCACCCTCTCCAATGAGCAAACTCTTGGAATCCTTTCCAGCAAATATGCTTCGTCCAGCCTGATAACCTTCCACAAAACAGTGCAACTGTGACAAAATCGTGTTTGTCAGTGGTAAAAGAGACGGAAAGGAAATTTGAGGTCTTTACTGCAGTTCTTCCACACTTCCTTCAAACTGCACTGCCTGCCTTTCTGCTTCATGCACGCCCCTGGCCATTAGCACCCCTATGCATGATTGGGAGCACATGACCTGACCCCACATTATTCATTAAAAGGTAAGCAAAACACTCTTCAGAGAGCTGCTCTGTCTACTTATCGTAGCACCAATCTCACCCACCATACTTTTAATCACTCTGATGTCTGCCTCCATGTGCTGCATGCCCCTGGGCTCAGGAACCTTATCATATTGTTGATCTATATAGAACCATGCACACTCTCTATCTATAAATAACAGAAGTAATTATTACTAGTAAATAACATATACTAGCTCATTTAAAATGAATCATGTTCTTCAGTCACCCTGGAGAATGAATCAAATAGGCAAAGCTACAAGGCATCACTGTAAAATACTTCTTATATAATTATTATGAAATTGCATTAGGCTATGACTCATTCCTGCAAATGCAGGGTTCATTGAGGGTAATTAAAATAAGTCACTATCTCTTCAAGTCAGTGACTCATAGGTTGCTGCCCATAGCGGAGTGCAGTGAAGTCAGAGAGAAGCTCCTCTCTTCCCACTGAAAAAGCAATAGCAGCTTATTAAAGCAGTGGGTAGGCTCAGTTTGCCCATCCCTTTAGTCCATTTAGCCAGCAGGTTTGGATTTTTTCCCTACCCAAGAAGTACAATCAACTACATATTACCTGTCTTACTAGGACTATAGGGAAAAAGAAGGCGGCTAAAAACAACTGGGATATACCCAAATGCCATTTCCCTAAATAATTGTTTGTAGGATTTAAAAAAAATTATGTTGTCTGTGTGTAGCAATATAGCAGTCATCTAATCAAAAGTTGCTAACAGTAAGGTGCCATACTTGGTAGGTATATATGCAACATTTAATGACAGAAGTCAAGTTGCAGCTGAGGTTGAACTAAGAGCACCCAAGAGCTAAGAGGAAATTAAGAGTGTCATCCTCCTTTGATACTATGAGAGGAATTACAGCAAGACAGGTGATATCAGCCTCTGCACCCATATATATCTGCACAATAGCTGACAAGAGTTTATATTCTCAAATCTTTTTAAAAAATACATGCCTTAGTCGAGTCAGGTTGGAATAATTCATATAGTTTGGGTCGCCAAAATACAAAGCTATGAAAAAAATTAATATAAAAGACAGGAGAATTTAACTGCACTGCTCTCCCACACTCCAGCACTAATGACAGCTCATAAGTAGCTCTTTGTTTATCTCTACCATGGTTTTCCATGCTCTACAGTTGGCGTTCTGTGTTTTCTAGTATGCTTTGCTTTGCTAAATGCATTTTATCTTCTGTAAGTATATTCTTTTCATGAGCTTTTGAGCTCTTTCGATGTGGGAAAAGCCAGACATTAAATACATTTCTCATTTCTATTCTTAACAGTATTTCATATCAGAAGATTGCTGTCCACATGATGAGAATTAACTTAGGGAAAAGAGTATGCTTTCAATATATAAATTAATCTAAAATCTACCAATGCTGGGAAATGTATTTCTTGGGAATACATGATTAAGCTGATAGCATGTTAAAGGACTGCTTCCTCATTATAAACCCCTTTGCAATAACACAGATCATAATTGTAGGAATCTGTGACAGTTCAGTATTAATTAACTGGCTTCTTTTCCTTAAAGCTTACCATCCCTGCGAAAGCTTGCAAAAAATTGTGCAATATGAATAATGGAGCACATGCAGAGTTTAAACTGTTTTATGAGACCAATCAGAATGAATTTGTTGAGGAAGCTGCCAGAAATACTGAAGGATGTGCAGAGTTCATGATGTCCAAGTCAAGTTAACTTAAAATGGTGCTTTAAACACCTACCTTCTCTTTCAGGCTTCACAAGCACATTCCAGGTATTGAGTGGTTGCTTCACCACTTTCCCTGTACCATGGCGGACATTATCGTACCATCTCAACAAGCCCCATTTGAATATAAAGCATGATATTGTACATTGGCCCCAGGGCCTAAAAGGCAGGGTGGAATTCATTTAGCAAGCTGTTTTTTGAAGAGGTTTAACTGCCAATTTATTTATTTTCCTGGTTGGGAACTGAGATTGTAACTGATAAAAGCAATCTGCTTTGGAATTTGTACCCAGGTTTGCAAATATCAATGACACATCACTGGGTATAAGCCCACTTGTGTAAAAAAAAAGTGTAAATTTACATTTTTGTAACTGTACTGGATCTGGCTGGGATGCAGTTAACTTTCCTCATAGCAGCTCATATAGAGCTGTGCTTTGCATTTGTGGCTAGGGTGGTGTTGATAACACACCAGTGCTTTGGCTATTGCTGAGCAGTGCTTGCAGAGCATCAAGGCTGTCTCTCCAACCTTCCCCACCAAAGGCCAGTAGGCTGGAGGTGGGCAAAAGGTTGGGAGGGGACACAGCCGGGACAGCTGACCCCAACTGACCAAAGGAATATTCCTTACCATATGATGTCATGCTCAGCAATAGAAGTTGAGAGAAACGGCATCGGGGGGAGTGGGGTGGGAAGTTAAGGCATTTGTCTTCCAAAGCAACCACTGCACATACTGAGGCCCTGCTTCCCAGGAAGTGGCTGGACATCGGCTACTGATGGGAAGTAGAGAATACATTTCCTCATTTTGCTTTGCTTCTGCGTGCAACCTTTGCTTTTCTCATTAAACTGCTTTTATCTCAACCCATGAGCTTGCCCATCGTGTTTTCTCCCCCTGACCTATTCAGGAGGGGGAGTGAGAGAGTGACCTGGGGGGGGAGAGGTGTCTGGCATCCAGCCAAGGTCAGCCCACCACAATAATATTCACAAACTTTTAACCTCCTACACTTTGACATGCCAGAACTTTCAGTTCAGGTAGGAAGAACTGGAAGGTCTTTCGTAGCTCATCATTGCATCTGTCTATTCTTCATGCCTCATTTGTACACTTTCTCATTCTTATGGTTCAGGTCTTCATGTGATATAAGCTCACCCAATTCATTAGGTGTTGCACCAATCTATTAAATGGGAACATCACATTATCTTTTTGCCAGACCACTTTGCACAGTGGCTCTCTTGTATAAAATGAGTTTTTCATTTCAAAGCAGTGAGTCATGGACACACAGCAGCACTCTAAAAATCAGCATTACAAATAACCAACCCCAGTGAATAAATCTTGTGGACTGTTTTAGCAGAGAGGTGCTAATTTTGTGACACGGAAGTCCAGAAGATCACACTAAAATCCTTAGCTGACCTGTTCTGTCAATTGTAATTATATTTATCAGTGTTCTGGCAACTCTATCCAATGTTTCCTTCACATAAAATCAGTCCACTCCCTTTTTCCCTCAGAAATCTTTTAAGACCATAACTGGACAGAGCGAAGAAGCTTACTAAAATGTTCTCTGTTCTGTCCCCCTTTTTGCAGGCATGTGCTCAAGCACTCTGGAAAAGAATTCAACATTTTTCACTAAAATTACTTCTAAATACAAAAAAATCCATACTAGGGAACATCAGTCACCTCACAAGCAGGAAACCTTTGGAATGTGCTCTGTATTTCTAAAAGAAATAGTTTGAATTCCAAATTCTTGGCCTTCCTGAAATATGCTGGACTTCCCTTCTCTCATTCATGTCCATCCTAAAAAACTCCCATTGCTTTGTCTCACCAGTGGAATTTCACTGGTATGGAAAAAGAACCACCAAAGCCATTACTGCAGGACCAGGAACAAATGTGTATGAATTATGTATGCTTGTGCACTAAAGAACTGTATGAGAGTGTTTTTATTATAACCATTATCCTGTCTTTCCCACTCTTCCATTCCTATTTATGTTTCTGATTTGTCTCAGTTAGAGACCGTGTCCCTGCGATATCTATGGCACTAATGGATGGCACTAGAACAATAATGACTACAATGCCATTGCTTATAATGTTCATCCAGAGGACCTGGCAGCAAACTAATCATAGGTACAGAATTAGTTAGGGTAGACATACGCAAAAAGTAAATTCCTTTTATCAATACATCACTTTTATTGAACAAAACTGGACACTCAGCTGTCTGAATTGTGTCTAATGGCTGCATTTAGTGCTGTTCTTCATGTTATCAGGGCAAGGTGGTCAATCTATATATGTCAACTTCCAAGACAAAGCTTTTTGCTTCCAGCAGCAAAAGAAGACTCAAGGCTAGATCCTGACCAAATAACTACAAATGCAGTTTATGGAAGAGTATAACCTTTGAATTGCTTGTTGTAGTACTTCAGAATAAACTGAAACAAAAAATTAAAGTTATTCTTGATTGCATATGCCTTATTTAATCCAAAGAGTTAAAGGAAGAAGTAACGTCTTCCCACTTTGACTTTGTATACTTGAGATAGCAATGTGTTGGCTTTTGACAGAATCAAGCTTTTTATCCTCCTAGCTATGTTCATATAGCATGGCCAATGTTTTAATTTTTGTCATTGTGAAATGTTGGTTTGATTTTCAGTGTAGTATCACAGATATTGCTATGCCTCAGACACTTTGGAAGGCATTCACAAACTCAGTGGCCGATTTATTTAAAAGCTGTGCTTTAAATTGTTTCTGTGCCACAGAAAACATTTACAGCTGTGTTTTCAAATAGTACAGGGAATGTTTGGAAGACAGGCACACCGGTACCGAGACACGTAATTAAGTTTCCTCCTAGAGATTTGTGGCAGTAGTTTGCAATCCTCATTGTCACTGAAAAACACATGCCTAGGCCCATGTGAGGCTAGGATTGCTTATCACTTCTCTCTCTCTCAGTCTTTGTGTCCCTTTTTTTTTAATAATCAGAAAGATTCAAGGGGGGCAACAAGTATTTTCTAAGATAGGTAATTGGTTTGGCACAAGGGTGTCTGAGTAGGCTGGGACTCTTCAGCTTGGGAAAGAGACAACTCATGACAACAAATGATAGGAGTCTAAAATATTACAAGTGCCTTGGAGAGAGGGAAGAGGCATCAGGTTTTCATCCCCTCCCAATATAAAAAATCTAGGGCCCATCTAATGAAGATGGTAGGAGCAAGGGTCATAACAATGACAGCTGGTTCATTGTGCAGCAGGTGCTAGAACTATGAAATTCACTGCCCAAAGAAGTCATGAGAACTACAGTTTAGCTGAGTTCTCCAGGAAACTGGACAAGTACATGGAGAAGAAACCTTTTATTCTGGGGGCTCTGTCAAACAAGTTTATCTTGTTATTGCTGTTCCTGAAGCACCTACTTATGTCCAGTGTTGAAGAAAAGGTACAGGGCTAGATGGATCCTTTGTCTGATCCCTTTGTAACTGTTTTAAAGTTTTTATGCTCTATATTCTTGGCACTGGACTTCCTAGGAATCGAGACAAAAGCTCCTGTGGCACTCAACTAACTGTCAGAGTCCTTACAAATGCTTTAGAAGCTGTTCACCAGCTTCAGCCAAGGCTGACAGCCATGACAACTTTTCTGAAATAGTAATAGTGTACAAGTTTTCTGAAAATCAATGGCAGGAAGAAGAAACAGATCCAAATTGTTCACAGAATCACAGAATGGTTGAGGTTGGAAGGGACCTCTGAAGGTCATCTTGTCCAACCACCGCTCAAGCAGGGCCACCTAGAGCCAGTTGCCCAGACTCTAGGAAGAGAGGAAAAGGCTTAAGTATAAATCCATCAGACACCAGAGAAACAGTACAGAAGAGAAACAAGAAGAAGGATTTGATAAATATTGCAGCTCATGGAAATCAGTTCTTACTGCAGAAATTTTACACTGAAATATTTTGAGGGACAGAGGTGATGGGAACTGTACTTTAAAAATTTGATTTTGAGTTTATCAAGCTGGGTAGTTCTTAATCTTCATATTTCTCTCGATTCCTTGGCATAATTGCGCTATGCCCTGTGACTAAGATGTTATAAATAAACTCCAGCTATAAATTACTCATAGCTCTCAAATATAATATATTGTCCTAGTTTCAGCTGGGATAGAGTTAATTTTCTTCCTAGTAGCTGGTATAGTACTGTGTTTTTGAATTTAGGACAAGAATAATACGGATAATGCACTGATGTTTTAGTTGTTGCTGAGCAGTGCTTACACTAAGTCAGGGAGTTTTCAGCTTCTCATACTGCCCTGCCAGTGAGGAGGCTGGAGGTGCACAAGAAGCTGGGAGGGGACACAGCCAGGACAGCTGACCCAAACTGTCCAGAGAGATATTCCATACCATATGATGTCATCCAGAACAAAATCTGGGGGAAGTTGACCTGGGGGTCACAGCCGCTGCTTGGGAGCTGGCTGGGCATCGGACAGGGGGTGGTGAGCAATTGCATTGTGCATCACTAGTTTTGTATATTCTTTTATCATTATTATTATTTTCCCTTCCTTTTCTGTCCTATTAAATTGTCTTTATCTCAACCCCCGAGTTTTACCTTTTTTTCTGATTCTCTCCCCCATCCCACTGCGGGGGGGAGTGAGCAAATGGCTGTGTGGTGTTTAGCTGCCTGCCGGGTTAAACCACAACATATATAATATTGAATTATGAAAGTAATACATACACAATGCATTAATATTGCAGCAGCATCCAAATAATTGCTGTGTTTCGAATATACCTAAAAATACCCAGGTCTGACCACAAAATCCTTTCCCATTGTAATAGTGCTAAATGGCATAATGAACTTCAAATAATTCTTATTGTCAGCTGCATGTGGAGGTTTCAAACATAGCACATCTGTCATGGCCAACAAATTCTCCTTTTGCAAAGAAGGCAGAAGCCTTTCTCTCTGCTGCCATGTCCAGGATGTTGCTCGTTACCTAATACCCACTCAGCTTTCCTTCATGTAATTTAGATTTTTACTTCAAAAAGCACCTTGGGATATTTCAAGTATGAAGGGAACAATTTAAATCCCATTTTTATTCTCTGTCATGCCAAGGGGCACAAGTAATAACCTTACGCAATGTCGCACCACGTTGCATAGGCTGATGTGATATTACATAACATTGGCTAGGTACTGAAAGAAACAAATGTTTTCAACATACGCACAAAAAGCCCTAAACACAGGGGTCCTTTCAGTGCCCTGAATGAGAACAACAGTATAGACACTGTAAGCAACAAACCTGGCTTTCATGTGAACTCATTCAGACAGACACATAAGACCAGTGCTCCTGTTGCGCTCTCTTTGCCCAGGAGTGAACCAGGAAATGTTCTGTTAAATCTCCCAGCAAAAGCAACTGGATCTTGCATTGTAAAATAATGTTCCTTTTTTCAATCAAAGATTACAATGTTGGTGACTACACACCCTTTGATGATCATTTTTGAATCTTCTATTTCTACTTCAGTCACAAAACCAAAGTCAAAATTGAAATTCAATGTTTGCCTACACTCCTGTGGAAAAGTGAGGGATGTTCAAGAAGCAAGCTGTAATCTCTAAGCATACAGGGTCAATACTGGGCCATCGCTAAGCATCTGCACACTGTTCCCTGTATGTGTTAGCTCACTGTTGATCAAGCACGACAAGCTAAGCTTCAGAGAATGACTTAACAATACATAACCAAATTTGACCTGCTTCCTTACTCTTTTACACACATTCAGAAACTATTTTTTTTTATAGCTCAGTTAAAAAAAAAATCTTATAGTACAATGAAAAGGATTTTCCTTTATTAAATAAAACCACTGATGAGCGTAACGTGCTACCTCTGTTACTCCAGGCACTAAGGTAGCGTCTGCTCAGGGAATGTGCTGCTACTGTACCAGGGAGTCAGCTATGAGCACTGAACTGATAGCATCTATATGAATAAAGATCTATCTGGGAGCAATAAGAGCATGACTTCAAAATAAGATGGTTTCTAAGAATCAGACTTCGAACACTGCTGAGAGAAAAAACTGAAAACATTAGAGAGCAAAATTTTAAGCCAAAAGGAAGTCTGTATTTGGAAGCACACATCTTCCACAAAGTATTTCCACTAACCCATTAATGCAGTCATGTTAGAAAAAGATGGTAACATATCTGGCTGATGTTCTCATGGGAGGTTTGCATGCTCAGATACTGTAGTTGCCAGTTGCCTCTGCATTTTACATCTTAACTGCTCAGTTACTGATAAAACAAATCTTCACTACACTAGGTATTATACAGTTAATACTCTGTTTTTAATTTTCTTTTGAATATTCAATAATTCTGCCAGCTAACTTCTGATAACTGCATACTTTTTCCACACTTCAATCTTTAGAGCTCTAACTGTAAAAAAGTCTGGAAATAACTGAGAAAAAATGTCTAACAGTCACATTTCAAGTCATCATTTTGCTATTAAAGCCAGAACTTAAACTCTGTTCTTACAAAAATAATGTATCTACTTTTAAACTATGAGAATATGCTGGATTTTAGTGTCCTAGTGAAGGATGTCATCAATCAATTATAAACCAATCATTTTACATTGTATTGTTTTTTCAGATGGATGATAACAAAAAAGAAATTGAAAGTAAAAGGAAAATACAAGTAAAAGCTACTGATAGACAAGTTACGGAATGTGAAAATATGAAGTAAAGTCATTCTATATCTGTGCTTCCTTTTGCTTGGCACACTGGCAGTAGCAGCAAACAGAGCAACAGGGCAGCAGTAAATCTTTATGAGCAAAGTTGAAGAAACCACATGAATATTCATCTAGTTAGCCAATCTAATCTCTACGTCCATTGAATTTCCTAAGTTAACATGTTCAGGTTTCTTCCACGAGGTCTTGAGGAAGCTTTTCACATTATAATTTCAAGGGTAATATTTACAGCAATAATGAGCAACCGTTTTCCTGCAATATTGAATCATGAAGGATTACTGGAGAATGAAGGTAAAAGGAAGGCTTAGAGACACCATTAAAGAAGTTATGAAAACTTCCATAGAGATATTTCTTCTGTTACTCTTTGTGAAACTGTTATTGGTGTGTTGCAGGTTTTTAAAGATCTTTCCCTTTCCCTAACCATAAAGAAAGATGTTCTGATGATGACAGCCAAAAGACCTCCTGAAAGTGATATGACAAGTTTTATTTCTCTCAACTACTTTCAGAAATAATTTCTATTTTGCCTATATTCTAGGATATTAATTCAGAAACAATAGTGAAATGCAGCTGATTTCTGAGACCTTTTTTTTCCAAAATAAAATTTATTAATAATTTTTAAAATTTTAGTTAAAAAACGTTTGAGGCATACTGGAACTTTAAAACAAAATTCTCAGTTAACCACTCTAAATTAGACTAATAGAAATTATTTTCTGAGTTAGAGGAAAGTCATACTAAATATAGATAACCAAGAGCACATAATTGTTAGAAACCTTGTCCGCTTACACACTTCAATGCTAAGGGACGTTATAAGTAAGTACATTACAAATAAGTGGTTAAATAAAAACTCAGCTCAAGTTTAGCAGAGTTCATACACTTCAGTGAAGTCAGATGACAGTGTCCAGTGGCTGCCACAAATGTTAGCTCAGTTAATGGTTTCACTTGTAATCCATTAAAAATCTGCTTTTACACTATTTTATATTTAAACTAAGCCAAACCAGCAGTGCCACAACAGCGTGTACCTGAGAGTGATGGGCTCAGTTTGATGGATGCCTCAAAGTCACCACAATTTACACGTAAGTTACGACTGCAGAGTTTAACTGCTGATTAATGACAGCTGTCTCTTTCACATCCCAATCTGGGAATTCATCTTGAACTCCAAGTCCCAGAGCAGAGAGGAGAAAGGTGAAGTACAGACTCGACTAACAGAAAAACAGGTTGGAAGGAAGCTGAAGACGTCACTGGTCTATCCTGCTCCCCAGGGCAGGGCAGGCATATGGTACATAGCTCGTTCCCCAGAGCCTTTCCCTGGGGGGCTCTCAGGGACCTCCTGGCACTTCCAGCCATTCCCCAGCCAGTCTGCTCCAGCACTTTGCTATCATTTTGAAGCAAAAAAAAAAAAGGGAATGTATGAGTCCCCATAGAGAACAGCTATTAGTTTCATACAGCTTCATATATTCTCAGTGTCTGCGGATAAATCACACTAACACAGTCTAAGTAGCCACGGTATCACAGTCTAAGCTAGAAAACATGACTTTTTCATTCCAAAGAAAAGAAAAATGCTAGATCCTGAGGTGTTTCTAGCATATAGGCAAAAGTTGTCTCACAGGTCACCACCAGTCTGTCATAGAAAAGAGAAAAACAATTTCAGTAATAGTGACAGCTCGCTGTGTCCAGAGCCAAAGTTCATGTTAAAGTGACTCTGAGCTGGAGCAATGCTTATGCCCAAGAAGGAGGCTCTACCCAGTCTTTTTGTTCAGAAAAAGATGAAAGAAGCTAAGGCTGGTCTGAGCAGAGGCCCTCCTCTGCAGAAAGGAAGGTTATCTTTAATAAATAGCAAAATACTGGAAGCACAAGCCAGAAGAAATACTGTGAAGTGATGAGAAAAAGGGTAACACAGGACAGGAGAGAACCACCCAGGATATGGCAGATCCTGTTTCACACTAACAGGGGCAACAACATTGTATAAATGAGAAAATGAATGTACTGTGTTCCCTCTTTGCTTTCCTGATTATCTTTAGTTATAGGCTGCATGAATTATGTAGGGACACAGCTAGGCTGTGCAATTATAGCTGCGAAGATAAAAGCCAAGTCAAAAAGCTTGCTATCCTTTTTCACTTGTTATTTCCATCTCATTCTCCATTTATTGTAATAAATGTGGTGAGATCTGAATCCTATGCAAAATAGGGCTGAAAAATCCCCGAATACCAAGGCAAGACAAGCCCTGATCCAACAAGGCAGTTACTTATGGGCCTGACCGTAAGTGCACAGATAGTCCCATTGAAGCTGGAGTAACTGCTTGAATGATGATACTGCTTAGTACTAGGGTCTTCATGGGATGTGAGATGTGTCTTTGCAGTTACCAGAGGACAAACAGTAAATCATACCCAGTGCTATCCATACACACGCTGTATTATTTTAGTGCACTGTAAATAGCTCGGCCACACACCCTGCTTGCTTACAAAGTGACATGCTTGTCACTGAAGACATCGGAGCCCTCTAAACCAAGATGTACTGCTGCCTCCCGTACAAGCCAGTGATGAACAGCTTTCATTTCAGTCACATCCCTTTTTGTGTCTACCATAGCGAGAGCCATTCCACTTCTCTGAATGATAAAGGGACTACAGACACCATATCACAGTAATTAAAGATTTATAGTAGTGTAAATAATTAACACTCCCCCTTTCCACTGAACACAAAAGTCACGCTTAGATGAATACAAAAGCAGCAGTAAGCTCATACTAGGCAGCTGAAAACAATTTATCTATGATACATCTCAGAAGCCTCACATCCTCTCTCAAAAGAATATCTTTTGTTAGGTCAGGTTATACTGGGTATAAAGTGATATATTGCATATTTAGTTCTTTTTTCAAAAGACTGAAGATGTCCCCTATTTCAGAACTGCTTGATAAAACAAGTCTGTTTTGTGTTTAGGCTCAACAAAGTAATGTGCTGAGCTCTTCAAGTACTGGAGACTATACGGCTCCTCTAGTCCTGACACCAGCAGTCTTGTTGCCATCTGGAAACTTCATGATAGGAGAATTTTTTTTTCCCTTTGAAATTTTAGGTACTACTATATTAGGTACCACTATTTTTTCCAGTCATTTTTCCACCATAAAAATCACAATCATGAGTTCTGGGTACAAACTCTTGAGTAGTACTTAACACAAATGCAGGCCTTAATTGAGAGACATGCATTGTTATGTCCCTACTGGAAAAAATACTTTTGTCTCTCATTTTCTTTGTATCCTAATGGGATGGCTTTAAATCCCTTTAGATGCACTTTTAGTGCACTTTCAAAGCACTGTTCCAAAAGCACGAAGTATGCCTGAATTAAAATGTTAAGGTTGCAAAGACCAGTAGTCAGAAGGGATGAAGCAACACCAGAAGTAAGGACAACATGGTAAATTTAATAAAGATCCATTGCTCATATGCATTATGGTAATGTCATTAGCTGCTTGGTCACTTGCTCTTTATTTACAAGCTTTTTCTTTCAGTCACTGCACATAATGGAGTTGTTCTGGTATGAATGAAATGTGCAATGACAAAGGTTATTCTCTGCAGTTTCTCTGCCTCAGCTGCTGCAGAAGCTGGAGCGTGAAAGGTGAACAAAGTTGGCTAAACTCAAAATTCCTGTCTCCTAGGGAATGTCAGTGTTCTTTTTCAGGTGCTTCAAGTTACAATTAAACAGGGAAATAACAATATTTCCTGCAAGATGGAAATTCTGATGAGGTTTTGTTCTGTAAAAAGAAAAAAGCCAGGTAATTTCTTTCAGAAACACGTCCAGAGCTTGCAAGTTTCTGCTTCCTTGAGTGACAGACAAGAAGATTGCCTCAAAGCTTCTCGCACGCCAGCACCGGGAAGACGCCTGCCTCCTCCCTGCGAGAAGGCAGCCTCGCAGGACTGTGCAGCCCCTCAGCCACAGCTGCACCCTGCCAGGGCCAGCCCTCGGGGCTCCCCCCTCCAAGGCCCTCGGGCACCCCGGCTAGTCCAGGCCATCAGCAGACACATCTCTGGCTCCCAAGCAAGCCCCTTCTTTGGCTTCCTTGGCCAGCTCATTTCCTCTGAAACGCAACTGCCTGCCCTCCCTGACGGCCCTGGTGTGTTAGGAAAGCCTAAGAAGAGCCAAGCAATTTCTCTTAGCCTCATCCTCAGGACAGGCTGGTTTGGATTGACATGTCCTCATCTCCAAGACCATCACTGCAAGGAAGATGTGTTGCCTTCAACAAGTGCACTCGAGTACTCAAGCTGCAAGGAGGGCTATTGGGACCGGCGGGCAGGTGTCCCCTGCGCCTTAGCAGCCTCAGGTCATGGTCTCGCCCCAGCTGCAGCGCAAGTTTTGGTGAGGAGACGTGTCCGTGCCGTCCTATGCTCAACTCCAGGCAAGCGGAAAGGTGACTTTATGTACCGTTGTACTTATGTACCTAGGGCCAGAGAGAGGAAAAAGCCCAGTCCCCGGGGTCGAGGGGAGGACATTTGCCCGGGGCTCCAGGAAGGCGTGCTGACAAGCGGAGGTTACGCAGAGGCAGCGCCTGCCCCAGGCTGGCGTTTCTTTCACGGAAGGGGTTGAGTATTCTTGTACCTGGGCCAGGATTTCTGTGCCAAAATCTGCCTAATGAATAAACCTCCGGGCCTTCCTTCTAAACCAGTTTCATTCCACAATCATTTTTTACGGCCAGGGAAACAACATTTTTGTGACAGTCCATTTGTAATATGTCTTTTTTTTCTTTGTCTCCTTCTCCTTCCTTCTTTTTCACAGGGGTGCAGCCCGACCCTTGGTGGCTGGCAGCCACATGCCCAGCAGCGCCCGGGGGGGTCTTGCATGCACCGAACGGGTCTCGGAGTACTCAGGGGTCATATTCATTTCTCTTGAGAGGTTTTTAAAGACATTTGATTCTTGTGACATGAAACTAGTTACTAAATAACAAGGATTCAAAGCTTAGAGTTACCATTTCTCATCAGGCTGCAGCCAGGCGGTGAGGGGGAGGAAGAAGGCAATAATGTGAGCTGCAGAGGACACTGAGCCTGCAAGTGCCAATGAAAAGCCTCATTATTCATCAGGATTTCAAGCTGAAAACTTAAACTCAGCTGTTTTCTGTGGCCAGTATTAGTTCTCTCTGTTGCACCACTGATGACCGCACAAGGTATAACGCTGTCTTGCCATCACAATTTCACTTAATCTTGTCAATTGTGATAAAAAGCCCAGATGCTAATTTGCTGTAACATGACTTTATCAGTGCTTTACTGGTGGAAGAGGACCAGGATTAAATAACTGTTCAGAAGGGGCTTTCCCTGTTTCCCTGAGACAAGAAGAGGTGTACATAGAGAAGAAATTGAGAGACAGCAAGGAAGATGGGGGTGAATGAGTGTGTATGCATGTTGCATTTCTTGTACTGGGAACAGTGGGAACATTTGCAATCTAAATCACACTCCTAAAGAGGACTAGATACCCTGAGCAGCAGCTACAAAATGGGTCAGCTCTGCTTTTTAGAGGGTTCTGCTTTGAATACAGCCTCCCAGCCAGCCTGTTGGGCACTGGGCATGAGGGGATCCCATTCCTAAAGGCACACAATGCAAAACATGTGAAACGTTTGAAGAGACAGCAGAAGTTTCTCTCACTTTAATTAGTGAATAAAAAAGAAAGAACAAAAAAACCTAATGAAGCAAGCAGGTGTATCTTTTTGTTTCCCCAAGACAGAAATGTTCTTTTCGTCTATTCAAAAACCTCTGGAGCAGGCTGCAGATTCTTTAAAGCTTTTCATTGCATTAAAATGTCCTCAGATTATGGCATGTTCTCAATAATATCCTTCTGCAAAGTGTTCAAATATTCATATAATGAGGAAAAATGTCTATAAGCATGTTTTAGTGATCTGCAGTGGAAGTTCAGGGGTTTTAAATGCTTGTTTTTCAGACACATTCACTGAATCTCTGCCTTTAAGTACAGCAGATGATCTCAGTACTTCTTGAAAGCATCTCAGAAAGCTTTATGAATGTACAGATTCATCACAGAGTTTTCCCCTAGCGTCAGAGGATGAACCTTAGGAACATTCGGAAGAACAAAGGCTTTGAGGGTTTTGCATTTTAGGCTTGTAGAGCACATATATAAAAAACCAGCTGTGCCAAGGAGCCTGGGAAACCCACTCCCAGGTAAGGGTTTTGCAGAGATCCCCTGGAGTCAGCTGGTGCCTTCTGCCAGCCTGCAGTACGCTCTGAATCAGCTCTGACCACGCAGAGCCCCAGCGAAGAGCAGGAGTGTGTGCGCAGCTGCTTGCTTTTTACATGCCCACTTACACTCGTGTCTCTTCAGAAGCTTGTTCTCCCACCATGTACTGCTGCCTCTTTATCCTGTGCTTGGGACGACGAGGAAGCAGCTTTGAAAGGGTATGAAAACAGGAGCTACAGCCTGTGACTAGGACCTCATTGTTCTTGTACCCAGGCTTCATCTCAGCTGCCGTATCCTTTCCAAAATATGAAAGCTTGTTAGAGAAAGGTATGTGACGCATAGGGGTGCCATTTTCCCCAGACTTTTTGCTGATTAATTTTGTATCTATCATCTGAAGCAGGTAGGAGGAAAAGCACCTTACAGAAATTTTAATACATGTAAATAAAATAAACATGTTGAGAGCCCAGAACACTTTTTTAAAATCCCATCTCCATCTGTCAATATGAAAAAGGAAATTTTTTTACCTACGTAGTATTTTCCCAGTAATTCCTAAATAGAATTAGGAGCATCAGAAATTATGTAAGAAGTCTGTTGGTGATTCTGAGGGTAATCATACATGTTGAGGATGTCTGAATAACTTGAATAACTTGTGGTTTAGATTTCACATTCTGGCTGCATGTATTGTTAACTTAAGCCAAGCTCTGAATTTTGTTTGTTACTTGACACAGCCAACAATACCTCCAAGATGGTCAAATACACTTTCAGAGAAAACTAATTAGCTAAAAAAAAAAAAAGCATTATTCTACAGAGGTATTGTGGCTTCTCTTTCTCTTTGAGAGCTGGATAAAGACATTTAAAATAATGGAGATATTCGAATGAGACGGTAACAACCTGAAATCGTTCCATATGAATTACCACTCTCCGTAGTGCCAAGAATTCCCTCAAAGGAGCCATAAGTGCTGATGGCAAGGACTGAGATATCTTACTGGTTGGAGTCGTTTTAAATTGTCATCCATGGGTGGTTAAAGTTCCCATCATACTGGCAGTTTTCTCTGGTTCACTGATCAGGAAAACAGAACTGGCTAGCTCTTCCCCTAATGAAGGATTAGGATTTCATCCTGCAGGCACCAACCATCCTCTTCCTTCACTACCATTCATTTCACAGGTTCATTGACTTAGCACTTACAGAAGAGATACAGTCAAGCAGCCCTCCTGCATAGCCATTGTGTTATTTAACTCTTACTGCTGAGTGATACTTCAGAGCCCTTTGAAATAATAGAGAGGAGAGAAGCTGTTCAAAGAGGTTATCACAGAGGCATACACGATTGACAGTCCCTTTCTGTCTCACTTCATGCGTTTTTTGTTTGAGAACACGTTGATCCCATGATCCCTCTTGGTTCTCAGTTAAGGATATGACATTGGTACATCTTTCCTGAGACTTATTTGCCCATCTCTTGTGCCATCTTCATTTTCTTGACAGTTTGAAAGATTCTTCAGACATGAAGCTAAGAAAATGCCCCTTCCTTTCATCATGATCAAATTATCATCCCAGTTCCACCTATTCAAACTTGTTGTCTCCCTCCTACTTCATATCACATCAGTGAGTCAGAATCTGGCTTTCTATTAAAAGCTGCTATTATGCCACAAAAGCACATCCCTCCATGCACCTCAGCATCCCCTATAAGATCCCCTATCATTCCCTTCTTTCTTTTTTTCCATGTCCAACCATGTGTGTGAGCTACACCCAACATAGTTCCTTAACTAAAATTAATTGCGATCACAATGTCTTTATCTTTCAGTATGTGTAAGACATTGCTCAGGGTGAATTTCACCCAGCTTCAATGCTTTGCTTTGTATGCAGCAAGGAATACAGAAGAAAAGTATTCATTGTCTTATCTTGACTATGGTGGTGTGCTGAGACCAAAGCAGAGATTTGCTATATTTGAGATGCAGCACAGGCCTTTTATGTTCAAGCTGCTGCTGTTGATACTTGGAGCTGTACCAGTTGTACTGTTTCTAATTTGGCGAACAGCAAGCACAGGGGGTTATTGAATGCAGCCACATGGTCTACATTTTCCCTCTGACACCTTTTCCTGTGTGACCCTAGCCCCCTCCCAAGAGCCAGACTAAGATGCTTCTATTGGATAAGACAGAAAAAGATCTTCCAATTTCAGTAGCCAGCATATTTCTCTTACATGAAATAGAGACCATACCTTGGATTTGATACAAGAGTAACTAGGTCATTAAATAACCTGGCAACCTACCGAAAGGGCACAGAGGCATCTGCATGGGGAATTTTTTATGTAAACATTTCATTTCAACAGTGAACAGCTATCATTAGTCCTTTAACATGCACTTTGCATAATCATCAGATAATTCCCAGCCTTCTCTCCTATTTCTTTTTTTTTTAAACTCTCCTTGTCACCTATTGTCCTCTTGGTACATTTCTGCATTGCCATGCAGCATTATGTTGTGTAACCACTAGACAGATTACCCTATTTTGCAAACTGAGCTTCATTGTAAGCTAACAGGCATCTGCTAAATTAAGTTTGTAATAA
Source organism: Ciconia boyciana (assembly GCF_034638445.1). Classification (NCBI taxonomy): domain Eukaryota; kingdom Metazoa; phylum Chordata; class Aves; order Ciconiiformes; family Ciconiidae; genus Ciconia; species Ciconia boyciana. Next base: position 64,467,649 of record NC_132936.1, read on the forward strand.
AGCCACATCTATTGCAGATCACCTTGGCTTTTAACTGTTGATGAACGGGAACTTACTTCACAAATGCTTTCCTTTTTTTCCACTTTTTCCCTGTGCCAAGACACTCAGAATAGCAACATTCATGCATCAAATGTATTATAGCATTGGGACACCCTGGCCTCCACTTTATTATTTTAATCGTTATTCTGCTTTGAATTTTTGGCTGTGTTTTATTCTCTGTAGCATGAGATTCTAGTAGGTTCTTGTGATGAGAGGTCAAACTAAATAAAAGTGGCCCTGCTGGTTCTGTCAACTAAATTCAAACATTACTGTGAAGCTTTACAGCAATAATACTTTTTGTGCTACTATATTCTGTAAGCAATTCCAGTGGAATCCCTGTTCTGAGTGGTTTATTATAGCTCAACCATAAAAATGTGCTTTGGGCTGAAAGTGGATTTATAAGATTTCTGCCCAGGAGCATATGCTTTGTAAAATTTAATTTAAATCAGCTTAGCTTTTTTTTTTTTCTTTAAAGACTGAAGAATAAAAACAAAAATAGATTATTAGTCTTTTTCTTAGTAGAAAAAAACCTTACTTTTGTTTTTATAACAAGTAGGCTTTATTCTTGCCCTTCATGCATATATGTAATTCCACCAACGTGGGGAAGACATGGTGAGGACCATGAGAGCAAAACTAGTCTTCCGTATTTTAAATGAAATATGGAGGCTGTCTGGCCAACTATTTGGACTAGGATTTTCTGTTGGATAAAGGGAAAAATAGAATCAGTGATATTATTATTATTATTATTATTATTATTATTATTATTGAAAAAAAGAGGGTCTAGTGCATGTAAACTACTTTTCACAACAGTTAACAACAAAGAGTTCTATGAAATGACAATAGGAAAAATCTCATTCAGTTTGGTATAACTCAGTTTACAGAGCCACTATTACTCTTGGGATTCCTGGACACAACTTTTTTTTCTGCTTTGACAGTTGGTTTGTGCAGAATTTGCAGGCTTTTTTCCAGTTTTCCATGATTTCCAAACATTTGGACATACATCTTGCTGAGAACTTCCCGACAGAAATATGCCAACTGTCTCACACATTACTGGTGGGCTAACAACATGCAGTAATTCCTCCTGCAGTCTTTAGGTGGTGTTTATAATATGGTATGGAGTTATGTGTCATGGTAACATTTACATAAAGGATAGAAAAGCTGCACCTTCTGGAATAATGGCATCTAGAGTGATGAAAAGAATAACCAGCAAGTCTGGTTTTATCTAAAAGTGTTATCACAGAAAAGCTTTTTCGAACCACATCATAACATTTGTTATTTGTAGTTCTTGAGGAACAGGGAGAATGGATGAATGCAAAAGTGAAAAACTACATTGACTTAGTTCGAAGTGACAAACTTTCATTTCAGTTTGACATAAAATATCATGGTTTTGTTTTAAATAGATTTACTGTGAATTTTTTAACTTTGTTTTACTTGAGTGAGATTTTTCTGACCAATATCTCCCCTTTCCCACCCAGCCTTATCAAACAGCAGCATTGGCTTAAAGAACAGTACTCCATCAAACGTATTGCAGTTCCTCTGACAATATTCAATCTCATGCTGGGGGCACTGCTTGTGAAGAACTACAGCCCCGGCTACATTTAATCTTCAAATTTTATTCACCTGAAGGCCACCTTTATAACTTGCCAGAGGTCATATGGACATTGAGCAGAGCAGATTGAATTGAGCAGCTCATCAGACAGAGCTCTGCTGTTTCATCTGAGTCAGCAGACAAACTGCTCACCAAGTAACAAGGAGTTTGGAAATGTAGGAGTGATATTGCTCATGGAAACTAGGAAAAAACTGTCTGATGGCAGTGTATGGGACATACACAGTCTAATTCAGGGGTCCCATCAGTTCAGAAGGAATATGCTTTCCACTGACTTCTGTTTCAACATAGTTGAAGATGAAGCATTTTCGGATCTCTCCTTGAGAGAGTACCTGTCATGTGCCCCATGTTCTGGGCACTCTAATTCCAAACATTTGTTTGTAGAGGCTTTTCTTTTTCCTTTCCTTTCCTTTCCTTTCCTTTCCTTTCCTTTCCTTTCCTTTCCTTTCCTTTCCTTTCCTTTCCTTTCCTTTCCTTTCCTTTCCTTTCCTTTCCTTTCCTTTCCTTTCCTTTCCTTTCCTTTCCTTTCCTTTCCTTTCCTTTCCTTTCCTTTTTCCTTTCCTTTCCTTTCCTTTCCTTTCCTTTCCTTTCCTTTCCTTTCCTTTCCTTTCCTTTCCTTTCCTTTCCTTTCCTTTCCTTTCCTTTCCTTTCCTTTCCTTTCCTTTCCTTTCCTTTCCTTTCCTTCCCTTCCCTTCCCTTCCCTTCCCTTCCCTTCCCTTCCCTTCCCTTCCCTTCCCTTCCCTTCCTTTCCCTTGCACAAATACACAGAAACTGTAAAGCATCTGGAATCTAAGGTATTTCTTTGTTTGCTATACTATGCATTTAAGTTTCACCAATTCCATGGAATTGAGCCCGGACTTTGTTGGTAACTATGGTGACTAAGGTAATAAATGAAGTGACAAAGGTGCCTCAGACTTTATTTACAAGGGAATAAGGAACAGCTAGAAACAGAAACCTCTGCTTTTCACAGACAGGTCATTCAGTCAGCCACTTACATAGGCTGTTAATATACAGATGGGTTTTGAATCACTTGCCTCCACCTGTATGAATAGGTCTGTTTCTCCCCTTCTTTAATGGCAATGTGCTGAGTGCAATGAGACAGGCAGATAAAGTTCTGAAGCTGTTCCCATCGGGGGATGGAGTGGCACTATGTCCTAGACAGACACATATCCTCCAGCTTACCCTATGCACCGCAGTGGGAGCCTGCCTCCTTGAGCAGGAGAAGTTGCTTTCCCATGTGTTTCTGGCTCTCCCTGGTAGCAGAGATGCTGCTGTGCTGAATGTAACTATAATTATGCATCCTGCTGTCCCATTTCTTTGATGCAACAGGGTAGGAGGGAAGACCTTAAACAGGACTGCAGTTGTGGGAGGCCAGTTATCTAGCAGGGTGTTTGGGAAAGAGACTTTTGCTGTTTACACTTCATTACTAACTGTGCAGAAAGCAATTAACACCTGGCTCCTCTTCTTTCATTTTTGATACCTGTATAAACAGCAAAAAGGATGCTACAAGCAGCAGAAGAAATTCAGACTGATCTCTGTGATGAGAGTGGTCTGCTCAGTCCTGATGCTCCAAAACCAGTAATGTTCTGTACTTGTTTCATACTGATCTCCATTCAAATAAGACACCAGGGGAACAGCCAGAAAACACTGACCTCTTTGTCATAACGATAAAAACAATACTGTAGCAGCTTTAAAGTATGAAACTAGTAGCTTGATTAGAGCAATAAAATGTTCTCTTGGGATTTCATGAGATGAGCAGGAGTGCAGAAGACTTTGCTTGCTTTTGGCTAGGCATCAGAGTGACATGATACCTATGGTGTCAGGCAGTATGAGGTTCTGCTGTGTTTTGTTGCATCCACTTGAATATAAATACACGTATGTGTATTTCTGTGGTATAAAATTCACTGTGTGTATGAAAATCTGAGCCTTACATCACCAGAATTAACTTCCCTGCCTATGTTGGTCTCTTTTCAGTGCTCCATACCCAAAGTCCTTAGAAACAGTACACTGGCACAGTTCTGCTGTGTGGACAGAAAGAAAAGCCAAACAATCCTCTTTCCTAGTGCACCCTAGTGCACCCATATTCCCCAGAAACACCTCCTTGCCCAAAACATAGAAATGCTCATTTCCTCCTGCCAACCCAGTTTTCTTAGCTTGGGAGTGGAGAGTCACAACTTGGCCAGGTTAAATTAGCAAAAGCTCTCACATAGGCAGAGCAAGTTCTGAGACTTGCAAACAGAGCATAAGTTGTGATGTTGAAATATAATCTATGGCTTGTGTAATAAGTAATAAATCTAGTGCCCAGAGATGTGGTTTGAGAAATAAAACAGCTCGAGTTCCCTGCCAGCTTGGGTGACATAATCCAGAGCAGAGTTATAGGCACTAAGAAGCTCACCTGAACATAGTTTGTGGCAGTGCTTTCCCCTAAGAAACACAACCATGCATCACTGGCTTTATCTGCATTTCATGAATGGCCCAGATTTTGTCCCAGCAAGCCCCTGACTCTGCTGGTTTAGTGTCCTGATAAACTGGTAGATTTTCAGCTGGGAGGCAGTAGCACCAGCTTTGCTTTTGAGGAATTAGGTGTCATCGTTGAGTTGAGACTAACACCTGAGCGTGTCATGCTCCTCTTCTACTTTATTCCAGCATGCGGTCCAGCTACTGGTCTAAAACTACAGATTACTTTAAAACAGTGTTTAAACTCTGTGTTTGAATTAGCCGTGGTTCAGAGTACTTGATTTCAACCTCGGTCTAAAGGGGTTGCAAAAACACCTCTCCCATCTGGCCTGGGAGAGCTCCCAAGTGACCTCTGAATGATTTGCATTTTTCTCTAAGGCCCCAAATAAACATACAACCTTATAACACGAACACCTTGGGGATAATGAATTATTCATGACACAAAAAGAAAAATACAAACGATATGTCACTATAAGTTCTTAAATGAGCTGGTTTCACTTTCTGTTCTCAAAGTTTTTTCATTGTTTGATCTGTCATAAATATTTCTCTTAGCTCTTTAAATAGCTATGGCTTATTGATGTATGTGGGAAGATGACTTATTGCAGTGGTAGAACAAATTAAATTCTCTTTTAAACGTGAGCTACTAAGTGCTGCAAAAGAGAATGGGTTCTTCAATGCCAGATCCAGACCCCAAAGTCTCAGCACTAGTTGCTCATCTCTAAAGGACAAATGTTAATGTGACAAACTGAACAAGGTCGCTGTTGAGAGTTACTCACTGGAGACTTACTTCCCTTCATCACTAGAATCATTATTTTTATTTACTTCTAAACAGGAAAAAAATTGTGCTGGGCACAATTTACCTTTTTTCGCAGGCCTAGTGAAAGCCAGAGAATATCAATGGCATGAATAACTATACAATCTCCCCTGATTTCTAAAATCTCAGCTACCATTCAACATTAGCTGAATGGGTCTTGTCTTATCACAGTGGACATAACATCTTCCTGCACTTTTCATTATATTGATTTCTAAACCTTATGTAACTTTTTACAGGGACTGCAGGGAAGAGGGGAAAAGTGAATGTTTAAAATGCATTGAAACCATGTTTTGCCTTGATTAAATATGTATCAGTGTCAACCAGCAACCCTGTGTTAATAAGCTACCTAGCAGTGATAAACAAGTACCATAGGAGAAAAATCATTAAAAATCATTTTAAAAAATGAGATCTCATCTTCTGATTTATACTGCAGGATTTTTTTTAAATACTGCTTTTTAATCATGTCTACACCGATCATTATTTATTTTGCAACTAGAGAATTTCACATCAAGATCTTGTGTTTCCTAGGCCTGCTTCTGTCCTGCTGGAGCTTTTCGACACCACAGCCTGGCTGAGACATCGAGGCTTCATTCATGTCCAGCACCCTCAATTCCAGACAGCCCCAGAGGTCACTGCACCCTCTCCAGAGCCAACAGAACAGTGCCCGCTGTGACAGTCTCCTCTCCTGGCAGACACCTTGGTGTCAACAACCCTGGACTTGCCAGGTGTCCTCACCCACCTGGAGATGAACTTTCCCAAACCCTTTGCCCCACTATTTAAGCCAGAGGTGAGGAGTGTCACTAAGCTGCTAACCTGTCTTGGGTACCAAGGACCTCAATGTGGCTCATATTTATATAAAAGTGCTCTGTAGGCACTGCAGCTGCCTCTCCAGCGTCCCTGCCCTACATCTGTGCTGCCTGCAGCCAGGATAGGTTCCTCTCTCCCATTCCTCCCTGCCTTACAGCCCTGGATGTTTGACCAGGTTGCATTAATAATGGGGTTTCCTTCCTGTGAATCACGGCACCATGAACAGAAACCTGCATTTAAAGGACCTGTGATTTGCTCTGTTGTAACAAACTCTGTTTCTTGAAGGAAGAGTGAAACTGAGGTTCTGACACCTTTATAATTATATAAAATACATAACAAAATTTTCTTTTAGGTCTCTAAGTTGTACATTGAGGTCAGTAGGAAACATAACATGATCAAGGGTGATACAATGCCCTCAAATCAGTTTTCAGAATTCATTTGTTCCCACTTTCAAAGCCTGGTGGGCTGTGCAGAAAAATAAACCGTCTTCTACCATGTACCAGCATGCATGCGTGCAGTCCAGATTGCTCTGCTGTCCTTTGGCAGCCCAGGAAAAGCCAGGCAGTGATTCCTCTTCACTCTTCCTAAATAAATGCCTGTTCCACTGTGAGTGCCAGAGCTCCTCAGCCTCTGCAGACTAGGGAGAAAGAAAGGACAGTGGGTCATACCTGACCTTTCATTAAAAAAACAACCCAGCGTCAAGTGGGAAAACTCTTTGCTGCCCCTGTGTTTTGGCAATATGCAAGAATTAGAAAAGCTGGTCTGCAGTGGTATTAGCAGGTAGGACTTCATTCACATTTGAAGCCATCTGATAAGCTTACATATTAACCCTGCTGATTTACGTTAACACTTAGCCATGGTGACAAGTACTCTTTGCACTTACTGCACACTGGCACTTTGTCTTTCTGCCTGCAAGGAATTCAAGTAGAGATTAGTGACGTTAATGAGGAAGAATAAGAGGGTAGATGTAAGCAAATCTTGAGATATTGGCATGTATCGAATAAGTCTTCAAACGCAGCAATCAGAAAATACTGATTGACATTCAGCACAGGTTGTGCTTTCATCAAAATACAATGCTTGATGATTCAGTTCTGTCTGGTTTCGCACGTATTCTTTAAACCATTGTTAAGCTTTTTTTTGTAGAAGGAATTCCAGGGGAATTCCAGAAGGAATTTTTATTAATTTTGTTACAAATATTGGGATTTTTTCCCTTGTTTTGTTCCAACACAGCAGTTATAAAATTCAAGCCCAGAAACCACTGTCAAAAGTCTCATAATTCAGATGTTAATGCCCGCTCTGGAGATCCACAGGGCCTACTTTTCTCTGAGGCAGAGCAGATGCAGTTGTCATTACTACTCAGAAGTACAGTAAAACAGTTTACTCTGTCTTTACCCTGCACAGAATTTTGTTGTTGAAAACAGAGATGCCTACCTGAAACAGAGAAATATGAATTAGCCACACTACAGACATGGCTAAACAAATCATCAACCACAATTCCTTTGCCTGTTTGCTACTCCAAAACACCAACCTGTGCACAAGTTCTTCCCCAGCCACAGCTGTGCACTACCTGTCTCCTAAGTGAAAGCAGAATAAACTATTTCATATCTATGGCACATGTTTCTACCAGGGCAATTACTGCAAGGTAGCCACAGTGCTATAAGCTCACACCCCAACTGAGACATACTTCATCTGTGAAGCTAGCCAACATCGAAAGCAAAGCACACATCACATGTTCTGTTCTTGGAGAGGACAGGACTGGGCTGTGGCAAAATCGTAATTTCAAGGGACAGGGTAGCTCTGAGGTTCCAGGCAATGCAGGGGGCAGGAGGAGGCAGGCAGTGCCCTGGATGCAACACGAGGGAGGAAAAGACCTACAGGAGATTCCAAGGCTGGTGGTCCTGAAGGATATGTAGAGAAAAAGGCAGAAACTTTGAGTCCTGCCTTTAAAAAAAATTGGGAGTCCTTGTCTTTGTTCACACTGACCTTGCCGTTACTCAACCATGTAACTGTATCCTCAGACAAAAGGCCAAAAGCTAGATGAAGAGACAACTCTTGTCAGACTGTCCTGTCATGGGTCACTTAGGGAGCAGCCACTGATCCATTTTCCTGCACCGGGGGATCAAATCCATGATTCCTAAAGTATTTCTGATTAACATTTTCTGCAGAGCCAGCCTTGGCTGTGTAGCCAGGTAGTTTGCTCCAACGAGCACACTGTTGCTAGAGCTAACATTTACTTAGCTGCAGGTGGATGCTGGTGACGTTAATAGAGACGGATAGGAAGGGAGATGGAAGCCAAGGCTAAGATACAGGCAGAGATTAGACAGGCATACAAAAGTAGCAAACAGAAAATATCGATTGGCACTTAGCATAGGACTGTACTTCCAAGCAAGAGCGCTCAGCTGACTCAGGAGGCTGTATTTTTCCTCTCACAATTTCACTAAGTCATTTCAGCAATTTTACCCTGTTGCCTCTTTCCCCTCAGGCAAATAAGAATAATCACCTTATTCATGATACCCCTTTCCCAAGCCAGATAAGTAGTCATGGCCCTTCAATCTTTTGTTCAGTTAGTTTCCCCCAGTTTTGTCTCATACTGTTGGTTTTATTTGCCAATGATTTTGCTGATCTCCTCTGAGCTCCCTAATGGTTGTTCAGTTTACAAGAGAAATGTCCATGCTAACACCAGTAATCTCATCCAGACCTTCCTCAGACAGTACAGGACGGACCAACTAGATGACGACACACAGCTCCTGCTGCAGTGACACATACCCTGGAGAATGGTGTGGTAACAGCATTCTGGTAACTCACTCAAACAAGCACGTGCCATAAACCCCATGCCGACCTCTCTCCCTCAACAGCAATGCCCATATTTCCTAGCCCTACGGCCCACTGTCCCTTTGCAGTCGATGAAGCAGAAGGGGCAAAGACCTTACAGGATTTCGGACCAACTATCGAAGCATGGCTGGCAAGGGGGTGGGATTCAGGGTGCCAGTGATATGACAAGAAGGCAGGTGGGACTCTGGTGACCAATCAATAACAAATACAGACTGTCCAAGAAACTAGCAACATAGCAAAAAGGATGCTCAGCCTTCTTTGCCTCAGAAAAAGCAAAAACCTTATGCTCAGCCGTCTTTGCCTCAGAAATGTTGGCATTAAAGCAGAACTTTAGAACATTAGAGCAGAAAAACTAGGGAAACCTTTTCTAATTTATGTTGATTAGAGGACCAATGACTTCTGCAGCTGACCTGAGACTTTACAGCTTAAAAATCCTTTTTGGTCTGGTCTTCCAAATCCCAAAATGAATGCAGAGGCTCTACTGTATTCTCCATTTAAGTTATATTGGGCTCATAGCTACAACATATGGCAAAGGAGGTTGCTGTTTACCTTGTGACTCCCTGGAGTAGTGTACTGAATGTCATTTTTAGCTCTTCGTGCAAGGAACCTCATCATAGAAGAATATGCACTCAGATCCAAAAACATATGAGGATTTCATTTACATTACGAGGACCACATTTTTCACAGACAAGCCTGAGCACGTCTGCTATTGTCAGTCCAGGTCGTGCTGCCCTCAGACAGCTGCAGATGCAGCAGCAGAAATGGGCTTGGATTTGTGGAGGGAGGGACAAAGTCACAGGGCTGCAGCTTGCCAGGTAGTGCAAATCACTGAGTGTGTGTATCTGTGTGTCCGTGTGTCTGTGTGTCTGTGTGCTCCTGACACAACCACAGGGACTTTCAAATTGGGACTGCAGTAGACCCTGCTGAAATGTAGCCTAATTCTTTCCTGACAAAAGTGAGTTGGAGTAACAAAGGTATGCAAGAGCCAATATATACATTTAAACAATAACAACAGAAAACTAAGTCATAGTAATGCTACAGAAGACACTATAAAGGGTTCAGGAAAGCTAAAGTGCAGGCCTCCACCAGGGGCCACAGAACAGCATCACTTTTCCACAGATACGGCAGTCTGGATCAGTGTTAAATTAACTTCAAATTTCCTGGCCTCTGCCTAAGCCTCTCATTTATTAAAATATCAGATAAGGACTGCTGGGGTTAACTTCCTTGTATTTTTTTGAAGAAAATTAAAGAATATTTCACACAATTTTTTATCCAGAAAAGACTCGCCTTTTCCATCATCTGAGCTGGGAAGTGAAGAGAGATGAAGCATGGTAAAGGAAAAAGAAGTTGGGATTCTCAATAAGAGGATGAAGAAAAATAATAATGAGAAGGGGGAAGCGACCTAAAGAAAGAATGTCCTGTGCTGCAACCCAGGGGGAACAGCACCTTGCTTTCTTATGTTGTAAGGCCATGACAACATGAACTCCAGTGTCACTGAAGTCAGTGTCTATCTCCTCACCCCTAAATACACAAAACATAAGGTCATGAGCAAGCAACAGGCATTGCATGACTGCTTTACAGAAGAAGGATGTAGACCGAAGAGCAACTCGTAAGAGAAACGAAGAAACTCGAACTGTCTTCCCTCTGCCTTTGGGAATTCAAGGGCCCTTATCCTATGGTCAGCTGCAGGAATGGGGTATCTGTGGCCAGGCATGTAGGAACCTTTCAACATGGGGGAAATAGAGTGTATTAACAAAACAGATGAATGAAACAATATTCCAAAGTAAATTCTTTTGGTTTTTACAAGTCCCCTTCCATGCCAGTGCTACCAATAGCAGTCAGGACAAAACTTTATTTTATTTCTTGCCATTTGTAACTGGGCAGTAGAAATATCTGGAGACCTGAGCAATACTATCTCATAGTTTGTTCAGACCTAGAACAGGACCTCACTAGTGTGGCTATAGGGGATGGATAAAAGGCCTTTTACTCCTTTTTAATACCAACCATTGAGCACACACTCCTATGTCAAAAGAAGTAAGTCATATAGCTGCAAAGTCATCCCAGTTATGTCAGGACTGTATTCCCACCCCCACTACCAGCAGAGCCAAAAATCTAAGTGTACAATATACTGAGTAGAAAATGGAAAACATCTTTATCCCTATAGAAGTACAAAGGATCTGGACCAGGAGATCCTGTGAACATTAAAGGCAGACAACTAACCTTGGGATATACTTAAAAAAGACAGTGTAAAGCTGATAGGCCCTGGTTACCAAAACCAAAAGAAACAAACAGAGTGAAACTTCACTAAAAAAATAAATACTTGGATCTCCATTGTACCTCTGGATACTACTTTAAGCATCAGTCCTTTGCAGTCAAGCTACGGCATTTTTTTAGATTTCTCAAAGGATTCGGATGCTCTATTGTGGCCAGTCTGTGATCTGGCTTCACTTCCCACAAATCAGTATCAAATACAGAGAAGCAACCTGCTACACAGGCATTTTGCAGACTAAAATAGTGCAGAGCCTAATCAGGAATCTCGCAGCAGGAAACAGGCCTTCCTACAACAGGAAGCATAGGAAAGACTACTGGAGACAGCCGTCCAAAAGCAGCCACTTTGCCAAAAAAGACAAAATGGCTGTACACTGGCAACTCCTGCAGCAGGAAATAGCTGAATTAAGCACTCAATCTACAGAGCAATTTAGTATGTCATCTGCTTCCTGGCAATAGATATTTGGAATCACTTTTACATTGCGTTTCAGCTCTATCTCATAATCAAGTTGAGGACAGTGTCCTCTCCAGTAAGCAAAGAGGCCAAGGTCAGAGGCTTCTCTGAATCCTACCCAGAATAAATATTTTTAACCCCTTTCCTTTCTCCATTTTCATCATTTTATCATTTCTAATTTAGGGGCCTGACGTTCCTGTTTCTACTCTGATTTGGGGCCAGGGCAGACTGAGTCACTGATACAATGCCTGCCAAAGTTAACTGTGGCCTCCATGGGACTGTACAACAGAGTCTGATAGAAGATAAATACCACATGCCACAGTGAAATAGGGAAAAGGAGGCCAATGGATTCTCTCTGTGATTTGTCTGATGGAGGGTCAGGAAACTTTTCAGGAAGTTTCTCCTAAACATATATAAAAAGAAGAGAGAGGGAGAGGGAGAGGGAGAGGGAGAGGGAGAGGGAGAGGGAGAGGGAGAGGGAGAGGGAGAGAGAGGGAGGAAGGGAGGGAAAGAAAAAGAGAGAAAGAGAGAAAGAAAGAAAGAGAGAGAAAGAAAGAAAGAAAGAAAGAAGAAAGAAAGAAGAAAGAAAGAAAGAAAGAAAGAAAGAAAGAAAGAAAGAAAGAAAGAAAGAAAAAGAAAGAAAGAAAGAAAGAAAAAGAAAGAAAGAAAGAAAGAAAAAGAAAGAAAGAAAGGAAGGAAGGAAGAAAGGAAGGAAAGGAAGAAAGGAAGGAAGAAAGGATAGAAGAAAGGAAGGAAGGAAGGAAGGAAGAAAAGGAAGGATTTTTTTCTTTGATGCAGACTGTTGGCAAATTTAGTTTCTTTTTCAAGATTTACCCAATATGACTGCTTGCTCATCTCACTGAAGACACAAAATATTGTTTATGTTCCTTCATTAGTTCTTCAAGTCTTACTGAAGACAGAATCACACAATCACAGAATGGCTGAGGTCGGAAGGGACCTCTGGAGGTCATTTGGTCCAACCTCCCTGCTCAAGCAGGGTCATCTAGAGCCAGTTGCACCATGTCCAGACAGTTTTTTCATATCTTCAAGGATGGAGACTCCACAACCTCTCTGGCCAACATGTGCCAGTGCTCAGTCACCTTCACAGTAGAAAAGTATTTCCTGATGTTCAGATGGTACCTCCTGTATTTCAGTTTGTGCCCATTGCTTCTTGTCCTGTCACTGGGCACCACCAAAAAGAGCCAGGCTCCTGGCTCCATACATTATTCTTCAAGTATTTATATATACATTTACAAGATCCCCTTGAGCCGGCTCTTCTCTAGGCTGAACAGTCCCAGCTCTCTCAGTCTTTCCTCATAGGAGAGATGCTCTCATCCCTTAAGCACCTTTGTGGCCCTTCGCTGGACTCTCTCCGGTATGTCAATGTCTTTCCTGCACTGAGGAGCCCAGAGCTGTACCCAGCACTCCAGGTATGGCTTCACCAGTGCTGAGTAGAGGGGAAGGATCACCTCCCTCGACCTTCTGGCAACACTGCTCCTAATGCAGCCCAGGATACCATTAGACTTCTTTGCAGCAAGACACATGTAACACAATCATTGTGGTTTTGGCTTTGGCTTTTGAAAATAAGCAATAGATTGTGGATAAAAAATACCACAAATGAGAGAAAAAAACAGACAACAGATAAGCACAATGACATAATACAAGTTTCTGTTGTTACATAGCAATATACATACGTGCATACCATATTTAAAAAAAACGACGTCATTGCTGACCAAAGGAGAGAGAAGGATGCAACCAATTAATTGTGAATATTTTTAGCACAGTTGTATAAAGTAGCTGAGATTATGTCAGTTAGATTTGCTGGACTCAGTGATGTCCCTCTACTCTTTTGGTCACCCAGGAAATCCCCCAGTTCAGGAGATTTGGAAGCTGTAATGTGCTAGCTGCTAGAGACTTTAAGAGGCCTTTCACATTTGGTGAGTCAGAAGGCACAAAATCTATCTCAAAATGAGATTAACAACAATAATAATCACCTCAATTCAGCTTCAACAGTTTTGATCAAAACCAGTCGATTTCTTATTTTATCCTAATCATAGAATCATAGAATCATTTAGCTTGGAAAAGACCTTTAAGATCATTGAGTCCAACTGTAAACCTAACACTGCCAAGTCCACCACTAAACCATGTCACTAAGCACCACATCTACATGTCTTTTAAACACCTCCAGGGATGGTGAGTCAACCACTTCCCTGGGCAGCCTGCTCCAATGCTTGATAACCCTTTTGGTGAAGAAATTTTTGCTAATATCCAGTCTAAACCTCCCCTGGCACAACTTGAGGCCATTTCCTCTTGTCCTATCGCTTGTTACTTGGGAGAAGAGACCGACCCCCACCTCACTACAACCTCCTTTCAGGCAGTTGTAGAGAGTGATAAGGTCTCCCCTCAGCCTCCTTTTCTCCAGGCTAAACAACCCCAGTTCCCTCAGCCGCTCCTCATCAGACTTGTGCTCCAGACCCTTCACCAGCTCCGTTGCCCTTCTCTGGACACGCTCCAGCACCTCAATGTCCTTCTGGTAGTGAGGGGCCCAAAACCGAACACAGTATTCGAGGTGCGGCCCCACCAGTGCCGAGTACAGGGGGACAATCACTTCCCTACTCCTGCTGGCCGCACTATTTCTGATACAAGCCAGGATGATGTTTGCCTTCTTGGCCACCTGGACACACTGCCGGCTCATATTCCACCAGCACCCCCAGGGTCCTTTTCCACTGGGCAGCTTTCCAGCCACTCTTCCCCAAGCCTGTAGCATTGCATGGGGTTGTTGTGACCCAAGTGCAGGACCTGGCACTTAGCCTTATTGAACACCATACAATTGGCCCCAGCCCATCGATCCAGCCTGTCCAGATCCCTCTGCAGAGCCTTCCTACCCTCAAGCAGATCAACACTCCCGCACAACTTGGTGTTGTCTGCAAACTTACTGAGGGTGCACTCGATCCCTTTGTCCAGATCACTGATAAAGATATTAAACAGAACTGGCCCCAACACAGAGCCCTGGGGAACACCACTTGTGACCGGCTGCCAACTGGATTTAACTTCATTCACCACCACTCTTTGGGCCCAGCCATCCAGCCAGTTTTTTTACCCAGTGAAGAGTACACTCATACAAGCCATGAGCAGCCAGTTTCTCCAGGAGAATGCTGTGGGAAACGGAGTCAAAGGCTTTACTAAAGTCTAGGTAGACAACACCCACAGCCTTTCCCTCATCCACTAAGCAGGTCATCTTGTCATAGAAGGAGATCAGGTTGGCCAAGCAGGACCTGCCTTTCCTAAACCCATCCTGGCTGGGCCTGATCACTTGGTTGTCCTGTACGTGCCACATGATGGCACTCAGGATGACCTGCTCCATAACCTTCCCCAGCACCGAGGTCAGACTGACAGGCCTGCAGTTCCCCAAATGTTTCAGTATCCATTACAAGAGCAGGTTTTTATGCAAAAGGGACTGGCTAGCAACATTGCATTTACAGCAAGCAATGGAAAATAGGTTTCTGAGGAAAGCTCTGTCTTACAAAATGAGACGTGCCAAGTTTATAACATGCATGAGCCAATTTGATCATGAACATTTCACACTTTGATAGAAAGAAATGGCAAGCAAATTTTGAACTATGGCTTTGTTAACAAGTAGAATAACGTTTGCACCAAAACTTCACAGAACAGTCTGACAGTCCCTAAATTATGGTTTTGTTTCCATTTTTTGTTTTTAATGTCACATTATTTTATTTTTTATTATTTGTCAGGTTTTTAAATGTTTCCTGTGACAGAGAAACACCCTCCTATAGCTATGAGCATTAAACATCTGGCTAAGTGTCAGTGTCAGAGTAAGGAACTGTACTTAAGCTAATGGTTTTGCAATTAAGAGCTTTTTGACAATTAAACATTACTTGGCAATTCTGCAGAAAGAGCAGATGTATGACAGGACCTGATGAATTTGCATGTCTGCAGGTTGCTGCTGTGTCTTAGCACATACAGTCAGGCATCCTGGCTTGTATCAAAAATAGCGTGGCCAGCAGGACTAGGGAAGTGATCGTGCCCCTGTACTCGGCACTGGTGAGGCCCCACCTCGAATACTGTGTTCAGTTTTGGGCCCCCCACTACAAGAGAGACATTGAGGTGCTGGAGCGTGTCCAGAGAAGGGCAACGAAGCTGGTGAAGGGTCTGGAGCACAAGTCTGATGAGGAGGGGCTGAGGGAACTGGGGTTGTTTAGCCTGGAGAAAAGGAGGCTGAGGGGAGACCTTATCGCTCTCTACAACTACCTGAAAGGAGGTTGTAGAGAGGTGGGGGTCGGTCTCTTCTCCCAAGTAACAAGTGATAGGACAAGAGGAAATGGCCTCAAGTTGTGCCAGGGGAGGTTTAGACTGGATATTAGGAAATTCTACTTCACTGAAAGGGTTATCAAGCATTGGAGCAGGCTGCCCAGGGAAGTGGTGGAGTCGCCATCCCTGGAGGTATTTAAAAGACATTTGGATGAGGTGCTTAGGGACATGGTGTAGTGGTGGTCTAGGTAGTGTTAGGTTTACAGTTGGACTTGATGATCTTAAAGGTCTTTTCCAACCTATACGATTCTGTGATTCTGTGAATTCCACTTTGCATAGATCAATTAAATATTTATTGGACCAGGAACGGAGAATAAATCTACAGCCTAGGAGCTGGGACAGTCTCTAACACCGGGAGTTAGGTAAAATGTGAGCTCAAGGTATGCAGAGGAAAGAACTGGAGCCCAGTCCTGCTGCCCCCTGCACACAGCCAGGCACGCTCTGCCCACTGATAATAAATGTAGCGATGCTGTCGCCTCTGCCTAGCTCCTCTGCTGCACATTGAAGTGAACTCTGGTATAGGCCCCAGCACCAGAAAACAGTTTAGCATGTTAAATCCCCAGTCAGGGTTGAAGATTCCTCTGTGGCCCAGAATAACCCACATCTTCCTTTCCCTGGGCAGGGAGCCTTGGCTGGCTCCACACCAGGCGTTTCACCCCGCTGCTATGCCCTGAGCTCTTGCTGAGCATGTCCTCTTGCACATCTTCTTCTGACAGCTGAGTGTAAAAACAGGCTGTGCTGCAAGTACTGTAAAAGCCCACAGTGCAACCCACGCTTATTTTCTACAAGACACCCTGTTGATAGGACTCCAGCTTTGGCCTCTCCTAACATGGAGGGGGGTTTCCGATAGAGAAAAGGAATGAAGGAAAACGGGGAAAACTGAAGGGAGAAGACAAAAGGAAGAGAAAGGGAAGCTTGGACTGAGAAGGGGAAGTGAAAGACCTTTGGCAGAGGGAAATGTAAACAAGGTGTGTAAAGCCTGGTGTTATACTGCATCGCTCTAGTTCTGCCAAGACACAGGTAGCAGACGATGGCATATAAAAATACAGCAAGTATTCCTGGAAGGGCTGACCTCTCTCTGGCACCAGGCATGTCTCTAACGCTTCGTCAGCGCTAATGGGTGTGCAGAGCTTGCAGGGTACACACAACGCTAATGCCCAAGGACCTACTCCATTCAAATCATTATCAGCTCCCTTTCTGGCCTTTTCCTTCCTGGTAGACACAGATATATACCAAAATCCCAGTATCTAATGTCCCTGAACCACAACAAAGTTTAGATCTGATGCATAATCAGCCTCGTACTTCAATGTGGCACGATCCTTGAATTGCATGCACGTGGATGGAGTCCGGATGTTGACCCAAACCAGGATTTAGCAAGTCGGAAACACTTGAAATTCAAAAAGAAAGTTGGAAATTACAAAAACAGCTCAAGTCTCTCTGTGTATTGTGGGACAGATCTCCATTAGCACAATTTCACATGGAAACTAGGTGGGTGGGTAAACCGATTGAGTTCAAAGCAAGGGTGGATGACGAGAGGTGAATAGGGAGCTGAGGGTGGAATGTTACCAGCACCACCCTTGATTTCCTTTTAACCTACTGTAGCCAGGCGCATATCCACCGAGCAGAGTAGCACGTAACAATCCGAGAAAAACAGAAGAGAAATTTTAATACATTTTCAGAGCATTTTCTTGACACTTTCTCTTGGCTTATATTTTTAACTTTCTAGGACAGTTTAAGGCAATGAGCGCAAATGCAATGACAAATAGGGAATTAACAAAAGTGCTAAGTATGCTACAAATACTACAGTTTACATCTGCATTGCAAAGGCATTGTTCCTTTTTAATAGCGGAGCAACAGAAATTATTCTAATGGCAGTGCTCAGTCTAGCCCTCCAAACATGGCCTGGTTCAAACAGGTAACTTAGAAACGTGGCAGAGGTATTCAGAGATGCTCAGCACCAAGCGACCCTGTGCCAAGATGAGCTCTTCAGGAAAGAACTTGGTCAATACTGAGCTGGGGCAAGAAGTCCCAAAAGTCACAAGCATCACCTTGAAGAGTTCCAGCACTTCATAGCAGGGGAATATCTGCCAAATTGTGTCTTTGGTAAACTTTCCCCTAGGTCACTTGTCACATGCTACTCATGATCCAGCCCAAATGCCACTACCCTATCACTAACATACTGGGTAAAATGCAGAAAGCACCAGAGGGATGTTAGAGTTGGAAATTGCAGCTGAAAGTCTTACATGTCACGTAAACACTTCTGCAAGCTGTATTTGGTCAGTGGGGAACACCACTGCCTGTGATAGTGGTCTTCCACTTCCCGGACTAAGCCTCGGTCCCTCGAATGCCATAAGGAAAATAGCACTTGGGCACAAACATGCCTGAGCTAAGGGAGGGGGCTTACACAGCAGTGGCTGCGTTGCAGAGCACATAACTGCCAATGGGTTTTAACACATGAAATCACACTCTGCTCATCAGAAGACAGAAGAGAAATCTCCCTACTACAGCAAACCACTGAAGTCAATTGTTATAAACAGTTTCAAACAAAGCAAACCAAACCAGAAATGTCAGCACTACTGCAGAGAAAAAAGCAAGGCAGATTTTGAGAGAAGGATCCTTTTGACACTGTCTCCCACAACATCCTTATAGTCAAGCTGACAAAGTACATGTTAGAAAAGTGCAGAGTGAGGTGGACTGAAAACTGGGTGAACAGCTGGGCCCAGAGGGTGGTGATCAGCAGCACAAAGTCCAGTTGGAGGCAAGACACTAGTGGTGCACACCAGGACCAGTACTGTTTAATATCTTCACTGGTGACCTGGATGTTCACAGATGAAACACAATTGGGAGGAGTGGCTGATACACCAGAGGGTTGTGCTACCATTCAGAGGGACCTTGACAGGCTGGAGAAGTGGGCCTACAGGAAACTCATGAAGTTCAACAAAGTGAAACGCAAAATCCTGCACCTGGTGAGGAATAACTCTGGGCACCAGTACCTGCTGGGGGTCACCCAGCTGGAAAGTAGCTCTGCAGAGAAGGACCTGGGGGTCCTGGTGGACACCAAGTTGAACATAAGCCAGCAATGTGCCCTTGCGACAAAGGAGGCTAGTGGTATCCTGGGCTGCATTAGGAGCAGTGTTGCCAGCAGGTCGAGAGAGGTGATCCTTCCCCTCTAACCAGCACTGCTGAGGCCACACCTGGAGCGCTGAGTCCAGTGCTGGGCTTTCCAGTACAAGAAAGGTATGGACTTACTGAAGCAAGTCCAGTACGGGGCCACAAAGACAGTTAAAGGAATGGAGCACCTTTCATATGAGGAAAGGCTGAGAGAGCTGGGACTGTTCAGCCTAGAGAAGAACAGGCTCAGGGGTATCTTGTCAATGTGTATAAATGTGTGACTGGAGGATGTAAAGAGGATGAGCCTGGCTCTTTTTGGTGGTGCTCAGTGACAGGACAAGAGGCAACGGGCATAAACAGAAGCAAATGAAATTCCATCTGAACACAAGAAAACACTTCTTTACCATGAGGGTGGTCAAACACAGGAACAGGCTGGACAGAAACATTGTGGAGATTTTAATATCTCCATTCTTGGAGATATTAAAAACCCATCTGGACACAGTCTTGAGCAACCTGCTATAGCTGACTCTGCTTTGGGCAGGGGGATTGGACTAGATAATATCAACGAGTCCCTTCCCACCTCAGCAATTCTGTGCTTCTGTCTCCGGAAGAGAAGGGACTGGAGCAACCAAACTTGAGGTGGGCTTAGGATCAGTGGCAAATAGTTCCAAAAATCAAATAACAATGACTAATCACTCTAATTGCTTTGTTGACAGTTAACAAAAACAGCTTACTTGGCCAGAGCAGATTTTGCTTTTGTTTCAATGCCTGCTCTGATCAGAGTTTTCCTTCACCATAGCATGGATATGCAGTGTGTCCTCAGCAACACTGAGCACAAGTACACTGTCTCCAAGATGTGTTCACCTTTGGGAAACTAAACTTTCACCTCAGTTTTTGTATGTTTCCTGCTTTTCAGGAATACTGGATTAAACCTCTTGACCTCAAGCAAGTATGAGGACTCAACCAAAACAGGTCCCCCTGACACGTACACAGAAGCTGGAGTTGGGTATGGTAGGTATGTTTTTACAGAGCTCTTATAGCCTATACTTTTGAAAACAGTGAGCAAAAAGTACCTTTCAAAGTGAAACTCCCTAGAAGATAAGAGCTGAAATGGCCACTGCCATCAACACTGGTGCTATATGCTAGAAGGAATTATGTATATTGTTGTAGGCCATATTTTGATGTATCATGTCAGTCCACTACCACAGACAGGAAAAGAGAAACTGTGTTCCCTCCCATCAAGATTGCTCCTTGATTATTTGTTTGATTTTTCCTTTTCCTTCAGACAAGGAAAAGAAGGCATTTGCCTTTGTCCTGAAGACCAAGCTGTGGGTAGGCTGTGGGGGTTCCTGCCTTCTGGTCAGATCCTGTTCCAAAGGCTGTGCCAAGGACAGAGTGAAACTCTCTCCTCCAGTTAGAAGACAGTCAGTTATAAAGAAAGCATGCTAACAACATTAATTTTTTTGTGTTTAAACAACTCCTGTAGAGATTTAACAATGAAAGCCTTACTTCTTACTAGGCTGATCATGCAGCCCTGAAAGAAAGATTTGACAGGCTGAGGACCTTTGTAAGGCAGAGAACCACGTTCCTTCAGAGGTTCTGACATTTCCTCTCTGAACCTTAGTAAAGAAACTCGGTTGTGGAAGTTGCACAGTGCGGAAAGCACAGCATGCCCTGCTGTGAAAGAAATGAGTCCGACAGTCAAGTTGGAAATTACAATGCCACCCCTAATGAAACTGAAGTTGTTATGCAATGTCTATTAGGCCAGGTGACTTGAGGGCATGAAAAGCTTTACCTCTCCTTGACTTTGCGAGACAAAGTCTGACACAGCATGTTACTGTAACACAGAACAGCTGCTAATTTCTATTTGTTCCTTAAACTAGGTATTCATGTCTGCACATAATACCAGAAAGTACTAAACACAGATTTTTATGTTGTGTGTATAAACAATAATACTCGTTAGGGTTTTTTTTAGAAAAGCCAGAAAAGCCATTGTGAAAGCAGTTTGAGTGTTACAAACGAAAATGGAAAATTAAAAACTACAAGCATAGCAACCCATAGTAGGACTGCTAGACAAAATTCCTCAAAGGTCACAGAACTGTTATCTGGTAAAAAAGTGCCAGCAGACATCTTATTCCCAGTGACTGTTTGTTTTTTAAACACAATTAATCTTCTTTTATACCACATAAATAACTCCACTAAGAAAAAAATGACCACATCCACAAATGTGTTAAGTATATGTACCTTGTCAGCATTATATCACCACTTCCAGTTCAGCAGAAAAACTATTTGTAATAAAAAGATCTTGACCTATTCTTTTTCACAGCCTTCTTAAGTACCACAATTGATGCAAAACCCCACTGAACTCAATCCAAAAAACATACTGAGATCTGTCTGGTATTCCAGCAAAAGCTGGAGGTGAAGTTCCCTAACTACCTATGTGTAAAGGTAGAAGGAAGATCTCTACCTGAACCTGGGAGTGGTTGCATACAGATTGTTTCTCATCCATGTTTCCTCTGGCAGAATGTTTGTGGAACAACACTCTTACTTGCCTTCTGATTAATATCCCCAAACCCTGAGAACACAATCAAAAGCCCAACAAAATATTGCTTGTATTCTTACGCTTTGGCTTCCAAAGTATTATTATTAATCTAATAAAACACAATTTCATACCCAAACACCGAACTACTGGTGACTAGGTCTCTTAGGCAACTGCCTGAAAAGTTGTCTGGCAGTCTCCCAACTCTTTTGTTTTATAAAAGAAGGCAAGGTTATTATTAGATTTATGCAAAGTTTCTCCTCCCTGTTTAAAAAGCCCAGTTAAAGCATACTAAGTAATATTAAATATGTGAAAAATAAGCAAATCACTTAAATAAAAACTGTGTATGCAGTCCATTCTAAGTATAGAGATGGAGTCTTTACAGCACAACTAAATCTTTTAAGTCACATGCTGTTGTAGCTATTTATAGCCATGTACATCCATCGTTTGCATCCTATAGTTTGGGGTTTCTTTTCCAGATATAAACAGAGCTTCCTCCCTTGCTTTGTTTATGTGTCTGCCTGTCAACGTAGCGCCAGTGACTGTCTCTCCACTTTGCTGCTGCTGCTCCCTTATCCTGTTTATAGGTCAGTGACGACTGCCATTGCCTCCACACTACCGAGCAGAACTTCCCATAGCACTTCAGGATGTTTTAGTGACATTAACCTGTGCCGCCTGTCTGGAGCCAAATGTCTACGCTCCACGCTAGTGCTGTAGGCAGCATTCGCC
Organism: Ciconia boyciana; assembly: GCF_034638445.1. Classification (NCBI taxonomy): domain Eukaryota; kingdom Metazoa; phylum Chordata; class Aves; order Ciconiiformes; family Ciconiidae; genus Ciconia; species Ciconia boyciana. The sequence goes on from NC_132936.1 coordinate 64,489,634, forward strand.
TCAACAAAACTCAGCTTTTGCTTCCTGGGAGGCCCAAACCTTTTCAGCTGTCCCTTGTGTGAAAACACAGCTGGGTCCTATTCATTGTCCCATCCATTGCAAAGAGCATCAACAGACACACAGCTGAAGAGTGAAAAAATTCTCCTAACCCTTCAGTCCCAAGCACGTGAAGCCTCGCAGTGGGCAGCATCCTTGCCAGCCACTGAACGCGGAGACAAAAACCTGAGTGTGCCTGGTGCATGCTGCCTCAGCAACAGCGAAGGCAAGCAGGGTCCATTGCTCTCTTTAGGCAGGGCATCACCCTTTCCTAGCGCCTGTCTGCTGCCCTTGGAGGGAGAACTAATTTTGTCCCTCTTCACTGCCAGAGAAAAATTGCCTGTGATGGGAAAGCATCACTTCAGAAGTCTGAGCTCTGCATTCCCTCCTTTTTGTCCCCCAGGGAGTGCACAAAAGGCCCAATACCAGCTCTGTATAGGCCACTCTTGCTCCATCCCGGCTCTTCCAAGAGGTGCCCAGGTCCACATCAACAATTCTCATCAACAATTCCCAGAAGAAATTCTCCCAAAGAGAGCTTAGTATAAATGAGAAATGGGGCACAAATGATTATTTCTGAGCAAGGGGATGTGGGCAGAGCTGGAAAGGAATAATGAATACTTCTTCCTTTCTCCTCTTTCTCTGGTACCAGTCTCTTTTAGCTGGATGCAGGGTTTTATTTTCTTTATCTAGCAGTGTCCAAGGTCATTAATGCAATAATTCTTTAGGTGTTTATTTCAGCAGGACGCAGCAAGAAAAACAGGTCAGCCACATCATGTGATGTGAACATGCACAAGTCACAATATGGGAGGAAGAGGCAAATCAGCTGTTGAGCACAGAGCCGGTTGCTGAAATGGAGCCAGTAAAGCAATGTGTCTACTTCCCCACAGCCCCGGGAGAGTCTTCTTCCCCTCCAAACCAGCCAGGTGAAGATCGATAAATCCAGAACCTCTGATGAACATTAAAGCTTTGTGCTTTATGAAATCCATAGGAATAGGAGTGCAGCACTTGTACGTATCACTCTTTCTGGTTACAAACACATAGTAGCAGAGAATTATTAGTAAACTCGGAATATTTTTGGTCAGATGTTGTTGAAAGACAGTAGCATCTGTCTCCATGGCCCACAACCTCCTCCATATTACTGGATTATCATTTAGGGTCCATCAGCCTATGCCTAGCAGGAGTACGTAAATATCTCCTTTAACAACAAACTCACACAATCTGTTTTACAGCACACACCAGCAGCACTGTTCACAACTGCTCCTGCACTACCTTGCTGCATTTTGCTATTCATAAAGATACCCAAAGAAAGATACTGTGTTTAACCTCCTCTTTAGGCTGGGAGGTGGGGTGCAACAAATAAAAATAACAATGAATGAGGCTGACCTGACCTCTGCCAGAAACTACTACCTAGTTTACAATTTCTACAGAGGTTTCCAAAAACCTAAATGGCACTTACACACCTAGTTTTTACAGGTTTTGCATTGGTAGTGAGGTCCTTAACTACCATTTGTACCTTTTAAAAATTTCCTTCCTGGTTTTTAGAATAATGTCAAAAAATGTGATGCATGAGGAAAATCAACACCTCAAGTTAAAAGTATTTGTTATGGACAATTGAGCAAAATGAATATATCATCAAAGCACTGTTGGCATTTAGATGGAAGTTAAGCACATGGCACAAATGCATATTCTTAGAAAAAAAGGCTGACCTAATCATTATGTTTCTTTAGATTCCACTGTAAGCTTTTAAAAACCTTTTACTGCAATAAAAAGTTGAATGATTCTGACATACAGGCAGCTTCCTCTGCACTCAACAGCCACTGATCTATGTGACAAGATCACAACTTCACATGACCCAGTGTGACCAAGCTTTGCAAATGCTGTTATGAATCTCATGACGCTGTGCTTTTTCTGTGATAACACCAGCTCTTGGAGTCATATGAACAAATATGAATGTGTTTGGGTTTCTTTCTTACTTTATAAAGACATGTGCTTTCATCCCACATTTTCAAGCATTGGAACAGGCTGCCCAGGGAAGTGGTTGAGTCACCATCCCTGGAAGTATTTAGAAGACGTTTGGATGAGGTGCTTAGGGACATGGTGTAGTGGTGGTCTTGGTAGCATTAGGTTTATGGTTGAACGCGATGATCTTAAAGGTCTTTTCCAACCTATACGATTCTGTGATTCTGTAATTTTGGGAAGATGAAGTTGAAAAATCTGAAAATATTAGAAAATACACAAGATCCTTTAAAAAACTTTTATTTTTAAACCTTTTAAACCTTAAAGTTTTAAAACCTTTATTTTTTCCCCAGGTATGCTTAGGTTTCGCTTCTTGTACTCCATAGCTTTCTTACAGTGCAAGAGATTATACCTATGTTTATTGTTTCCCTGCTTTATGACACTGAAAAAATGTCACTGTACAAGAAAACTTCCTCACTTCAGTAGTGCTGAAGGAGCGAGGTCCATTTTGATTTAGTTCAATATCTTATCAGAAGAGTAGTGCAAAGAGCTCCTTTGTGGTGCTTCTCATTGGCGTAATCTCAACACTGCTTTCTGTAGTAGACTCATTTGTTTTCTTCTGTTGTATTGTTCCCCTCCTCATTTAGATAGATCTGTATTCATTTCACAAGCAGCTTCCCTCTGAATCTTTTGTTCAACTGTTAATTATCTTATGTGACACTTTCTTTTCACAGGCTCCCAATAAATGTAAAAAGATTTGATGGTCCAAAGAGGCACATATACTTGATATGTTCCAAGATTCTCACCTGTACATTAAATTCTTATTTTCCTAAAAAATAAGGAGAGCAAACCAGAAAAGATCAGTACACCTGAGC